>NC_045427.1:557088664-557688664 GCF_902635505.1 Sarcophilus harrisii
ACACAAGACTCTAGGCTAAAAACCTTTTGTTATAGGCTAGTTAGAGGTAGATCGGTTGGTCCTGCTTTTGCCCCAGCTGGTCCTTCCTCCTGCTTTGGGAGGGGAGGTCCGGGAAAGGTTAAAGCTCACATTTAAAGAAGAGTCACAAAATAATCTTTAAGATTCACAAAGTGTGTGTGATCCATGAGGAATCATGACAGTCTTGTGAGGTAGGTATATCATTATGGCCCTATTTTGCAGATGAAGAAATTGAAATCTAGAAAGATTCACTGCCTTGCTCAAGACCACATAGGCTGATTCTTTGTAACTCTATTTGAGGTTTTCTGGACAGATACGTTTCTTTTTCCAGATCATTTTACAGATATGGAAGCTGAGGCAAATAGGGTTAAGTGATTTACCCAGGGTCACACAGCTAATGAGTTTCTAAAGCCAAATTAGAATTCGGACAGATGACTTTCCTTTCCTCCAGGCCCAGCACTCTAACCTAACCACTGTGCCACCTGTCTGCCTCTAAACTTTTAAACTAGAACTGTAATCCTGATATTCTGGCTTCCAGTGCAGCACCCCCTCCATCTCTCAATTCACTACTTGGCCTGATTACTGCAGGAGAAATAATCCAGGAAGGGCATCTCTCAGTCTTTGTAACCAATGATCTCACAATTTCTGAGGGCCCTCTAATTATCTAATCTAACTGTTCCCAGAACAGAAATTGTGCTTGGGGTGGGAGAGGGAGAAACAAAAAGAGGGAAAGGGAAAGGGGGGGGGGGAGAAGAGAGAGGGGAGAAAAAGGGGAAGAAAGAGAGAAAGAGAGAGACAAATAGACAGAAGGAGGAGTGACCAAGAAAGGCAGAGTCAGAAACAGATAGAGGAAATGACAAACACAGAGATAGAGCGTCAGTGACAGAATTACAATCAAGTGACCACCTTCTTTTCTGAAGTTCTCCCCTTCTCATTTTTATCCTTGCTTTCCCCTCAATATCCAAATAAAAAGTTTTAGTCCTGACCTGCTCAGGTCTAGTTGAAAATCAGAGAACTCAAATCCTCTCTTGTCTGGGAAGTCTGATTTCCATTTCTCTGGAGGTGATGGTAACAGAGGAGAGAACAAGAGTCAACAATCGCCAAACAGGGAAAATGTGTGGAGACAGTTGCTTGGGTCCAGCAGAGCTTCTTTCCAACCTGTCTTCCAGACTACTTGTCACACTTATCATTTGCAACCCAGGAGAAATGGAGCTCTTTGGGTTTGTTATCAAAGAGCCCAGAGTCCAAGACATGATCTTGATTCCCTAGAAATAGGAACAAAAAGAATGGCTCTGGATCCTATAGTACAGCAGAGAATTGATTGTGGGGCAGAGAATCCGAGAACATCTGGAAGCAAAGAGCAGTTAAAAAGCTCATATAGATGTTGCCTTTTAAGATTTACACTGATTTAATCCCTCTGATGTCATTTAATCACCACAAAAAATACTATGAGAAACAACCATGACAATCCCAGTTGACAGAAGTAGTTTCAGGTGGTCAATATGTGATATTGTCGGATCTCAAACAAAACTTTCTAACATCAACTCTCATTTTCCCACTGTTCCACAAGGTTTTCCAGAGAGTGAGAGCCCTGAGCTTCTCACTTCTTTCAAGGCTGTGGATGACAAGGATGTTGGAGAATGAAGTTTTCTGCTTGTTGTTGTTCAGATGGAAAGCAGGGAGGCCTGAGCTGGTCATGACAGATTGTAGTTCTGAGATGGTCCATTCACGTGAAGCCAGGAGATAGCCAGACTTTCAGCATTATGGAGCAGCACCAGGGTGCAGATAAACTCCAAGAAACTGATGTTAACTGATAAGATCCGTTAGAATTGGTGAGAATTCCTAGTTTGGAGGTGAGGGATTTTCCCCCCGCAATAGTGGAGAACTACCTTGTGGCTTCGAGGAAGAATGGATCAGTTGGGGAACAGAGAGGACCCAGAATAAAAAGCCAACATATTCATTTCAGAATAACTAAGATTTTTTTTCTTTCTTTTTTTTTTTTTATTTAATAGCCTTTTATTTACATGATATATACATGGGTAATTTTACAGCATTAACAATTGCCAAACCTCTTGTTCCAATTTTTCACCTCTTACCCCCCCCACCCCCTCCCCTAGATGGCAGGATGACTAGTAGATGTTAAATATATTAAAATATAAATTAGATACACAATAAGTATACCCGACCAAAACACAGAATAACTAAGATTGATAGCAAAAGTAAAGGACCTTGATCTGAATGGATGACTGTTTTCTCCCTACAAGAAGGGGCATTATTGACTTTTGGTTGACATGGGCAGTTACAAAAACTCAGTGGGGTCAGATAAGCTAAATGAAACTATATAGCTGGCTGCTTTACGGAGCAGTTAATCGGGATTCTTCTCCCTACTACTCTACAGGGCTATATATGTATATAGATTTGGAGTACGAAATCCAAGATTAATCTAGAGTCTACTACTTAGTAGCTGTGTAAAAATCTGGGGGAAAAGTCATTTATCCTTCTCTGGGCCTCAGTTTTCTCATCTATAAAATGTGAAAGTTAGATTAGATAACCTCTAAAAACTCTTTTACTTCCTAATCTGGAAATTGCTGAGCTCCAGGGCATAGTGCTTTGGGAGAAAGCCTTACCTGCAAGGCAAGTCTTTCAAAGAATTTGGTTCTCAAAAACAAGACATCAGAGGTCGTAACTGAATAGGATATAGTGGAACTCATCCAGTTTGAATAGGTCATCCCCAGCTCCCAGGATCTTTCTAGGCTACAATTCTTATAAATCTCATGAAGTATCAGACTTTGATGATCCCCTCTTCGAAAGAAGCTCAGAACATGAGGAAATGGAAGCTCGGTCTCTCAAAAAAAAAAAAAAAGTCAACACCAGCTTTTTTAAAAATCAATTTTATTTTATTACAAATGGCTTACTTTCCCAGCTGGGTAATTAGAAAACTCGAACTGCAGCAGATACACAAAAACTGAGTTGTGATGGGACTCTAATAGCAATAGCTCGCATTTAGGAAGAACCTGCTATTTCCAAAGCACCGTCCTCATCAAAATTCTATGAAGCAGGTGGTACAAACATTCCTATTTAGACAGGGAAAAAGTGACTAGAGAGGAATGGAAATGACTACTGCCAAATAGCGAATATCCGGCTTTAAGACAGTTTCCCCCACGGTCCTAGAAACTTTGAGTAGAGCAGAAGGAGCCCAAAGACACTGGAGTCGAACATAGGAAGGGGGAAAATTTTCTCTCCTAGTCAAGTGCAGTTAGATTATTCCTGCAGGGTTTCAGGGGTTCGGCCCCTTCTAAGCTAAATCTGTCTGGCAGTTCTTTTGTAGAGTGCAGGAGGATGCTTGACGTCCTGGACTGCTCAACTCCGGGTTCCAAGCCAAGAAGTTCATTCAGATGACATTTGGTACGGAGAGAAAATGAATGAAGAGAAATTGAAGGGTTTGGAAACCAAAGACTGATCACAAAATGCCAGAGGATTTTATCTGGCACCTGGGGACACTATTTTCTAATTGTATGGGAAGGAGGGCCTACAATAACTGTAGACCTTTGAAGTTCAGCTAGAGCAGGCTGTAAGTGAGTGTGTGTGTATGTGTGTGTGTGTGTGTGTGTGTGTGTGTGTGTGTGTGTGTGTAAAACAAAGACAGAGATTTATTGGATGTGGTATCAGAAGCATGCTACATGAAGTACCTGATACTCTTTCCCTCCAACTGAGAACTACTGATGGAAGTATGCATACTGAGTTGGAGCAAAAGGATAAATTTTTTTTCTTTTTTAAAGTTTGTTTTATTTATTTATTTCTTTATTTATTACAACATTGTCCTTTCCCCTTAACTGAGGTCTACTCCAATTTGAACCTTTGTTCAATTTTTCCTCTGCCTTTATTGTAACAAAGAAAATCATTTATGCAAAGACAGTTTAAACAGAACTGAAACTAACATTTTATGCTTCAAATCAGAGATGCAATTTTAGGGTTGGGCTCTTATCTCTCCCCTCCCCTTTTTTCATAAAATAAAATTTACAGATTTTCAAAAGAATCCAATTATGTTGAAATAGTTATTATGTGTGTACATGTGTATGTATATTTTAAAGTTAATAGATTCCAGGTGAAGAACCTCAGTTCTTTGAGAAATTTCCAACCACCCCAACAGCTCAGGATCTCACCTAGGACTTCAGATTTTAGTGCATCAGGGTAAGAAATGAGACAAAGCTTCTTCTAATCTCTTGCAAATTGAAGACAAAGGGTAGGAAATGGATTGTGCTAGAGTTTATACTAGGCAAGCTAGTTGTTAAATTTTCAGTAAGTGTATATACACTTGAGAAATCTATAAATGCTACAATTTAGGGATTAAATTATTATTTTGCTGATTGCCTAAATGTAAGAAAGTGATGGAGAAAATGTTAATAATGTTTCTGTTGTGTTCACATATTCCCCCCTCTGCCCCCCAACATTGTTGTTAAATATTTACCAGAATACTCCTGGAAGTCACTAATTTTATCTAAAGCCTGAGAAAGAAGGGTTAATCATATGTTTTGTTTTCTTTTATTTTGTTTTGCCACAAGATATCCAGAAGTTGCTCACTCACCACCCAAATATATCCTCAGGCATCTAAGGGACATTGACCAAGGGACATTTCAGTTGCAGAATCCTTGTTAGATAGATGAGAGATAAATAGAGGATGTATTAAGTGTTTATTACAAGCCAGTCAGGGCAGCTAGGTAGCGAAGTGTATAGAGTGCTGGCCATGGAGGCAGGAAGACTCCACTTCCTGAGGTCAAATCTGGCTTCAGACACTTACTAGCTGTGTGACCCTGAGCAAGTCACTTAACTCTGTTTCAGGTTCTTCATCAGTAAAATAAGCTGGAGAAGAAAATGGCAAAGCACACTAGAATCTTTGCCAAGAAAACCCCAAATGGTGTCATGAAGGGTCAGATACAACTACAAAACAAAACAAACAAACAAACAAAAAAACCCGCAAACAACATTTCCACTTCCATCTCCAGTTTTTCTCTCAAACTATCCTGAAAGCCTGACCTTCTTTGGGGAAGTTAAGTCTCCCTTATAGATGATTGTATCATCCTTCATTGTGACTCACATCACTCCCAACCCTTCCCATGTACCTTTAGTAAGATGATTCTAAAAAAAAAAAAGCAAAGATAAAGGAATTAAACATATATTTAACAAAGAGCTCAAAGTTATAGGCAGAGACACAGAATCAAGGAAAAGGGAGCATCATTTCTATAAGAAGAAAACCTATCTTTTCCTATCTGCCTATACCAAGGATACCAGTGGTGGTAAGAGGAAATAGCAGAGTGGTGCTGTGAAAGATGATGGAGTCCTGAGGTACATACTTGAAGTAATAAGCCATAGTGGTTGCTTTCCTTCCCACTGGACTCCATCATAGCTTTGAAAGTCACCTCCACCATCCTTGAGAAGTGAGAGGTCACGTATTTCAGTTTGTTTTTCATCTTGAGGAGGGGAGAGGGAAGTGAGGGAGGGAGAAAAAAATTGGAACTAAAAATCTTGTAAAATGAATATTGAAAATTATCTTTACATATGATTGGGAAAAATGCTAAGTGTGGAAATAAAAAAAAAATTAAAGCTTAAAAAAAATGCAAAACACCACAGAGTAACTTAGCCAGAATTTAAGGGTAGACTCCAAATCCAGAACTGTTCTTATTACTGGTTTTTGCTATCTTAGTTCTAGGTTAGAGGATAATATCCAGGGCATTTACCACAAATTAAAATCAGTTTAAGTTTAGAAGTCTTTCTTAATAAAAAATACTAATAATCCAGAGAGACAGATTAGGGAGGAGAGAAAGAAAGAAAAAGGAAGAAATGAAGGAGGGAGGGAGGGAGACAGAGAGACAGACAGACAGACAGACATGGAGTTGGAGATGGAGAGAGACAAGGAGAGAAAGATGAATCAGAGACAAACACAAAAACATACAGAAAGGAGAGACAGAGACAGAGACAAAAAAAAGTGAGTGGATATACTTCTCATAGTCTCCTAAGCCCCAGTTTAGTTGTCCAAAAGATGAAGGTAATAGCTCCAAAGAACTACTAACACTTTTTTTCTGGTAGAAAGTCAGGAAATCATCATTGTTGTTTGTCCTTAGTTCTCAAAGAGGACCAATGGCATCAGGAGGGTGTCTTGGATTTGAGTGAGGCAGAGCTGTGCAAAGTCATCAAGTCTTACTCTCTTCTCCTGTTATGAGAGACCAGTGGCAAGAAAGAAGTCAAAAAAGAGTGGTGATGGGCCCTGGTGGGCAGGGAATCAGAAAAGCAACGGCAGAAGACTACAGGTTGAGTTCTGTGACTTTCTCCTCTGATTAACTTCTCTCCCAAATTGAAAGTCTCCCAGATTAATTTCTTCCCAGGAGGTTGTGGGACCCAGAGCTTCAAAAGCAGTAACAGTCATTGTATAATTAGGTCTTCCTTCAACTCTTAGCATCCCTTTCCCTCCCCCTACTCCACCCTATCCCATTCCACCGGACCCCACCCAACTTCATCCCAGGCCCAAAGAGAAGAGAATGAATTAGCCCAATCCCTGGCCTGGGGCAAAGAGCTACCAAGTACTGATCTGCCCAAAACTGAGTGGGGAGCAGGTGTATGTAGTTGGAGGTATGTGCAAAGGGGGATACAATCAGGTATAGACATGAGGAAAGGATCCCAGATAAAGACCAAATCAAAGAGAGTGGTCATTCCCATAGGCCTTGCAAAAAGCCTTGTAGCAAAAACTGCCCATGCACCCAATCATGGCTTCACCTGAACATCTTCCAAGTTTTCTTTCCTATCCTTTATTCTTTCATATACTTTTCTTCACTCTCCTTGTTACAGTTGGTCACACATATTTTAATATGAAGATTTTCACTATGGAGTGGGAATTTTCTTTTAAAATTTTTTTTCTACTTAACAAACACTAAAATATAGCATTTCCACCTAGAAAGGCAAACAGAAGAAATAAAGTTGCCTATGGAATCACCAATCTCCACCATATCCAGCTTTTCCTTCCAAGGATAATTGTTAATTTTAAGGTTGTCCTGCTTGTATGTATAATACAGTTATGCTCTCTCTTTTGAAAAATTCAATCTTTTTTTTTTTTTAACTTATCTTTTCAATGAACAGGGATTTGTTTTCTCTTCCTTCCATCTCCCTGCTTCCATTGAAAAGAAAAAAAAAAGAAAACTTTCATAAAAAATATGCATCATCATGCTAAGCCAATTTTCACAATGGCTATGACTGAAAATATATCTTCTGGATTGTAAATCCACCACACTTCTATCAAGGGATGTGTACTACATTTCATCTCCAGTCCTCTGACTAGTTGTGTCAAAGTCTAATAGAAACTGAATCCAGTAATCCATTCAGAAATGTCCCTGAAGGCCACATATTGACTTAGTTTTAAAATGTAACATGTTTTCTAGTTTTTTTTTTTAATTTTAAAAAAATATTCCTAACTCAGTTTTAATCTGGTTCCTACTGCACTTGAGTGGCCCACCTTTTTGACAGTTCTGATTTAAAATCATGATTTGTCTAAGCACTAGTCAGAGTTCTAAAGTCTTGTAATGCTGATCTTTATAATTCTGCTATTGTATAAATTCTTCCCCTGATTCTCATACACATTTTCAGTCACATATTTACTCTCATTCTATCACACATTGCCAAGGGAAAATCCTTCTTTTCATCTCATCATCAAATTCTCAGAGAGAAGGACAGGCTCAGTGGCAGTGGATTTCATGGAACAGTGTAATTATTGGGGGAAAAATATATTCATAAATTATATCTTTGATCATGGCCAGAACTGTTCCCCCCCCCAGAGTAGGGGCCACTGCATGGAGAATAGGGGTCCCTTTAACACCGAGTCAGGAAAGATTCCCTTCCCTTTGCTTTGTAAAGGAGCTCTTCTTTTAAAAAGGAGAATGAAAATAGAGGATAATGAACATATATAATATACAATTTTAAGTATTAATAAAATCTAATAAGTTAGCAACAAAATTGCCCTGTTCATGACCACTTTTGAACTTAATTTTGTTTTCTTCTACATATTTTAAAATGTTTTGTTGATGTTCTTCTCATTCTTTTCTTGCTATCTCTATTACTAGACACTAATTTCCTCCCTCCACTTCCCCATCATCACCAAGAAGTTGTTGGTAACAAACACAGTTAAGGAAAATGAGTTAACACCTTTCTGACATTATCTGAAAATGAATTCTGCAACTCTAATCCATCATAGTTGTGCCAAGAAAATGGCTTATTTTATCATTATGTGGCATGTTTATCATCAAAAATGGCATTTTAAAAATCAATTTCTGAAGTCCTACATGGTCACTCATTTTTCTGAATTCTGAAGTTTTCCAAAGTTATTTTTATTATTATGATTATGATGTAAGTTGTATCCTGCTTCTGTTTACTTTACTCTGCATCAGTTTATACAAATCTTCAAGGTAATAAAACTCTGTGCTCTTAGAGAGAGATCTATCTATCGCTGGTACTCCCAGAACCCTCCTTAAGGAAATGTTTTAATTATGACTCAGTTGGGTGGGAGAAGCTCCACTTCAGTGAATCAATATCAAGTCTTTGCTTACTGTGTATGTCCCTTTTTATTCTCTGCTTCCCCTCTCCTCTGACTTGTCTCTTTTGAGATACAAGAAGTCACATGGGAATGTCAATAAATATATCTATAAATAGGTGTCTTTGTGTACCTGCTATAGCTGGGTGTGTAGGAAAAGAGTAAGAATAAGTCTATTTTCTATTTCTTTACATCAACTCTAAAGTATAAGCATTATTTTGTCAGAATTTGAATACAGGTCTCCTGACTCTAAATTCAGCAGTAGGTATATTAGGGAAAAGGCATTTCTTAAACCAGTTCACTCACATCCAAATCTCCCAGTCATAGCTTGTACTCGGTGAGAATTCACAACTTGTGCATAAGTGGAATCTAGGGAAAGGGAGAACACTGGGATTTAGCAAAGAGTTTATTACTTGTAAACAAAGATCCTCAAGTTGATTCCACTTTTTAGCTATGTGAGTCTTTGAGATTGTTTCTTGGTCGGTAAAAGGGAAGTGTTGGACTGGATGATCCCTTTGTCTTTTTTCCCCAGGCAATTGGGGTTAAGTGACTTGCTCAGGTCACACAGCTAGGAAGTATTAAGTCTGAGACCACATTTGAACTCAGGTCCTCCTGACTTCAGGGCTGGCACTCTTTCCACTGCACCATCTAGCTGTCCCTGTCTTTTTTTTTAATCAACTCACCCATTTATTAAGCACCCATGATGAGTTTGATCATTTTATGATCTTTCTGTAGCTGTGTACAATGATTTCCTGGTTCTTGAGCAGAATTCTTTTTAAGGACTTTCCAAGTAGAGAGGGAAGAGTGTGAAACATGAGAAAATCTGAGAAATAAACTAATGATGGTGACTAGTTCAATTTGATTCAATTGTAGGGTAAGTGTGAGAGAGTAAAATGGCATGAATTCCAGAAAGTAGGGAGGTACGAAGTTGTGGAGATCCTTGAATACTGGGCAAAGGCATCTGAACAATATTTGGTAAGCAATAATGTTTGAGCCAAGAGGAGTAACCTTATCAGAGTTGTGTATAATGAATATCCCTTGGGCAGCATGAATAGGATAGATTGGAGGTGGGGAGAATTAGAAAAAAGGACAGCTTTAGGAGTCTATTGCAATAGTTGACCAGATGACAGCGAGACTCTATATATACTAGGGTGACAACAGCAGTGTCGATAGACAACCAGCTTCACAGTCACGGTGGAGCAACTGAGGCTATGCCTCAGGTTACCATCTATCAAGTGTGTACAGCAATTAGAGTCCTTTAGTGGAGTAGAAAGAACAGATTGGAGCAACTAAATAACAGAAATAACTAATTGAAATAGAAAGCTCCTGGGTGGTGGGCTAGGCAGAAGCATGCCTTGTGCTCTTTTCTATCCCTACCTTGACCTTGCTTGCTCCAAGTGCTACTTGTAAAACTTGCCTGGATCTAAACATTCCTAGTTATAACTCTATAGAGATCTTCCTACGCTGCCTCCCTTCTTCCAACCCCCTCAGCTGATAGTCACTAGGCAATTCAGCTACTTTCCACCCATAATTTACAGTTGCTAAATGGCAACAGATTACCCAGTTATGAAGAAGTTGTGTCATCTAGATCCCCTCTGATATCCTTGCCATTTTCTACCTTTTCTTCTCTTTACTGCAACATTTCTGTTGTCCACAACATTTACACTTCCCAGTGACTCCACATGCTTCTACCAGCACCCCTAGTCACTTAGTGATCTATGTTCTGCCATCTCTCCTAAAGAAGGATAAGGATACTGTCAGTTCCCGTTCCTACTCCTTCCCCCCTCTCATAAGACTGGAGTTCCACTAATGGAATGGGGTGTGTCTCTGTGACATTGGAGGTGAATCATTCTTTTAGGGGAAGGGAACACTTGTTTATATTAATCCTTGGTATTATGTGCTCTTGGGTGGTTATGTTCCCCTTGTCTCCAGGGCTGAGGGAAGGGCAGGTAGCTAGCTGGGGCTCATGTGGGATGATGTCAGGAGGGCACCAAGATTCAACCAGGTTAGGGTGGCAACTCTTGACTGGCTGAGGCCTTGACACTGTTTATAAAATGTGCCAATAGGCTCAAACTAGACAGCCCAGAGTGGGGTAGAATCCTGGGAACAAATGCTAGGTGGGAGGTTAGATAGTGCTTCTCCCTGAGAAAATGGCCTCCAGCCTTGAGCCAAGGCTAGCCTGAACTGGTTCTTCCTCCCAGGAGATTCACCCTAGATTAGTATACCTTAAATTGGTAAACTGGATTGCAGATCAAAACCTACTTTGGACAGAACCTTTCTTTTGGTTTTTTCTTTGGTTACCTCTGCTAATATAGTAATAATTGCTAATTTTCACATCAGTTATTTCCCCAAAAGATCCTATTTAGTTACATGAAATTTTGTGGCAGAGGAAGAAAAATAAGAGAGTGGAGGCTTGAAACTAGCTTTTGAGAAGATTCCAGGAGCCAGGAAGCCCTACACAGTATTATTTGAATAGCCCCAGATCTGCCAGTGTCCATACAACAGATCTTTTATTTTCCTCTCCCAAGGAATTTGGCATCATGCCAATGTGGGAAAGAGATTTGAATTTTCTTTTAGGACTTGATCCGTGTTTCTCTTCAAGGAGATGGAACAGTCTTAAGAATAGAAAGAAGAAGTCATGATGGCAACTGAAATATACATTTCCCTAACTCATCTTAGATGGAAAAACAGCAACCGATAGTGGATAAGCAGCTGGCTGTGAAGCTGGGAAAGTTGAGTTCAAATCCTGTCTATCATGCTTACTCGTTATGTAAATCCAGACAAGTAATTTAAGCTCTCAGTGTTCTCAAGCAGTTTTCTAAGATCATAAGTGGCAAGTTTAATTCTATTACATGTTGGTCTACATTAGCAGAGTTTTCACTCCAAGAGCTCCACCTTTAGCCTAGGAGAATCACTTTGAATTATTGCCTCTCCCTTCAAGTCAATTCAGAGAGATGATTCACAAAGAATGAGAGAGATTGTTACAAAAATTTCTGATGATCATGGCATGAAATAGCCTCTTACTCTTCCCTCTTCAACTGGGGTCATAGTGAGCTCTCTTAACAATGGGACAAAAGGGACATTATCTATACATTAAGTAATCATTCTGTCTCCTCTTTTCCTTCTCTATCCTTACAACTAGGACTTAGTAGAAAGAGATGGGAGTGAGAGCATTTGCACAGGTACAGATATCATAGCCAAAGTTTTTCAGGAGCCAAGACATTTCTTTCTTTTTTTTCTTTTGGAGACAATGGAATTAAGTGACTTACCCAGGGTCGCATAGCTAATGTCTGAGGCTGGATTTGAACTCAAGTTCTCTTGATTTCAGGGCTGATGTTTCATCCACCGAACTGCCCCTTGTTTTTATTCATTTTCAGATTAAATATCATTGACATAACCTATACCTAGCCCTTTCTACTTTTCTTCTTCCTCCTTTTTTTCTTCTTTTCTTCATCTTGTCTTTTATATAACATAGTATTTCTCTCCACCCAATTACATTTTGGGGTGCTTCTAAACTTGAAGCAGAGAAGGGAAAACCAACATAGTCATAAGTGAGGAGGAGTGATCTAGTTTTTCTGACACTTCGAGGCTGGTGAGTTGGGGAAGCCAATTTCATGTGTATACTGAGACATCAAGTGAACGCTTGCCCAATACTTTTTCTCTGAGTCAAAGGTATCCCACACATAAAACTAAAAATAGGTATCCCACACATAAACTCAGTTTTACATAAAATTTGGGAGGACGATGTTTAATCTAGTTTCTTTTTTTCATTCTATGTCCTGAAATTTTGTGATCATGACTATATCTCTGAAACTATGAATTCAAAGGGAAATAAAATGAGAGAGAAATCTTCAGATGGGCTAGAAATTCTAAACTGGGTAAACAGCAGGTTTCTTATTTTAATATGGTGAACAACATTTCATTTCATCTTCTGAATCCTGGATCCTACCAATGAGAAAGTTTAAAAAAAAAAAAAAAAGTTGTAGCTCTATCAGCCTTGTGGATGTGTGTTGTGAATAACTAGACATTTGCTGGCTGAGCTCCCTGTGGTGGCCAGCAAGGTTACTGCAGCCTCTTTGGGAAAGAATTATCTTTTGATGCTGCAGAGAAAATAATAGATGGTGACTGGAGGCTTAAGTAAAGCCCTATCTGATATAATTCTGATTCTGTATAGTGGCATTCTGCCCTTCTGCACGTTTAAGAAAGGAAACAAGTCAGGTGATCAAAAAGCACCTGGGTCAATCAGTACTTTACCCTGTTGGAATCATTGTTCCATACAAACCAGTGGCTACTTAGCCAGTTCACGCTGCCAAGAGCCAGAAGCAAAGGTAAATGTGGTGATTGAACCAATGGAACTGGACTTTTGAGTTAAAACTCTTACCCCACGCACTTATATGCCTGAGGGTTGTTGTGAGTATCAAATGAGAGGATAATATATGTTAAGTACTTAGGTAGTGCCTAGCACATAGAGGTCACCATAATTTTAATGTTAATGTTAATGATTGTTATTAATCAACCAACCAACAAGTACTTATTTGATCACCCAGTACGTGCTCAATGCTGGAGATAAACAAAAATAAAACCTTCTTAGCCCTCAGAGTATTTACATTCTATAGAGGGGGAGGAGGAAGTGTTTGTACTTGTAAGCAAATGTGAAACATAAAATCAATACAAAGTAACTCAGAGAGTGATACACTAGCACTTCCTTAGACTCCTTGCAATGTCTTGATTTTTCTTTCTCTCACTTTTATTCCACTAAACTACTTTCTATTATTCTATTCTCTACATATTACATGTTTCACACTCTTAAAGACCAAAGTCCTCATACCTATTCTACCCATATTGCCAGTACCACAGGACCTAATATTCTCTGATAGCCCAGGGAACAATTGCTAATTATTGGCAGTTGCATGTCTCTTTTATAATTTTCCTCAGAGACCAAAAACACCTATAAGGTTGTTAAGACTAGTGAAATCTAATCTAATCTTAGAATCACAGAATTTGAGAATTGAAAGTCACCTCAAAGTCTATGTTGGTCAATTTAGACTTGAAAGGAATCCTACTTATAATATACATGAAAAGAGTTACTTAGCCTCTGCTTGAAGATCTCTAAAGAAGAATGTACAACTTTCTGAGGCAGCACATTCCGTTTTTGGATGATTTTGATTTGTAGGAATTTTTTTTATATCAATCCTAAATTTCCTTTATACAAATTGTACTCTTTGCTATAAGTTCTGCCCTCCAGGGCCAATCAG
The DNA here is from genome assembly GCF_902635505.1 of Sarcophilus harrisii. NCBI lineage: Eukaryota > Metazoa > Chordata > Mammalia > Dasyuromorphia > Dasyuridae > Sarcophilus > Sarcophilus harrisii. Next base: position 557,102,510 of record NC_045427.1, read on the forward strand.
ATTATGTCTAATGCATCTTCTTTATGGCACCCCTTCAAATACATATGTAATGGGGAAAACAGCCAAAGAAGGCCCAGTTCTTGGGGCATGCTACACCTGTTCATCCGGGTGGGTGATTATTATACACAGTATGTATGTGCAATATTCTCTGATTAGTTCCAGTCCAGCAAATGGAAGTTGGAGAGCCTGCTTCCAAACCATCACTGATTGGAATTTTGATGTGGTGTGGTGATGAAAAGTCTTCTAGTTTGTAAAGAAGTTGGAAGGACTGATTACTCAGGTGGCATTGTGACATAACTGAATTCAAATATGAAAAGAATAATATGACCCTATCTTACCTCTTTTGTCTTTTTCTTTCCTGTGAGAGACTAAAACAAGGACTGCTATGAGCTATCAGGTAGAAGATACTGTCTTACTTTCCACTTAATTACCATGTATCTATATCTATACAGTGCCTTCATTTCATTTGTGTTTAGCCTTCCCTGATCTTAAGCATATGAGTATTTTGAGAGGGGAGTACCCAGATGATTTGTGAGACTAGTAAATCCGTTAAAATTATGAGATATCCAGCCAGCAACTAGAGCATGTAACAGCAGCAATAAAGATTAGTGAGAAGCCATCAAAGGAACTGAGTGATCTGCTTAACCCAGCAGAGCAATGAATTGACCCATAAACTGAGGCATCATGCTCCTGAAGGGCCAGCTGAGCTGAGCAAGGAAATGATTGCCTCAAAGTGAACTTAGTGCGGAATAATGATGGGAGGACAGAGACATAAAGACAGAGATTGTGAAGTTTCTCTTTAGTCCCACATTTTCCTTATATGTGTGCCTCATTACCTCTGTACTTTAAAACTGAGTCTACTCTGCCCAGAAACCAGATATATGAGTGTATTTAAGGAGACAATGTATGTCCCATTTTGAGGGGATTATTTTATAACTACTAATTTTGTTCACTTCACCTGCATCAAGTTATACAGATTTTTCCAGATTTCTCTGAAACCATCCTTTTGGTCAGTTCTCACAGTACAAATACATTCCATTACACTCATATACCTGATAACCTTCAACCATTTCCCAAATGTTGTTCATTCTCTTAGTTTCTAGCTCTTTGCTGCTATAAAAATCGTTATAACTATTTTTGTACATGTGGATTCTTTTCCTCTCACAGATTTCTTTAAGGTTTAGACCTAATAGTTGTATCATTGTATTAAAGGGTATACATAATTCAATAACTTTTGAATCCACTGATATCTATGTTGATATTGCCATAGCATCCATTCCTGTCACACATTCTTTCCAGTCTCTTTAGGCTTATCATGCTTTTCTAGGACTTTGAGATATATTCTCATGAGATTTTAGAAATTTAAATGTTAGTTTTCTTCCCAATTAGTAAAGATCTCTTATCTTTTATGTTCCCATCTTTTTTTTTTTTTTTTAAAGGAAATCAATCTAGGTGGTATCTTCAAGGTTGGGATGTCAACAAAATGATTCAGGACATCAAGGAGGACGGATTTGGATTCAATCATGAAAAATCCTCCAAGCATGGTGGTGGTGGTGGTTGTTCTTTTTTTTCTTCCCTTCCTTCCTTTCTTCCTTCCTTCCTTCCTTCCTTCCTTCCTTCCTTCCTTCCTTCCTTCCTTCCTTCTTTCCTTCTTTTCTTCCTCCCTCCCTCCCTTCCTCCTTCCTTTTCTTTCTTTCTTCCTTCCTTCTTTTCTCTCACTCCTCCTCCTTCCTTTCCTTCTCCTTTTCTCTTCCTTCTCTCCTCCTATTTTTCCTCTTCCTTTTGCTCCTCCTGCTCATCCTCCTCTTCCTCCACTTCTGCTTCTTCACTCAGTAGCTTCATCAACCAATGCAAATGAACATAAATTCATATTTTAACATGATAGAAAGTTGATAGCAAATTTATTTGAAATTCCTAACTTTGAAGCCAATTCACTATGCTAGATTACCTCTCTTCTCTTCATCCTCTGCTTCCAGTGGACAATGATAACCCCTTTTCAGGAGAATGCTACGGGACTTGTTTAAGGGCCCAGCCTAGCAGTTAAGTCAGCTGAGAATGGAATGGAGAGATGGTGGACAGCCAACAAATCTTTGAATGAGTGGCCCTGGGAAACTGGACAAGAGCTCTGGCCTTTAGGTAGGAGCCAGCTTTCTTTGGAAGGCTTGATATCTTCAGGTTTACAGAAAGAGGAAGTTTGAAAGCCTGCTGGATCAAATATCTATGGTTCCCTCTTATTTTCAGTTCATGGGACATCTCACTTCCAGATGCTCCTATCCCTTTCCCTCAACCTTCACTTCTCCTGCCTCCCCCTTTTTTTCAGTTTCCTGTGCCTCTATGAGGTGAGTTGGAGGGGATTTTCTGTACTATTAATTTGATACCTTGGAGTCTGCTGGATTTCTGTTTCAAATCCCTGAGGACAGGCAGAAGATGGGAAGGGCTCTGCAGATTCTCACTTTTTGAGCCCAGGGCCCCTTTGCCACCTGCCCTAGCTGGCCCAGTCTAGGCATTCTTTGCTGTGCAATAGTATCTCTGAATCCTGGCCCTGGGCTCTTACCCTGTCTTTCCCCACCTCCCACTTCCTTGCAATCCCCCATGGCACTCTGAGCTAAGAGTTTTCTGGTAAAAGGTTCAGACAGATAGAAGGAGGAAGTTCTGAGGCTTCATGGAGGTCTGTGGGTGGATCCTCTAAAGAGCCAGAAAAAGAAGGAAAGAATTCTGGGACTCAAACCCAGGAAATTGCTCAATTTAAGACATTACAGACTTCAGATGTTTTAAGAAGAGAGTTGGGAAGGAGACGGACTGAAAATGTGTGAGATTGGTGGGGGTTAGGGAAGAGTTTTAGAGAGGTGTTGGTGGTTCTAAGAATGGTGAAAAGAAGGTAAAAGTCAGGAGCTCTAAATGAGTCCCTCCCTTCTGAGTTATCCTTAGGTTTGGAGGAAAATTCTAGCGAAAAGATTTGGGGGAGAAAGGGACAGTCACCCATCAATCTAAGGATCTGGGCTGAGTTGCATGGCATAGAGGATACAGGTAGGTTTCTCTTCTCCATACATCCTCCTGAAGGAGAACTAAGGTTTTCTACTCCCTAGGTGGAGCAGAGTAATTAAGTATTAACCTTGGAGTCAAATTCTGCCTGTCAACCGTGCGACTCTTGGCGAGTAATTTAACCTCTCAGCTTTGGTTTCCTCACTTGTAAGACAAGAATAATAATAGTATCTACTTTATAAGGTTATTATGAAAATCAAATAGATAACACAAGGAAGCACTTTGCAAACTTTAAAATGTTCTATTTTTATTCTCCTTAAGATCTCTACCCTCTACTCTGTTTTTATTGGGTAGGTGAGAGGAGGCGGAGGATGAGGAGCAGAAGTGTATCTGGCCTGGCTAACGGAGTTTCCGAGAGCAGGCAAGGTCAAAGTTAGTACCCCAAACCCGGGTGTCCCCTTGGAATTCCCGCCTTTCTAAATGGATTGAAGAAGCCATGAAGGCACTGGCTTCAGTCTGGGGTGAAGGGTTAAAACGCATTTTGGCGGAGACGTGGCAGAGCAGGGGGAGCTGGGGCAAGGATTAGCAGGTGAGCTAGATTGAATCTAGGTTGATGAAGGAACAAAGTTCAGTGACTTCTCAGTTTCCCTCCCACTCTCCCGGGCTTTCTCACCAAGTGGTGCGGAAGGTAAAGGATCTTGGAATGGGAGAAAGTAAGTCCGCACCGGTCTGTCCTAAAGACAAGGGAGGGGACAAGGAGCAAGGTTCAGGACTCCTCTGCAGACTGGAATTCTGGGCTGGAATATCTCTTAGCGGAACAAAGATAGGGATCTTCCCTCACTTTCACTTACTTCCCCTTCAGGAGCTTGCCTGAAGCTTGCAGCAGTTGCACCAATAGGCTAGGATGGCCAGTAAACCTGTCTTTCCTGCCTGCAGGAAGCCAGCATCCTGCAGTCCGGAACCTTGGCCACCCCTGCTCTGATTCCATTCGGGGGGAAGAGGAGGTGGTTTGTTGGGCCTCTGTCCCTCCCCTGTCCCTTTTCCCCTGAGACCGAAGGAAATATTACCAAAAAGCGTGGCCCACGGATTCCTAAACCCTCGTTTCTCCTGCACCGCCGGGCGCTAGTTCCATAACCTCCTCCAGATCTGGTCCTGGAAAGGTTGAAAGATACTAACAGGCTTGGGGATGTGATGCTGGGTTTTCAGAGATCACTTGTCTCCACTTAACTGGGGGAGAGCACCCGGAATTGAGGGGTTACAGATGGAGCAAGGGATATCTTGAAAGTTTTCGATAATGATAATGTATTTTTATGACCTTGGAAACAGGCTGAAGTCTCAAAGTCCATTATCATGGTCTGAATTTATTGGGGAGAGGAAGAAAGGACTATCCACCTTTAGAATGATCATTATTTATGAGACAGAAAAATGGAGAGGTAGCCAAAGTAAGGATGATGATGGAAGCTCAAAACCCAGTGAGAAGTAGGGAAGCAAGGGCCTACTTGAGCAGAACGTCCATAGAAATACCCAGTAAAGAAAGGTAGAGAGTGCTGATCACTCAGGATACAGAAGTCTAAGATGAAGAAAAGCCTGACCCCTGAATGATCCCTCAGATCTCAGCCTTAACCTCTCCTCTGACCTCCAGTTTCCTATATCCAGCAGCCTAGTGGACACCTGAAACTGGATGTCCTTTAAACATTTTAAACTCAAAGTGTCCAAAACAGGACTCAATATCTCCCCCTCCCTAAATCCTTCCTCCGATGCTCTTAAACCCAGGTTCCTAGCTTAGGTGACATCCTCCACTCCTCACTCTCTCACTCTCCATGTCAAATTAGTTGTCAAGTGTTGTTGCTACCTTCTATCTTCAAAATCTCTCTCACGGGCTTATATGAACTGATGCTAAGTGAAGTGAGTAAAACCATTGTACACAACAGCAACTAAATTATATGGTGATCAATTCTGATAAACAATCTTTTCAACAATGAGGTGATTCAGGCCAGTTCCAATGGTCTTATGAGGAAGAGAGCAGGACTGTGGGGACTGAGTGTGGATCACAACATATTATCTTCACTCTTTTTGTTGTTGTTTGCCTTGCATTTTGTTTTCTTTCTCTTTTTTTTTATTTTTTGATTTGATTTTTCTTGTGCAGCATGATAATTGTGCAAACATATATAGAAGAATTGCACATGTTTAACATAGATTACTAGCTGTCTGGGGGATGGGGTAGGAGGAAAGTAGGGGAAAAATTTGGAACACAAGATTTTGCAAGGATGAATGTTGAAAATTATCTATGCATATGTTTTGAAAATGAAAAAGGTTAATAAAAAATTTTAAAAACCCAAAATATCTCTCATATAGCATGTCCCTCTCTCCTTTGATCCTGCCACCTTATCACTTTATCACTGGACTATTGTAATAGACTGCTGGTTGTTTTGTTTGTTTTGTTTTGTCTGTTTATTTTTTGCTTCCAGTTTCTTCCTTTCTCCTGCCATTCTCCACTCTGCTGTCAAATTGATCTTTCTAAAACACAGGTGTGACCCTGTCAGCCTAATCCTCACCCTCATTCAATCAACTGCTGTGGCTCCCTATTATCTGTACTAAAATAGTGTCAAAGTCTAATAGAAATGAATCTTTGGGCTAAGGACCTTATTTTTGTTGTCTATTGTATTTTTATTTACTTGTTTGTTTGTTTGTTTGTTTTGTTTATTTTGTTAAACGTTTCCTAGTTATAGTTTAATCTAGTTCCAGCAGAAGTCAGGAAATTTTCCTGTGCCAAGTTTCATATCTTTGAAAGGATCAAACAAAAATTTTCTGTTTGGCTCCCATAGCCTAATCCCTTTCTACCTTTCCAGACTTCTTAAGCTTTACTCCCACCTGCATATGAAGATCCAGTTGCACTGACCTTGCTATTTCCAATAGTGGAGGCTCCATCTTCTGACTCCATGTATTTTCACTGGATGTCCCCCATGCCTCCTCATGTTCATCCTCACTTTCTGGTTTTTATTAAATCTCAGATAAATCTCAGACTTCTTCAAGAAGTCTCCTAATCCTTCTTAATCTTAGTTCCTCTTTCTGATATTATCTCCAATTTATCATATATAATGTATATCTTGTTTCTTCATAATTGTTTTTATGTTGTCTGCCTTATTAGACTGAGAACTCTGTAAATCTTGTCTTTTGCCTTCTTTATATCCCCATAGTCCCTGGTAAATAGTAGGTGCTTAATGAATCCTTGATTTAACTTAATTCTATGTATGGTCCTGTTTTTTCTCTGTGTGTGTTTCATATATTTCAGAAAAGTGATGTGGTCTGATATCTAAGAATCCTTCCACAGGTGAGCTAGCAAGACATTTGTCCTACAAGGAAGTCATATCCCCCTTATCCATTAGGGAAGATCCCCTTATCCTTACCATTGGTAGAGAGCAGAAAGAATCCTTGTGCTCAGCATGATGTAAAAGTAAGAACACTAAAACACTAAATTTGGAGCCTGATTCAAGTGCCAGCTTTTCTACTTTTTGCTCGTGTAACTTTGGCCACATCATCTATCCTCTTTTGGCCTCTGTAAAAAGAGGGTATTGGGTTAAATTGTCTTTAAGATTTCTTCCAGACAGCTCTAAATATAAATTATATGTACTTGTCTTGACATCCTGAAATATTCTTGGTCCCCTTTTCAAAATTCCCCTCAGAAGTACTCTCCATTTTCGGTGTCCAAAAACACTTTTCACAGTTTTTTCCAAGTCTTTATCCTTTCCCGACTCATACAGTTTATCATAGTCAGATAAAGATCCTCAGAACAACTCAGCTCAGAACAACTTAGCTACACGTAGTGAGAGGTTTTGTTGAATGAGAGGAAGTCTTAATAGGACTATATAATAATAACAATTTTCATAATAATGATTATAGTAAACATTTATATAGTGCTTACTATGTGCCAGGAACTAAGCACTTTGCAATTATCATCTCCTATAATGGGACTGATTTCACACAAGCAGTACATGGAAATCAGCCTAAAATTAATTGTATGTCTTTTAGTCCTTAGGTTAGCTTTCAGTTTAAATTCTTGTGATGAAATACCCAAAGGAGTTATAATCCCTTCTTGGACTTGAGTCTTCCAGATTTGGATTTAAAAGTCCAGGTATCAATCAGAGGTTCCACTAGGGGGAGCTCCTCCCCTTCTATAGGGAATCTTTGTGACAAGCTACTGTTCAATGGATCATAGAAACCGATTAATCATTCAGAAATGGATAGTAGAAATTGAATGGGGGGGGGGAGAGAGAAAGGGGGGTAATTTAGGGATTACCAAGTGCAACATTTTCATTTTATAGTTGAGGAGACTGAGGTCCAGAGAAGCAGATTTCTTTGCTCAAATTCCCTCCCCATTGAGGTAATGCCTGGAATATTTATAGTGTTAGAGAGTTTACAAATAAGTCAGAGAAGTGAAAAGATGTTCACACTACAGATGTTTCTACAGGAACAGAAACTGGGCCAGGATTTAAGTATCCTGTTTTCTAAAACAGAATTCTTTCCACAATACCACTCTCTATTCTAGATGGGCTTCCAACCCCACAAAATATATCACTTAAGATGGAATAATATAGCCAAACACAATCTAATAAGATGACTAAATCAGTTAGAATAATAAGAATTATGTGAAGAATCTCAATGGCAATCAGCTCTTACTCATTCTAGTATGTTACCATGCCTAAATCATCTCTAGCCATCTTGTTTCATATGGAAAGCGGTACAGGGAAAGAAGATTGGACTTTGGGGGATGAGGAGAGATGGGTTCCATTACAAATACATTTTGTGACATTGGGCAAATCAATGGAAAAATGTGAATCTGTTTCCTCACCTGAAAGAAGAAAAACTGTCCTAAGAATCAAAGGAGGCAAAATTGCATAAGTGTTTGAAAACTGTAAGTCAATCCACACGTTCAATTCAATAAGGATTTATTAAGTCCCTACCATTTAATCAACTCCAAGGATATAAAAACAAACTCTAGGGATACACATACACACACACATACAGACACTGATAGATCAGCATATGTCAGAAACATCAATAACCCATATGCTGGAAATGTTTCAGTGTAGATGTCAATGACCACTAAAGTCAGCAAACCATACATGCCCACAAAAAGGATCAAAGACATAATATTTTCATTGTGCACTATTAGTGCACATGTATTACGCATAGTATTACTATATTATAACAAAATTGAGTTTTAGGCAAGATCTTCACAATACTATTTCTTACTGGTATTTTTAGCTCCAAGTCACCCAACAATGTATTTGCTGACCAGTGCAAGGCAGTCAAAAAACCAAATAAGACCATCTGCATCCTTAAGCCTAGACGAAAGAAGAGAAGAAATTGAAGAACTATTGAAATCTAAAGAGGAAAAAGTGAAGACCCTGAGATCATGGAAAATCTTTACTTAAACTCTAGAAAGCATATATAATAGTAAAACGTGACAACAAAGCACTAAAGTCTCAAGTGATTTTGAAAAGGAGATGAGTATACTTAGGCTGAAATTTTCAAGAACACTTTTTGAGGTTTGTAACATGAATCGAACTAGCAGATCAATTATACGGAAACCAATTAGTTTTTAATCTAGTATATGATTTATCATCATTAACAAACATATTCTCCTATAATATATGATTGAAAATGTAAAATCATTTCTAGCCATGCAATAACAGTTATTTCTGTAGTACATATAACAGGACTTTTATGTATATGCCCAGATCACCTAAGATGGAGGTATCAATGTGGGAGATGGTAGGAAACTGCTTCTGGGAGAAGACACACTGCACATCTCTATTAGATGAGCAGGAACAGCTTCTTTCCATTGACTGTGGAGCTCAAACATTAGACTGGGGCAGTCACCATCTTTCTAGCAACATCTAAGAGATGAGGATCTGTTTATGTGCAGCAATGAGCACTGTGCATTCAGCTATATGGAGGGAACATCCAACTCATCCCTGTGTAGGGGCCCCAAGAAATAGGCTTGGGGTTTTGATCTGTTTGGTTTGTCCCTTTCAGTTCTATGTGCAGGCAGTACAGTCCTCAGATTCAAGTGCTCAAGACATGGCAATTTTTTTTTATTTAATAGCCTTTTATTTACAGGATATATGCATGGTTAACTTTACATCATTAACAATTGCCAAACCTCTTGTTCCAATTTTTCACCTCTTACTCCCCACCCCCTCCCCCAGATGGCAGGATGACCAGTAGATGTTAAGTACATTAAAATATAAATTAGATACACAATAAGTATACATAACCAAAACGTTATTTTGCTGTACAAAAAGAATCAGACTCTGAAATATGGTACAATTAGCTTGTGAAGGAAATCAAAAATGCAGGTGGGCATAAATATAGGGATTGGGAATTCAATGTAATGGTTTTTAAGGACATGGCAATTTTGGAGGTAGGTCACCTGTTGCTGCTAGTCCAGCAGGAAGACCTTGAAAAGCCAGGGTACCATGACTTGACCTCAAAGGGGTTTGGACTTGGAATTTGGTAGGATTGATGCTATTCTGAGTTAAGTGTGAACTGAGTTAAAATGTGAACCTAATCCCCCAGGTTGAGTAGGATGTTTGTTCTTCCTCTACCTTTGAAGTAATTAACTTAAAAGATAAAACAAACAAGAATCACCCAATCTGACAGTTGAATGATTAAAGAGAACTGGAGTTCAGGAGTCTCCTAAAATTTGGGGGAGCACAATCAGTATGGGTCTGAACCAATGACAGGGAGACTGGACAAACTCTCTTAAGTATATCAGATAAATTTTAGGGGAAAGGTAAAATGTAACATCCGATCTTTGGGTAGTCTTTATATATGTGTATACTTATGAGTACATATGCATATATATGTGTATAGATATACATATATATATATATATATATATATATATATATAACAAAATAAATACCACGTAGTTAAATGCAAGATAGTAGGAAGTAGGACATTTGAAATTGAAAAATGGGGAATGGATCAGAAAAGATGGTACTTACCTCCAAATGGAATTTATGAAACAACTAAGATCCATGAGTGGAATCAAAAGGCCCTTTGTGAATGACATCCATATGAACTCAACAAGATTCTATTTAGCAGCTATTGCTATGGTAAGGTCCTTTGGAGAAAATGTGAAGCATTAAGGAAAACCCATAAGTATATGTATTACAAGAAAATGGGAAAACTGAATGGAGGCAGCTATTGAAGAACTGTGGAAAGGAGCTGGAAGATTACATCAATTTTAGCTTCTATTTGGAATAGGAAACTTGAACACCAAAATACCCAATTAAAGGCAATAACCACAAAAAAAAATCACATAATAATGACAACAATGAGCTAGCACGTAAAAGTTTTTTCAAAGAACTTTACAAATATTATCTCTGATCCTCACAACAACCTTATGTATCTTCATTTTTCAGATAAGGAAACTGAGACAGACAGAGGTACATGCCTAAGGTCATATTAATTTAAGTATCTGAAGCTGAATTTGAACTCAAGTATTTCAAATTACAGATCCTGCGCTCTATCCACTGCATCACCTAGCTGCATCCATGGAAAATATATACAGAAAACAAAAACATATTAGAAATTCTAGATCTAAAAGTTCAAAAGTTAGAGTGATACAAGAATTCAAAGTGACAGGAAGAATAAAATTAATTCAATATCAACCAAAATTTTTACTAAAATCTTGAAAATTATTCTCCAATAGAACCACTAAAAAAATAAAACTTTACTCCCCTTCCATTTTTTCATCAATCACCTTGCTCCCCAGATCAGATTTCAAGACGTGGAGAACTTGACCTTTTCAGCTCAAAAATTTCTGTCCTGATCCCCCAGACTGAGGAATATATCATGTGGCTCATCATATCTATGTTGACTTCAGTCTTGACTCACTTTGCCTCTGGCTATCTTCTTGCCAACTTATTTGCCTTTTAGTGAATACTTCCTTTCCTCCTCCTGCTTTCCAATTCTGGAATCATATCAAATCAATATTGCCAAACCCAGTATTGCTAGTGGGTTTCCATTTTCATTGTTTTGACTTCCTTCATTATTCCTGTTGCCTTTCAAACTAAAATACCTCTCCTTTATTAACCACTTCCCTATCTGTATTTTCCCCTATTAAAATGTATCAGGGAATTTTGTGATTTTTGAATCTTTACAGTGCTTGGCACAATGTATGTGCTTAATACTTTGTTTTCATTTCTTCATTTAAATGAAAATATATTTTAAAAAGTCTTGTCAAAAGAAGTCTAACACAACAATAAATTGGGTCAAATGAGAAAAAGAAAGCTTCCATGAAACTAAACTAATGAGACATAGAATAATAACATCAAGGAAGATATCTCAAATTCTAACTTCTCTGCAACCTGAGAAGTTGTGGGGCCAGAGAAGATCCATAACTATAGGTTCCAATGCTTTATCAAACATGAATTACTAGCAAGGTATTTTACCAGCTTCCCTCTAAATATAATCCTGATCTCTTCCTTGTCAGAAAGCTTTATATAGCTACAGGATGAATATACAAATATTCTTGTCAAATATAGCCCAATTATGAAATTTAGGCCAAACATTCACAGCTTATATCATCAAAAGAATATAAAAATATTTATAGCTGATAATGAATTGAATTTCTTGCAAGAGTGGCTTCCTGAACAGGAAAGACTACAAAGCTCTGCTACTTCAGTAAAACTCTGACTTTCACAAGCAAACAGCTAATCAAGAAATCTAATGAGAAACTATATGCCCTCCCAGAAACTAAATAATCCAGAATACCATGAGAGGTTAACTAGAAACCACATGGAAAATGAAATACCTACACTTCATCCTCCCAGGAAATCCAGTGTCAACCTAATATAGCTTCCAAGCAAAAACCACTGTGGCCATGGACATGTAGCCTTGTAGCAGCAAGAGAGGAGGACTCCTTTGAGAAATTACCAGGGTAAGGATTTTTGAATTATTGGGGAACCTAGATGGTGATCAGCAATGAGTATTAGGGGTGTAAATGGAACATTCCCAGATTAGGTTGTCTGAGACTCACAACACTCTCTCCTAAATGTCAGAGAAGATCCTGAAGGTCTAGCATTCTAAACCTGAAAGTTTTGGAGGAAGTTTAACTCAGGAGGAAAAAGTCAAATAAGTAATCCAGGTGACCTGAGACAAGAACTAAAAGAGCTGAACACTCCCATTTAAATATGTAGCAGGTGGCAGTAACTGACCATGGAAACAAAGCCCAAATTCAGAAACTAAGTGGAAAAATAAATAAAAATTTTAAAACCACCAGGCAATCTAGAGATCCCTTCAAGAAAATAACTAAAGAAAATAAAAAAGAAAATAACTATAAACAGTAGGAGAAGGGGGGGGGGAGAGGAGAGGATTTTCCATAAGGATTCCATTACTACTTGGAAGAAATAAAGCAAGAGATTAAAAAAATAAAAGTGCCATAGAAAAGAATGAAAATAAGAATAAATTACTTAGAAAGGAAAATAGTAACCCATATCTAAGAAATGGATTAATTAAAAATTAAAACAGACCAAACAGAAATCAACAACTCCATGAGAATCAAGTAACTAACTTGAAGATCAGGACAAAGAGAAATAATTTAAGAATCACTGGGTTCACTGAAATCCATCATCCAAAAAAATTCCTGGATATTATACTTGAAGGAATCATAAATGAAACTTACGTAGCTCTACGAAAACCAGAGGGCAAAGTAAAGATAGAAAGATGTACCAATTACATCCTGAGTATGTCAGAGTATTCCACATCTTCCTGGAGTGTTGTTTTCTATTTAAAACATGTATCAAACATACAATGAAGATGGTGAACCAAACATCTTGATGTATATAGATGACATGAGGCTCAATGGCTCTACTGAAAAAAATTAAACAATTACTTCATATAGTGGAATATTTCTCTCATGACATTGAGATGTCACTTGGACTTGATAAGTGTAAAATTCTCAATATGCACCAAGTTAGTCTTTTCTCTGTCCTTCATAAATCTGTCTGTCATCTCTATCTTTGTATTAGCTTCCCTTTGTCTGGAATAGACTCTCTCTTCACTCTCACCTCATAGAAACCTTCTTCCATTTTAAACACCTCTTTCTATATGAATTTTCTCCTCATCTCCTCAATTTCAAGTGAAACTACCTGGTATTGATTTTGTATTGCATCCAGGGCCATTTCCAGTCATCCTGATCTATCTTAGGGCATTGGATGCAGATGGTTCCAGACAAGAAAGTGAGGCTGGCAACTTGCATAGAACTCACTTAATCCAATTCACTTGCATGTCATGATATCACCTTCCTATGTCATGGTCATCTTTGAGTATAAAGGACAAACGACAACAACCACCACTCTATCTATACTTACATGTGTATGTGTCATCTCTCTTCATAGAATACAAAATTTTTACAAATAGATTGTTTATATTTTTTAAGATCTGTCTGCCCAGAGGCTAATACAGTACTTGATACACAGTAATCATTGAAGAAATGTTTCTTGATAGATAATAGATGCATGGATGGAAAGATAGAGATTGAAGGCTTTAAGTGCAAATTCAAAGGTCACATTGAACCAATGTATGAAAGTGATAGGAATAGTGAACGTTCTAGAGCATTGTTTGACAGTTTCAATAAACACTATCTCTACTCTGATGGAACCTAAAATATTGTATAGCAATAGAGTACATACATATGTAATAGTATCTTGATAAATGTTTAAACAACTGGATCTCTTAGGGGAAAAAATGTATGCAAGGTGCTTTTTTACATTTAATTTACATTATCATTTTCTCTGTCACTTTCTTTTTTTTTTTTTTCTTTTTTTCTTTTTTTTTTTTATATATATTTTTTTTATTTAATAGCCTTTAATTTACAGGATATATACATGGGTAACTTTACAGCATTAACAATTGCCAAACCTCTTGTTCCAATTTTTCACCTCTTACCCCCCCCACCCCCTCCCCTAAATGGCAGGATGACCAGTAGATGTTAAATATATTAAAATATAACTTAGATACACAATAAGTATACATGTCTCTGTCACTTTCTTAAGTCCTGACAATTAACTATAAATTAATCCCTGATTTTATTACTCTTTTAAGGTTTAATTAAAATACCATTTTATGAAACTTTCTCTGATCTTCTATTTAAGTTAAGCCTTAAGAGATTAATAACATTTCAATAAGCAAGAGAGTGCATTTAGAAAAAAGAATAGTCATAAGCAATGTCACAAAAGCAGGACAATATATGACATTCTTAGAGGATCTTTTTTCCCTTTGGTTGTAGTTAATAAATATAGAAGGAAGTAATATAAGATTAATTATGAAGGGTAAAGTGGTGCCAAATTGTAAGGGCCTTCATTCCCAAGGATGCCTTAAGTAGGCAATAGGACTTATTGAAAGTTTTGAGCAGAAGAATAACACAATCAAATCTATGCATGAGAAAATTAATTTGACAGTAGTACAAAGAATGGAACAAGGTGGGGATATTTTGGAGTTAGAAATAACAGCATTTTACAATAGGATGTGGGAGCTGAGGGAGATGGAAAAGTCAAAGGCAACCCAAAGGTTTAAAAAATGGGTAAATATTGTGTATTTAATGAAATAGTCCTAGTAATACTCATAAGGAGACATATTATCTTCTTCTTTCTTGTAGAGATGAGAGCACTACAGATATAAAATGTGACATATGCTGTCTGAGAGGTGTAGTGTTAGCTAGTTTTAGTTGTTTTTCCAGCAGAAAAGTACTGTGTGCTCAGTGTGGAAGTTAGTTACAGGTAAATGACTGTTATAAAAACAAAAGGCAATAATTTTAAAAAAAGAAGAGAAAATGGGTGTTTGCATTTGTAATGGTACCATTGACATAAATTGGGGAGTGCAAAAGGGCAGAAAGTTTCTGGGGAAAGTTAAGTTCAATTCTGAACATAGTAATTTAAAGTATCAGTAGGACATCCAAATGAAGATGTTTTGTAGACAGTTTGAACTTCAGTGCCCAGGGACACAACAGGGCCAATGATAGAAACCTTTTGACATCATCACAAGACATCACTGATCCTTCGATATCTAAGGTATGCTTGCCCTTTCACTTAGGTATCCCTAAACATATATATTCCCTATGTCCACTCTTCTATTCATTTTAGGTATATTTGTGTAAGAATATGCTCCAGATTTATAGGAAAATGTTGCATTACTACTTTTCTCACTATGCTATTTGACTAAATGCCTTTGATTTGGGCTAATTGTGTCTTCTGGTTGAACAAAAATTAGTACTTTCATATGGGTTCATGCAGTATAGTTCTGAAAGAAGGCAAATCCACAGAATATCTTGAAAGTTGGAAATCGTTACTGAGAAAAGAAGAACTTGATTGAAAATAGTAGTGTGGGACACAAAGTGCTATACAAGGAAGGTAGTATTCTCCAGGGAAAACTAGGTTTCAGTTAAAATGAAAAGGGAGAAAGAGAATCTAAGAAAAAGTTTCAAAATACAGAAGAATTTGTTAAGAATAAATAACTTATAACTTATAACTTCAGAACTTCATAGTCTTATTTTTGTACAGCCTCTCAGAGATTCCCTTTGGATATAGGGAGATACCTCTATGTTCCCAAAGTCTGCTCCTCTCTAGAGTGTGACTCTTTTCTCTGTTGCCAATAATCATACTCCCTGAAGCTGCTTCTTCCCTTGGGATTATGATCCTGCTGCATTTGGACTGACTGGAGTGTGTCTCTAAAATGTACTGGATGCACTATTACTGGACAGCTACCTCCCTTCAGAGCTACATGCCCTAAATCAAAGCTTCTTAAACCATAGGTCAAGACTCCATCTGGAGACACATAACTGAATGTAAGGATCATGAAAAGTCTGACAACAGTAAAAGGGATAAAATATTCTGCCAAGATTTAAATCTAAAATGTAAAAATAAGCAAGCACCTCCATCTCATTAGCATGCAAATTTTCTTTTATCTTTAATAAATGATAAAATAATATGTATGGAAAAATGGTTTTAAAACAAATTTCTTTGTGATTTATTATCAGTAAATGTTTGATTTATATGCCTATATTCTCAGAGTCATGTAAAACTTCCTGGGGCAAAAGGTGTTACAAACGGAAAAATTTAAGAAGTCCTACCTTATATGGGTGGAGGGGTGGGAAATAAATTTCCTCCTTCAATTCTCTCCTCTGTAGACAGTCTACAATTTCTCCCACACTCCAAACTCTGAAATTCATCCAAGGTTTAGCAATTAAAACCCCCCAGATCTGTGGCTACTTTGTTTGCATAGTCAATTGTATTGCTCCCTTTCTGACAATCAGAGTGATGTTCAGATCTCATAAAGGGATCAGAGCATTATACCTTGTTAGCACATTAAAACCTCACCATGTGTGACTACATCTTATGACTATATCAATTGAACTGGGTGGGTGGATAGGATTACATTCCCTTCCTTATGCTTTAAAAACGGAAATAATAACACCTGTTCTGTCTACTTCACAGGGTCTGAGGAAAGTAATTTGCAAACATTAAAGTGCTATATAAATGTGAA
Source organism: Sarcophilus harrisii (assembly GCF_902635505.1). NCBI lineage: Eukaryota > Metazoa > Chordata > Mammalia > Dasyuromorphia > Dasyuridae > Sarcophilus > Sarcophilus harrisii. Next base: position 557,119,046 of record NC_045427.1, read on the forward strand.
ATGAAATCTTACTGTTGTAGCTGCCTATTCCTATTGATATTTTGTTCTCTTATAGATTGTAAGTGTTTTGAGGGTAGGGATGCCTTAGCTAATTTGTGTATCTCTTCCATTGCCTGTCACAAAGTAGACACTGAATATATGCCTGTTGATTCAATTTGGTATTTTCTTCCCGGTTAAAATGTAAAGACATTGCTCTTTGTTTTTAAGCTGAATGTCTCTGATTAACAGTTTTCAGTGGCAGAGAGAAAATTGGTGAAGACATTCTCAGTTCCAGGGATGTGCTCTATCTTCATGTTGAATTATTAGTGCTTCTATCCCCAGGGCTGCAACTCTGAAGTGGAGTTCTTCATAGTGGACAGCCACCTCAGGGCTCTGTGATCTGTTAATAAAGTGAAGTGCTGTCTCCACATGTAATAGAATAACTTATCCAAAGTCCACATGATGGCTAGATGCTGTCTTTGGACAAACACCAGGTCATGCTCCCTAAGCATCCATTTTCTACATTTTGCTCTCTCTTTTTACTATGTCAATACTGTTCTGATTCTGGCATCTGAAATATCGGAACCATTATAGAGTCTCTTGTTTTCCAATGATGCTATTAACCCCATGCCTCCAAAGAGGCTTCTCTTTAAGCTGTAAAAACTCTTCTGGCATTTGGCAGTCAGGTGTATTTTGTAGCTATTCTCCCTCTCTTCATTGCAGAGTTGGGGTACCCTGGGCATGGAACATTGAATATGTTGTCAGACACATTCAAGATGTTAGTTTTGCCAAACAGCTTGCTCTTTCCATCCCTTCCCTCCTCCCATTCTCTCTCCCTCCTTCTCTTTCTCTCTTCCTCTCCTCCTTTCTCTCACTATGATGGCTGCCTTCCTGGGGAGGAAAGGAAGAAGGTAGATATTCAGAATTAATATGATGTGAAAACAAAAAAATGTTAATGAAATAATTTTTTAAAAAGAACAAAGTTCTATTTCTGTAATAAGGGTTTGTTGAATTGAGTTATGGGTTTAGTCATTGGAGGAGATAATTTGATATGTGGCTTATTTAAGTATGGTTGGAGCAACTGAGGCACAGATTTGTGAGAGCTTCTACAATTCCCTGGGAAGCTCCTACTTAATTTTCATTTTATTTAAATATATTTTATTTTGACACAACAGATACCAACAAAAATCCAGACAAACCACTTTAATAAAGTCCACTTCATCAACAGAATTAAATACCAAACTTGGCCCAAGAAAAGAGTTGGGAAATGTCCCTTTTTTCTTTCATTACGGAGGTGGGGCACTTTGGCTGTGGAACATTACATAATAGAGTCAGACACAATCAATGGGTTTGTTAGTTTTGGTCTTTTTTTCCCATCATTCTTACAAGAATGGCTTAGGTGGGTAAGGAAAGGAAGAGGAATAAGAAAAAATATATATGCATATGTATATTTGGAAATGAATATGAAATAAAAACAAAAATCATCAGTCAAAAAAAATTCATTTTTAAAAGTCAGCTAAGCAAAACAGAAAGGATGAATGCTTTACTTTTGATGGTATAGTACCAGCCTTGTCCACTGCATTTGACCTGAGTTTTGTTACCTCAATATTAACTTTACTAATATTGTTGTTATCATTGGCTACAGTATTCTATTACCTCTTTTTTCACGCTGAACCACTTCATACGAGTTTGCTTGTGTTTCTGTGAATTCTTCATATTTGACATTCCTTAGGGCAAAACAATATTCCATTACATTCATATGCCATAACTTGTTGAGTCATTCCTCAATCATTGAACACATGATTTATTTCCAGCTTTAATCACAAGATTTTGAACTAAAAGGAACCTCAAAGTATAGATGAAGACAGTGGGGTACAAAAAGGTTAAATTACTTGTGCAAGATTAAAACAATAAGTTTTAATCTTAAGTTTTAGAACTAGAAGTGACTTTAGTGGGAAGATCTGTCTACTCCTCATTTTTTTTTGCAACCTCTGGACATTCATTCATACATGAAACTGGTTATCTATTTTGTTTGTCTTTAGACCAATGTACCTGTGGATAAAATAGTAGTCCACAACTGGGCAATATATGGCAATGTTATCAATAATGGCTAGAGCAGAATCTCCTTTGGGAAAAGGGTTTTAGGCCCACCCATCTTCTTCTCTTCATGGGAATTTGTTACATTTCTGTTTGGATGCAAACTCCTTGAGAACAGGGACTGTCTTATTTTTTGTATTTCTATTACCAGCACTTAGCCCAGTGCCTGGAGCATAGCAACTATTTAATAAATTCTTTCCTTCTCTTCATCCATTTATCCATTCAAAATATCACATTGCTAAAATATAACATGATGCCTTTGTCAAGCCCCCCCTCTCACAGGGGACCTGATGAAGTAGTTTTATTTATATATATTTCAACCAGAAAAGAGAGAATTTATTATACAGGTGACAGACTTAGCCACAAAGAAAGCAATCAGTCCAAAATGTCAAGAAGAGTTCATGGCATACAATCAAATGAATTGTTTTCAGCTAGGTAGACCTTACATTAAAAGATTAAATATCCTTTGTCAGATAAAAGTCAAATGGTGGTAAAAGTATTTTATCAAATGGTGTAGCTAAGAATTCTTGATCAGGTGGGAAAGCTGATTCAATCCTTAATAGAGTGATGTCTCCTGGAGGTTTCTGCCAGGTGGGACATCAAGGACTTGGCATTCCATCTCTGCTCTTGGGGTGGCAGTGGTCTGCACTGTAAGATTACTTACACTAATGAGATACATTACCCTGTCACACCTAGGTGGAGGGGTGTGGTTGTCAATTTGAGCTAAGAGGATGTGAATGGACGTCATCTCTCTGGAGGTGAAAGAGACCTTCTAGCAAGTTAAGATGGATCAGGCTCAGGGAGATAGAGCCTAGATGGCAGCATAGTAAAGTAGAAAGTAGTTTGACAGAGCTTCCCTCCACAAAACTCCTCCAAGCAGATCTAGAAGATGCAACAGATCAAATATTGATGCATTAATCCAGAAACAAATCACAATGAGTCATTTTCCCAGCACAGCGAAACATAAGGAAACAGACAAAGAGGACTAGATAGTAGGAAGTGAATTGAGTCAGGGTCCCATTCAAATAGGGAGCAATCCGGTGCCTAGGCTGTGCTGGTGATGAGGCAATTCTAGATCCATATTGGAGCATTATGATGGGGACAGAGGACAACTGAGATCTCAGTTTTGATTCACAGATCTATGGCAGATTGAGAAGAAGATCCAAGCTTAGTAGTGGCTTAGCTAGGTAAGGAATCCCTGGGATATGAACTGAGAAAAACAACAATTGTATGATCCAATTAACAATTTCTCTCTTATTCTAGTTGCACTGATTTTATTCACACAAAATTTTTTAATGTTATATAATCAAACTATTTTTATTTGCTTATGAACTTCTCTAATGACATTGGGGTTTTTCGAAGAAGCTTTAGTGAATAACTAAGAGACAAGTCAAACAAAACAAGATACAAAAATTAATGTCTTTTTGAGATGCCTTTCCTACTAAGATCACCAAATAGGAAAACAGGTGGATTTCACTAGCACACATTCCAGAAACCCTGTGAGGGATTTGAGTACTTTTTTATTTGGGGGAGATGTGAACTTGTTAATATTAATCATAGTACAACTTTTCTCTCTCTCCTCCCCACAATGGATAAAAGCATGGATGAGCACTAAATTAACTTGACAGGATTTCTAATTGGCTGAGTTTGAATCATTTTTAAAACCTTGACAATGGAGAAATCAAACCTGGGTAGTTTTAGAATATATGCTTGTTGAGGGTAAGGATTTTAATTTTGTTTTCTTTTGCCTTAACACAATGCCTGACACAATAATCATTTAATAAATGCTTGTTAATTGATTGATAGCAGGTATTGGGAAACATCCTCCTGGATCCTGAAAAGGAGAAAGTATTCTTGAAGAAGTGAGGTAATGAAAGTTGAAGGCAGTTGTTGGAACTTTTGCCTCTAAATTAGAAAATGACCAATGGTCTGTCACTCCCCTACTTGAAATAGATCAGGGAATAGTCCTCAGGAAGAAGAGAAAATCAGACCAGATGTATTTCTCATAGCCTTTTCTCTCTACGTCTCCTCAATCTGTTGGAAGATCACTACACCCAAGACTATACCTTTTCATTCATAACTATTTCCCTATCCTCTATTCCTCATTTCCAAACACTTCTTTCATGCCTCCATACTCAGTGCCTCAGTTGGGACAGCAAACAGTAGTATAGAAGGGCCAACCTAGACAACCAAAAGAGAAGATGCTTGAACATATAAAACCATGGGTTTCTATCACTGACACAACCTTAAACATACCTAATTCAACTATTTAATTTCATAGATAAGGGAATTTTATCTTAAGAGGTGAAGTGACTATGCTATCACCCAGACAATAAACAGCAGATATAATAGTGTTTGAACTCAGGTCTTTTGACTCAAGTCCAGTGCTTAATTCACTAATTATTCCTAGGGCTCTCTTCTGTAAATCTTCCATTCCTATATACCCTCCTCCACTTATTGACCAAAATTTAGACTTTTCCTCCTTTACAATATGAGATCACACATGGACATCTGGAATTCTCAAGAATAAGCCTTTCTTAGAGAAAACTGAGGTGGAAAAAATAAAGGAAGATTTCTACATAAGCTAGGGAATAATAATCTTTATCTGCTCTTATTTATAAAGTTATTTATATAAAGTTATCATTATTATGGCCTTACCCTGACCATATACTTGGGTCATTCCTAATATGCAATATGCATGTAATAGCTCTGGACAAAACAAAAAAAAAATCAGTCTATACTGGAAACTCAGTTATCATCTATATTATCTTTGATGTGTTTTTCCCCTAACTAGAATTTCATGTTCTATAACTAATGTGAATTTAGGTATGGCAATTTATGAATCATTCAGTTTTACTTTCTGGGGAGGGCTGTCAAACAGTCAAGATGGAGGCTACCGTCAGAAAGGGGTAAACTTGATCTTCCCTGCTATAATTTGTTTTCATGGTCAACAGCAAGAGGATAGCTGCCTCAGCTTCCTGTTCCAAACCTGAGCTGGAGTACTGCCTAATTCATTTGCATAGTAGAACTAATGTGTTCAGGGAATAGATGACTCTCTGTATCCTGGTTGACAGATCAGATGAACAGGTAAGGTTGGAACTCATTTCCCTGGGGGTCAGTAGATGCCATCATCCACTCAGGTATCCCCAAGGGAGAAGTGTTTTTCCAAGTTACCATATTGCATTTTTTTGGTAAGACTCTTCAGCATTGTTAAACACACAGTCACTGACATGTGAATCACTTCCATCAAGGGAAGAGTTATTTCCTGATAGAGTGCTAGAAGCGCCTAGGGCATCTCAGACCTAAGGAGAAAAGTACCTCTCAAAAGATCCAGACAGGGGTTGGTGGAAAGTGAACTCATCTCAGACTAGAGGTGACATAGGGTAGATTAAAAAGGGTGTGAAATATATTTTTACTATGTTTAACATCTAGGGGAGGGGGTAGGGAGAAGGGGGGAAATTGGAACACAAGGTTTTTCAAGGGTCAATGTTAAAAAATTATTTTGGCATATGTTTTGAAGATAAAAAATTTAATTAAAAACTTTTTAAAAATAAAAAATGAAAATCTTAAAGTACAATACAAAAAATGGAGTGAAAGCGGAAGAACTAAGCGGAAGCAGGGACTCATCCATGGGTTAATGCTGCCCCTTTATGAACTCACCATATTTCAGGGAACACTAGTCGGGTGACTTTGGTAAAACGGTGTTGGGTTTTGATGAAAGCAAACAAACATATTTGGAAACTACAATTTTAATTTTTAGGATAGAATGTGTAAGCAAATAAACAATACCTTACAACAACAACAAAAAAAAAGCTGCCTAATTAAATGTCTACTTTCCATGAGCCCGATTCTCTCTAAGACCTCCTAGCTATAGGACCGATTGGGATCTAGAAGCTCTAGTAAATGAGTAGTTTGAGTTTGTTTACGTGGCACAGTAGATAGAGCAGCTCAGCCCCTGGAAGACCTGAATTCAGATCCAGCCTCATACACTTATTAGCTATGCTTGAGGCAGTTAACCTTTGTCTGCTTATAATAATAGGACCCACCTCCCAGGGTTGTTAGGATCAAATGAGCCGATCATTGTGAAGTGTTTAGCATAGTCCCTGGTACGTGGTCAGTGTTATAGAGATGTTAGTCATCTTACTGCTATTGCTTACATCCCAGGGTCGACGCCCTGTGAGAAGACAAAGGAGCCCGCGTGAACAACCGAGTTTCTACAGGATATTTGATCAATGGTGATACTGGATCCACTTGGGATTTTTGGTTGGGATGTTTTCTGCATTTCCCTCCAGAAGCCTACAGAAAGACTTTGTATTCGTTTTCTAGGGACTTGCCCACTAGGCAGCGGTGTACTTGAACCAATCCAGAACTTTTAAGAGACATTGCCCTTCTCAAAGAGGATGTAAACTCTGAGAGCGAAGGCACTTAGCCTGCAGAGGCTTCCTAACTGGTAAAGCTTCGTGTGACATCAATAAGTAACCTGGATTAACACCTTGCTTGCTGGGTCCAAAATTAATATAGATATGTTCAAAATACTAAATGCAAAATCTGTGTCCTTAGTTTAGAGCCTCCTACCAATCTATGGGTTCTCTTTTAATTCACTACCTTTTAATGCACTAATCATTGCTTCATAGATTAAGCATTGCTATGATCAAATTGTTTTTTACGCAGAAATGGAAAATAAAAAAGAAATGGAAAAAATTAGCCTGGAAACATTCATCTCCTAACCCTCTTCTTAGTACTTCTCACAGGTCTCAAGGTACAGGGAGAACCCTGTTCACATACAACCAAACCTCATGGAAGAGGACTACACACAAGAGGCTTTTGTTCCCCATCTCACACTCATGGAAAATCGGATTCACCAACAAATGGGAATCATAGTAGAGAGCTGTCTCAACAATTTTGTATCTTTTTTCATTTTAAAAATCAAATTTTCTACCCCCATCATTAAGCATTTGCTTTTTCTCTTTTCCACTTCTTCACAGCCACTAGAAAACAAAAATATTCATAGTAAATATGCAGAATCAAGCAAAATAAATTCTCATGTTGGCTGTGTCCAAATATGTGTGGGTAATATGAAAATATATTTAAAAGGATTGCACATATTTAACCTATATTAGATGGCTTTCTGTCTTGGGAGGCAGAAAGTAAGGGAGGGAGGGAGAAAAATTTGGAATACAAAATCTTACAAAAATCAATGTTGAAAACTATCTTTACATGTATTTGGAAAAATAAAATACTATTGTGAAAAGAAAAAATGTGTGGGTGTAATTCTGCATATGTATTCTATCATCTTGCTATCAGGAAGTAAATAGCATTCTTCATCATTTACTCACTGGAATCAGAGTTGACCATTCCATTGTTCTTAAGTCTTTCAAAATTATTTGCTATGTTGTTAGTTTAAACTATTTTCTTAGTTGTGCTCATTTTGCAACATTTCATCTTCCCAGCTTTCTCCAAAACCATATCCTTCCTTCATCATTTCTTACAACACTAAGTATTCCATTACATTCATATGTCATGACTTGTCTAACTATTCCCAAGTTGATAGGCACCTCTTTAATTTTCAGTTCCTTGTCATTACAAAAAAAGAGCTATATTTTCCCTCTTTCTTCAATTTCATTGGAGTTATAGGCCTAGTCCATCACTGAGTCAAAGTATATGCACAATTTAGTAGTTAAAGAAGAGAAACAGGGCCTAGAAAAGAACAATTCCCAGATCTAGGAAGCTGATCAGACGTTGAAACCAAAAAGTCTGTCATGGGAAGTAGCTCAATGAAAGACAAAAGAACTAGAGAACTGTCTCTACTATAGGGAGAAAGGGATGTAAAAGCTAGACATTCAGCTCCCTCCCTCCCCCCCTTTTTCCTCTCACTCTTTCTTGCTCTGTCTTTGGCTCTCTCTTTGTCTCTGTCTGTCTGTCTTTCTGTGTTTTTGGCAATGGGAATTAATTGACTTGCCCAGGATCACACAGTTACTATTTGAGATCAGATTTGAACTAAGTTCCTACTGACTGGAGGGCTAGTGCTTTATCCATTGCACTGCCTAGGGACCTCCAGATCTCAAATATGTTGATAATTAAAAGTAATACATGAGACTTAGCTAAAGTTTAATAGGTTTCTACATTTAAAATTTACTAGCTTTTGATACAAACAAAATGATAGCAAATGATAGTCTATAAGATACCAAATAATATTTATTCAAAAAGACGAAATTAAACCTGCTCTCATAAAACTACTATTGTTTGAATCTTTGTGATTTGCAATATCTTCATTTCATCCTGGAAGACTTTGAAGCTGAATAGTTCATAATTGTATCTTTGATTTGTTTTCCCTTACTATTTGATAAATAATTTGTTCTTAATTTATAATTTTACTGCAAACTCTGTATTATGAGGTCATTTCCAGAACTCTCTGGAGGAATTTCAACAAGATTATGTAAACCCTACTTCTTAGATCAATCTAGGTCACTTGATTGATAAAGAGGGATCTCTGTTTCCCCCAAAAGCTGTTTGAGATAACTAATAAAAATAGTTTCTAATACATTACATGGAGGGACTCAACTTTTGGAATTGTTGATGGAGTTGTGAACTGATTCAGCCATTCTGGAGAGCAATTTGGAACTATGCCCAAAAGGCTATCAAACTGCATACACTTTGATCCCACAGTGTTACTACTGGGCTTATATCCCAAAGAGATCATAAAGGAGGGAAAGGGAGCTGTATGTGCAAGAATGTTTGTGGCAGGTCTCTTTGTAGTGACCAGAAACTGGAAACTGAGTGGATGGCCATCAGTTGGAGAATGGCTGAATAAATTGTGGTATATGAATATTATGGAATATTATTGTTCTGTAAGAAATGACCAACAGGATGATTTCAGAAAGGCCTGGAGAGACTTACACGAACTGATGCTGAGTGAAATGAGCAGAACCAGGAGATCATTATACACGGCAACAACAAAATTATCATCAACAATAAAATGATTCAAACCAGTTCCAAGGGTCTTGTGATGAAGAAAGCCATCTGCACCCAGAGAGAGGACTATGGGAACTGAATGTGCTGTTGTTTGCTTGTATTTTGTTATCTTTTTCATTTTTTCTTTTTAATCTAATTTTTCTTGTGCAGAATGATATTTATGGAAATATGTATAGAAGAATTGCACATGTTTAACATATATTGGATTACTTGCTATTTACAGAAGGGGATGGGAGAAGGGAGGGAAAAAATTTGGAACATAAGATTGTGCAAGGGTTAATGTTGAAAAGTATCCACACATTCAGGACCAGGAGATGATTATATACTTCAACAACAATACCATATGATGATCAATTCTGATGGACATGGCCCTCTTCAGCAATGAGATGAACCAAATCAGTTCCAATGGAGCAGTAATGGACTGAACCAGCTTCACCCAGCGAAAGAACTCTGGGAGATGACTATGAACCACTACATAGAATTCCCAATCCCTCTATTTTTGTCCACCTGTATTTTTGATTCCCTTCACAGGCTAATTGTACATTATTTCAAAGTCTGACTCTTTTTATACAGCAAAATAACTGTTTGGACATGTATACTTATATTGTATTTAACTTATACTTTAACATATTTAACATGTATTGGTCAACCTGCCATCTGGGGGAAGGGGTGGGGGGAAGGAGGGGAAAAGTTGGAACAAAAGGTTTTGCAATTATCAATGCTGAAAAATACCCATGCATATATCTTGTAAATGAAAAGCTATAATTAAAAAAAGAAAAGAAAAAGCTTTAATTAAAAAAGAGGCAAACTTGAATATATTGGATAAAATATCCATTTGTAATCTTCTTTGATACATTGCCTCTCTCCATTCATGGATGGCAAATAACACATTGGGACTACAAATCTTTTTTTGTTTCTATCACACAAGATGGGAGGAGTGTTTGATTCCCTCTTTACCTTAACATTATTCCCAATCAGAATGCCTATGTGGGATATCCTCTAAGGAAGACCCAGAGGAATTGTCCAGTTAGACTTAAACAAACTGGGAAGCAGAGTGTAACAACATCTTGGGTGGAAATTGAAGAACTCTGTTGAGTCTCTATAATCATGAAAGATAATATTAACTTTGATTCCAGTTTTTCTTCTATCTCTGTCAATATCTGAATACTGGGGAGAGAAGACCATAGAACTATGGAGTTCCATTGACCCAAGTTATTGTAGGGATGGACACATATGTAAAAGTTTTGAGAACTGCTGAGTCTACTTCTAAGTATTAGGATAAGGAAGCTATCTAGACCTGGTATCTGTTTGTCTCTGAATTATGAGATTAAGGATCTCTACCAAAGCAAAAAAGCTCTACATTTTTCCCTGATACTTATAAAGATCGGACTTTGAAAGAGAAATGTGTAATACTTACAGCAGCAATGGTACAACTGTGATCAGAAGGATGCTCTGAAGGTGAAATAGTATTAGAGAGCAAAGACCTTATCACCCCAATGAGATCTATGGAAGAATGTTGATCAATACTATGCAGATAGCCAAGATTTTGCTCAAAAGTGAATGCCAACAAAGAGTGACCAAAAAATCCTCCATAAAAGACGAACTGGAATGAAACTAGAGTCAGCATCTGTGGGTCACAGCATGACTAGAAGTGACTGAGTCCATTCAGTATTCTTAAATAGGTTTTCATATAGACCAGTAATATGATCTATGGATCACTCGAGAGCTTCATTTGTTTTATCTGACCTATAAAAAAATCTGTTTTTTTCTTTGCACCTGGTGAAGTTTTCACTTATAAAGGTTATTGAGAACAACATCTAGGTGGTGTCAGCAAATGTTGCTGAATTATCTGTGTGAGTTAGAGACATGGACACTTCACCAAAGTACAATTAAGACCTTCATTTCATGTGACTGTCTCTGACATGAGGATTTTAATAATTAGATCCCAGGCAATTATGCCAATTATTTTGTAGGGAAAAAAACCACTGTGTTCTAGAACTGAACATAGTTCTAGATCCCAGCTCCTTGCAGGATATTCTAATACTATCAGGGAGAAATCCTTAGATACTCTGGGTCTGAGATATGGAAACCACAGCTAGCAAAGTCTAAAGGACTATGGAATGTGCCTGGGTAACCTTTAACAGTTCCTATTCTAGTGAGCAAATGATTTAACAATATTTGGAAGAAGGCTAGATCCTTTCTTAATTCAAAGGGAAGAATGATCATTTTTTTAAAAATCTGGCTTTTGTAAGATGTTTTAGTTTTTCCAATCTCTGTCAAAATCATTTGCTAATATTCCATATATATCTGGACTCCATATATATATTTGCATACACTTCCTTGGTGAGCTTCGAGATAGCTTCTCTTGTTCTTTGTTTCCAAATGTTCATCTGCTCAGTTGAATTTACTCTTCAATAGCAATTATAGTATCAATCACTTCAAACTTCAAATTTAGCTAACATAATTTTAAAAGCTGTCATTTTATCTCTGTATTTCTCCTCTTATCTTTCTGGGTTCAGGCTTCCCTGAGAATGATGGTACTTAAGTTTATGATTAGTAACAAAATTTTCATCTTCAGTCTATAATTAAATAATTACATTTTTCCTATAATCAGAAAATGGTTCTAATGGCTCTATCTCTCTAGTATAATATAGGGTTTTTTTTACATTAAAAATGAGCTACTGCTTGTCACAATACTAAGTCAAAATAATTGTAACTGATAGAACACTGAGCAGACAATTCCACACAAAGGGTTCCAATGAAAGGGCTGCAATCTCTCTCTCTCTCTCTCTCTCTCTCTCTCTCTCTCTCTTTCTCTCTCTCTCTCTTTTCCAAAAGAGGCAATAAAGGTTAAGTGACTTGCTTAGGGACACATAGTTAATAAGTATCTGATTCACATTTGAACTCAACTCCTTTCCTAACTCCAGGGCTAGTGCTCTATCCATTGTACTACCTAGCTCCCTATGCAATCTCTTTTTTATAGCCTTTGATTTAAGAATTATATTTACATAAAATGTAGTTTGTGAACCACTGCCTTAGAGGGACAGTACCTTACAATTGTATTCATCATGTTTATCATCTCTTACAGCAAAGCAATATTACATTATAATCACGTACCATAATTTGCCTAGACATTCCCCAATCTAGTTCTTTGCTGCCACAAAAGTACTGCTATAAATATTTTTAGCCATTCCTTTTCCTTTATTAATTCATTCAACCACCGAGTATTTAATATGTGCTTACTATTATGCCAGGCACTGGAGATACAGATAAAATAAAAACAGTCCCTATCCTCCAGAAGCTTATTGTAAGGAAACGACATGCATACAGAAAAGTAAATACACGCTATATGTTATAAAAGTATTGATGAGAGATGCCTGTTCAATTGATTTGCCCCCAGCCCAGCTGATAAAAGTACAGAAAGTATGGAGAAGGTATATACATTGCCTTGTCCAAATGTGTTCGTCTCTACTTTTATACTCTGTATTTGCTCATTGTTCCCATTAATGTGGTGCCCATTTGAGGGAGAATGTCTCAGATTTATAGGGGGGAATGTAATGTTATTATTATTCTCATATCCCTATCTCAGTAAAAGCTTCTATTTTGAGTTATTTGTAATTCCTAACTGACTGTTAAGGGTGTGCATTATAATGAAGACTAGTAAACTATAATCTTAGACACAAAGACCCACAGGTGCTTTGAACCTGAGGGTAGTTGTCCCTGAAAACCTAATCAGGGAATTAATTTTAGAGAGTACCCTAGTGGGAGGGCTGCATTTATAAAAAGTAAATATATTGATGCTTCCAGAAAAAAGGTGCTGTAGACTGAGTGAATAAGGATGGTCCTTAAGTAAGAAGTGGCATTGGGCTGATCCTTTAAGGAAATGAGGGATTCTAAGAGGTGAAGCTAAGTCAGGAATGCCCAGTTCATATTTTTGTGCATCTCCAGATATTATTCTCCATGTCTAAAAAACATGCCCATTTTTATTGCTACCTGATCCAGACCTATGATAACTACTCTATAACATTCCCCCCAGTTCCCCTCTTCTTCTATCCCATTTTCCACTAACAAAAGTGTTTTCTTCCTCTTCAATGTTTTCTAGATCAATTTGTCTGGATATTTCCTCTCTTGCTCTCATCTGCCTTGCCAAATTCACCTATGTATATGCATTACAGTGTATTTTATCATACTCACCTATGTCGTGTAGCAGACCTCTTATTTACACTTTGAGGGCACTGCTCCCTTCTCATTTTTCTTTTCTTGGGACCTGGCATGGTACTTTGGATATCATAAATAGTTAAAATACATTCGCTGAATTGATTTGAACAAAAAATAACAAAGCTAAGTTTCATCAAAGGACAGAACCAGTTGGAAGGCTGTTGACTATGCCTTAGGTGAGCTACTATTTTCTTTGTCTTCTCTCTCCCTTATCCTTCTCCCCCATCCAATCAGTCACCAAGTCTTGTCCATTTTACTTTTACCATGTCTTTCACTCGCAGATATCATCCCACTTCAGATCCTCAACACCACTTGCATGGCCTGCAGTAATAGGCTCCTGAACTGATTTCTCTGTCTCCAGCATCTTCTTTCTCCAGTTTATCCTTGATAGTGCTTACCAAATAATCTTCCACATGCACAGTTCACCCTCCCTCAAAAGCTTTCATTGGTTGCTCATAATAGCAGATGTTTATGCAGAACTTTATATACTTTTTCACTTAAAATCCTCATAGCAACTCTGTTAGGTATTACAAGTATTAGTGTTGCCATTTTACAAATGGAAAAACTGAGTTTTAAAGAAATCCAATTCAAGAAAATGTCAGAGCTCAAGTTCAGATATCCTTGATTCCATGTCCAGTGCTTTTTCCATAACACCAGACTGCCTCACTGTATACTTTATTTCCACTAGGATAAAATACAAACTCTTTCGCTTGGCATTTAAGATCATCTGTATTCTGGCTCCAAACAGCTTCTTCAGTCTTATTTCATCTTACTCCCTTACATGTACTCTGTGTTCCTGACAAACTGAACTACTAGCTCTTTCCCAAATTCAGCGTCCCATCTCAAGCTTCACTGCATTCATGCAGGACCGCCCCCATGTCTAAGATGCACTCGCGGCTCATCTTTATCTTTTAAAATTATTCTCTTTCCTCCAAACCCAGCTCAAGTGCTACCTTCTTCCCTGATTCCTCCCACTAGTCTGTAACATTAACACTTTTTCCCCCTTAACCTCTCTTTTGTTTTTATTACACCACCAGAGGGCACTGATGTCCAGCTACTTGACCCTTTTCAGCAATTGCTGGCAATCCCATGCTTACCTGGGAAAAATATTACCTTTACCCAATACCAAATCATCGTAGGGAGAAACGCCAAATTCTCCATGGTTCTCAGAAAGATGCTAGATATATCCCCTCAGGTCCAGTTTTGGGGTGTTGGAGGTGTGGTCAGGCAGGACTTAGTCAATTGTTTTCTGAACTCATCCCCCACCTACCAGGAAAACTGTCTTCCTCTTGCTACATAAGAATAGCTTAATGGAGTCCACCACACAAACATGGTTTCATTATATGAGGCTTTATTCATGATTACAGAATCAAAAGAAGTAAAATAAAATATATTAAAAACAACTATAAAACAGGCTGTATATCTATGGATCTTTGGAGATCACAGTAGACTTCGAAAATAAAGGAGATCCCAGGCGCAGCTCAGACACTTAAATTCAGTTACTCCCACAAAAAGTTGCAAGGGTTTCTCCTTTCTTTTTCTAGTGCTAGGATAAGCAGCCCTCATCTTTGTTGCCCAAAGTCCCTAGAAAGTTTTGGGGTTTTTTTTAAGTCAGTTAATGAACTTCAGAACTGAGACTGGCTGCTGGTACAACTGCTTTACTCTTCTCAAGTCTTTGATCCCTGATCTCTAGAAGCTGACATGTTGTCTGGACTATATGAGACTCACCCATCTTTGATAAGTATTTATTTCTAATCAAGCTATGGACTAGAGTCAAGGGTATAGCCAGGGATGGGGAGAAATTCATTCCATTCAAGCCATTCTCCCATTTTTTGAACCACTGATTTTTAACTGTATTCCCAGACCACATTTTAAGACATTTACAGACATTTCTTTAAACAAAATATCAGCTTTGTGAGTAAAGTCAATATGAAAGCTCTGATGGCATATCATAGATATAATCTACTTACATTTGTGTTACACTCATGTTTTTTTGTTTTCCCAGTTCCCTGCATGAAGTGTTAAAAAGTTTTTTTTTTCTTAATTCAACAGAGAGAACATACCATTTTGTATCTCTTGTATCTATCACATAGTATGTCTTATTATACTTAAACATTTATAGAACTGAAGAAGAGAAACTGATTGAGGAGAAATAAAACTTCTAAAGGGAAACTAAACCTTTTAGGAGAAGATGTTGGAATTTATAGCGAAATGCAAGCAACCAGATATAGTTCTTATAATGAATCTGAAAGCTTCTCTCACAGAGAGATATTTCAATTTTCACCTTCCTATTGACACCAAATTTCCTATAGAGTGAATGTCTTTCTGACTTTCTAGAATGAATATCAACAAATTCTCCTTACTGTCAATTCAATAAAATTTTATTTGGGAATTAAGAAGGAAAGTAACAAAATAAAATAAGGTACCAAAGGTGTGACAATCAATGTGTAAGTAGGATGCCTTTGGGCTACCTCACAATTCTTGTACTCACAAGTAATTCTCAAAGTGTTTCCCAATGTGCTTCTCCAGGTACGAGGTATTTTGTGGTACTACATGCCTAAACATGCTTATGAACTCCCATAAGCGGGGGACTACCTTCAATAGTCAGCCAAAGGATATAATCAGTTCAAAGCCAAGTCTTTTGTTAATATAGCATAATGTGCACTATTTTAAGAAAATATTTCCTCCATAAATTCACTCTCAAATGTACATAATTCCAATAAAAGACTGGATATATACATATAGTAAAACAGTACCCTTAGGGAACAAATGTGTCCAAGACATTTCATACCTTCTAGGCTACAGGGTCCCAATACTTTTTCTTGTAGTGTTTTTTTGTAGCTTTTTCCTGAGTTTAGTGTCTCTGCTGGATAGATCGTTCAATTGGCCTCCCTAGCCTTGCTGTTCTTCACAATTCAACTACTGACTTCCAGGATAAACTTTTACTCCCCCATAATTCTATAAAAAAATTGACTGAAAACTTTATTCATTTTTAAAGAAGCAAAGAGTAGAACAGCTTATTTATACTTCATTCACACTTCATTGTCTCTGTTACCTACACCTTGCATCATGTACTTTAATTAAATGAACTGGGGTGGGGGGCTTAGTTGCCTAGGGCTCCCCTGATCACCCTTTCTGCAACATATAAATACATCTCTTTGGAAAGACTGAGCTCACTTGAAAGCTAATGGTTAGACGGGACAAAAATTCTTTCTGATAGAAAGGAAATACTTCACACTTTACCAAAGGGGTAGGTTCGAAAATCTCAACTGTGCATATGTAAAGACCAGCAACAGAAGGAATCAAAAGAGAGACACTTCTGCTTATCCTAGGCTAAGGGTCTTTGTCCTTGCTGAAAAGAGCAATGTTACATTTGTGTTGGAAAGAGCACACTGAGTTGAGACAAAAGCTGTAGGTGTTGAGCCCAGCAGTTAAACAGATTGCCTAGCCTGGTCCAGAAGCTTATCCCCCGAGTCACCTGCCTGACTCAGACTTGTAATAAATTGATCCATTCAGCAACCCATGGGGAACAAGCTCAGTTGGGTTGCCTGTTTAATAGATATACCTTCAAGGATTCTACCTAGCAAAAGAACTCATCCATCACCAATACCATCCTTCAGTAAATTTCGAGAGTCACCAGAGAAGGTGGTCCTGTATTTCCAGAACTGAGTTTCCTTAGCTATGTGTGTTCCTTACGCATACATACTGTACTCTAAGTTTGTGCTCTTCCCCTTAGAGAGTCTTGAATATATTTGTGGGAGAGTGTGCCTCAGGTATAGGGGAGATGTTTGTAACTACTGTTCTTGCTATGCCATTGGAGGGAATGCATTAGCTAATGATTGACAAGAAGAAGCATACCTCCGAAAGTTCATGGACTACCCTGTTAGGAGGATAGCTGTCTGCAGCATTGTCTAGAAAAATTCACTGAATAGAAGTCATCATCTGTCAGTGTCAATGGGTTTTGTGAGCCCAGAGAAGACCTTATACTTATATAAAATAGTTGTAGTTTAACCAAATTGGAAGGGAAGAGAGGAAAGACAAATTGAACCAAATGAATTATCCCAATCCTACCTACAAAGAAAACAATGGATAAATAATTAGGTCAGTCATTTCTAAGAAGCAAAAGGATGGAAAAAGGCAAGTAATTGTCAACAGGAGAAGGCTTCAGCAGTAGCTGCTTCCAGAGCTCTCAGAACACAGAATGTTGAAAGGTCCCTTCAAACTCTCAGTCTATAATCCCATAATCTTATTCATAGCAAGCACTATATAGGCATTATTATTATTCCTGGGACAGTATAGGTTTTATCTGATAACATCCATAGATTCCACCAGGGGGAGCTCTTCCTCTTCCATAGCAGATCTCTTGGTCCATTACTCAATTTCCAACCATCTTCACTTGGTTAGTTTTTAAGAAATAGTCCAGTTCTTAACCCTTTAAACTGTCATCCTACTCCACCCAGAACAAACTGGAGTTCTTATGATTATAGTAAATATATATGTTGCAAGTATTAAAAAAATTAGAGACAATCTGCTTTGCTATTCCTTGTACGTGATATTGCAGCTCTGGTACAATAACTCAGGCTATTTTCCCTGTTTGTTCTCTTTACTTAAAATTCTCTCCCTCCTCATCTCCTCTGGATTCCCTGAAATCTCAGCTAATGTCCTACCTTTTGAAAGAAACCTTTCCCAGTCCTCCTTGATTTTATGCTTTCCCTCTGAGTTTTGTCTCCAATTTATCCTATTTATATCTTCCTTGTACAAAGTGATTTATATGATGTCTCTCCTGTCTTAGGCTGTAAGTTCCTTGAGAATAGAGACTATTTTTGTTTTGTTTCATTTTATGGGTGAGGTTTGGGATTTTTATTATTGTTGGTTTGTTTTTGTTTATTGGTTTTTTTCCCCTTTATTTGTATCTATGCTGTCTTCTTAACATTATTCCTCATCACATACTCATCCATCTAGTGACATTAGTCTCCTTGAGATTTCATGACCCTCAGTCTTTCAGCTCTGAACATTTTCTCCGGCTGTCCCTCTTCATCTCTATCTACTTACTTTCCTCAAATCCTTTAAGTTTTAATCAAAATCTCATTTTCTATGGAAAATCTCTTCCCAATCTCTCTTAATTCTTCTCTTAACTCTATCCCTTTTATCCCATATATAAGCCTGTTTGTAAATATTTGTTTGCTTTTTGTCTCTCCCATTAGATTGGGTTTTTAAAAAAAAAATTTATTATAGCTTTTTATTGACAGAACATATGTATGGATAATTTTTTTAACATTGTCCCTTGCATTCACTTCTGTTACAACTTTTCCCTTCCCTCCCTCCAACCCCTCTCCTAGATGGCAGGCAGTCTCATTCATGTTAAATATGTTATAGTATATCTTAAATATAATATATGTGTACAGATCCATACAGTTGACTTGTTGGACAAGAAGAATTGGATTCAGAAGGTAAAAATAACCTGGGAAGAAAAACAAAAATGCAAGTAGTCCACATTCATTTCCTGGTGTTCCTTCTCTGAGTGTAGCTGATTCTGTCCATCATTGATCAATTGGAACTGAATTGGCTCTTCTCATTGTCGAACATAGCCACTTCCATCAGAATATATCCTCATATGGTATCATTGTTGAAGTGTATAATGATCTCCTAGTTCTGCTCATTTCACTTAGCATCAGTTCATGTTAAGTCTCTCCAGGCCTTTCTGAAATCATCCTACTGGTCATTTCTTACCAAACAATAATATTCCATAACATTCATATACCACAATTTACCCAACCATTTTCCAATTGATGGGCATTCATTCAGTTTCCAGTTTCTAGCCACTACAAAGAGGACTGCCACAAACATTTTGGCACATACAAGTCCCTTTCCCTTCTTTAGTATCTCTTTGGGATATAAGCCCAGTAGTAGCACTGCTGGATCAAAGGGTATGCACAGTTTGATAACTTTTGGGGTATAATTCCAGATTGCTCTCCAGAATGGTTGGATTCATTCACAACTCCACCAACAATGCATCAGTGTCCCAGTTTTCCCTGCATCCCCTCCAACATTCATTATTATCTTTTCCTGTCATCTTAGCCAATCTGAGAAATGTGTAGTGGCATCATAGAGTTATCTTAATTTGCATTTCTCTGATCAATAGTGATTTGGAACATCCTTCTATATGAGTAGAAATAGTTTTAATTTCATCATCTGAAAATTGTCTGTTCATATCCTTTGATCATTTATCAAATTTCTCCCATTAGATTGTGTTACTTGAGGATAGACCCTCTTTTTCCTCTTTTGTATACCTAATGCTTAGCTGATTAATAAATGCTTGATTAAACTTTACTTTATTTAACTTTAAGGAGAATATATGCAAAGATAGCTAAAAATAAGAATGTAATGTTGTGGCTAGGACAGATGAAGGAATTGGATGAGATCACAAATTCATCTATGAATCTAAATGTTGACATCCATTTCCAAATAGTGTTAGAAAAATTATGGGAATTAGATTCACAGATTACAGACTTGAAACCTGGTTCTCCTCATTTTTATCTATGTGATATTGGACATATGGCTTTACTAAACTCTCTCAGATTCTGTTTTTCCCTTTGCAAAATGAGGGTGTTGAACCAGTCCTTTAACTGTAAGTCTAAGGTCCTTTAACTGTAAGTCTAACAAGTCCCCCAAAATATCTTCTTTATCATAGTCTTCCCTCATTCTTGTCACCCAATGTCCAGTATACCACACCCACATAGTAATCTTCCTCACAATTCTTCCTATAATTTTTCACTGCCATTCTTCCACTTAAGACACCCTCAGAATTAAGATACATTCTCATTATGCATAATTCCCTTTCTTCATTGGTCCTCACTCATCTTCCATGTTATTCATTATCCACCTATCTCCCATTGCCTCTTTATACATTCCCCCTAGTTTTTGTGTTCATCCAGAACAGGGAGAGAGGAATCGGGCTAGAAGTGAAGGTTGTCCTTTGTTCTTCCTCATATGAGGCATTATATCTCTTCAAGGAGGCCTTAGAGAGGTATAAGAGATCTGTCTCTGTGCCTTAGATTGTTTGTGTTTAGGGATTTTCAAAAGAATTAAGGGCCCTAACTAAGAAGTAAGAATTTTTTATTCTGACTTACTTACCTTGTCTCTCAGGTAATGCCTCATGTCTTTGAACAGCCAGAAGGGATTGTGCAGAGCCACGGGAAATCAACCCTAATGTCAACAACCTTTGAGAGAGGAGTGATAAAATTCACATTTGCAGTTGTCTGAATAGACTTGTTTGAGGTTCTGCTAGACTGTTAGATAATCCTGGTGTCTGCACCAAGCCTCACACCCATCACAGCAGGATTTGCCTTCGGGCCTCTGACCTCTAATCTCCTTCTAGTTGCAATTTCCTCTTATGGGTTGAGTCTGTCTGTAACCAGCAGACAAAAGAACAAGGTAAAGATTGAAGACCCCGGGGCTGCTGAGTACCAGGGAGGCAGAAAGACAGACACAGAGAATTTTAGAGCTAAATGAGATTATCTAGTCTGACCCCTTACCTTTACCTATGTGTTTGGCCAGGACCAGGAAACAAATTGGGTGGGGGAGATATAGCAGAGACCAAACCCCTTAGCCTGATATTTAAGTCCCTCCATAATTGAGCCCCTATCTACCTTTAAATTATCTCCCACAATTACTGTACACTTCAACAATTTAGAAGAATTCAAAATACAAGAATTCAAATATATTAAGGATGCAAAAGTAGAGATGAGGCTGATCCTGCTCTCAGTGGGTTGACAATCTAGGGAAGGGTTTATTTATTTTATTCTTTTTTAAGATTAGGGAGATCTGAGTATGGTTTTTGGCAGTTTGGAAGAAGTCAATAGAGAGGAAGTATTTGAAGGTGCACAAGAAGGCATGACCTCTAGCATAAAATCTTGTGTAAAATGAGAAGGAATCTTAGATCTAGAATGAAAAAGTACTTTTTAGTTTTAAGAGGCCATCTTGGTCAGTGTCCTAATTTTTATGCATGGAGAAACTAGAGACCTAAGAATTTAGTGATTTGCCTAAATCCTCTCCTCTTATTCTCAATTACCTTTTCTATTTTGGATACAGTCTATTTACTTATACCATCATTTCTTCAGCTTTCTTGCTATTATTTATAGCCCCTCCCCCCATCCTTTCCTAATAGGATTTGAAATCACACATCATTCTTTCAACTTTCTTAATGATGTTAGTACCTGACTGAGCCTTTTCTTTTCTTCCATTCCCTGTCATCACTCTGGTGGATTTAAAAATTAATATTCATGTTTGTCCCTTCTCTGTACCTCACCATACAATTCTACTCCATTTCAACCACACAACAGAATTAAGTCACACATAAAATCTTTGTTTAATCTCAATGGAGTTGAAACACTTTGAAAGTTTGAAATTTCACCCTAATTTCAATGGCCTCTTTTCCATTTCTCATTTACATTAAAATTTCTCTTCATTTTTTTGTGACTTTGCAGCCCTTTGTCCATCTCTATTCTCTAAATCTTTCTCCTTATCTTGATTTCACTTGCCTCAATGTCTAGTTTTAATCTTCTGGTTGTCCACTTGAGTAGTTCGCTAGACAATACCCTTGTTTCCCTGAACTTCTAAGATTCTTTAGCCAAATCCTGTTCCTTAAATAATTCCCCACAATATGATTTCTCCATTGTCTGCTCCAAAATTGCAGAGAATCCTGAAGAAAACCACAAAATCAATCAGACTTTATCTACTACAAAATCTTTCTCTGCTGCTAGCAGCTAGTTCTATTTTACTCTTAGTGAATTTCTCATTCCTTCAAATAACTTTTTAAAAATTTTTTACTTATTTATTTTTGTTGAGGCAATCGGGGTTAAGTGACTTGCCTAGGGTCACACAGCTAGTAACTATTAAGTACCTATCCATCTAAGGATGGATTTGAACTCAGATCCTCCTGACTTCAGGGCCAGTTCTCTATCCACTGATCTACCTAGCTGCCCCCAAATAACTTTTAAAATCTTTTTCTTTCCTCCTTTTAGCCTTGATCACACTCGTACCCTTCAACTCATAGTAGGTCATCTAAATCCTCACTTCACTAACAGGAGTGAGAATATCCATTGTAATTCCACCATTCCTTAAAATTCTTTAGCATCAGCACCCAGTTTCTCCTCTTCCTTTCTGGCTACAGAAGAAGAGAATATTGACACTCTTTACTATGGTTATCCTGTTCCCCTAATCTAATTCTAACCAACCTCTACAGGAGTTTTCCTCTAGCAGTTGTTACTTTTTCCTTATGCTTTCCAATCTGCCTACAGATTTCCTCAGGTTTCACCAATCTTTATTTTTAAAAAATCCCTCTTTATCTTCCTATCCCATCCAACTACTATTTCATCTCTCTTCTGCCATTTTAATTTTCTTGAAAGTGTTGTTTGCAGCTGAACCTGCAACTTCTCTACTACCCACTTCCTCAACCCTTTACAATTTGGTTTCTGTGCTTGTCACTCAATTGAAACTGGTCTTTCACAGATTATCAATGATCTCCTAATTAAGAAGTCTAATGACCTTTTCACAATGCTCCTTCTCCTGGACTTCTTTGGAGGGTTTTTGTTTTGTTTTGTTTTTTTAATACTATTGCATCCTAATATTGGATACTCTCCCCTTCTTTGACTGAAGAATATCCCACTTTCCTGATGCTTCTCTTATCTTCTCCTAATCATCCCTTGGTTTCCTTCACTGTCTCCTAATCCTCTTTTTAACCTCTTAATGAGTGTTTTCCAAGGAACTATCCTTGATCTTCTTTTCACCTTTCACTACACTCTTTACCTAGGTAATCTCAATTACTTCCTTGACTTTAACTATCATTTTATTCAGGTGATCCCTAAATCTTTATCTCAAGTCCTAACCACTTGGTCACACTCCAGATCCATCTTTCCAGCTACTTTCAGGACAGTTCTCCCTGGATGACCCTCAGCACCTCCAATTCAATATATCCAAAACTGCACTCATTCTCTTTCCTCCCAAACCTGAGCCTCCTTCAGGCTTCACAATTTCTGTCTACGGGAATGAAGGAAAGAGGTAATAAGCATTTGTTAAGCACCTACTATGTGTCAGGAATGGTGCTAAGTTTTGTTATGGTGGTGGTTGTTTTTTACAAATATTATGATTTCCTGGTTCTGCTCATTTCACTCAGCATCAGTTCATGTAAGTCTCTCTAGTCTTTCCGAAATCATCCTGCTGAACATTTCTTACAGAACAATAATATTCCATAATATTCATATACCACAATTTATTCAGCCATTCTCCAACTGATGGGCATCCACTCAGTTTCCAGTTTCTGGCCACTACAAAGAGACTTGCCACAAACATTCTTGCACATGTGGGTCCCTTTCCCTTCTTTAATATCTCTTTGGGATATAAGCCCAGTAAAAACACTGCTGGATCAAAGGGTATGCACAGTTTGATAACTTTTTGGGCATAGTTCCAAATTTCAACATTCATTTTTGTAAAACTTAGTGTTCTAATTTTTTTCTTTTCCTCCCTTACCTCCCCCTCTTCCCAAGACAGCAAACAATCTGATATAGATTAAACATATGCAGTTCTGGAAGGGAATAAATCTTGAGAGCCCAGATGAGCAGCCCAGCAAGCAGAGGCACTGCCCCTAAACAACTCTGCATCTTTATACTCATAGGAGAGAGATGTATTCACAAAGGATAAGTGCAAAAAACTATCTCAAGAACTCATTTCTTTTTCATTAGGAACTTCATTATAGGTGGCTTCGTGGTGGGAATGGGTAAGAATAGAGGCAAATTAAGCACAAGTTCCAAAATACTTTTACATCATTTACATCATTAAACGGTTAATTATCTTCTTTGAGCAAGGTTCTGTGCTAGGTGCTTGTGATGAAAATATAAAAACCAAACAATACTTTCCTTCATGGAACTTTTATTGGGAGAATCCAATGTATGCACAGCTAGCTAAATTTCAGAAGGAATAGAGCACCAAAAATGGAGGGTTTGAAAGTTAAGAGAGTAGAGAAGTGGCAAGGCAAGACTCCCAGGAGAAATTGACAGATGAACTGAGTTGTGAAGAAAGATAAGGATTCTGAAAAAGGGAGATAAGAGGACTGTAGGAATTGACATGTAGGAATATACATGTACAGAAGATAAATAGTTCAATGAAAACAAGAGCCAACAGTCAGGTTTAGTTGGAACCAGGAATGCCTGAAGAAGTACTTGGGGTACTTAAGAAGTCCTTAGGGTGAAACTAGGTCTCTACCTCAGATATCAAAGAGGAAAAGGACCCATGTGTACAAAAATATCCATAACAGTTCTTTTCAAGGGAGCAAAGAGTTAAAAATTGAGGGAATGTCCATCAATTGGGGAATGACTGAACGAGTTATTATATGTGAATCTGAATGAATGTTATTGTGCTGTAAGAAATTGTGGGGGTAGCTAAATAGCCCAGTGGTTAGAGTACCACCTCTGGAATTTGAACTCAGAAGAACCTGAATTCAAATCTGTGTGTAACCCTGGACAAGTCACTTAACACAGATTGCCTCCTTCCTTTCCCTCTACCCTTTCACCCACACAAAAAGAAATTATCAAACAAATCATTTCAGAATAAACTCATCACCAGGAAATTCATCATCATGGAAATTGCTTCAGCTTTGGTACTTAAACTTCATCAGCCTTCTCAATTGCTTCTGTCCCCTTTGATTGGAAGACTGGAGAGTAGAGCAAAAATGTCCAAAAGTTTGCCTTTAGAGGGAAAGGGACACATGTGCAAAAGTTTGTGGCAGCCCTGTTTGTAGTGGTAAGAACTGAAAATTGAGTGGATGCCCATCAGTTGGAGAATGGCTGAATAAGT
The DNA here is from genome assembly GCF_902635505.1 of Sarcophilus harrisii. Classification (NCBI taxonomy): domain Eukaryota; kingdom Metazoa; phylum Chordata; class Mammalia; order Dasyuromorphia; family Dasyuridae; genus Sarcophilus; species Sarcophilus harrisii. The sequence goes on from NC_045427.1 coordinate 557,144,162, forward strand.
CATGGTATAGGAATAATATGGAATATTACTGTTCTATAAGAAACAATCAGCAGGATGATTTCAGGGTGACCTGGAGAGACTTGCATGAATAGATGCTAAGTGAAATGAGCAGAACCAGGAGATCATTGTACATGGCAACAAGATTATACAATGATCAATTCTGATGGACATGACTCTTTCCACAATGAGATGATTTAGGCCAGTTCCAATGATCTTGTGATGAAGAGAGTCATCTACACCCAGACAGAAGAATGTGGGAACTAAGTATAGATCATAACCTAGCATTTTCACTCTTTTTGTTGTTGTTTGCTTGCATTTTGTTTTCTTTCTCATTTTTTCTTTTTTGATCTGATTTTTCTTGTGCAGCAAGATAATTGTATAAATATGTATACATATATTGTATTTAACATATATTTTAACATGTTTAACATATATTGCATTACTTGACACTAGGGGAGGGTGGGAGAAGGGAGGGGAAATTTTGGAACACAAGGTTGCAAGGGTCAATGTTGATAAATTATCCATCAATATGTTTGAAAATTAAAAGCTTTAATTTTAAAAAAATGTATATGCCTACATATCATACAGGTACATACATCACATAGAGATAAGTAAAACTGGCTTGTGGAGGACCTAAAATGCTAGTCTGCAGTTTTTGTATTTTATCCTTGAGTCTGTGTTTAAGGAGGATCACTTTGGCAGAGTGAATTCAAGAGAGGAGAAACTAGAAGCAGAGATTAATTAAGAGATATTATAGTAGTCCAATTAAGAAGTAAAGAGAGCCTAAATTAAGGTGATACCATTTGAGTGGAAAGACACTATATAGGTAGACAGGGTCTTTGACACTAAACTGGATGACTGAAAAAACCAGCATGGACTCCACTCTGGAGCTTTTTTGGTCTTTAGAGAGCCTTTACTTCAAAGCAGAAGACTTCCCAACCAAAAGCCACAACAGAGCTAGAAGCCATATGCTTACCTTACTGGTAAACATAATGGCCTGAAGCCTTGGGAAAATCCCAGACCAAGATGGAAAGAGATTTTCCATAAACATCAGCTATACCAGCTCCAGCTGCTGGCTCTTGCTCCCCCCCTTTCCTTTTCATCACACCATGTTGGGGAAGAGAGATACAGATAGCAGAGTATGGAGATGTCAGAGACAAGGCTTTGTCTAGGATTATCCATGCTCACCTTCAGACAGAAGTTTTGATTATAAAGATTTTTGCAATGAATTTTCATAGTGCTTTATAATTTACAATGTATTGCTCTAACCTGCCTTCTGAGGTAGGTAATTCTGGTTGTTGTTTTTTCATTCCTACCTATGATTCCTCTCCATCACTGGACAACAGCAATAGTTCTGTAATTGGATAGTCTTAAAGAATTGCAGTGGGACACTGAGATTAAATGGCTTATTCAGGTTTCTAAACTAGATTGTGTCAAAGGCACAAGGAACCCACTTTCTCCCTCTGTGGCTGGGCCAGTAGCCATTAAATCACCCTATTTCTCTAAACAGATAGAGCATGTTGCATTATCCTTAAGGGAACTGAGGTAGATGAAACAATTTGCTCTTACTCACAAGGAACACACAGCAAATCAGAGACTTGAACTCAGATCTTCTGAAATGTTTCTTCATCTATGTCATGCTGCCTTTGTAAAGAAAGACATGGCATGGTACACTTGAGAGACATGGATTGCTTAAAATATTGCTAATGAGACAGTTCTAATACATTATTATTATTTAATCATAACTTCTGACTTAGTCTGTTCCCAGGAGATTTGGTCATGAATTGAACCTCATACCATATTTCATGTAGGTTTTTATTTTCAAATGATTCATTTAGAATCATAGCTTATCTCAGCTGGAAGGGGGATCAGAGACTTAAGGCAGCTAGATGGTGCAGTGTTAGAGTTTTAACCTTAAAGCCAGGAATTCTGAGCTAAACCTTCTCAGACATTTGTTAGTTATGGGTCCCTGGGCAAGTAAGTCATCAATACTCACCTAATCTTTCTTGGTCTCAGTTTTCTCATCTGTAAAATTAGAGGATTGAATATGATGATCTTTAAGGTCTCTTCCAGTTATGATATCACTTATCTTGTTTAATGCTTACGTTATCAGGGAAAGATCTTTCAAAATCTCTGGTATTTCCTTATTTCTTCTTTTACTTGTTGACCCAACAGAATACAAGTATCTACTAAAAGATGCAAATTTCTTTACATTTTTTATTTTTTCAATAACATAGTAAAAATAATTTTAACATTAATTTTTTAAAATGTTGAATCCCCAATTCTCTCCCTCCTTGATATACGTTTGATTTGATATAGGTTATATCTGTGTAGTCATGCAAAACACATTTCCACATTATTTCCATGTTGAGGGAAAAAACGCCAAGCAAACCAGGCCAAAAAAAATCAACAAGAAAAATAAAAAAAGTTGTTTTTTAAAAGGTTGCTCAACTTTAAAGGACTTTTAAAAAAGTCCTTTAGAATTGTCTTGGATCATTGTCTTGCTGAGAATAGCTAAGTCATTCACAGTTGATCATTGTGTACTATGGCTGTTATTGTGTACTGTTTTGCTCACTTCACTTTGCATGTTCATGTAAATTATTCAGGATTTTTCTGAAACATTCTAAGAGCTCATCATTTATTATAGCACAACAGTATTCCATCAAAATCATATACTACAATTTGTCCAGTGATTGTCCATTTGATGAGTATCTCCTTAATTTTCAATTCTTTGCCAGAACAAAAAGAGTTACTATAAATATTTTTGGATCTATGAGTTCTTTTCCTTTTAAAAAATCTCTTTGGGATACAGACTTAGTAGTGCTATTGCTGGATTAAAATGTATACATGTTTGTTTTTTATCCCTTTGGGTATAGTTCCAAATTTAGAGGCAACTTTTAGAGCCTGTAGACTGGCCTGTCTGATACAACTACTTTCTGCAAAAAGAGAATATGAAAGCAAGTCTGTCTCAGAATTTAACTTTTTTTTAAGTCTATGTAAACAGTATAATAAGGTTTTGGAACCCAACTGTGAAGGCTATTTGGGAGTGGAAAAAAACTTGGTGAAGTCACATAACTAGACATTCTACATAGAGACAGATTCCACACTAGAATAATTTCTACCAATTTTAGCAGCTAAGTGGTACACTGGATAGAGCACTAAATTCAAATCCAGCCCCAGACACTTACTAAGGTATGTGACCTTTGGCAAGTTACTTAATTTCTTTGCCTCAGTTTCCTCAATGGTAAAATGGTGAAAATATTATCACCTACATTCCAGAATATTTGTGAGGCTCAAATGAGATATTTGTAAAATACTTACTAGAGTATTTGTGTAGTAGTCACCATCCATCATCATTGTAATATCATTGTAGGCTGGTCATTTGCTATTTTATTTACTTTCTGTAAATCTCTTGAAGGAACTCAGGAAATTGATCTTTGAGCACATATAGTTCTAAAGGACTCACTTAATATTCTTGTTTGTTTAGAACTTTTCAGATTCTTTCCTTTGGAACTAATTTGGAGGGACACAGCCAGCTTTTGGTCCTCAAAGGAGGAGGCAGTCCCATGTCAAAGAAAGGGTTACCCTGCTATCTTGGGCCACTCTCAGCCCTGTTGCTAGGAATGGATGAGGCTCCTTGATAACTACTCCCCCTCAGATATCAGCAATTCCTGCTAGGGACCCAAATATTGATTTTGTGGGTGTTGTGAAGGTGATACACGCAGTGAGACAGCTATAGAAATAGAGGTCTTTGAACAGAATCTTTAAGAAGGCGAGGGCTTAGAAATTTGGTCTCACTGATTTTTAAAATTTGTCTTTATTTATTGGTCCTATTGATTTTTGTTTCTGTCTTATTTCACGGTTGGAAAAATCTGTTCTCCATATGCCACTTCTCAAGCAGGTGCTTAAACACACTCAGACTTGTGCATTACAAATACACATGCCCCCACAACACACATCTATACTTAAATACATGTGCACAAAAACACATATGTGCAACAAACATAGACCTAATTTGTTGGATTCCTACTCTGTTAATTTCACAGCTTCTCATTAGAAAGTTCTAATAAATCTAGCATTGGCAACCAAGGATAGGAGTAAATGGAGGAGTGACCTGCCTTGTCCTGTCCTGTACCCAATCATTCAATACCTCACTGAGTTCATTGCTGGGAGGAAGCCTACCTTTAAATAGGAGATATAGGTTCCCCTATTCTTATACTGATTGCCCAAGGAAGACGCTCATGTAATGTAAACATTATTACAGTGTCCAGATCTCCACAAAGGGGAAAGAAAAGAAAAGAAATACCAAATTCACAATATGAATCAGGTATTAGGAAATCTTAAGAAATTGCCCCTACTCCTATTCCACTATTCTTCCTGCCCTATTCCTATACTCACTCCCCATTCTCTACTGAAGCTCTAAGTGTAGAAGGCTGGTCACTACCTGATCCCTCTTTTTTGTCCCCTGCTTATAGGAAATTGAGTAAGATGGAGGCTGAAAAATGCAGAGAGGAGAGATCACATGTAGTCATCCAAGCTCTTTTCACAGTAAGCCATAGCTTTAGTTCTTTTCAAGGCATTTTTCCAAAGGAGAAAGCCATTTGGTAAAGTCAATAGTTTTGGGTTGTTTTATTCTCCCTCTGAAGAGGAAATGAAACATCCAAGAACCACAGTTGTGATTGGAGGAGCAGTCTCATCTTTCTTCCCCTCCCTTCTTCCTCTTTTCAACTCAACCAATTTAAAGAAGTAAAAATCAGTTCTAACCACTTTAAAAAAAGTTTAAACCAGCACAAACCAGTAAATAGTAAAAAAAAAAAAAAAAAAAAATTGAAAACAGTAAAGAGAACAAGCTTGAAATTCTTGTTGACTTAAATGCCAGAAAAGGCTCATTAGATATGGCCGGGAAGAATGGAGCTAGAAATAGCAACAGGAAAGGCTATTTACTACTAAAGATTTATACATTTCATGACCTCATTACCAATAAGGTCTTTTGTTCTTAATTGCAATAGAACTTCATGGTTGTACCCTCACAGTAAACGCTGGCATTTAAATAAACTATGTCACTATAAGGAAAAGAGACAGGCAGGATGTGAGTGCAAAGAAGGTGATATGTGGCACAGAGTGCTGAACTGATTATAGACTTATCCTCTTCAAGCTAGACATTCATATTCAAACAAAAGCAGTGGCCCCAAGGCAAGATGACTACCAGAAGTCTTTATGTCAGCAGATTAGAACATTTCCCTGTGTGTGAACAGTCTGTTGCTAATTTGGAGGGAACACTGGTTGGAAACAGTGAAGCAGAAAAGGAGATTTGGTATACAACATCAAATTTATTCATCTGGTTAGAACTGGCAAATATCAATACTGGTTTAACAAAAATGATAGGAAGTTCAGAAGCTGATAAATAAGAAAATGAGAACCCCACAGAGTTTACCAGCAGGATAGCTCAAGCATTTGTAAGGAGGCAGTGTTTCCATCCAAAAAAAGTACAAGAGAAGCTAAAAGAGATGCAGAATTTTTGGCTCAGTAAGAAAGCAGATGAAACCCAGATTTTTGCTGATATTAACAATCCAAAGTGTTTTTATGACTCCCTGAAGACTATTTATGAGCCAAAGATCTATGATACATCTCAATACAGATGGAGCTACACTGATTAGTGATAAGGACATGATCTTGGAGAGATAGGGTGAACACTTCCATAATGTTTTCAACAGGCCATCATCAATCAGTGCTGAAGCCACTGACCATTTGCCTCAAACTGAAATCAATCCCTTTCTAACCAAACTTCCAACTAATGAGGAGGATTTGAATGGTGTCATGCTCTTCTCATGTGGCAAAGCATTTGATGCTGATTCTGTTTCAGTTAAGATTTACAAGGCAGGGATCCAGTGCTCACACAAAAGCTGGATCTCATCCTTTCCTAGTTACCACTGGAGTGCAGTAGGACTGTGTGCTTACTCCCAACTTTTGACCATGAGATTTTCATCAATCTTGTTGGACACCATCAATGAGGATGAAAATAGTATCAAAATACTGACTACACTGGTCATAGATTATTTAACTTAAAAAGACTAGAAGCCAAGACTAAAGTGGAGGGAGAGTTGGTCCATGAATTTTTGTTCCCAAATGATGGTGCACTTAGTGCAACCTGTGAAGCTGAGGTGCAACAATATGGAATGATTTTCTGCTGCTTGTGCTAATTTTGGCCTGATGATTAACACCAAGAAAACAGAGGTTCTTTACCAGCCTTCACCATCCATATGTGGAACCATCAGTGACAGCAAATAAAAAGATTTTGAGTCATATAGATAAATTCACTTACTTTGACAGTATATGTTCCAGCGATATATACATAGAAGATAAGGTTAATGTATGTTTGTCAGAGCTAGTTCAGGGTTTGGGAGGATCCAAAGAAAAGTGTAGGAGAAAAGAAATATTAAACTGCCTGCCAATCTGAAGGTCTACAGAGTCGTTATGATAACCTCATGATTGTATGGGTGTGAAAACTGTCTATCATGCCATGCCAGAAAATTGAACCACTTCTATTTGAATTGTCTTAGGAAGATTTTGAAGACCAGTTGACAAGACACTAAGGACTTTTCTCAAGCTGTACAGTCAAGCATACAAATTCGACTGCATAGAAAACAGTATGGGCTGCCTACATTGTTTGAATGCCAAAAGTACATTTGCCTAAAAGACTATTTTATAGAAGAGTCACACAAGGCAAACACTCATATAGATGTCCAGAAAAATGATACAAGGGCATTCTCAAGGTCTCTCTGAAGAATTTTGTAATGGACTATAAGACATGGGGGACAAGGGAGAGAGCCACCCAGCATGGCACCTATATCAAAGAAAAACTACTATGCTCTAAGAGCAAAGCAAAATTGCAATCCAAGTTTGAATTGGTCTGATTAGCCACAGTCAAACAAATTTTACCTTGATCTCAACATAGTGGTATCATTTTGGTCTTCTTTGAGCAGAAAGGAAAACAACCAACCAAATTAGTTCAATCCCATTCAAACCAGTTTAATACAGTTCAAACCAGTCCAGCTTAATAGGATTGTGACCAGTTCAAACCAGTTTCTATTTACAAATTTGGATCTGTGAAGTCATATTCTTGTCACTGGATTTCTGTTGGCTTTTCCTGGGCTCTTGAAATAAACTTCATTACTCACTTCCTTTGCTGGCTCAAATGCAGCAGGGCTGATTTCCCTGAAACAGCTGCTGCTTTCCATCCCAGATACACCTGTCACTCAACAGCTGGCAGCAGGTTCCACCCCCTTCTAACCAATTTAGTCCAGTTCAAACCAGTTTAATCTAGTTTAAACCAGTTAAAATCTGCTAAATTATGTTTAATCCAATTAAAACCAGTTTAATCAAGTTAAAACCAATTAAAAGCAATTCAAACCAATAAAAAACAGTTCAAATCAGTTTAATTGAGTTCTGACCAGTTTAATTTACTTCAAAATCCAGTTCTGACTATTTTATGATTTGGCTGCCTCCCATGTTGTTTAATTACGATCATTTTCTTTAATGAAATCCCTTTTGTTTTAATATTTGTTCTTTGTCCTTTGTTCAAAAAATCTTTGTTGAATATAATTTTGTTGCATATCAATAAATGTGTTTAATATTTTTGCTTTTTGTTATGAGATATTTTGCACTAGAATATAGCACTTCTCTCTAGGAATAATTGCTGGGAGAATCAAATGATAGCATATGTAAAGCACTTTGCAAATCTTTTTTATAAACCTTTGCAATTTTTGTAAATGATACTACTTTTGGAGACTCAGACTTTAGTGATCAAAAGACCCCCAGGTATCAATGACTGAAAGATCTCAGGGACAGAAAAATCACCCTTAGTGAGTATTTATCACCCCAAAACAGAGAGCTTGAGGTCCATCCCTGTGTTCTTCTTTCCTCTGAGTCTACTCTCAAGGACAGGTTCTCCCTCACACGGCTCTATTCCTGCTCTCTCTAAGAGCTTCGGCAGAAACTAGGTCAGGGAAAGGGTGACCTAGATAAAGCTGACCAGGGCCCTCTGATTTCCACTTAGAGCCTCTGTTGATGCATCCTTCCCTGCTTTTACTGGCTTTTACTCCTCCCCCCCCCCAATTCTGTGACAAGGTTGAACTTAGACTCTGAGTTGGACTTTTGGTTATGTTGGAATGTATATGTACTGTGTATCTGTGAATGAGGGGAAGGAGTTGGAGAGGATAAGCTGGGGCACCTTCCAAAGTCCTGGGCCACAAATCAGTGAACTCCCATTCCCCCTCCATTAGGGGCCACCTAGCTGCCCCCAGCCCTCATAATTTCTAATCCAATATCTAGCAGAATCTGATGGTATAGTGATGGAAGGAACTTTAGGCACATTTTATCCAAGAACTACCTGAAAGCTGTCCTATAGGAATTTCTCTAAAGACTTTCCAGAGTACTTAGTCGAGATCCAGGTCCTCTAGTCCAAAGTTCCTTAAACTCCATATAAGGATAAAAGGGAATGTGGGGGTCATGAAAAATTTGGCAACAGTAAAAAGTTTTTGAATGCTTATGTTCTGCAGTATCAAATATTTTGCTAAGATTTAATTCATTATATAAAAACAAACAAGCACATCTATTTATTTGGTGCGCAAGTCTGCCCCACTCTCACAAATTCTCTGTTCAAGGCCTGTTGGAGGAGTTGGCTCCTGTTTGGGGTCGAGGCTATGGAGAGACGGCTAGGGAACTCGGGAATCTGGAACAGTCTGGCTGAGTGGGAAAGTAAAAAAATTAGGTTGTAATCCCAGGGAGAAAAACTGAGGGGTAAAGATAGAAGAGTCCCCTTTCAATTTGAATTAAAGGAGAGATCATCCTTACCCAAGGCAGGGGAAATGACTAAAAGAACCTTTGTAGGAGAATTATGGCTTCCTTTTGCGCAGAACCTATCGGACCGATCGGAATGAGATTCATTGAATCTCTGTATCTTTTACAAGGATTCGAAATTCTGCAGGATTTTGCAAACTCTCCCCGTCTCTGTAGCCATCGACAGTGTCTTAATGAGATCGAGAGAGGGCGCTCTTGTTTTAGGTTTCAGCACTTAGGTCAGCGCAAGGTGGCCCGGGTCCCAGAGCTGTGAATCTATAATCAGAGTTGTTGACCTTTCTTTTTATGTCCTGAACCTCTCTGCTAGTCTAGTGAAGTCCACGGACTTCTCAGAATTATTATCAGAATAACGTTTTTAAATGCACAAAATAAAATGCATAAGATTACAAAGGAAATCAATTGCATTAAAATAAAATCATCAGAACAAATGTATTATTATTATCAACATCATTTTACTACTTAAAATTCCTGCTCTGGAGGACAGAAGTTGGTGTTTGGATCCCTGGTCTCTCCAGGCAGCTGGGAGCCTCGAGGAAGGTGTAAGACTTGTGGGAATATCCCCCAGAGTTGTATATAAAACTGGAGAGGATGCATGGAGTTGGAGAACTGAGTCAGAGGTGGGATGTATTGCAGTGAAGAATTCTGGAAGCCTGGGTTAGAGTACCAGATCTGTCCCTTGTTCTTTATGCAACGTTCAACCAGAATTTTTCTCTTTTCAGGCCTCTCTCTTAATCTGTAAAATGGAAATGGAAATGATGCCCAAGAGCTCTTGCTGCTGGAACAGTTATTTCTCAGGACGTTTGTCTAGTTCCCGGCACCACCTGCTCTGTTTTGCGGATGCCACTGGATGGAGCTCGAAGATCGCTGGAAAAGATTGGCCCCCGCAGGGACTGCCGGTAGAGAAGCTTTTCGGGAGGTTGAAGAGGGATGCCGACCTGCGAGACCTAGGAGAGCTGAAGGAAGGAAAAGTTCAAGTGACCTTCCGAGATGCTGAGGCGGTCCTAGCTGCTGATCCCTCAAGGGCTCTCCAAGTCTAGGTATGAGAAGTGGGGAAGGGGCTTTTACTCTCTTAATACCCCTGGATACAAAGTCCCCGCCTCCTCCTCTTAGACTCAGCCCCTAGAGGCGGCAGAAAGGGGAGGAGCCTACTCCGCCCCGCCTCCTAAACTAGAAACTTGGGTAAGGGTCCCCCATCCCCCAAATAGACCACACTTCGCTACTGAGAACAAGGCGGAGAGGAACCCATTTTCCCCTCGAACCCACTCTCCCGGAAGTGGCAACCCCAGGATCCAGGCGTATTTAGTCCAAGACACTTGGGAACCGGGTTGCCAGGGGAGAATGCTGAGCCTTGCGACTCTGGGGTTCGCTTTCTGTGTATCTTCCAGGCCTGCTCCCCGCTGGTCAGAATTTCTTGGACGAGTTCCTAAGGCTGCTGGGACAAGACACCCCGACTCTGGAGCAACTGAACGGATCCTGCCAAGTAGCTATTTAAACGAGAGTGAATTATCCAGGGAAACTCTGCCTGGGTGTCTCAGTCCATGATTGTGTGTGTTCTCCTATGCAACCCCCACCCCCGTGTGTGTATGTGTATGTGTGTGTGTGTGTTTGTGTGTGTGTGTGTGTGTGTGTGTGTGTCTTGATGTCGACACTTTGGTCTCCTCTCCCATGAACACAAATTCTATGCCAGTCATTGAGCCAGGACAGAATTTGGTTCCCCTGACTTGACTGCTCCCTGGAAGAGAGATAAAGAATCAAGGGGCTCCAGCTTTGCCCATATATCTTTCACACCCTCTAACACCTCCTTCCTCCCCACCCCAGCTCAAGACTACTGTACTTCAGAGAAGAGTTAATGTTGGTATTGTCCTCCGCAAAAACAACCTACAACATCCCCATCTTAGAGGCTGTTACCTCTTCCCAATCTCCCTCTCCTTTGTCCCCCTCATTTTCTGTTATCCTCAGCAGTTAGGATCTTCTCTGGACCCCTTCTCCAACCATCATGCTTCTAAGGTCAGAATCATTATTGAGACAAAATCTTTTGCTTGTTAGACCATCCTGCTTTTTTCTTCCACATTTTAACCTGAAATCATTTAGCAGTACAGGTGGGGACATACACCTGAAGAAAATACTCTTCAGCCTTGGAACACTGTCCCCTGACTGTGGCCAGGTCAGCCTAGCTCAGTGTGGAAGAGTTCACTCCAGGAGAAGTGGGTAGAGCAATAGAAAAGTAAATACTGAAACCATCTTCCACCACTCTTAGTTCTGGCTCTAGTCCAGAGAAGAACAGCGGGAGTTTCAAGGTTCTGCTAGAGGCCTAGATGCAGTGAGGCAGGGGACTAAACTGGGGTAGCAAGACTTTGGGATTCTGAAGATGGAAGAATGTGAGAGATGAAATCACTGGGGCAATTTCTCTACCCACCTCCTCATTCTTCCTTGCCTTTGTATGGGCCAGAAGTGAATGTGAGACAATAAAAGGAGTAGAAGATGAGGAATGGGAAGCTGAAAGGACAGAAGAGTACAGAGTAAGAAGTTTAATTAAAATAGATTGGAATCCAGGCTTGAAACAGTAACTGAAACAAAGGGTAATCCCTCTCCTACTTCATAGTGGATATCTTCACAGCTACTTATAAAGGACTTCTCTAGGCTCAGGCTGAGGAGAGCTCTAGCCAACACATCATAGTAGATGAGAACCATTGGAGGTGGACATAGAAAGTTAGGGTACCTGTCCAGACTCCGGAGCATGCTACTTCCTTGTTTTGGAGCCTTACTTCCCTAGATCAATATATCCATCATCAATGACATCATTAACATCACCCACCATATTACCATATGACTTTTATCGTGATCACCACCTTCATTAATGCTATTATCTCTTTGTTCCCATGTTCTTTTTATTCAGGATACTGAGCGGTTTGGACTTGGAAAGGAGCTGATGGTGTGGGGAATAGAATAGTCCCATAGGATTCCAGTCCTCTCTTTTCACTTAAAAAAAGTCAATGTTTGGGGGCAACTAAGTATAGAAGGGTCCAAAGCTCCCATTGTATCTTGCTCCCAGCAGGGTGGGTCTTCTTTGACTGATGTTTCTTTTCCCCTGTCCCAATTTCTTCATCTTCTGGAATTGTCTTCAAGGAGCACTCGACCCTCTACCCCCAGGCTGATGGTATTAGTGATGCATGATCAGACCTCATTTCCTGGGAAAATGGAAACATATCCAGGCTCTTAATAAAGTGAATGACGTGTCTTTGTGTGTAATTGGTCTTTAGGTTGATGGTTATTTCCCTAAGCTGACAATAGAGAAAATGTAAGTACACTGAAGAAACATGCAATTACATAACCATCAGAAGCATATACAATGAAGATGTAACATAGAGGCCAAGAGAAAGAGAAATGGGTATAAACACTGAGATAAACGGGGATAGGCTGAGATCATAATACTCTCCAGTGATGCAAGTTGGCAATACATCTCTTTCCAGGATATCTTTGTTCCTTTAGAGGCCTTTACCACGTTCATTTATACATCAGTGATCTTTATGTATCTGGTGAAGTTTTTCTGGGGGGTGGAGCTTTCTCTGAGGTATTAAAACACAATAATGCACTCCTCATATCATCCTTCTCCCTTTCACTAATCCCCAAATATAAACATAGCCCCCTCCTACACAGAGACAAGCCCAGGGGTCCAGACCTCGACCTAAGACTGCTTCTGCCTCTAGGCCCTGCCTACCCTGAGTTGCATATTTCTATGCATAATCCAATTTTCTCCATGACTATCTAGTTAAACTCTTTAACAACAGCTACATAATTAGAATTTGGATTCCCATTAATTTTCCCGGGGCCTAGAAGCATTTGAGGCTCACACTGGTAATTAATGTGATACATCACTAACTTTACCAAGTGTAGACCCAAGCGAGCTCAGGCTAGTCTAGCACTCAGGCCTCTGCCAGTCCTACTCATATCCCCACCCACCCACACCCCAGCACAGACTTGGCAGACCACATCCCCTGTCCAATCGTGGGATGGAGTGGAGGGCAAGGGGAGGAGGCAGAGCCCATGATCTACACCCACATTCCTCTTTCCAGGAAATTTAACAATGAAAAATATTTATCGGGAGCAGATTTCCGTATATGTTTCCAGTCCCGTAGTATTGGTGACTATTAAGACTAATTAGCATCCTTTGCGCGGGCAGATTTACGTAGTGGATTGCTACATAACTCATCCCTAAAAGCCCGCTCAACGCATTGGGAAACGCTGTAGCCTGCCTAGGGGCCAGCTCACAACTTGGCTGAGGCTCCCGCTGCCCTCACTCTCCTGTTCTTGACTCTGGTTCTTGCTTCTGCCTGGTGTCCGATTCTGGTTAGGGTTCTGCTCTCAGTAAGATTATGGTGCTAGCCAGTCTTTTCTCTTGGTTCCTCTGGAGGCTTTTTTCAGGTCCCATTCCCATTCTGGCTTCAGTCTCAGCAAACTTGCAAAATATGAAGCCTGTCAACTAGAGTTAGAAGCCGTAATATACTTTGAGGAAGAAGTATTGTCCATCCTGAGCAGACAGGAACTCTTCTGAAGAGGAGGAGGGAAAGGGAAAAATCAAAGAGGGAAAGGGAACGGGAGCCTGAAATCATTGCAGCGGAAGGCTTTGCTAAGCCGAAAGCCTAAATGCAGGCCTTCCTAATTTCATCTGCAGCTCTGCTCTCTCTCTCTCTCTCTCTCTCTCTCTCTCTCTCTCTCTCTCTCGTTGCACGATAAGAATGAAAGTGTATAACATGTATAGATCTTCATGCCGGTCTGTTGGTGCAAAGGCATGCACATAAATGTACAAAGCAAAGTAGAACTCTAATTCACCTCACATCACCTATACAGGTGCCTCCTCCCAGATCTAGGACTTTACCTACTAGGGCAAGGTCTATATGTCTGTTTCCCATATGCAAGACCGATCCAATCCAATCTGCTGACAAATATGAAAAAAGCAGCTCTGACACTGACTGTTCCTTGTGCACAAGGTTCAGTATCGAGAAGAGGTGGAGAGTCAGAGCCACAAGATCCCAAACCAGGGAAGAATGAGGAAAGTAAGACAGGCATATTTATTGGGGGAGGGGGAAGAAGAAAGTCCGGCAAGACTGGTTCTAGACAAGCTTTGAGTGATCCTAGTAATCGATCAGAGAACCTTTGATGTTGTTGGGATCCCGTCTTGATTTGGAGGACAATCAAAATCCAACGAAGAAAGCAGAACACTTTGCCTGTAAAATATTTAACACCCTGCTCGGTTTGGGAGAACTGTGGTTGCAGTGGCTACCACAATCCCAATGTCTCTGACTTGGACTCCAAGAGAGTTCCTGCGCTTTTCCCAAACCCACGCTGCTGGCGTGTTATTAACGCGCTGGGAAGTACATAAGCCTCCCAACTTTATTCTCTTTAATGAGCCTAGGAGAGGAGGCTGCCCTGAAGGGGTTTGTTCATTAAAGATGTAGCTGGAGAAATATTGTCTCATTAATTATCTGGTTTTAATTACACTGTTACCCTTTGAATCCATACATCGGAAAAGTTTATACAGTAAAGCTTCCCCCTTTAGCTAGTTCCCTTCAGACACACGGTCCGGGACAGGAGGGGGCTCAGGAGAGGAGAGCTGACTGCAGAGACAGATTTAAGAACGATCCGATGGACCCAGTTACGGGACTAGTTAATGTGGGAGGGGAGGTATAAAGGTGTGCGGCACATTGTATATACCTATAGTGTGTAGCTTAGAAAGATCTGTGGAGGATGTGTTTGAGTGTATTTATGTGACTGTGCAAAATGGTGTGTGTCCATATGTGTCTAAGGGTATGTCTGTGATTGTACCAGTGTGTATCTTTGAGCTTGTGAACACATCTAAATATTTACTGGGACGTGTGCCTGGGTCTGTGAATCGAAATACCTACACTTGGGTCTGTGAGTGTGTTGCTAGAATGGTGTACCGTCTGAATAAAAACCTATGTTGTGAATGGGGCTATGTGTGTATATTCTTATATCAAAGTGTTTTTGTTGCTGTTTATCCAGCTCCAAGTACCCTAAAGATGTTGATAAAATGAGGACACACCCTGGACTCCATTTCCCTTCTGCCCCCCCCAGCCACATCTCCCCCCAAATCAAGGAAATGTTTCTATACTAAATGGGGAGAAGCTCGGTAGATTCTGAGACCTCAGCTTGGGGCGGGGATAGGGTGCCTCCTATCCGCAGCAATTCCCGCCTTGTCAGGCTTTTGGAGGCGCTAAACCGGGGGCCGTTTTCCCTTTAAATCGCGGACATTTTGACAGGGGACATTAAGGACCCGGCTGCTCAGGCTGAGCAGATCATAAAACCGGACAGGCAATTTCTGTTCTCACCAAATAGCCGGGCAAACTCGTTCTGCATCTTTGGTTTTAATGCGCTAGACCTGGCAGCCAAGCTAGGAGGGAGGGGGGAGAGCGGGGACAGAACCCCCCCCCCCCCCCCCCCCCCCCCCGTCTCACACCCTCACACACACATCAAACCTCACACATACTATAACCATACACTACAGTATCCACCCTCAAACACATCTACACATAACATATCCCCAAATCTGCCCCCTCACCCTACACATAGAAACACTAAACACAACTCACCACTCCTTAATTTCCGATCTCCCCTCCCAACCACCCCCCAAACATCTATTCCCCCTTACAGTCACATGCAAACCCACAAACACACTTCCCCTCAAAATTACACACACGCCCTCACACGCCCCCGCCCCGCCCCGCCCCGCCCCCCAATGCTCAGCACCGACGGAATTATCAACTAGAATTTGATTAATATGCAAATCGGAGGCAAACAGCTCCATATAATTCTTTCAGTGGAGAGTAATTAATCACCAGTTAAAGCAAATTAATACATATATCAATTTTGTCAGAAACATGCTTAGTTCAATCGCCCGTAAAATTGAAGTTTGAAGTATTAAGGGGCTCTGCAGAAACGTTATGACTAAAACTTTCAAATTGATCCTATTTAGTAATCAATCAGGCTCTCCCCTCAGGTTAATCTGCCTAATTTTTCATCTCAAATCATACACTTTCCTGACACGCCATCTAGCAAACAGTCGATAAAAAGTTAACAAAAATGATAACGACTCCAGCCGGAGCCCGGTGCGGGGCGGGCCGCCGTTTCGAGGCGGTTTGCTTTCTCTTATTTCTGCTTTTTCTCGGAGGAGGGGGAGTCCCCCTTCTTCGCCCACCGGCGAGGGTTTTCTGGGTCTGTTTCAGAGACGCAGTTTGGGCCCCAGTTCTTGATCGGATCTGAGGGGGAGACCCCAGAAACCCTAAAGGACCTGGGAGAGATTCAATTGGGGGGTTGCTGTAAGGGGTAACCCCACCCATAGGACTCCATCCAGATCTTTCTCTATACCCTCTCCTTATCTCCAGGGTATTTGTGCCTCTCTGTTGGCTGTATTGTGTGTCTGTGTACATATGTGACTATGGCTGTATTGTTTCCTCTTCATCATGAGTAGTATGTCTCTTTGTGTAGTGCTTACATGTGTATATGTATTGTGTTTCTGTATCCGAATTGGGGAGGTAGAATAGATTTTTTTTTTAATTGAGCTTTTGTTTCTGTATTGTATATAGGTGTGTCTATGGATTCGTCTCTGTGTGCAACTGTAGTGTGTGTGTGTGTGTGTGTGTGTGTGTGTGTAGGGAACTGGCTGTCTGCAACCCGATCGATGGTTTGATCGCTGGTTATCGATAGAGAGGGAGGGAGAGAGAGAAGGAGGAGACGCTTCATTATGTTGAAATGACGTTTTACCTTGAGCCAGCATTAGAAGGGTGTGTGTGTCTCTGTGTGTTTGTATGTGTGTGTGTATGTGTGTCTGGGGGGAGGAAGAGACGGAGAGACACCTAGTCTCCTCTGTCTCACCTCTTCCCGACCTGCCACAACGATTATGAGATAAGAATAGGAGAACATCTCCTCTTCCTGCCCCCCCCCCTTTCTCCTCCCCAGTGATTTCCCTTGGGAAATCTTGTCCCAGACCTTTTAGTGCCCAACCCCAGCCTATCTACATCAACTGTGGACCCTGTACTATGCCTGACTCAGGCTGCTGGGTCAGGGAGGGTTGGGGGTGGGAGGAAGACTACTGGTCATTTTAAGGGTCTGCTGACTTTATCATAAATACCCTTGTAGTTTTACAAGAATACACAATACATACACAAACATGCATTCACACATCATATATACCTACTATGCTTGCACCCAAAATTTCTTCACATACTTCAGACATACCTAGAAATACACACATATATTTAGAAATATATACACACATATTAGAAAAATATTTGAAATATATAGAAATCTACATATCCTAATGCACTCACATACAAAAAGAAACAAAAACAAAAACATTAAACTCATGCATGGACATACACATTCGCTCCTTTAGAAATACACAAAGATATAACACAAAAATACACACAGAACAGCCATCTCTACAAAATTTCTCTGAACTCTATTTGGCCCAATATAAAAGATTCTCCTGCCCAGACACTATTAAGACACTTCCTTGACCTTTGATCCTTAGTATGTTCAGTCCAGAGTAGGATGTAAAGATTTTCTGAGAAAATGAAGGAGATTGGAAAGTGGCACTGAGATGGAGAGACAAAAATAGGACATTAGTGACATAGGTCATGGAAAGAGAGTGACATAGATACAGATATAGAGATACAGAGACAGATAAAGAAATATTAAAGTGGGTACCAAAAAAGAGACTTGGAGAGATAAAGGTGCTGTGGAGACTAAAACTAAGGAAGGACACAGAGGGGCTCAGAAATCAGAGGATCATTTATTTTGAGTTGGAGGGCCATTCAGTGAAACTCCCTCTTTTTATAGATGAGGAAACTGAGATCTATAAAGGTTAAGTGACTTCTCAAGGTTATGCAGGTTGCAATTGGCAAAGCTTGGATTTGAACTCATGTCTTAAAATGAGATGCAGGCTCAAGAAAGTACCAGGTTTTTCTGATCTGAAAAAGGTACTTAAACACACTCACTTTCAAAACTCATTCCCAAGTAACAAGTCAATGTGCAGTCATCCCCAGCACACTAGGTAAAAATCATTCACATGCCACACTCATCTTCACATTCATCTCAGATCTCATATACCTACTAAGTTCACACTTATTCTGGCACAAATGCAGTCACAAGTCACATGCTTACAGTCACAGGCTGATGACTCACATTCACTCACACTCACATGCTGACACATACACTGACACACACATGCTTACAAGTCACTCACCCTTATATATTCTCATTTGTGTTTACACTTATACTGAAACACATTCAAATAAAAATTAACCAGCACCATATATTCCTTAAGCTATTTCCCTGGCTGTTTAGAGCCCATGTATTCTCACTCCACCCCCCACCCCCCATTAGTTGAGGTCCCAAACTGGTATAGCCCAGAAATAGGATGTTGAGAAGCAAAGCAAGAATAAGGACAGCCCAAAAGAGATCTTTCATTTTCCAAACTCAAGTGATAATTCCCTCTCTCTACTCCCCTAATAGCCTTCCTTCTCAGGCTCTGGGGCCCCAGATACTCAAAGATTAGCTATTTTCCTTGCCTGAAAGTCCATGATTCTGCATCATTCCTAAGATTGCCCCTACTCAAAGAGTTTAACAAAACCTGTTGAGTTACCAAGCATTTATAAAGCCCTACTGTGTGATGCTTTTTACCTCTTAGATCCCAAATCCCCTCAGGATTGACCGTTCATTTTTCACCACCATAGGTGTCACACAATCAAGGTGCTGTCATCCACTCAAGTCATAACACTAAAGCACACAAAATCATGCCCCTGTTTACTGGCTCCCAAACTGTACTCTGCCCACTGACATACTATCCACTTATACCTGCTGAAACCCCGATCTACAGAGATCCCCTCAAAATTAAGGAGTTTAGTTTCCACTCTCAGCTACAGACTTGTCCTTCAATCTATATCTCCTCTTTCTTAGTCACTCACATTTTCTAAGAGCCTTCCTTCCTCACCTTCACCTTCCCAAATGATTTCACCCTCATTTCGACTCCATCCTTAAAAGGGATTTTGGTTCTTTGGAATCTCCTGAGGATGAAAGGGGCCTCTGTGATCACTGTGCTCCCCAGGGGTGGCTATCAAATCACCCTCAAAGCACATTCTCCAACCTCCCAACCTCCCTACAAATCCTCCCCTCCAAGAAGTTCAAGATCGAAGAAGAATGGGCTTCAATTATCACTTATTCTCCCCTCCCGGATCAGGGTATCAACGAGGCGACTAGAAATTCTCTGCAAGCATTCACCCTAGAGGATCGAACACATTGCCTTAAGGATTAGGGTCTCTCTGGGTTGAAGAAAAGAGGGACAGAGAAGGACCGTATGCGGGAGGGAAGAATGGGTTGGGGGAGGTTGAAGGACAGGTGGGGAGGACAAAAAAACTAGGCGAAGGAGGATGCAGTCAGGAGAGGATTGAGGAAAGACTTTAAAGAGGCAGGATGGGTTGGGAAAAAAGGATATCAAAATGGGGGAACTGTGAAGGAACAGAGGTGGGAAAATGGGGGCCACCGGGAGAACCCACCAAGGAGCCTAAAAGAAGAGGGGAAGGGGGTCGGCTCAGGCTGAGGCCTCCATCCTGGAATTCGAAGGGGCGAAAGGAGCAAGGGAAACATTCTGCAAGAAGACAGGGAACGCCGGGCAGGAAGGCGGCAGCCGGGGCCCTTTCCTTTCAGGGGGGACTCATGCATCAAACTTCAATTTTCCGGACGATTGAATTAGTGATTTTTTTTCTCCTGAACTAAAATACACTTAAGTCTTTGGGATTAATTACCACGTTCTGGTCCCTCAGACTGGAGTATTAGTTATCGTTGCCACGTCTGACACCGGCCCGACACCTCGTAAAATAAGGAACTGCGCCTCCCGGCCTCACCCTGGCGCTGCCTCTGTGTTCTGGCTTGGGGGAGGGGATTGAGGGGGGGTGGGCCGAGCCGGGCCAGGCAGGAGCCCAAGGGAGGCGGGCTTCAGGAAGGGAAAGAAGGAGGGAGCCGAGGAAAGGGTAGAGCAGGGAACGGAAAATGGACTGAACCAAGGTAGACAGAGGTCTGGATCTGAAAGACTGGACTGAGAGAAGTGATGGGCAAGTAGTGGAGGGGGTGGGGGTGGGGAAAAGACTGGAAATGGAAAAAAAAAAAATCGGAACATGACCAAGAAGAGAAGGGATACTAGGACAGTACAGAAACTGTAAGTGGGACTGAAAAAGAGATAAGGAGGAGGAGGAAAATCAACCCAAGCCTTAGAAGCAATGACTCTTTGGGCTCAAAATGGACTACGAAAGTATAAGAAGGAAAGGAACAATGAAAGAGAGAAGGGGAAATGGATAGATGTAGAGAGGAGAGAAAGACAGGTAAATGGGGCCTAGCAAATTCATTTTCCCCTTACCCTTTCAGATCAACCTCAAAGCCAGTCCCCCCACCTTTTTAAAAATGGATCCATAGGGAGTAAGATTTCCCCCAGGAAGTAAACATTCAAGGCCCAGGAGAAGGGAAGACAACGGGGATAGTCAGAAACTGGGATAGAAATATGGGAGTTGGACAACTGGACTGGAAAGGGGGTGCCCATCAAAGTGCCAGCTATAACTAACTATTAATCCTAGCTCTAACTACCAGAGCTTTTCTTACTGAAATGACCCCACATTCAACATAAAAGCACATAGCCCATTCACATTCTGACACAGTCAGATGGAGGTAAGCATCCCAGAGTGCCACTGGAGAATCCAGCTTATGAGAGAAGTGCCCTAGGCCTTGAATGGATGAGAAAGGAACCAACTTGCCCCTTCAACTCTTTGGAGTCCTGTAGATACAGCAGGATGGTCCAGAAGCTAACCTGAACCACTGGCTCCTCTGTTATTTTGTTCCACAAGGCTAAGATCTACTATTTCCATGAGGTCTAGTCCAATAACCTGGATTCTTCCTCTATTACTCAGAAATTAACCACCCAACAGTCAAGTCCACTACCCAATCCAGGTCTCCTGCCGATTCGGAAACAACCCAGCCTTAGGGAATATGGCTGAGCTAGAGACCCCGCTGTATGATAGCGAGTGAAAGTTGGGCGAGAAAATAATTTTAAACGATCACCATGGGTCTGTCACCTGTCTGTCTAATCTTGCCGAGGGTACAGAGACTGAAGCCTGGGGTATGGGAAATGAAAGAGGGGATACAGGAGGCAAAAGTAAAGTTTCAATATACCGCTGGACGCTGTCTCATTTTCTGGGGGAATATTTTAATTTCTTCACTCCTTTCTCCTTCGACATTCACCTCCTTTTCCTTCCCTCTCTTCCTCCATTCTTCCCTTCATTCCCCTTTCCCTCATTTTGTCTTTCCTTCTCTTTTCCTCCCTCCCTCTTTTATCTTTTCTCTTCCTTTCCTCCTTCCTTATATCCTTCAATCCACCCTCCCTTTCTCCCTCCCTTGTTATTTTTTATTTCTCTGTTATATTCAATTGTCATCTTTTTCAAGCTCATTAAATCCATTTAGAGACAAAAGAATAAAAGGAGAAGGGGGAGGGGAGGGGAGGGGAGAGGAGGGGGGAGAGAGGGGCGGGGGAGGGAGGGGAGAGGCCGGAGAAGCAAACAAATAACGCGCTTTAACTAGACGGGCGGATAAATGGCCCCGTTTCTCCTCAGCTCCGATCCGCCTGCTTAGCTCCGCGCCCTCAAGGACCGGAGCGGGAGCGGCGGCCCGGAGTCCGCGCGGAGCCTCCCCCGGCGCGGGGAGGGGGGTGAGGAGCGGACATGGGAGGGGAGCTCAGCTCCCCCACGCCGCGGGGCCGGGCCGCGCGGGGACACTGGGAGCGGGCCGGGCCGTTTCATTGTGATTCATAGACTTGTCCGGCGGCAGAAGTGGGGAACTGGGCGGGGGTGGGGGCGGGCTGGGGGGGCCACATGGCGGCCCAGATGCCCGGGTGACGGCAGCGCCGCGGTCCCGTCGCCGCCTTTGTGCAGGGAAGGCGCGCACGGGGAAGGAGGGGGGACCTAATCCATCAAATTGTCTGGAAATTGTGAAGAAAATTCAAAAACCATATGGTCGCCAGAGCTCGCGCGCTCTCGGCTGCGGAGGCCGCGGCCGTCTCCGCACGGGGAGCGGCGGGGGGCTGGGCCGGCGCTATTGTCGCCTGTCAGCAGCGGCCCTGGGCCCATTTGTCCCCGGGTTTCATGCTTTACGCTCAAAATTACAGCCCCATCCATCCTGAAAGAGCGCAGCGATTTATGTCGCCCCAGAGAAACTGGCCCCAACTCCAGGCCGGCCTGGCTGGCAGCGCTCCCCCCACCCCCTACCCCGTGTCTCTGTCTCTGTTTCTCTGTCTCTCTCTGTCTCTCTCCTCCCCGAAAAGTCCCTGTTCCCGATCTCGATAGTTCCCCGCGCCCCCCAGCCCAGCCCCTAGTACCAGATGGACGTTTCTCACACCACTTTCTCAAAGAATGGGAGCTGAGCTGGTCCAAATCTGAGGCCTGGACCCGGAAGGGCCGGGACCAAGGATGGAAAGCCGAGAACCCGACAGGAGGTGCAGAACTTAGAAAGCGGCAAAGAGGCCTGGACTGGGAGCACAGTATAGGGACCAAGACCAGGGACTCAGACAGGGGCAAGACACACCCTTCCCTACCCCCCGCAAAAAATAAAAAATAAAAAACCCACTCAGCTAAACAATCTTACGGAATAAAGATAGAAGAGCAACGGGGAAAATGTCCGATTTATCCTTCTCTTCTGCCCACTGTTCCCTCAGCCTCCCCATAAGGTACCACAATACCGCGGGATTCCCAGGAAGTGAATGTGACTCCTGAGAACAGCAGCATTAGGCCGACTAGTCCTCACGCAAAGCCATCGCGAGCACTACTAACAATGGTAGTGCCTTCACTCGAGCTCCAGACCCATGCGTGGGGACGGCAGCCGTGAACATTTTGAAGAGCGCCTTCCAGTCCTCTCTGTCTTGCCAATCCAAGTAGACAATGGTTTCAGTTCTTGTCTTTCAAGCACCGAACCCCCATCCATAAGGCAGCCGAAAGGAAGGGCTGAGGAAAAGATTTGCACATTTACAGGACACAAGGGAAACGCAGGTTTCTTTCCTCCAAAACACAGAAGATCACATTGATTTGATACACATATATTCATAAACAGCCCCCGGGATTGATTCCCACACTCAGGTATTCCTTTATACTCTCAATACCTAGGTCCTCCTCCCGTCAACCCCCACATATACACGTTTGTAACTGTTTGCGCAAGCATAGGAGCCCCGTTTATTTTTACCCGGAACTGGCGAAGCCCGGCTGCTCATAGCTCGGTTCGACCGTTTTCAAAGCAGTCTTTTTTCTTTTCCTTCTCTCTCATCCTTCCCCTATTTTTAACACCTCAAATATTCCATTTAGGGGACACAAGTATGAAGTATAAAAGATAGAGGAAGCATTTCCCATAGGACCGGGGGACTTGTGGGTCCCATTGAAGGGCGGGAAGGATGGACAGAGATTGGGAGAACTGAGGCATGGCCAAGAGGAACCATTAAAGGACTTTGCGGACGCTCGAGTCTCTGGCGCCCGAGGTCGGGTGCCTCAGTTAAACACAATCATCATGGAGTTTAGTCAAGGGCAAATATTTTATTTGTGGGAAGCAGAGGCCATGGGCAGAATCCGGACAGAACGCAAAATTCGCACCGGAAACTGAACCATTTCTGTCCAAATGGGGCCAAGAATAGGACCGTAGCAACAGTGCAACAACGCAATTTGCCCCGGGAGGGAGGTTGGGATTTACCTGGTCTCTGTCTCTGTCACATGCAAAACAATTTTTAAAAGTTAAAAAAAAAAAAAAATCATTCCAGAGCTCTGGGTTATTTGTGTTCGTTTTCATCGCTCCCAGCCCCGGGGCCGCCGCCCTCCCAGGGAAACGCGGAGCGGCTTCTCAAGTACAGCAGGAGCACAGCGGGAATGGTAAAAATAGCTTTAATCGGTAACGTGAGGCAGAAATTGCATCGGAAACAAACCTCTACTCGCTAGGAAAAGAACGGATCGATTTTCAACTTGCAGGTCGGACCCCATTTCCCCCCACCCCTTCCCCGCGCGAAAAAAAGAAAGGAACATTTCAAAGGAGGAAAGAAATACCCCGATCGCCCGCAGGGAAGGGCCCTGCTCCGGGCACAGGCACCACATGCAAGGAAAAATCAAAAAGGCAAATTTGGATCTTCCGCCTAAGTGAAGTCAGGCTGAGATGTCCCGGGTACCCCGGGAAGAGGTGGGAGGAGGGAGCGACGGCCCGGGTCCCTTCACTCCTGCTCCCTCTGTCGCTCTCGTTTAAATTCTCCGTTTTGCTTTTCGTTTGTCTGACACAGGACTTCTGAAGACATTTTTTAAAAATTGAAACCTTCAAGAAAAAATGGGGAATAAAGGATAAGAAACCTCCCTCCCCAATATATACGTTTAAATATTTATACAGAAGCCATACAGAATTGCACCATTCCGGGGTACTCTCTGACCCGCAGCCCGGGTCTGCGGAGCCGAGCAGAGGAGACAACTGCGGCCTGGACAGCGGCAGCGCCGGCGCGGGTCCTGTTGTCCAGGCCCCGGACAGTCGGTCCGGTCCACAGCTGAGGCCGGGCGGCTGTCTCGGGGGTTTATTGCTTAGATAGGAAGGAGCCAGGCCGGGCCAGGCTGCAGAGGGGTAGGGACCAGCCCGGGCTCCCTGGGGCCTACAGTCCGGGCGGGTGAAGGGATGGGAGACAGTCCAGTAGGGCCAGGGAATGGGCAGGAGGAAAAGGAGAAGGAAAGGAAGAATAGAACGGGATCTCAGCTCCCATCATGGTCAGGGGAGCTCAGAAAGGACGAGGTCATTGGGGAAGGAGATGAGTTGGTGGGGGGGTCTCTTGTATTTGGAGAGGACAAGGGACACTCAGTTCCCAGCCCCACCCCCCCGGACTCAGTCGTCCACGTCGATCTCTACATCTTCTTCGTCCTCCGAACAGTCCTGGCTACTGGCCGGCTGGTCCGTGAGAGGAGAGGCGGGGGAAAGCTGAAGATGGCCCACTCCAGGAGCCTGAGGGGGGCCGGCAGACAGGACAGGTGAGTTGGGCCGGGACTTGGGCCGCCCTCCGCCAGCCTCCGAGTTCTGCTCTAGCTCGGCCAGAGCCACGATGTCCACCTGCGAGCTGGGCCCCAGTTTCTTGGCGGACTCCACGTCGGCCTTCATCTCCTCCAGGTCCCGCTTGAGCTTGGCGCGGCGATTCTGGAACCAGGTGATGACCTGCGCATTGGTGAGGCCCAGCTGCTGAGCGATCTGGTCGCGGTCGGCGGGGGACAGATACTTCTGGTAAAGGAAACGCTTCTCCAGTTCGTAGATCTGGTGGTTGGTGAACGCAGTGCGCGACTTCCGCCGCTTCTTAGGTGTCTGCCGCTGCCCGAAGATGGTCATCCCGTCGCGGCCTGTAAGGAGACCATAGACAGGTTGGGGGTGGAAATGGAAAAGGTCCGCTAGGAAGTAGGAAAAAAGCACCCTTTCTGTCATGTCCTTAGCCTCTACCTCCCTTGGATGGAGGGAACTCCCCTAATTTCTTTCCGACCTGATCCAGGAAGGCCTGGGCCCAAGATCTTCGGCAGCACCGGCTCCCGGGCCCCTGGCCCCAGCTAACCGAAAGAGTATGTGGTTTCCCTGGCCCTGTTGAGCATGGGACACTTGGGAATAAATAGAGCTCTGAGCAGAGGCACCCGGGGTAGGACAGCGTGGGGGTTTCAGTTCCAGTGACACCACCAACCAACCCCAAATCTATCCAACTTGTAACCACCCGCTTTGAGGGAAAAAGTAGTGAACTATGTAGCTCCATCTATACCTGACCTGGCTCAGTAGTAGCCGGTCCAGACCGCAGGCCAGAGCCGGGCAGGAGGGAGAAAGAAAGGGGGAGTAGAAAGAAGGCCTGGACCAGCTCGGGATGGGGCAGAAGTCAGAGCTTCGCACAGACTAGCTGCAGGACAGGATAGGGAAGGACTGGCTGAGCCGGGAACCGGCAGTGTATCCTACCTTCGGCTGCCTGCAGGACGCTGACCTCCAGGCCCTTAAAGGTCTTGCTGGCTAGTTCCTCCAATGCACAGAGAGGTGAAGTCTGCGAGAGCAGGGCCCGGCCAGCCAGAGGCAGGCTGCCGGGGGAGTGCTTGTCGGCTGCGGAAAGCAGGTGCGCCGCTCCGCACAGCGAGTAACTTCTCCGAACCGACGGCTTGTTGAGAATGTCCTCGATGCTGAAAGGAGTGAGTGGCTTATTGGAGTTGGCTGGAGGTGGCAGGTGGTCCAGGGGGCTACGGCGCCGCTCCTCCCCGGACGACGCTTTTCCTTCTTCTTTGGAAGTCATGCTGGGCTCGGGGGCCGGAGCCGGGTGAGGTTCCGGCTAAGGGCGCTCGCGGGAGCCTCTGCCAAACCCGCCGCCCGCCACCCGAACCGCAGCGAGCGGGGGAAAAGTTCCAGCCCGGGCGACAACTCCAGACACGGAGGTGGGGGATGGGGGTGGAGGGCACCGGGGTCCTTGAAGAGCAGCCCGGCTCTGGGGGAGGGGAGAACGGGTTGAGCGCAAGGTTACCGCGGCGGCCGACAGAGCTGCCCAGGGCCCCGGGAAGAGGTCGTAGGGAGGGGGCGCGCGGGCGCCGCCGGGGCTTCCCGCAGTCCCGGGCCGAAGCGGGGACACTGCGTGCCGGACTCCAGTTTCGTCTTCCTCCGTGCTATTTAAAGGTGTCAGATGTCTCCGCGGCCCCTGGCCCCTGGTCCTAGCGGCTAGGGGTTGGAGGAGCCGAGGCGAAAGCGCAAATCCAGGACTGCGAGAAGAGGCGGAGAGACGGAGCAATTGACTATTGCTAACAAGTTATCGTTGATTGGGAGGTAATCAATTATCCGCAATGACACTTCTCTTCCTTCTCTTCTTCTCTTCTCTCTTCTCTTTTCTTCTCTCTCTCTCTCTCTCTCTCTCTCTCTCTCTCTCTCTCTCTCTCTCTGCAGCCGACTCTAAGTTGGGGCCTCATTAATTAGGAGGCCTGCCTGGTAGGTGGAGCCGGCTTGAATTAGAATGCTTAATGCGCTTGTCATTTTCTGCGGCGCGATTTGCTTGGACATATATATTTTTAAATTACATTATCACCCGGCTTTATTGCATCAGGATAATACAGTCTGATGAAAAAACATCCGCCCCCAAAACACCGATTTTCCGGTCCCTCCTCTCGCCTTCACGACGCTAACGGTGATTTCCTCGAATCTTTATTTTCTCTCCTTATTTCTGTGATAATATTGCTCATTATTTGTACGTTAAGTCCGCAGCAGTTTGCGCCGCTTGGGAGGGACGCAGGGCCAGGCTTCGGGAAGGTAAGGTAAAGAGGCGCTGTGAACCGCGTTGACTTTACGATTTTTTTTTTTTTTTAACGGAAAACGAGATTTCACTCTTCCTTTCTCTGGGTCTTTAGCTCTCTTGTTTGCTGCCTGTCGGGGGTTCTCGGTTCCCCTCGGGTGGCAGCGAGAGGCCGGGGACTGGCTGGGAGATCCCCAGCCGGGAAATCTTGGGGGTCGGGCTGGATAGCACCAGGCCCGTTTGGATTGGGACCTGAGCCGGGCAGGGGCCAAGAGAGACGGGGCTGGGTCGGGCGCGGGGATGCTTGCCGGGTAATAGAAATGGTGGTTTGCAGTTTGACGTTTGATGGGGTTCAGGTTTTTCCTCACTTTAGGCTTTAAATGTCCCTGCTGCAAACAACAATATGGCGAAGTCGGGCTTAGGATTCAGCTCCGAATTTGTTTGGGGTTATGGGGTGGGGGTAGGGGGCTGCTGCGCTTCCTAGGGCTCGGCATTTGGGCTGAACAAGGTCCCAGGGGAGGCCACGGGGCCCGCTTACCTCGGACCGGCTGTCCTGGATCTGTGGAGCAGGTTATTTTGAGACTCCAGGGCTCCTGGATGGTCCTGCTTGGTTCTGCTGGACAGATCGTGGTCGTGTTCCAGAAACATGGGGTTGGGGGGAGGGAAAAAGGAGGGGGTGGCGGCGGGGGCTAAGGGGGCCGGCTTCGGGCCTCCCCAGACAGGGTTACCAGCCCAACTTAGCCAAGCCTTTCTTCTTGTCTAGTACCGGGGGCTGGTTTCATCGCTTGTCCCAATTCCAGCTGTTCCTGGGAGGGAGGGAGAGACTATAAGTGCAAAGAGGGGGCCGAAACGGGGTTTATCTTGGCTTCAGGGGGCCTGGACGGCCTGAAATCAGTCTTGCATTTGTGACTGGGATAGAGGGTAAATGTATAAATTTGTGCATGAATAAGAACTGGTTGGATTGTGAATAAGAATTTTTGTGTATATTCGTATATTTATGTTTGTGTGCTTTTGTTCCTGTATTTTCTACATTTGAGTTTTTTTGTGTTAATGTGTTTTGTATATTTGTGCATATTTATATGTGCTTGGTTATTTGACTGTGCTTATTTGCCTAAATTCTATATATTTTTTGTGTCTCTATTTGTAGGCGTATTTGTG
This sequence comes from Sarcophilus harrisii, assembly GCF_902635505.1. Lineage (NCBI taxonomy): Eukaryota > Metazoa > Chordata > Mammalia > Dasyuromorphia > Dasyuridae > Sarcophilus > Sarcophilus harrisii. The sequence continues at coordinate 557,172,525 of NC_045427.1, forward strand.
TTTCGTATATTTGTATACCCATTTTTCTTGTTTTCTCTAGTAGGCTTTAGAATAGGTGCCGAAGTTGGGAGATCTGTCTTTCCCAGAGGTTTGTGAGGAACCTTCCCAGCTTTGAGTTTATTTCTGGTAAAATCTAGGGACACCCCCTACCTCTACCCTTTTTGCTCAGGAGTTTGTTCCCTGTTCGCTGACTTGGTCTGGCCTTCGGAGCCTTTTCTCCGAAATCCTAGCGAAGGGAGAATGTGAGAAGAGGGAAAAGGCAAAGGAGAATAGGGAAGGGGGCGGGGCGCTAAACCTCAGGGCCACAGATCTGAGAGTGGAAGGGGGGACTGAAGGGATAGAGAAAGAGGGACTGGCGAGTATGGAGGCCAGAGAAAGTGGAGGGTGGAACCAAGAACCAAGGACTTTGGTTTAGAGTGGGAAAAACAGGACTGAACGATTTCCTGACTGTCTCACAGCTTGGAACTCAAATTCTTTGATTCTTCTTTCATCCTTTACCACCCCGACCTACTCCCCAATCAGGATGCATGGGGAGCCGCCTCGTGACGGGACCCATTTTCGGTTTTCTGTTTGTAAACACTGACAAAGAAATTCGAAGTCCGAGAAAAACTGTACTTCACAGACCGCACAGATTCAGGGCAAAGAGAGCATATATATTGTCGGGTCTAGGCGCCCTCCCCTCTTTTTAAAAAATGACCTTTTCTTCCTGGTCTTCGTGGATCAGCTGATAGGTGCGGAAGACTGGACTCCTTTCCCGGGGGGTTCTATATAAAGAAAATCTGATCCTTGAACCCAGCACACTTTCTCTCCTTCTGAGTTCTCACCTACTTTTGACCTCTTTTTTGGGGGAAAAAAGTTTAAGTGGAAGAATTCTAAGCTGTTTCGGACATCCAGGAGTGGGAAAACTAGTTGCTGCTTTCCAAAGATCCCCATCCCCTATTTCCTCATTTCTCGGGTTTGCTAGGCTAAAAGAGACTGGGAGAGAACCCAGGCCTCCTTTGGGATCTATATATTCATAATACGAATCTCTAGCCCATCGCTATGCAAATAATTCGTAGTCTTCCAAGTCAGCCAAGAAAATAGAGGCTGAGACCAGAATGAGTGTAGGGGACTGTAGGGGTAGAGTGGGGCGGAGCGAGGGCGCGGGGCGGGATCTGGGGCAGTGTGGCTGAGGGGTAGGTTGGGTGCAACTGGATAAGGGTTGGCTTTCGGAAAGGATTGAAAGCATGCTGGGCCAATCAGAGCTTCTGGGTTTGTTCAGTCAGTCCTTTTTTCTTCTGTTCGTTTGTTTATTTGAAAGCAGCCTTGTTGTCCCTGGGTTGAGATGGCGCTTGGGGGTGCGCGTAGGACCAAAGGGTAGGGAGGGACGAGAAAAAAGGAAGTCTTTTGCTGGATGAGGTCGATTTTGCAAGGAAGGAGGTTCTCTGTCAGGTGCTTCCCCACCCGACATAGAGCTGCACCCCCTGGCACACCCCTCTTTACCAGTCTGTCTTCTTTTTCATCTCCCCTAGTTAGAGTAGCCCCTCCCTTTACCCTTGCTGAGGAAGAGTAAGGTCTAGTTGGTTGGAAAGTTATTCTTTGATGAAGGCTGCAGGAGTTCTAAAGAGAGAGTGCCAGAGGGATTAGGAAAAAGATTTTAGATCCCGATAGATCGAGGAAAATAATGGCAGTGTGTTTGGAAGATAGCCAGGATTTTTAGTTGGAACATCATTCTCTTAGCTCCCAATCCTAGTCTTAGGACCTTTTGGGGGCCTCATAACTTTTCCTGGATTTTGCAACCGAAGTACTGGCTACGTACCTGACGGTAGTGTTTTCGGAAAGCTCAATCTATAGTAGTTTGGGGGATCTGCTTCATAGGGAGTCTGGGCAGAGGAGGAAAGGCAATGGAAGAGAGAAGGTCATAGACCTGGGAACAGGAAAGCAGGAGACACGGAACTTGGGTGGAGGCAGGAGGACAAAAGCAGTGAGGAGAAAAGAAAACCGTTAATAATCAGATTCCAATTGTCGGTCCTCAGAGGCTCTTGCAATGGCTTTATTCTCCTGTTTCTCTCCCAAATGATTCTTTTGGGCAAGGAGACTTTCTCTCCCTCGAGCTCATCCGTAGGATGTGAAGGTTCCAGAGCTGAATAACTCTTTCTTAAACCCAAAACATCTTTGAAAGGTGCTACCTAGTGCTTTCTGAAATGTCAGTCTACTTCTAGAACGCTTAGTTCTCCTTGACTCTTTGAATAACTGGTGGATTTGTTCTCTCCAATATTTCCTTCTGTGACTGATTTAAATTGGGGCTTAAATCTTGATTAACCAACCAGGCTCTTCTGGACTTTAAGTAAAGGCCCTATAATAATTTCCTTCCTTCATTCCTTTCCTCCGAATAACTGCCTAAAACCAGGGTCAAGCAAGCCATCAGAGACCTAGAAAAGACCTCTTTTTTTTCCCCCATTGATACCTGGTCACCACCTTCCCACAGGCTTCTGGCCCCAGGGCCAGAGAAGACATATAGAAACTTCCAATTGACCTAGGCTTTGGAGGGAGAAAGACTCTGATACAGATTTCCAATCTGCGAAAGTCACTCCAGAAACCTTTATTAGTCCACAAATGTATTATTTAAAGTATAATGCAACTTTAGCAAGTAGTATATAGTATTTCCAAGAATAGTCCAACATACAATTTACCTCTTACTTTTTACCTTCTCCACCTAACACCCTATAAACCCTATATGCCCTTCCAAAAATCAACTTCTGTATTTCAATCATTTTACTTTTCAACGTCAAGCCAATTAACCTGATAATCAAATCTCCACTCTCCATGAACACAAACACAGACTAAGAGTGTTTGTGCCATGGTTACCAAAATGGCTTATTTTTGGTAGATTGGTTTATTTTAGCATCTCTAGCTACACTGATGATTAGGTATCAGATTCCACTTCCTCCTAATTTTCCAACAGCTCCACCAGTTTTCTTTTCTTTTCTTTTCTTTTTTCTCTTCCTTCAGATCAAAGATGTGCTTCTTCTAGTAAAGACAAATCAAATACTTGAGACTTTGTATGTTTGGATGTCTATTTTAAATATGTGTATATGCCTATATGTGCTGTGTATAGTGTTTGCTTATGGATATACATGTGTCTGAATTTTTTTTTTATTTCTGATTGTGTACCTCCCTATTAACTCTCTCTCTCTCTCTCTCTGTCACTCACTCTCTCTCTCTCTCTGTGTTTCTCTCTGTGTGTGTGTGTGTGTGTGTTTCTCTCTCTCTCTCTCTCTCTCTCTCTCTGTGTGTGTGTGTGTGTGTGTGTGTGTGTGTGAGCTCAATTATGGGTGAGGGGAATTAAACTTGTTCTGCCCTGGATGGAAGGGATTTAGGAGAGAAGAGGAAGGGATATTTAGGGTTCTGAACAGGGCAGAGGGGACCTGGAAGATTAGTACTATTATAGGGTTGACATACTAAAGGATTGGAGGTCCACATACTCTCATCCTGTCCTTGTTCTTGTCTGATATGGGAAACAGTCAAGGCAAAGTAAACTGAGAACTCCAGGAGAGATCTCTGAGCTCTGCCTGTACTGGTTTTGCTGTACTGCAATGTCCCAATTTGAGGAGCAGAGATGTCGTCTTCGAATCCCATAGCTCATGATTGGGTGTATGGTAGTCACTGGTTGGAACTTGGATCTCCAAAATCCCTGCCAGAGATGTACTGGGATAGAGACAAGATATATATAGGCCGAATTCTTGCTTCTGGTAACTGTAGGTGATCAGTAAGTAGGCAAATATCTTATTAATTTAATGTTTAACTGTTTTGGTGTAAAACTGATGGAAATCATTATTCTTTGGTACAGGAGAAAACTATCAACAAATCATGGGAGGCTATTGTCAGAACTCATCCTAGTGGTCCTTGGATTCACATTCATTCTCAAACTATTTGGAAACAAGCTTTGCTCCCTTGGTGAGGGCAGGTTTATTTTCAGTATTTTTGCAAGTCTGTTGGCTGTAGTGCTTATATCTTTCTCTTACTGTCTTAATGCAAGCCCTTTGCAAGTGAGGTAAATTTCCTCCTTGGTTTCTATCCCATCAGGCAACAATTCAATCACGGTCTGGAAGAATTCCCTCTCCTTGCATAGACACGTGCCTGAAGCTGGAAGTGAGTGATTGGCTTTTATAAAATGTATTGCTATTTTGACTCCCCAGCCAATTGGGGGAAGAGGGGTTAAGAAGGAAGAGGAAAGAATAAAGGGGATGATTGGCATGCTTCATTCAATATTTTTAAACGATATCTGTCCCCTCTTCTGGGGAGTTGAGAGCATGTACAGGGGAATCAGAGGATTTTTAGTGTCCTGAAATTCACAATTTCATTAAGTCCATCAAACATGCAGATCTATGATTATTCCTTCAATCTGAGCACTATCGAAACTTAAGATTTATATTTTGGGGGTAGAGAATGAGGGGGAATTGAGAAGCAGCTAGTGAAACTCTTCTCTGAGTGTTAGGGATCTGAGCCCTTAGTCCTGCACTTCCTCTACAGCCTGAGCCACAGAGACTTAAAGAAATTTGGGTTTAGGCTGTAGCTAAACTTGAACATGCCATTGCAGTAAATGATCTTGGTTTCCCCCAAAACATTTCTCGGTGGCAGACATGTTAGCTGGCTTGAGTAGAATGGACTAGATTATTACCTCTTCATCTACTGAATACTTGGGAGATCCAAATGTATCCACTTCTTGGGACCTCTTCAGCACTTAAGGTCAGTTTTGTGCTGCTTCTTCAATGAAGACACAGATCTTTACTGATATTTTCTTAACAAAACATTGTGGGAAGGAAGAAGTCTTTCCATTTCCTAAGCTCACTCATTCTCTCTGGTACACCAGCTTCCAAATCAGGCTAAGAACTGAATGTATAGAGCAATTAAAAAGGTCAACTATTAGAAAGTCAGAGATATATCGAGTCAGAAATGGAATGATATAGTCAGAGACAATGTCAGAAAGATGGAGAAAAAGAAAAGAAAAAATATAAAAATTCTGCCTGAGTCAGAGTTAACAGTGGGGCAAAATATCGGGACTCCCTAGATGCCCTGTGGCTTCATGGAAGTGGCAGCTGGATTGTGTCCTAGGGTCCTAAGGCTAGGCTTGAGAAGGGGAATGGTGGTTTAAAACAGCCTGGCATCCCTAATTAGGCATAAAGGGGGGAGAGGGGAAGGAGCAGGACATCAGCAGCAAGTCCCTTGGTGTCTCTCTGGCTGCTGCACCCACCCCAGAATCCCCAAATTGCTTAGTAGGAAAGAACTTCAGTCCAAAGCAAAGCTGAAAAAAATTATCCATTTCACTGTTACTTTCTTTCCCAATAATTTTTTTTTGGGGGGGAAGAGGTTATAATGGTAAAGAAGTACTTAGGAATACATGTGTGGGACATTACAGAACATGTGCAATTGTTTCATTTTTGTTTTTGTTTTGTTTGTTGGGGTTTTTTGTTTTGTTTTGTTTTTTGTATCCCCAGTGCCTGGCACAGTGCCTGGTGTATAGCAGTGGTTTAATACTATCTAACACGATCTCTGGTAGCTCCCAGTGGCTAAATTTCTCTAAGGGTGGATTTCGGGCAGCCGAAGTATTGTAGGCACCAAGGCACAGAACTAAATTGTGAACTCTGGGATATCTGTCCTTGGGGCCCTCTCCTATCTATTAGTCTTTATTCCTGCCTCATCTTCCTGAGGCTTCTCCTGCTGTTCTCTTCTGCTGCTCTTCACTTTTTCAAAACTCTCCACTGCTGGAGCTTTAAACAAGCCAGCCTTGATCTCCTCTAAATACTCCAGTCTCCAAAATTGCCACCCGTTCTTTTAAGACAGAGAATGTAACCAGGGTGTGTGGAAGAAAGCAATTTGACTCTTAGATTAAAGTTAGTCACATTAAGGTGTGACCAACTGAAAGTTCCAGCTCTCCCCCGAGAGTGTTTACATTTCAAAAGAGGAGTTTTGTCATTCACCCCTAGTGAAAGTCGATTTGGTGGAATGTGTGCAGAGCCAGACATTTTCCAGATGTGGCTTTTCGGCTCCCGCCCTCACCCTCACCTTCGGATGAGTTAGAATCAGAGCCCCGATCATTAACTTAAAGAAAACCAACTCAAACTCTTAACTGTGGAGTGCATGAAGAAAAGGGGGAGGGAAAGAGTGAATTGAGGCAGCAAGGATTTAAGAAAGACGAGAGACTGAGACGGAAACAGGAACACAGAGATAGACAATGAGACAGAGAGAGGGGGGGAAATAAACAGAGACAGAGAGAAGGGACGGAAGAAGATATGTAATGGAGGAAAGTCAGGACTCTCTTAATCCACCAGTTCTGAGACTGGGATCCCGATACGAAGAGACATTAGCGCTGGGCTGAGGCAAGCTAGGGGTTGGGGTGGGAGTGGGAGGTAGATTTGAAGGAGGGGGAACTAGAGACTTCATTTGGAGCTGAGGATGCGCGGATCGATGGCACCTCAGTGTTGTGGGGTGGGGGCGGGCTGAAAGGCCTGACTCAGACCTCCTTATAATAAACTGCGCGTGAATAATTCAGGAGCCGAATGAGGCTCATTGCATTAGCGGCGCCGCGGCAGAGCTGCGCTTCGCCTGCAGCCCGGACAGACAGCACTGTAATAACCGCCGCGCGCTCCCGTTCCAATAAAGAACGGGAGGGGAAGGGCCCATAAAGTGATTATCGAAAATTATTTCCTAGGCATTTTCTCGTTTTGTCTGGGCGGGAGATGCGGGGAGAGGAGCCATCAGCTCCTCCCTCCTCTTGCAGTGCCACCTTTCATTAAAGCTCAAGACCCTGGCCCTTGGGAGAAGGGAGCCCGTGAGCCTGGGCAAAGCTTGGGGTAAGGGGGCAGGAGGAGCGTCCAGGAGATGCGGGGTCAGTCTCTCGCACTCCTAACCTTCTTTGCCACCATCCTCTGAGCCTGGAGACCCACCTTCCAGCGACCCAGGCTGAAGGTGTGCGAAAGGCAAGAAGGTTCTGCTTCCAGAACACTGAGAAGATTCATGCCCGGAGTGCGTGTGATTCGAAATTGTTCCCTCCACTAGAGAAAATCCTTCCCATGGGCTGAAGGGTCACAGGGTTTGGGAAGTGCGAGTGAAGAGAATTTGGGGTTAGAAGACTATTGTTCGATTCTGGAAGGCTTTCCACACGAAAGGGAGAAAACATCAGAGGCGCAATGGAGTTTGAGGCCCTGCCAATGATGATCCTAGGAGAGGGGAATGGAGGAGAGGGAATTCAGACTTTAAAGGGTTTTATTCGCATGATCCGGGATTTCTTTTCCCTAAACGAAAAAGGAAATCCTCACTCCTTCCCCCACCCCTGTCAATATCGGGAGAAGTGTAGCCAGGTGGTAGGATTTGGGGAGAGTCCAGTGTGCCTTGGGAACTCTTTGACAACCTTAGTTCCTTTTCTTCCTGTGTCTGGGGGCTTGTTTTCAATCTTCCATTCCCTCCCAAAAAGGCATGAGAGTAAAATCTGAATATTAACCATAACACTGAACCCAGATAGCACCCCAAGCCCACAAATAGAGCCAGTCCCCCACCCAGTTCTGCTCTATCCAGTTGCTCTTGTTGTTGTCAGGTTCCAGATATTTGTAACTACTCCGGTAACAGTGCCAGAAAGAAATAATGTCCCAGTGAAATGGACACCGAATAAACTGGAATTCCTTCAGTCTCCATCTTACCTTCGTTCTTCAGCCTGATTCCCTGAAACTTGAACAATCAGGAAGCCTCAGGGCCCAAGGAAGTCTAAACTAGACTTGGAGGTTTCAGCATTGCTAGTCACTCACACCAGTACCCAAGTCTCCCTACTCACACATTTCCACATACCAACACATTCTTTGGTACTCTTCAGCACTCCAGTATACAAAATCACAGTAGAGCACACCAAAAATTTACATTCACTCCCAGTCACTCCATTTCTATAACCCCCTCTCTAACACACCAACGCTCATTCACAATCAAACTGACATGCATCACCATACAGATTCATTCTAGCAAATACACTCCAACTCAATCACAGAGAGATTCATTTACACCATAGCTCCTTATCCTACCTGCTCCCACAAATAACTCAGACCTACACTCATCCCCCATATCAGCCTGGAAATACACTATATTAAGTAGTAGTGGAGAGAGAGGCTCTCTTCTCTCTCTCCTCTCTCTTCTTTCTCTCTTTTCTCTCTGTCTGCCTCTCTGTTTCTCTTTCTCTGTTTCTCTTTCTCTGTGTCTCTCTCTCTGTCTCTCTCTCTCTCTCTGTCTCTCTCTCTCTCTCTCTCTCTCTCTCTCTCTCTCTCTCTCTCACACACACACACACACACACACACACACACACACACACACTATACTTATATCTTCCTCCAGGGATCCTAGGAGAAATGGAAGTAGAGGACCTGAAGTCCCATTCCTCTTACAGTCTTTCTGTCCAAGTCCCTGTCTTTGTCTTTTCTGTCCCGTTTTGCAACAAAAACATTTTCTCTCTGCCCTGTCCCTCTTCTAGCTCTCTTAATCCAAGTTGTTTCCTCCTGTTCTTTATAAGAAATTTGTTTCCTCTTTGTTTTATTTTTCTTCTAGTAATCTCTTCCCCCTTCCTTTTCTCTTTACTCTTTTTTTCCTTTTCTATCCCTGGTTATTCCCTTCCTCTTTTCTTTCTTTCTTATGCTTTCCAAATATCTTTTCTCTTTCTTTTTGCCTTCACTTTCTCTTTCCTTTTTTTCTATTTACAGGATTTTTCTTCCCAGAACTTGAGATCCTCTGGACAGTTGGAAAAATATGAACCATTTTTTATTAGCAGATTTGGAAAGTCCAGATTCCCCTTTGGGGGAAGGAGAAGTTTTTAGAAAGGATAAGCACAGCAGAAATTGGGGAATGGGAAGGGGGAAGGAGAGGAGGAAAAAAATTTTTTTTCCAGACTTGTTCTGAGGCCCTGGATTTATATCAAGGTATATTTCTTTTTTTTTTTTATATAATAACTTTTTATTGACAGAATCCATGCCAGGGTAGTTTTTTTTTTTACAACATTATCCCTTGCACTCACTTCTGTTCCGATTTCCCCCCTCTCTCCCTCCACTCCCTCCCCTAGATGGCAAGCAGTCAAGGTATATTTCTAATCTTGGGGATGCATTGAGACAGGATTCTTTCCTTACCTAGCCTTTCACAGAAAAAAATAACACTTTGGGGGCCTGCTGTTTACTTTATATTTAAGCTTTGAAGTTATTTTTCAACTTTCCATTTCAGGAGGCGCCTAGGGAAGGACGCATGGAAGTCAGACCTCAGGAGGCACTTCTGGAAATGTTATGGGGAGACCTGGAGCCAGGAAGGCAGGGGCGACTCTTCCCCAGAGAGAGCGATGGGTGGATAACCCAGATTGCCGACGGTCTGTGTTCCTAACCTCAGGAGGGGAGGCTATTGAGAGATAAATCCACCAAGGATCTCTCCAGAAAAGAGGCAATCCTGACTCCCTGGCTTCCATTATGGAACCCTTGGGAACACTTCTGATGTGGATGTGTTTGTCCATGTCCGAGTCCATGATTTTACCCGACCTGGAAGAACTTTACAAATCCTCGTCCAAAAAGATGAGAACAATGTTAGACCTTCTTGGAGGCAGGGGATTGGTTTAGATGACCTCTTTCGAGGTTCTTTCAGTAGGGAATTGCAGGTGCTGGAAATGAGTGCAATGATAGAGCTTATACTTCCATCCTTGCACTTAGTAGGCTTTTAATAAATGTTTGTCAAATTAAATTAATGCCAAGCCGTAGGTGTCTTTGCCAGGCTAAGGCTAAACTGGGCCTGCGGGGATGATCGGATGTGCCGAGTCCAGAGTAAGGGTTGGGGCGGGGCTAGAGTCTGGACTGGGTTCGTCCTGCCCCTCCCCCGAGACCCCGAGCCTTCCCAGGGCTCCAACCACTTAGTCCCTGCACGGCCCGCCCCGCTCTCCACCAGCCCCATTACGCTGTATTTATGCTTCGCTTTATTGTTTTTTTTTTTTTTATCTTCCTATTATTGTCTCACTCTGGAGGAGGCAAAGGATATAATATATTCATCTTTATTATCCCAAATCTGTGTGAGGCATTTAATAAAACGCTGTTTCCGCACAGCCGGGGATATTAGCGATAGCTATTCCGGAACGACCGCGCCTAGGAACCACGAGGCAGACCAACGGACGGCTGCTGGCTTGGCCCGGAGACGCCTCGAGACAGCCTCGCCAGGAGATCCAGGAACTCCTTTAGCTGGCCTACGCCTTTCTTCCAGTAGTCCGCTAGTCCCAGAGGACTGTGGGCGGAGGAGCGAGATCCGGCAAGGGTCCCTAGCCTATCCTCACCGGACAGGTTCTCCGCATTTGCCCGCCTGGGATACCTCTAGGCTCAATGCTGGCCACGAGTTTCCCGGGGAGCCTAGAACTTCAAGCCCCAGAGCACAGAATCTTGGGGGCGGCAAAGGTCTTACTGGCTAAAATGGGACTCTTCCCCAGTATAGGCTCAGTGACTTAAGGTTCTGCTGCTCACCCAGGAGCCTTTTATTCCTGCTCCTAAGTAAACGTTGTTGGTTTTTGTTTGTTTGTTTTTAGTTTTGGCTCCCAGATATCCTAAAAGGTCGCGAGAGCATTTGGGTTTGGGCTTGATCCTCAAGTCAGAGCATCCTGCTCTTTCCCCACTTTTCCTTCAAGGCGTTAGCGGACCCGGGCCGATGCCAGCCCGAGAAACCTGCTTTGTTATTATCTCTTACATTGCAGAGCTAGTTCGTCCCCTGTCTCACAGTCAGTCTTCTCCATTCATCTGTCAGTCATCCAGTCCAATCCTCTTACGAGCATCAGCCCTAGTACTTTATTTACATAAGCTCACTAAAGCTTTAAGAAAAAGGATCTTTTTTACCCACCTAGGTCTTGTGAGTCCTCAGCATTATCCTTTGAGGTTATAGACATGATACTTCAGGGAAAAACTGTATATAATTGCTTTATGGATCATAATTGTTTTTATTATAAAACAAACCCCAAGGAAGGGCAGATGTGACTTGCCCTTCTCAGTGATGTTCTTTCAATTAGAGACAGAAGACATCTATTAATTACCTACTATGTATAAACCAGAGGCAGCCAGGGGATAGAAGATAGAAGATTCATTTTGAAGCCAAGGTGGCCTTCCTCCTACATAAATATACTAGCTATCTGCCTATGGGCAAGCCATTTAACCCTCAGGCAACCTTTTAAGACTATAAAGTCACAGATAAGTTGTAGATCTGCATCAATGAGTTTATGCGCTGGGAGTTCCCCCAAATTTTTTTGGGGGGGAAATTCCCTATTCTGCCAAAGCAAAACACCATATTTGTGTAAAGTAGTGTGGAACAGATTTTTTTTAAAGAGTCCCCACCTCCAGTGGAGCTCAAGATCTGGGGGGGGGGGGCGCGGATAAAAAATTCAATTGGACTATATGGCTAAAAAAACGTTTAAATGATTATCTCTTGCTAGACATTGTGCTAAATTCTAGGGATAGAATTTAAAAGGCAAAAACAATCTCTATCTTTAAGAAACTTGCATTCTAAATGGATAGACAACTTGTATATAAGTAGAAGTATATCGTTGGAAAGTAATGTTAGAGAAGAAAACAGCAGCTGGGGGAATCAGGAAGGAAAGACTTTTCTGCAGAAATATGCAATAATTATACAAAAATAAGCTGCAGAATAGAATATGATAATAGTCTTACAAAGTCCTCTGAGATTTGAGGAGAATAGATCATTTCTGATAGACATGTATCAGGGCTTCATAAAGGAGGTAATATTCAAGATAGGTCTGTGAAGGATGTTGGTAAAGGAATCTAATAGAAACAGAGATGGGGAAGGAAAGAGCATTCCAGGTACAGAGAAGCAAACTGTGAATAAAGGCATTGGGATAATGGAGAGGAAAGTAGGGCTTATAACATTATTAGTTAGTAGTCCACTTAACCTAGAGGTTTATCTTGTTTGTCAATAAACTAATATGCTTAATCTTTCCTTCCTCCCCCCAATTCTTGTTAACACTGAGAGGAGAAGCTGAATTCTCTTAAATTCTAGATTAAAGGCTAAAGAAGAGGAGACGATCAAGAGGAAAACTAATAGGGCACTGGAGAGGCATGTGAAAGTAGGATAGGCTTTGGGGCTTGAGCACATTGGAATGCCTAAGGTTAAGACTAAATACTTGATTGGCTCAACATTCTCATAGCCTCTTCCTGTCCCTCCTGAGCTCTCTCTTCCTTCCTCTCTTTTCTCACTTCCCCCAACCTGAAGGAGTCTCTCATTTTAATACTGGAGTCATTCTCTGTATTATTATTATTTTTTTATTTTCTCAGTGAGACTCAAGGAATGATTGATAGCTTCACATGTGTGAAAAGACTGTTATCTAGAAGAAATAATCACCGTTCTATGTGGGTCTCCAGGGAAGCCTAGTGGATTTAAGTTACAGAGAGACATATTTTGATTTAGTATAAGGAAAAACTTCCTAAGAACCCAAAAGCTACCCAACAATGGAAAGAGTTAGAAAGTATTAATAAGCTTTCTGCTATTGGAATGATTCCATCTCAGGGAACACTACTTTATCAGAGATGTTGTAGGGGAAATATCCCGAGTTCTGAGATCTATTCCAATTCTGAAATTCTGTGATTCTATATGACAAGGATCATCTCAGATACTATTAAACCTTTCATTCATCATATCATAGCAATTTGCATCTATGTCTTGTGCCTCCTCTCAACTAGTCAAGGGTCATATTAATTTCTATTTCCTCTTCCTTACATAACACAGGGTACTCTAGAAAGTATTTAACATATTTGATGATTGACTGACAATTACATCTGTATTTTTCTAACTGTTCATCTGCCTCTCAGGACTTTCATTGGAAGGGTTGCATGGGGAGTTAAATTGGCCCCAGGCAAGTTCTGGCATTTAAACTTCCTAACCTAAAGCCCCAGGTTGACTAGTGCAGGCATTTAGCCCATCCCATTGTGGGAGAAATAAGGAAAACAGAGATTCAAACCTGTCTTCCAGAGGCTTAATAGTGCTGGGAAGAAGAGACACTTTGAACAAATAGAGAACAATTATAACTGCATGGTTCAGATTCTCAGTGTTGTTGAAGCTCAGAAAAGTAGGATCTCATTATGTGTTTTGGAGTGTTCTAGGAAGGCCGAATGAGGAGAAAGAAATTGAGTTGTGCCCTTAATGATGACCAGGTTTTGAAAAGAGAAAGAGAGGAGAGCATTCATGTAAGAAGAAAAGATTGAGAAGTGACAGTTAAGAGTCCTTTCTAACTCTAACCTATGTTCTATGTCCTAAAGCTTGTGGAAGAGGTAGAAGTTATTTGGAAAAGATGACACAAAAGATTGGAATAATAGGAAGAGAAAAGTTGGGAGAGATGGACCAGATTGTGATGGGTCTTGAATGCCAGAATAATGTGACTGAGAAGTGGGACCCGTCAAAGGAAAGACATTGCCCAGTAGTCTGGGATGTTTCATCAGGAACACCCATGACTTTCTAATCAGAGTTACTGACCATAGCTATGTCCATAGATGCTCAGCCCCTGTTGGAGCCAACAATCCAGAGGATACAGAACATAGTCCAGACTAGATTTTAGGTGTCCTCCTCTCCCCTTCCAAGGTTATACCTCCTAGATCCCATCTTTCGTACTGGGATCTGAGGGAGGTTGGCCCATCCAATTCCAATCTCTGGGCAGGAGTTGTAGAGCTCACCGGTGCCAGCTAAGCTAGCGTGTGGGCGTTCCTGCACCGGGCCTGTCACGGTGTGGGTTCCTGCCAAAGAGGGGGAGTGCTGTGTGCGTGGAGGGTGTCAGGGGTGGTATTGTCGGCGCACAAATGCTCAACTTTATGTACTTTTAACTAGAGGTGTAACAGATGGCCCTGTTTCAGTCCAAGCCAGGGAGAGTGGTGCCCATTCTGGCTGCAGCCAATCAATCCCGCCACTCTGGGGGGAGCTCCAAGCTGGGCTCCGAGGCCTGGAGCCAGCAATCGGGGAAGGCTGTCTGCTCAGACTTGCCCGGGCGGCCGATGCCTTAGCCAGCCACAGATCCTCCTCAGGGCAGGCACAGTTGTAGAATACAGGCTAGGAGAGGAGACACCCATGGCTCATAATATCATGCTGGGGGCCACTACCTGGGTCTGGGGGGTATAATCTAGGGAAGTGGATCATCCATTTCAGACCCCAATTTGATCCACAAATATTGTGTACTGTATTCCCCTCCAACTGGGGTGCTGATATCGTAAAGGGATCCTGTTCCTTGGGCTATAGGTTCAGAGAATTAGGAGCAGCAATTAAGCTCTAGTTTGCCCCTACTCCATTTTGCACTCACTTTGACCTTTTTATTTCCTTTCTCTCTCACTGAAAAACATGGGATGCAAAAGAGTCAGAACTCTCATCTACATGGTGCCTTTAAATACTAGGGACAGAGAAGTCAAGGAAACTGAGTAAAACAACTGGAGTTTTCCCCAACTGCCCAAACAAAGAAGAAAACCACCTTGGAAGGTCTTTTAATCCAGGCACCATGCATGCTTAAGTAGCACACCCACCCTTGTTGGGACAGGTAGATCTTTTCTCAAATTAGTTTTGCTTGGACCCTCTGTTTGGTTTGGTACATCTGTGGTCCTGGCTAAAGGCAGAGGGATAGGTTCCACAGTCCCTGATCTCTGCCAAACCTTGTAAGAACAAACTACTCGTTCCTTCTCCCACTAAGTGTGCAATCACTTGTGCGTTGGGAGATGGGGGAGTTGGGAGAAAGAGACCACTAGAGGTCACATAGCTGGTAAGTGTGACAGGAATCAAACCAAGGTCCTTTTGACTTCAAGTTCAGCAATTCTTTACCATCCCATGAAGCTTTTCATAGTTGAATTGAATAAATGAGTAGGAGAGGAGAAAGGAGAGCAGAAGAAAGGGGAGAGGGGGAGAGAAGAGAAAAGAAAAGGAGAGAAGAAGAGAGAGGAGGAATAGCAATGGGAAAGGAGGGGGGGAAAGAAGAGGAAGAGGAAAAGGAAGGAGAAAAGGAAGAGAAGAAAAAAGGCAACAGGAAGAGAAGAGAGTGGGGAGAAGAGAAGGATGGGAAAGGGGAAAGAAAAATAAAAGAGTGAAGGAGGAGAGGAAAAAGAAGAAGAGAAGAGAGGAGGGGATGGAAAGGAAGAATTGAAGAGAGACAGAAAAGAAGGGAAGGAGACAAGAGAGAACAAAGGGAGGGGATTAGGGAAGAGAGAGGAGAAGATAAAAGAGAGGAGGGAAGAGCACAGCAATGTAGTACAGCGCAATGGCTCTGTCAGAGTCAGAAGACCTGAGTTCAAATCCCAGCTCTGATACTTACTGCCAGAGTAACATTGGACAAGTCACTTAAGTCCCCTGGATTTCAGTTCCTCAGTTACAAAATCCTGGGGCAGAGGATTGGACTGAATGGCATATGATCATATGTCATATGATTCCTAAGAAGAGACTTTGAGGGTCATGGCAGGTGAAGGTGTAATGAGGAGGGTCATCCCTCCTTTTTTTATCTGGTATAGGACATTGCTGGTGCCAGAAGGAAGAAGGGTCACAACTCGGGCACCCGCCAGTTAGCCCCTCACCCTCCAAGGGGTCTGTCCAGGGGGTCAGTGCTGGAGTAGACATGTGCTGAGCCACCTTTAGCTTTGTTCCGAATTCCCCACCACCATCCTCACCATGGCGGGGGGAGGTGCTGAAAGGGGAGAGGGTGCCCCTTCTCTCCCAGTGAAAGCTGAGAGCCCGGAAGGGCAGATTTCTGAGCCAGCCTGCAGACACTGGGAGAAACGTAACCTCCTGGAGACGCATGCTCCAGTTCAAGCAGGAGGCATTAAGGATGAAATATCTCCCAAGCAACAATTCATCTCTAACTGGGAGGAGAGGGACTCGGTGACATTTAGCTGTGATCAGGGGCCGCACACGCCTGTCTCCAGAAGACTAACAGGAGCTCAGCCTGAATGTGTGCTCGTGTGACACCCTGTGTGAGGGTTTGTGAGTGTGGCTGGGGTGGGGGAGTTCATGTGCCTGCTGCCCTCCGGGCTGCGTCTGTCAGAATGTACGTTTTTCAGTCTCTGCCCAGTGGCCGGGTTATGCGTGTTAGTTTGTGAATCTGAGAGTAGCTAAGCAATAAATAGTGTTTGAGACCAAGAGTGGATTATTTTGCAGCTGTGTAGATGAGAGAGTAGCTCCGAAGGCTGGAAGCATTTCCATTTGTAACTGCCCTACCCTTGGGTTCTTTAATTCTTAGTTAATAAAGCCTGGTAGACAGGTACTGGGAAAACCCGGGTTTAAATTCCAGTTCCAACACTCATTTCTTGCTTCTTGGGGAACTAGTTTTATTTGCAAAACAGTCAGTAATGCTATGTAGGACTTAAAAAGCTATCGAAAGGTGTGATAATAATGAACAATAATAATGAAAAATAATAATAATGCCAATTTCCCAAGTCTTTAGGACGTCCTCACCTATCTCTCAGAATCCCTTGAGTAAGGAGGAATTATTACCAGCGGGTTAGGGAGCCAAGTGGGGCTCAGGATAGCAGTGGGGATCAGGGAGGACCTATGGGGTTGGTCTAAGCATACACAGGACTGGGTATTCTGGGTTTCAAGGGTTTGAGGGCTTAGTAACCTCATTCTGAATTATGTCACCCTGAGGAGGCTAAGCTGAGCCCAGGACAGCTACTCAGTGAGTCATGGCCTCTAGGACTGGGTCTGTGTTCTTAAAATTGGGGTGAGCCTAGGTTGCCCACGGGCTTTAAGGGCATTTAATAAGTATTCAGAAGAAATCTTTGTCCTGATTTCTAAGACCTCTGTACTACCCTTGGGCACTGCTAAGACAAGGACTTCCTATTTATCTCCAATGTAAGGAGATGGAGGGAAGGAAAAGGAAGAGGAAAGAGTTGAAAGGGAAATGGGAAAATATAAACAGAGGTAGAGAAAATGGGATCCTGAGTTGACTAGGCCTGAAGCCAGAGGGTAAAAATACCCAGAGAGAGAGAGAGAGAGAGAGAGAGAGAGAGAGAGAGAGAGAGAGTGTGCTGGGAATGGCGCCAGCCAAGACACCAAGCCAGGGAGGAAGCCACAGCCAAGAGGCCCAGACCTCAGCCACACCCGGAACCTGATCTGCCCAGCTGTCTCCAAGGCCTTGATACTCAAACCCAGCTCAGTAGGGGGTCCAGTGAGGTTCCTCAGCCAGGATGTCCCTGAAGCTGTCACAGCCTGCTTTCCTATTACCCTTCAACGTTGTGAAGCAGAGGCAGCTCAGCTGGGAAAATGTGCTTGGAAACGTGTGGGAACCCCGGTTGTGCAGAAGGAGAAATGATGACATGAACCAGGAACATGGATCTGGATCGACAGAACGCTGTGCATACGGGGAACCCAGGCTGACAAAAAAAAATACAGAACAGATAGAGTGGAAACTAGGGTGGTGAGAATACATGGCTAACACGGGAGGACAATGAAGCTGACCTGTGTGTCAAGGAGAGTTGGATACCATATTCTCTCTGATGAGATTACCTGTCTTTTAACTCCCCGTGCTGCTTTCCTGACCCTGAGAGGTCTTTCCTTCCCCATGTCCTACCTCCTCTTTCCCCCCACAGGGACACTCAGACACTCATTCCCTTTGCCATGATACTTGCCCCCATCCTCTTCCAGAACTCAAAAAGATCGATCGTCTTTCTATTTGTTCTGGAATCTGATCTCACCAGTAGGCATTCCCCTATCTCTTGCCCCTACCTCTCTTTGAAGTCCCTCGATCTTCTCTATCAGGGAATTTCAAAGGCATAGATTTTGCTTCTAAGCAGAGACAAGGGTTCAGGCTGACTAGAATGAGAAGAAGGGAGATTTCTGGTTGAACTGAGGTCAGTGACATATTGGAATGAGAGAGAATAAGATCTTGCTGGGTCCCAGAGAGTTTAGATCATAACGCTCCCTCTATAAAAAAGGTTGTGCTTTCTGTTTTATTTGTCTGTCTGCTTCCTTCCCCACCATTTCTCTCTTTTTCCCTCTCCCTTCTCCCTCTCTCCCTCTTTTCCTCCCTTTCTCTCTTCTCTCTCCCTTTCTTCCTCCCTCCTTCCCTTCTCTCTCTGTCTCTGTCTCTGTCTCTGTCTCTCTCTCTCTCTCTCTCTCTCTCTCTTCCCACCCCCACATTCTTAAGATACACAGTTCCAGAATTGACTGGAACCAATCACAGGGAATGCTGCTGTCAGGTGGATGGCGGTGCTCATCCATAACCCTCCTGGAATCTTGCCCATTGTCCCCTTGGGATGTGCGTGGCCACTTAGTTGACACTTGAAAGGCAGGGGAGAGAGGCAGATTGCCTTTTCTCCTTGCTTCCTCATCTTAGTCTTGTCAAACCTGTTCTCTAAAATGGTAAGAAATCTGTATCCCAGGATCATGATGAGGAAGTCAGGATTTCCCTGATGGACTCTGCCCAGAGTGCATTGGGTTCTGAAATAGCTCCAATGGACAGAGACAGGGGAGAGAGATTTTCTCAATTTTTCATGAACTGGGCCCTAATTCTGACTGTTTTGCACAGACCTATCCTTGTGGGACTAGAGATCCTCAAATCTTCTGTCCTGCGACAAGAAGGAAAAGCAGCTTGATGTGCTAGAAAGGACACTGGTCTCGGTATGGGCAGACCTGGCTTTGAGTCCCAGTTCTGATTTTTGGATGATTTGAGGCAAATCACTTAATTTGCCTCAGTTTGCCCAAGGGGATAATAATGCAATAATGCTTGTTCTGCCTATCAGCCTACCCTACAGGGTTGTGTTTTATAAACTTCACAATGTCATATTAATGTGAATGTTATTATAATTACTAGGGCAGTTTCAAAGTGAGCCAACCCCATCCTCTCTCTCTTTCTTCCCATTTTTCTCTCTATTTCTGACTCTGTCTTTCTGTCTTTCTCTCTGTTTTTCTGTCTCTGTCTCTGTCTTTGTCTCTCTGTCTCTGTCTCCCTTTCTTGAATCTTTCTGTCTCTGTCTCTCGGTCTCTCGGTCTCTGTGTCTGTCTCTCTTTTTCTTTCTCCTCCTTTTTTTTTTTCTTCCCTATCCCCATCCCCAATCACTATTTCCTAGAAATCTACAGTGCAGAGTCCCAAGAGTGGAATCACCTAAACTGACTCCTCCTTGCAGATGGGAAACTAGATAACCAACACATTGAATGAAGCTTCTCTTCTATATACAGAACTGAAGAATTAGAACCAGAGTATCAGATCTGGAAGGAGAGTTGGACTATCATTGGATCATAGCAATCAAAAAGAACCTTAGAAATCATTAAATCCAGCAACCTCATTTTACAAATGAGGAAACTGAAGTTCACTGAGGTGAAGAAACTTGTTCAATGTCCAGGAGATACTTAAAGCTCAAACTATTCAAAGCAGAATTCTTTATTTTTCTCCCCAAAGTCTTTAAATTTTTTGATTACTGTCCAGGGTATCATCTTCTTTTCAGTCACCAAGATCAGCAATAATGATGTAATAATCCTCGCTCACATCCATTCCTTTGCTAAAAATTTTTGGTTTCTAACTTCACAACATCTCTCACATATTTCCCCTTCTCTCTACTTACAGAGCCATCATACTAGTTCAGACCCATTTTAATTTCATTTTTTCCATCAACAAATATTTATATATTTAAAATTCATGTTTATTTTCAGTTCCAAATTCTCCCCCTCTTTCCACTTCCTCCTGCATCATTAAAAAGTCAAGAAATAAAATGCCCATTATACATATCAAGTCATACAAAACACATTTCCTCATTAGCTATGGTCCAAGAAAAAAAAGGCAAGAAAAATAAAATTTAAAAAGCCTTCCATCCTCATTCTGATTCTATCAGTTCTTTATCTGGAGGTGTGTAGCACCATGAGTCCTTTAAACTTGTGGTGGATCATTCAATTGATCTGCGTTCCCAAATCTTTCATAGTTGATTATTTTTATAATATTATTGTTGCTGTATATATTAATCTTCTGGTTCTGCTTATATTTCATATCAGTTCAAATAAATCTCCCCACATTTTTCTGAAACTATTCTTTTCAACATTTCTTATGGCAAATTAGTTTTGCATCACATTCACATACCATTCCTCAGTTAATGAGCATCCCCTTGATTTTCAATTCTTGCTACCACAAAAAAAAAAAAGAACTGCTATAAACATTTTTGAACTTTTAGGTTCTTTTCCTTTTTCTTTGCTCTTTTTGGAGTATAGACTTAGTATCAGCATTTCTGGGTCAAAGGAAAGGTATAGTTTCATAGCTCTTTGGGTATAGTTTCAAACTATATTTTAGAATGGTTGGACCAGTTCACAAATCTACCAGTGGTGCATTCGTGTACCTATTTTCCTGCATCCTCTCCAGAATTTGCCTCATTTTTTCCCTGGATGATTGCAATAGCCTCATAAATGTTTACTTTGCCCTTAGACTCTCTAATCCATTCTCACTCAGTTGCCAAAAGTGGTTTTCCTAAAGCATGGGTCTAACTATGATAACTCCCTTCTTTCCCCAACTCAAAACCCTAGTGGGCCCCTTATCATTTCTTTCTTTCTTTCTTTTTTTTAAACATTATTTTTTTTTATTATAATAACTTTTTTATTGACAGAACCCATGCCAGGGTAATTCCCCCTATCATTTCTAGGATCAAATTTAAATTCCTTTGTTTGTCATTTACAGTTCTTCATTACTTGGAGCCTTCCATCTTTCTGATTTTATTATACTTTATTAATGGAGCATCGGTGGATGTTCAGGAAGAATCATAGTTCTGGCATGAGGGCTGCTGAACTCTTTTCAGGGATGCTTTCCAACTTTCATGTTCACCTGGCTCACCCAATTCTCACCTTTGACTCCAAGATGTATGTACAACAGCCACACATCAGTAAACTGTTTCAGCAGATGGGCTAAACTGAATTGGGGGTACTCTAGTAATCTCAAACCCAGCAATGAGTTAAGGGGGTGCCTGCCCCAAGCATGTGAAGATTTCCCCAGGTAGAATGAACAAATAAGAACAATTTGTTCCAATAGCCATGAAATCAGCTGAAGCAGGTGCTATGGAGCCCTTAGAGCTTGGTTAAACATCAAAGACACCAATGGATCCAGAGCCATCACCAATCATCTTGACTTTTGTCTTGTCTTTGGACTCCAATGACTCTGGAAGGGAACAAGACTGACAAATTTACAACTCTGCCTCACTTAAATCCAATTTATACATGAGTCAAGAGACATCATTCATACCATTTTACCATCTTTACTTATCTTGGTGTCCTAAGGTGATAGGTAAGTGATGAAGCAGCAGGTGTGAATACACTGGGAACTATAGTTACAAACCTGCAAAAAGCTGGTCCAGGCCATCTTTTTATTGGACTGAAATACCAATGAGATTTAGTAGCCCCTGGGTATCTGAGCAGTCTTTCTAAAGGTCCCCATTGCCTATCTCCTGACATGAGGAAGGGGAACACCAAGAAAACAGAGGTTGTCCTCTAACCAGCGCCATACCATCCATTTATAGAACCAGTGGTTACAGCAAATGGAGAAATTTTGAATGCTGTGGATAAGTTCACTTGCCTTCTCACTATAGTTTCTAGGGATGTACACATAGATGATAAAGTTAGTGTGGTTGAGAAAAAGTATTAGACTGCGTACCAAACTGAAGGTCTATAAACCCATTGTGCTGACCTCATTATCGTTTATCTATGAAAACTGGAGAGTGTACAAGTGCCATGCTAAGAAATGGAATTGTTTCCATTTGAATTCTTAGGAAAATTCTCAAGATCACTTAGCAAGATAAGGGAGTAGACACTGAGGTCATTTTACCAGCTAAACTGTCAAGAAGTCAAATTTTGCTTCAGAGAGCATAATTCTGATGTTGGTCATGTTGTTCACATATCAAACATATATTTGCCTAAAAGACTATCTTACAGAGAAGTCACACAAGAAAAATGCTTGCAGAGAGATAAGAAGGAGGGATTCAAGGGCACTTTTGATGTCTTTCTAAAGAGTTTTAGAATGAATTGTGAGACATAGGAGACACACACAGGACTGCCCAGCATGATGTGCCCAAATCAAAGAAGAAAGTAGAATTGCAGTAGCTCAAAAGAAAGAGATGCACAAATTTAGAGACATCTCCACTCCAAATGTTCATACAAAATATTTGTGTCCAACTAGTGGTAGAGCCTTTCAAGCTCATTTTGGTCTGATCAGCAAGTCAGACAAACTGTACTTTGACCCCAATATAGTGATGTCATTTTGGACTTCTTTAAGCACAGAGGACAACAAAAACCACCACCACCATTATCCACCATGAAACTCTACAATTCAGCTTCGATCACTAATGTGCTGCTTCTGGCCCATGATATTCCAGCTTTCATTTCTCTGTCTTTGAACTGGTTGTCCTCCATACTTGGAATACTCACTCTTTACATTAGTCTTTTACTTGATTTACTTGATTCCTTCAAGACTCAGATCAAATCCATTTTTTTTTCCCAAGAGGTCTTTCCTTGTATCCCCAGATACTAATGTCTCCCTTACTTCCCTACTTAGATTATTTTCCATATTACATAGTGCCTCTCCCATTAGAATATGAATTCCTTTTGGACAAAGACTTTTTTTTCCCCTGAGGCAATTGGGGTTAAGTGACTTGCCCAGGGTCACACAGCTAGGAAGTGTTAAGTGTCTGAGGCCAGATTTGAACTCACTCTTCCTGACTTCAAGACTAGTGCTCTATCCACTGCACCATCTAGCTGCCCAAAGACTATTTTTTAAACCTTTATTTGTATTACTGATGCTGTGCACAATGCTTGGCATGTGAGAAGTGCCTAATAAATACTTCTTAATGGACTGATTGTTGAAGTCACACAATTAGTACGGGCCAAAACAAAAATTTGAGACCGGATTCCCTGCCTTCAAATCTGGCATTCTTCTTTTCAATGTCTTTCCCATTTTGATCCAAATTTGACTGGGCCTTCATTTGACTGGAGGAAGAAATTGAGATGATTGATCAGTAATTTGTTGAAGGTCATATAGTGAATTAATTGCAGAACAAGTACTAGAACTCAGCTTTCCTGACTCTTGATCCAAAACATTTTTTCCCGTGATACTCTGCTTCTTTACTCAAAACTGAGAGATAATAAAGGAAATGGCAAAATCCTTGTTCTCAAAAAATTACTGACCTGATGGGGATCCATATTTTGGTACACAAGATATACCAATGATAAAAGAATACATATACCAATCCCTGGCTTCCTTTTTCTGTTGCCTCTGTCTCTAGTTCTGAAAATTGAGGGGGAGAGAGATAGACAGGGAGGGAGAGACAGAGAGAGATATGTGTATATTCTCTCTTTGAGTCATATAAGCAAACCAAAGGATTAATATTTAGAGTGAATTCAGTTTAGATATAACCCTCCAAAAATAACTTGTTCCTTTCCCAAATTATAAATTTATAGCCGGGGTCATTTCATATGTAAAAGGTTATAGTTGTGTGTAGTTGTGTGTAATAGACTATACCACAGGCACCTTAGGGATCAAAAGATATAATGACAAAACAGTATTCAAAAGATATGTATAATATGTGCCAAAATATTCATAACAACCCTCTTTGTGGTAACAAAGAACTAATACCCATCTATTGAATGTTGGAAGTTAGCCCAAAAAACCACGGGTTTAAATATAATGAAATATTGTGTAATAAGAAATTATAAATATGAAGAGTTTAGGGACATTTGGAAAGATCTGCATGAATGATACAGAGAGAAATAAGAAAAATTAGACAACACACAGAGGCAATGAACAGATCATAAAAAGAAAGTTGAACTCTGAGTAACAGAAAAACCAAACAAGGTATTGGAGAAGAGATAACAAAACATAATTCCTTCCTCATGACAGAGAAGTGGGGAAATATGTAAACAAATAGGGTATATTTGTTAGATGAGATTTATATAAGATGTTTTTACTAAATAGTTTTTTTTCTTTATCATAAGGAAAGGTTCTATCTCTAAAGAAGACTAGAAAATGACATTTTTGTGTGTGTGCCAAAAAAGTTCTTTCTTTCTGCTTTTTCTTTTTTTCTTCCCTTCCCTTCTTTTTTCTTTTTTTACTTCTCTATCCTCTCCTTCCTTTCTCTTTCTCCTGTCTTTTATTTGACCATTTCCATTCTTTGCATTTCCAGGATCTACGTTATTTATGCAAATCACCCTAAATAGAATCTGGTCCAGTATCAGGGTGATGATGAGGGTGTTTTATGGTGATAGTGATGGTAGTGATGAAAATACTGATTTAAAATTATTTTCTAATGTTTAAAATTTAAAATATGTTCAGAAGGAAAATCTTTTGTTCTGTCATAAAAATATCAATAAAAATGGATTTGGAAATGGAGGTACATAACTGTCATGAAAGATAACATGCAGAATTTATCTAAATAATGTTTTTCATGTTAATTAGCCATCTAGAAGGAAGGAGAATCTCAAGAAGAGTGAATCTCAGTTATCCTGAGCTTCAGAGCAGGGAAGAAGGAATAATCCTTTCCTGATTGGATAGAAATCATTATAAGTGTGATCTGTTAGAAACTAGACAAGGATTTGGAAAACAAGTATAATGGGGTGGGGAGAGGGAACAAGGGAAAGAGATCCAAGAAGTGAATAAGCATTTATATAGCACCTATTATGTGCCAGGCAGCTAGGGACAGGTGACATAATGGATAGATTGCAAGACCTGTATTCAGGATGACTCATCTTCCTGGGTTCAAATTTGGGCTTAGATACTTACTAGTTGTATGACCCTGGGAAAGTCACTTAATCTTGTTTGCCTCAATTTCCTCACCTGCAAAATGAACTGGAGAAGGAAAGGAAGGGTCACAGCTGAAAATAATCAAACAACAAAAAGTGCCAGGCGCTATGCTAAGAGCTTTACAAATATTATTTCATTTGGTGAGTGAGATACAATTTCTGGATTTCAACAATACATTTGACAGTCTTTCATGGCATCATTACAAACAAGATAGAGGGACAGACTTTATATAGTAGCATGTTATATGGATGAATAGTAGGTTTAGTAATCAAAAGCTGAGACTTAAATGTAGATGTGGATGTTCCTTTCAATTTTTCAGATTGAAGTCCATACATACCTATATTTCCTGTGTACTGCTTTTTCATGTCCTACAATAAATTCACTACTACCAATGTATTCCACTCGATAGGGACCTTGTTTGATGTTTCTTGAGAATGTGCTAATAATATCAGTGGATCACATGGGCTATCTATTAAATAGCCATCATTCTCAGCTCAATTAGGACTCCAGAACCGGTATTCTATCCATTGTACCATCTAGTTGCCCCCATTATCCCTCATTCTCAACATATAACCAGTTCTTTTTCAATCAAATTTTTCCTTTAATAAGTTATTTTAAGTTGGAAGGAAGTATATAGTTATATACTACAGTATTCTCCCTTTTGCTATGTTGTGTTCAACATTATTGTTGATGACTTCATTAGAAATATAAGAAACATGTTTATTATTTTTATAGATGACATAAAGACAGGAGGAAGGTCCAATATATTATATAATACAATAATGATTCAAAAAGGCCTTTACTGAAATGATGGGCTGACCCAGCAAGAGGTAGAGAGAAAAAGAATAATAGGAAGGAATTATTTCCCTATTGGTGAAAAGGATCAAATATTCATGGGAAAACCACCTGTTAAGATTATAAAGCAGATTCTTGTCTTGGGTGAGAGATGGGAGTAGATGATTTCTAAAGTCCTTTCCTATGTTAAAATTCTATGAGTTTATGATTCTACTATATTTAATGTCAAGCCAGCTTTGAGATTTAATTCATTTTGATCCATAAGGAAGTTGGGTCCAGAAGAAGACCTTCCTCTATCCAAACAAACAAAAAGGTCCCCCGATAAAGATAAATAAAGATATGGCCATTTATCAAACACTTATAGCAAGTCTTGGTTAGCAGTAGATAAAAACATCATTCTTGAGGAGTGTAGAATAGTGGAATAGAATATTCAAGCTCAAAGACATGTTAGAGATAATCTAATCTTTCATTTTGAAGATCTAGCATAATTAATAATTTTCTTAAGGTCACATAGTCTAGAACTGGGACTAAAATTTAAGTCTCCCAATGTAATTCTATGTTATTTTCATTATAATTCTGCTACTCATATATTGTGCTTCCTCTCATCCTCTGGAAGATTATAACTTTGAGAATATGGAATCTTCTTAGAGTCAAAGAAAGGTAAATCTAATGTCAGTTAATTTGTGAACAATAACAATTAGTTATAGAACAAGCACTACATTGTACCAGATATTTTATTTTCTTGAGATCTTGCCCCTTATAGTATCTTGCTATTCATCCCTTATAGTAATTAGTTTTTAAAATTAAGCTATTTTCCTTTTATTGTATCTGTCTGATCTTCATTTTTCTCATCTATAAAATGAGGTAGTTGAACAAGAGAATATTTAAAATCTCATCCAGATCTGTATTTTTTATATAAGCATTTGGTAACAACTACCTGAATTTCAGTTGCAACATTTCTAGAAGATATAATCCACCTCTGATAGGTACATCTTTCAAATGTAGCTTATTTCTATAGTCACAAATGCTAAAGTGATGATAATAATGTTTGTCATGTTGGGATGAGAGTAATAACAATAATAGTTCACATTTACATATAACTTAATAGTTTATAAAACCCATTCCTCACAAGGAGCCTATAAAGTAATTAGTTCCAATATTTCCAGTTTTATTTCACAATTAAAGCAGTTGCAGTATAGAAAAACCATGTAACTTAGCCATGGTCACACAGGTAGTACGTGGTAGAATTAAATGCAAATTTTTTGAATCCAAGTTTATTAGTTTTTCTTTTATGCCATACTTCCTTTCAGAAGGATCAGGTTAGTTAGGCTCAGATTTAAGGAAGCATCTAGGGAATTTGAGGTTTCAGGTGCCAAGAAAAAGGAAAGGAACATGAGTCCAGGAAGTCAAAGCAGAAGAGGGGGAAGGGCTTACTAGACCTCAGGGTTCAGGATACACAAAGGTCAGGCAGGAAAGGACATTTCACCAACAAACAGTATGGTGACATAAGCCTTGAATCTTGCCCCCTGTGTCATTTCATATCTCTTCGTAAATGTGGGTCATGCTGAACATATCATTTAATGTAAGAAATATATTGACCCTCACTGAAGCAGTAGTTTTGTGTCTATAAGTGTATTCTGATTAAAATTAGGGCAAGAATAGAAGAGTTGGAACTAAAATTAACAGGCGAGTATAGTAGGAAAAATTTCAACTCTTAGTAACAAGTTATGTAATCATGAGCAAGACATCTCACCTCTCTGTGGTCTGGTTTCCTCATTTGTAAAACGATAGGGTAATACAAGATACTCTCTGAAATCCTTTCTAGGTCTAATATTCTGATTCTGTGGCAATCATATTAATGATACTGTTGATAATGATGTTTTTGGTAACAAAGTTTTTGAATAATAGAATCATGCAATATTAGAGATTAAATATCATTTAATCAGGTCATTAAATTTGAAATTGAAGACACTAAAACTCAAAGATGAGAAGTAATTTGCCCACAAATCATAGGAAAACTTATTAGAAGAACCAACATTAAAACTTAGGTCTCCTGATTCTAAGATAAGTTTTTTTACTAGTGAGCATGGTGATGACAGTCATTGTGATAGTGTTGGTGATGGTCATGTGATAGTTATAGTGATGGTGATGGTGGTGATAACAATTGTGGTAGTACTGGTGATGATTATAGTGATGATGTGGAATAATGATACTTAGTTTTGGCAATCATGAGAGTGATGATGATGATAGTTATAGTCTTCATTGTATTTGTGGAAGGATGATATTATTCAGGAATGATGACATTCAGTTCAATGATGGCTACAATTTTGGTGATTGAAGTGATATTGATGATAATGATGATAATTGTTGAAATCACTGCTGATAATGATAGTTATATGTTTTCTCCTTTAGATATTATTTTCTTTGCTTTACTTCCGTGTCAAAGGTGATTGGAGCCTTCCTACTAAGTGTATGAGATGAATATGACAAACCTCCTCTTTAAACTCAAGAAAATGCAACCCAGAGCTACATGTCCAAGAAAGCACTGGATATAGTGCCTCAACTATAATCCTTATTTCTATCTCTGCCTTTTTTCCCCCTTCATTTTCTCTCTTTCCACCGGACTTTGCTTCTTCTTCTTTTATATCTCCTGTATTTTGCTCCCATTTTATCTCATTTTTTCTATCTGTCTTTCATGGAGCAGTTTCCCTTTCCTAATTATTACACCCTAATTTAAAATCTTTCTACCTAGGTAACATCAGTGAGAGTCCGACTACCATATATCCTCTTGTGCAAAGTTGAAAGAGTCCCATCCTAAGGTACCCTCGTTAATTTGTTAGGTGCTTTTCTAAAATTGTCAGGAATATATATGTAGCAGGCTCTCCGGAAGACTTCCCTTGCCCTCCATCCTAGATTCACTTAAAGTAGTGATTGCGACTTCTATTTTGGAGTTTTCATGAATTCCCATATGTAAATCTGCTTGGGAATTTTCATATGGCTTTATTGCTTGTCTATCACAAATACAGAGGATGGGGATTCATGTAACAAAAGGTGACTTGATGATACCTAAGCTCTGGAAATAATTTTTTTTCCTTCAAGCTAGCGCTATGGAGTTTTCTTTAGGTGTAGCTCTCTGCTGGATGGGATATCTGTTGTTGAGCCAGTCCACTTAGCTATCATTCTGTTTCTGCTGCTGGTACTCTCTTCTCTTTTATTTCCTATCTCTTGGCTGAGCCAGTTCCTACAGCCATTGCTACTGTCTTCTTCTATTACCAAATTCTCTTGCTAGTGGGACCCATGATGATATGTTTGAATCTCCCAAACGCACAAGGTCTACGTCTGGATATGTCTGCCTTAGAATATTCATTTGGCTGATATTTGGAAATAATAGCCAATATTTATATAGTACTTTAAGGTTGTACATGTTATCTCATTTATTACAAAAACTCTATGAGGTAGGTGCTATTATTAATCCCATTTCTCAAATGAGAAAACTGAGATTGAGAGAATTTAAATAACTTGCTAGAGTCACACAACTAATGAGTATCAAGATAAGATTTCTTGAAGACTTTCCAGGTCCAGTGCTCTTAGCCACTGGGCCACCAAGTGCCTAGGAAAGGATCAACATAAAAAGACAGCTCACAGTAGCTGTTGATTGAGTAGGGAGATACCTGATGGCCACTCTTTACCAAATCAACAATTTGTCTCATAAGCATCCTTTTGATTTTGTAAAAATGCGCCTGTTGTTCTTAGCTGTCCATGTGTCTCCAAGAGAGACTCAGTCTTGTTCTTCATCTTCAGTATACAAACTCAGTTTTAGTTCAAAACTCCCAAATCATCAGCTGCTCATGCTTTAAGGACTGGCCTTCTTTTTCTGCCCCAGGCTAAATTGGGCACATGGAATAATGACTATTGTCTTTAACTTTGTAGCCACTGATGTAAGTTCTCACTGGAAATTGCTTTGACTACTACAACTCATGACCACTGATCCACCCAGTTCTAATTCTAAAGTAAAGTAGAAGGATTTAGGATCGTATATTCCCACATTTTCCTCCATTCCTGGTCTTCTCTCTCTTCAGATAGATTATCTGAATTATTCAGATAGATTCAGATAATTCTTGAGATTAGCTCCCCTCCTCAAGGACTACCCTTTTTCTAGGCTCTGGTCTGCTAATTTTGTGACATCTTAAGAGATGGTTATAAAACCCAGGAGTTGTAGCCAGGGTAGGAATAGAGCCAACATCTACAGGATTCCACATATTTGGATAAAAACGGAAAAACTCTGTTAAATGTCCTGTATCTCAGTCAGCAGCAGGTGCAGCCACAACCACAAGCTGGTCTGGGTTCTGGCTGACTTTCAACCTGAGGGAACTCCCCAGGACATTTCAAATTTCCATTTGCTCCAGGACCCAAAAAGAGAAAAATATTGCTTCAAGGCTTGAGGAAAGCCCAGCTGTGGTTGGAGAAAGCCCAGTACTGGGGCAGAAGTCCCACCAGCACTCAGCACTCCACTAATCCAGCCAATACAATCAGCCCATCACCATAGGGGTTACTGCAAAAGCCTGGTGAGAACTTGGCCCAGGTTATTAAACGTGAATAATAACTGAAACAATAATTCACGTTTATCTAGTACTTTGATGTTTATGGTGTGAATCAGCCACAGGATGAAAGGATATGGGGCTTAACACAATGCCTTGGCACATAGTTGGTACTTAATAAATGCTTATTGGTTGATTGATATGAGTGTAGTTCCCCTTACTCCTACTCTTACCCTCAATAGCAAAATTGTCACTGATAGTGCCTCACTTTCTATTTTAATGTGAATAATGTGAGATACAAATCTGGTTTTGACCTGAGTTTTGGTGCTTCTTTTTATTATTCTATTGTTTTCTTTTAACTGTTTTTTCTTCCTCAATTTTCTCCTACCCTACTTTTCATTCCATCCTACTCCCAGATGACAAAATGGTTTTCCTAAAACACAGATCTAATCATGATAGTTTACAACTCGGTCAATTCTAGTGACTTTCTATTATCTCAAGGGTCAAATACAAACTTCTTTGTTTGGCATTTAAAGTCCCTTATAACTTGGTTTGAACCTTTCCAATCCCTTCCTGAACTCTATATTCTTATTGTAATGCACTCTCTTCCTCTTAGAATCCCTATTTTCCATCAAACCTCAGTTCAAGCTTCTTTTACATCAGTTATTACCTGATCCCTTAAGTTATTAGTAGCTTTCGCCCAAAATTGTTTTGTATATTTATTTTGCACATATATAAGTATATGTAACATCATGTATAATTACATGTAAAATAAATCTATAAGTAAATATAAAATGAATACACACATATGTGTGTATGTATATAATTGTGTAAATATATATATATATATATATATATATGACAGATTTTTTCCTGATAAAATATAGATTCCTTGAGGACAAAAATTATTTCCTTTTTTTTTCTTTGTATCCATAGGACCTAGCACATAAGAGATGTCTTTATGCCACATGTCATAAGAGAGTCCTTATGCCACAGCCTTCTTCCATCTACCCTCCAATAGGTCTAACCTTCCATTGTGAAAAAGAAAAAAAAAGGGAAATACATGCAAAGGAGATAATGCATTCAACATTGCATCCTAATAGTTCTCCACATTCTATTTTATAATATCCATAAAGTGTATGTTTTTAGCCATATTTTCTCTAGGATCTTCCTTGGTTTTTCTATTACTCAGAATTCAGCTTCTTTTTAGAGATCTTCTCATCTATACTGTTGTAGTCATGTATATTGTCATTTTGGTTCTGCTTATTTTATTCTGCACCATGTCATATACATCTTATCACTTTTATCTGATTTCTTCCTATTTGTCATCCTTTGTTAGACAATAATATTTCATTATACTCATATACCAAGATTTTTTTTAGCAGTTCCTCTAATCAATAAGCCTATTATCTCAAGTTCTTAGTTATGGATTTTTGGCAAACATTAGACCTTTCTCTCTCTCTTTATCTATCTTGGAGCATATACCCAGTAGTATGGTTTTGGAGGATCTGTTTCTTTTAAAAGAATACTGTTGACCAGCTCAGAAAATCTCAATCTTGCCTTACACATGATTTCTTAGGTCAAACTCTCTGGAGCCTCTCTAATGTCATCTGAGCAAAAAGATTTCCCTTGAGTATAAAGTTAAAGAAAAAAGAAATTATTCAAAAAGGGAGAGAGACAAGAAAGACAAAGTACGAAATGGAAAAAGATGGTATAAAGAGAGAGATTTCTGAAAAGAGTAGAAATGGAAAAGGGGGGAGTGGAGGAAAAGAGAAAGATTAGTAGGGAGAAATTCTATGTCCAAGGCTTTCATTTGGTCAAAACTGTGCACATAATTCCAATATCTTAGAAATTTATACCCAGGACCTTCACTGCCTATACAACATAGGAATAGACATTTAATGGAGTCATGTCTCAATCCTCAAATCTGTACAATGTATTCATTTTTGCAACAAGCATTTAACCATTTATCAAGTGCCAAATCCTATGCTGGATATCATAGAAGAATATAAAAGAAATAAATTGTGTCCTTTCCAACCTTAAAATATAGTCTATAGTTTATAGTCTGTAGTCTATCTAATCTTAGTTTATAGTCTAACTAGGGAGTCTCAGGATACGTATGTAAAGCTATTGGAGAATGATTATAAAGCAATATATGAAAAAGAAAATAAATTGGCATTAGGGAATACAAGTATATTTAAAAAGTAGAGAGAACAGAGTGTCCATTTCTTGCTTTGTAAAATATTTATCTTCAGCATTGCTCTTAATGGTACTAAAACTGGTACTAAAAAGGTACTAAACAAAACCAAGATATTTGCCCTTTATGTGATCCTTGATTGGTTTGGTTTTAGTTGGGAATCTATTTAGAGTTGAGATTCATTTGGAAATTTATATTAGAGATAGGGTTTAATCTAGTATTTTGATCCCAAGTGTATGTATGCAGTCAGGATACAAGATTAAGGACTTGTACAAATTTGGGTTTGTGGTTCTGTTCAGAGATCATAGAAGGAATGAGGCTGGCAGTTTGGGACTGAATCACCAGGCCTTCCTGACTGTGCCCTCAGAGGATTTGTGCCTCAGGGACTAAGGCTTCCCTTCTAGCATTCTCAGTGCCTTCCACTTTTGTCTCGGTGCTGGACTGAGCAATGGGCCAAGGACAGTTTGGACTAGTTGGAGCAGAGGTGAGAAGCAGACATGGGGGGCCCACTTGGATTTAGAGAATGAAGAAATGAGGGTCCAGCATGGAAGTGTGGCCCCCGAAGGCAATCCTTTTGTCCTCTGCTACATCTTTATGCGAGAGCTATATTTGATTACAGGATCATAAATTTAGAAATCCAGGAAGGGATTTAGAGGTTATTTAATCTTTATTTTACAGATGAGGAAACTGAGTGTCTGAAGCTATTAAGTGACTTGCCCAGGATAACATAGGCAGAAAGTGGATTTGAGTTCAGGTCCTCCTGACTTCTTGTGCTGCACTATCCACTCTATCATGTTTCTCTTCTATGGATCTGTTCTTTAGAAAGAAATAGGGATTCCTTAATTGACACCCCCAATGCTGTTATGATCTCCCTTGCACAAGGTGGTTTGAGCATAATTCTGCAAACCAGATGGGGTGGCCCGCAATGGAGTGGATAACATTGCTTAAACCCTCTCCATCCTATTCTCCTCTCTCCCCTCTTCCCACCTCCCCACCAAATTGAGACTCCATATGTCTTAGTGTCAAGCAGGCTTTATTTCCTCACGTTTTGGGGCTGGAATCTCCCCGTCCTGGATTACTTCCTCTCCTGATTTTCAAGCAGAAGTCTCACCCTTCCCTGCAGGGGCCTGGCTCCCCTGGCTACAGCCCACAAAACCATCAAATAGCAAGAAATCCAATGCGGCCCCAGAGGGCCTGGCTGTATCCGTAATGGGAGGAGGGTGTTTGAGGTCGCCTAGCCCTCTATTAAAGCCCTGGAGAGGAGGGGGGGTTGGGCCTAGGGCTATAGCCCCTGGGCTATGGCTTCAAAGGTCAGGAATAGGGGCTCCTAGTACCCCCCGCCCCAGCCCAGGCAGGCCAGTCAGGAAGTGTCTTCAGTGATGGATTAGGTGTATAGGAGCCATGGCGAGCTCACGGACAGGAGACCTTCTCCCTTTTCATGGGGATTGGATTTCACGATTTCGGAGAGAGGAGGGAAGGGAAATAATTAGTAATTTGTGATTAAGTCTTTTCATGGCTATTTTGTTTCTTTGTTCTGTGATGCCGCCCGGAGCCATTTAAAAAATGACTTAATGACAAAAAGACATAATTGCTCTTTGTAACTAATGACTGTGTCAGAATTTGGAAATCACCAAAGCTTTAGAAAGTGGAAACTGAGACAGGAGTGAGGAAGGGAGGGAAAAGGAGAAGGGGGTGGGGTGGAGGAGCATGATCTCTGAGGAATAAGGATTTGGGTCATATACTAGTGGACAGTGGTACATGTGCAGAACAATGAGGGCCCAGCGACCCCTCCCTGGAGGCAGGTATCCTTTATTTGACTCTGGATTCCAACTGCAGCCCCCCCTTCTCCTCCCCCTGCCCCAGTTCTGGTACCAATTTAGGAAGTCCAAACTAATTTTGCCCTCCCTAGAGAATTATCACAAGGAATGGAGATGCTAGAGTAGATGCTTCTAATCCTGCCATGGAAAGACTGTGCCCCATTTGTGCCCCTTTCCATCACAGAAGTCAGAATTTGGGTCCATAAATAGTTAAGGCAGGTCCCTTGCCCCTACCTAAATCCTACCCATCCTCTGGTTCCCTAACCCAAGTTCCACTTCTTTCAGGAAGATTTTTTAAACCAGACTGGGATGAATTCTTAGAGTTCTAAGAGTCATAGAATGCCAGAACTAGAACGAACCCTGCCCAGTCCCTTCATTTTACAAATGAGGGAAGTGAGTCTCAAAGGAAAAAAAAAGACTTTTCTTAAATCGAATAAGCAATAATTGGCAGAACTGACACTAAATCTAGGTTATCTAGTTCATAATCTAGTATTTTAATACTGTGTTCTACTATATAATGAAGACTTGATTATATTATGTCATAATAAATTCTTTAGTTGGTCTTATCTTCCCAGGTAAACTCAAATTTCCTTGAACACAGGGACCATAGGTCTTCCTCTTATCTTTTTTTTTTTTTTTTTTAATATATGTGGGTTAATTTTAAAATTCACTTTTATTTTATTTTCCGGTCTAAATTCTCTCCTTTTCTCCCCCCTTCCAAAATTAAAAAAATCGATTACAAACACATATAATCAAATATAAATAAAATTTACATTGACCATATTAAAAAACTAAAGCTAATAAACCTCAATATAAGTACCTTATCTTTTAATCTGGAAATTAGTGGCATATTTCATCACTAATCATCTGCAATTGTAGTTAGTTATTGTATTAATTAGAGTTTCTAGGTCTTTCAAAGTTGTCTTACATTACTGTTTCTATTATATGAAAATGCTTCTGCTCACTTCACTTTGAATCAGTTCATATAAGTCTTCCTAGGTTTTTTCTGAAATCATCTCTTTCTTCATTTTTATAGCACAATGGTATTACTTCACATTCACACACCATAATTTTTTCAGTCATTTTCCAACTGATGGGAAAACTTAGTTTTCAATTTTTTGCTACCACAAAAGGAGATTGTATCTCTCTCTCTCTATTTCTCTCTGTCTCTCTGTCTCTCTCTGTCTCTGTCTCTGTCTCTCTCTGTCTCTCTCTCTCTCTCTTACTCTCTCTTTCTCTCTCTTACTCTGTCTCTCTCTCTCTCTTTCTCTCTCTCTTTTTCTCTCTCTCACTCTTTCTCTCTCTTATCTGTCTGTATATATGAATTTTTCCTCTTTTTTGCTCTCTTTGGAGTATAGACCTAGTATCACTGTTACTGGGTCAAAAGCTACACACATAGTTTAATAGATTTTTGGGCATAGTTCCAAATAATTTTCCAGAATGGCTGTACCAGTTCACAGTTTCACCAACAGTGATTTAATGTATCTGTTTTCCCACAGTCCCTTCAGCATCTGTCATTTTCTTTTCTTGTCATCTTTGCCAATCTGATGGGTATAAGGTGGTATCCCTAAGTTACTTAAATTTGTATTTCTTTAACTATTAGAGATTTAGAGCATTTTTTTTTGTATATGACTAAAGGTGTTCTTTTTCTCATCTCCCCACCTTATATACCCTGCTGGGTTTACCAAAGGTTTAGTAAAAAACTTAAAGATTAATTAATCTACTTAGACAAGCAGTCCAGTTGGAATAGCTTTAATAAATGCTAATTTATTTCCCAGTTATGTAAGTAGGTATTAGATGGGAGAAATAAGAAAGAATGAGGGTGGGAAGGCAGAGGAGAGAAGGACATTGGTTGGCTGGAGAAACTGGAATAGTGGTACCTTTAGAGATCTGGCTTTTGTTTAGAGGATCAAATATTATAAAAAAGAATCAGGGGAAGGGGGAGTTCACCTTCCTCCAGGGTTTATGGCTACCTGGCTGAGAACAGTAGTTATTATAGGAAATGGAATGTATATATGTTTTGGGAATGGATGGGTGGGGCCAGAGAATAACAATAGTAGCTAAAGAAATTCCCTAGCCCATCATTCCCTGAAGGATGGGCCCCAAAAAGGGAATTGCTCACACAGCAGTTTTGGTCCCCAGTTCCCCTCCCCAGCTACTTCCCAACACTCATTCCAATATGTCCCCTGGGGGGGGGGGAATGTTGGGGAGAAAAAAAAAAACGTTACCTGGTGCGTCCTATTTGGTTTTCCTTTGGTTATTGTTTAAAATGCAGAGATTATGAGGTCAAACTCTCCCAGCCAATATTTTTCTAATGAAAAATGTAGTAAGGCACGACTGGGTAATCTAATCTATAAGTTAAGCGTTCCACACAGCAGCGATTTTTGCCGACAGAACTTCAATAAATCTTGTTTTGAGAAAAATGATATGAGGCTGATGTTCTATTTTTGTCAATTTGAATGGACTTCCCTGCCCCCCGGCCCCCAGCAACGCTGCACTGCACCCAGCCAGGCTCTACTCCTCTTATAACCTCCCCACTCTGCTGAACCCTCCCCCTACCCCTGAGAATGCTGACCTGGCAGAGGGGGAGGTTGGGGGGAATGACAACTGGTTCAAATCCAGGATTGGGCTTGGGGTTCCAAGCTTCTGTAACTTGGAAGAGCTCCTATCCCAAACTGCCACTTCTGCATTCCCCCTGATTCTTTTTTATAATATTTGATCCTCTAAACAAAAGCCAGATCTCTAAAGGTACCACTATTCCAGTTTCTCCAGCCAACCAATGTGTAGAGATCCTTAAAAGGCTATAGGTTGGAAAGAATAAAGTAGGTTCCTGTCCTGGTTATAAAGGAAGAAAGTGAAATTTTAAGGGACTATCAGAGTCTAATCTTAGCTTCAAATTATGTCAAGCTGGATTGAGCAATATAGTAGGAAACTGTTTAGGCTGTGAGAGAGAAAGTTGTAGCAAAAGCTTGCTCTCTAAGTGAATCCATATTTAAGTGTATCCCTATTTTGGAGGTTGTGTCGGCAATCATAGTGTAAAGGGTTTTTGATAATATTTTATTTTGCCTTAAATATTTATTTTGTAAGGAAACCATAATTCTGGGACCAGAGGAAAAAAGCATTAGTCAGTTAGACAACAAGCACTTATCACAAGTCAAGCATTGTGCTAAATGATGGAGATACAAAGAAAAGCAAAAATTGTCCCTACCCTCAAGAAGTTCATATTTGGAAGGGAGAGACAACATAGAAACAACCACATACAAACGAGATATATGCAAAATAAATTGAGGGTCATCTCAGAAGTGAAAGCACCAACCATAGCTGAGACTAGGAAAGGCCTCCTACAGAGGTAAGATTTAAGATGAATCTTAAAGGAAGTTAGGGAATCTGGGAGGTAAAGAAAATTTTTTCATATAAATAAAAACCTTTCATTTGTCTATCTGTGAGAAGGGTAAAGGAATGTTGGAAGTTATAAAGAAGCATGGTATAGTGAAAAGAGCTCTGATTTGACGTCCAAAACCTTATTTCAAATCTTAACTCTGCTACTTACTATTACTATAATTCTGTGGGACTTATTTTCCTCATCTGTAGATTGAAGGGGGATTGGACTAGATCTTGCCTAAAATTTCTTCACTTTAAGTTGTCTGATACTCTAAGTAAAAAAGAGACTATTTTAGAGAAGCTGAGAAAAAATTATGTCAGTGAGCAATTTGTTGATATAGAATGAAGAAGAGGTTCTAGTAGCAAAAAAAAAATCACACCCAGGGAGCAATCAATGAAGAGAGTTGGTCCAAACAGAAAGAAAAGACCCAGAAAAAACCTAAGTTCAGAGATAGGAAGGTTAATATTTCTATCAAGAAAGTCAGAAGAGTTCTTGAGTTACAGTTTGGCGTAAATATCAATTATTCCTGAAGAATCCAGAAAGAAAGGACTTTACTTCAATATTACATAAGAGAGGACCAGAGATATAGATTGACAGAAAGACAGTGACTAAAAGACAGAGACAGAAACACATATCAGAAAACAGAGATAGAGATAGAGATAATGAGACAGAGATAAACATAGAGACAGAGAGACAGAGGGAGAGAAGAGAGAGAGAGAGAGAGAGAAAGAGAGAGAGAGAGAAAGAGAGAGAGAGAGAGAGAGAGAGAGAGAGAGAGAGAGAGAGAGAGAGAGAGAGAGAGAGAGAGAGAGAGAGAGAGAGAGAGAGAGAAAGAAAGAGAGAGAGAGAGAGAGAGAGAGAGAGAGAGAGAGAGAGAGAGAGAGAGACTCTGCTTTAGGCTACAGTAGAAGCAAAAGGAAAAAAGGAAAACTAGAAGAGTCTATCTGAGCCTGAGCCTGCCTCTAAACTATGTCAAACTGATTTGAGTGATGAAACTACATGCCTACAATTTACCTTCCTCTGTATAGTTTCTGCCCTGAGACTCCTCATACTGCAGTAAAAGAGTTTTCTCATTCTAACCAGCTGATAGAGTGAGTCTTGTACTATCCTCTCTACTAAGGAAGGCTGTAAAGAGGAAAGGCTGTGGTGTAACTCCTGAACCCTGTGACAGAAGTAAGGGAAATTTTGCTTGGTGGGGAGATGGAATGGGTAGGGAAGAACATGGAGTTAGCCATGACATATTTCTAACATATTTATCACATATGGGAATCACACATTGTCTAGAAGCTAGTCCCACTGCTTCTCTGAAGGGACTTCTAAATTGAGTCTGGAACAATTCTCCAGCCCTGTATATAGACTACTGCTTTTACCCATGGTTTTCCACTGGGAAAGTTGGATCACAGATGTGTAACTGGAAAGGACTTCAGAGGGCAAATGATCTAGTCTAACGACCTAATTTTTGAAATGTAGAAACTGAGGCAGGTAAAGATTAAATAACTCTTCTAAAGTCACAGAGCTAGTAAATAATTCAAGTAGAATTCAAACCTAGGTCCTCTGACTTTAGATATAGAACTTTTTTCATTACACCATATTATAAAATCCATCTACAACTAGACATTATATAAATGTCATAATCTGAACAGTGGTGCCCAGTGGGGGTTCAGTAGCTATATTGAAAGAGGATATTAATTGGGAGAAATTGTCATCCTTGCCTACCTATCCTGCCCCTCCTTACAGACCCACAATGAAAACAAATTCCTAATAGAAGGGCCAGTGGAGAGAATTCTGGAACCTTTATCCTACTCCCCAGAAGAAAACACTGGGATTCCAATAGCAAGACTGGACACAAGAAGCTGAAGACTGAAGGTGGATAAGATCTTGAGAGAAGACAGAAATATGGAGATGCTAGGAGCTGAGCAAGAAAGGAAAGGTAACCTGGGCCTTGGGAGAATAATCTAGTAGGGGAACATGGAATGGACCAAAGAATAGATTAGATAATTGCTCTGTTCTCAAAGCAAGAGAGGTTGGAAATCTGGTCTGCAAAGAGAGGTAGTTACAGAAAGGTCGGAAGTAGTCTTCACTTAACTTTACCTTCCAAAAGTCCAGGGATCCACCACCATGAGTAGCAAAAATGGGCCACAGATAAATACCTCTACTCCTTCAGTGTAAAGAGAAGGTCCATAGATGGAAAGGTAAAGACATGTTTCCCTTGTACCTGTCTCCCTTTGGAAACAGCTCCCATTTAGTTGAATAATATACCTCCTTATATACTCCCCCAGTCTAATTACTACAGGTTCAGGTAGCATGGATACATTCCCACACTCCCTAAGGATACTCCATCATTTATCCCAAAAGATGGATAGATTGAGAAAGAGCTGACTCTAGGAGATAACTCTGACTGCTTGCTCTAGGTAAGGAGAGGGAGTTCCACTGGAGGACTTCTTTCTGAATCCCCATGTTTCAATGTCTACTTCACCCTCCTTATCCAGAAGTTTTCCCACAATCCCACTTGCCTCATGCTCTGTTCCTGTCTCTCTGTCCCTCTTTGTCTCTGCCTCTGTCTTTTTCTGTCTCTTTTTCTTTCTGTCTGTGTGTGTATCCCTTTCTGTCTCTGTATCTCCTATCTGTAGGCACCCGAAGGACCCGAGAGTGTTTGTGCTCAGTCAAAAGTGAGGAAAA
Source organism: Sarcophilus harrisii (assembly GCF_902635505.1). NCBI lineage: Eukaryota > Metazoa > Chordata > Mammalia > Dasyuromorphia > Dasyuridae > Sarcophilus > Sarcophilus harrisii. Next base: position 557,212,684 of record NC_045427.1, read on the forward strand.
ATCAGAGAAATCCAAGAAAAGGAAAACAAAATATATAAAAATATTTATAACACTACTTTTTGTGGCAAAGAATTGGAATGCCTATCTACTGGGGAATGGCTGGACAAGTTATGGTCTATGAATATGATAAAGAATACTAGTGAGCTATAAAGAAATGGTGATAGGGAAGTTTTCAGAAGAAACCTAGGAAGACTTATATGATCTGATATAAAGTGAAATGAGCAGAACCAGAACAATAGTCTATATAGTAACAAGCAATTTTATAAAGATAATAATTTTAAAATATTTAGAAAATCTTATCAGCATAATGATTAACTATGATGATTAACCATTTTATGATGAAACATGCTTTCCACTTCCATAGAGAAAGCTGATAGACTCACAAACTGAAGCATATTTTCTTTTCTCCTCTCTCTCTCTCTCTCTCTCTCTCTCTCTCTGTTCTTGGCTAATTGTCTTGCTTGACAATAAAGTTTGCAATGGGTTTTATTTTTCTTGCCTTTTCAATGGGTGAGGGAGAGGAAAATAGGAGGGTGAGGATTCTGGACTGAAAATAAAATAAAACTGAATTTTAAAAACAAACTGACAAGTGAGGGGAGAAAAAAGGCCATGCATGGAAATGTCAGTGAATGGGGAGCAGAGTGGAAATAGTCTTAATCTGAGATTTGGTCCTGGGATGAGAGCAGGGATAAGGGAGGTAACTCAATGAAGGACAAACAGGCAGCTGGAATGAGTCCCAACATGTTTCCATTGGCAAGATCTAGGTCACTGGAACAAGGAGAGGGAAAAGTCATTGTCAACAGGCTAAAACTAAAGAGAAAAGGATCCAGGGAGGAGAGCCAGGATGTCTACACTTTCTATCATCTTCTTAAGAGTTTCCCTAGGCCTCTGAGAAAGTTAGTTGGGGGAAAGGAGTAACAGTTAAATGCATCTTCAAAAAGAAAGAAATAGGATGTAATACAAATTAGAAAACCCATCATTGAAGGGACATTTTTGATACAGATGCAAACCTCACCCTTAGGTTGGGATAAGAATCTCCATGATAAAATGTAAGAGGTGCTAGGTACTATGGTTCAGCCCCTCAATTTCCACCTAGCATTCAATCTCCCCATCTATCCATTTCCCACAAGTTTTCTGGGATAAAGAGAAGGCACAGGTCTCTCTGGGGAGGAAAAGCTAAAATCAATCAATGAATTAGTACTAAATTTTGGAGTTATAACTAGAAATTTTTGTGTCTGAAGAAAGGAGGAGGGGAAGAGGAAGAGTTCATCCCAAGTGGGACAATTTCTTCATTTTGGCATCCTGGGACAAAGTCCCAAGTGGACATGGTTGTGGCTCTGATTTTATAATATTATCAGCATAATATTATATAATTATTATATTATAGCATAATATCTAATATAATATAAAGAATATTATATAACCTATAATCTATTAATTTAGAAGATTGGAGGAGCAAGAAACTAGTGGAGTCCAAAAGAGTCAGAGGAGTCTTTTATAGAAAAGGGACTTGGGTTGGATGTTGAAGCAGCAAGTGTTTAGAGTAACATTAAGGAGGGAATGGGAATATTCTTCATTTCAATGAAAAGAATAAAAGCTTAATGGGTAGGGCATGGGATAGTGACAGAACTTTGGATTCCTTCAGATTTTTACATATTTCCTATGATCATCAATCATAGAATGAAAATGATTTATTAATTGACTTGTTCTGCTTTAAAACTTGTTCTGTTTCCGGCTTGTTGGAATATGACTAAGGGTTTGACCCTAGTTACTGAGTTAACTACCACAGGAACTCTAGTTTATATGGCTTGAGGTAATAGAATCATATACTTTCTCCAGAATCTCTCCTGGTATCAGGACCTGGAGAATGAAGGAAGGATTGTATCTTGGCACTACATCTTGTTCTCTGACATCAGGGGCACCATAGTATCAATGGGCAGATGATCTGGGTTCAAATTCCAACTCAGACACTTGTTAACTCTGTGACTATAGGCAAACAACTTAACCTCTCTTAGTTTCAATTTTCTCATCTATAAAATGAGGGAATTGAACTCAATAGCTTCTAAGATCTCTTCCAACTCTAAAGATCTGTCTCTATGATTTTTGAAGACCTTAAGCTAGTATTTTCTCTCAAATTCTTTTTCTGTCACTGCTCAGTGGTATTGTTTCCAGTTCCTTTTTTCCCCATTTTTTTCCCCTTTGGTGAGGCAATCAGGGTAAGTAACTTGTCCAAGATCACACAGCAAGTGTCAAGCGTCAGATTTAAACTCAGGTCTTTCTGACTCCAGGATAAGTGCTCTATTCACTGGACCATCTAGCTACCCCTGGTTTTCATTCATTTTCAAATGAAATATCATTGACATAAGCTTTGCCAAAAGCTTTCCTTCCTTTTTTAAAGTAGTATTTTATTTTTTCCAATTACATATCAAAATAATTTTTAGCATTCATTTTTACAAGATTTTGAGTTCCAATTTTTTTCTCTCTCATCTTCCCTCCCTTCCTCTTCCTAAATGGTAAGCAGTGTGATATAGGTCGTGCATGTGCTACTATATAAAACGTATTTCCATATTAATCACAGTTGTAAAAAAAATCAAAAGGAAAAAAATGCACAAAAAGAATAAAGTAAATGAAAAAATATGCTTTGATCTGTATTCAAATCCATCAGTTCTTTATCTGAATGTGGATAGCATTTTCCTTCTTGAGTCCTTTGTATTTGTCTTAGATTATTTTATTTCTGATAAGAACCAAGTCATTCATAGATGATCATACAATGTTACTGATACTATGTACAATGTATTCCTGGTTCTGCTCATTTCGCTTTGCAACCAATCTTACAAGTATTTCTAGGTTTGTCTGAAATCTGCCTATTCATAATTTCTTATTGCACCATAGTATTTCATTCCATTCATATGCCACAGACTGTTCAGCCATTCTCCAATTGATGGGCATCCCCTCAATTTCCAGTATTTTGCCACCATGAAAAGGAGTGCTATAAATATTTTGTACATATAAGTTCTTTTCCCCCTTTTTATGATCTCTTTGGGATACAGACTTAGTAGTGGTATTACTGAATCAAAGTGCATGCAAAGTTTAATGATCCTTTGGGCATAGTTCAAAATTGCTCTCCAGAATGGTTGAATCAGTTTGCAACTCCACAACAGTGAATTAGAGTTCCAATTTTCCCACATCCTCTATAACATTTGTCATTATCCTTTTTTGTCATATTAGCTAATATAAGTAGGAGGTGATATCTCAGAGTTGTTTTAATTTGTATTTCTCTGATCAAAAGTGATTTAGAGTATTTATTCATATGCCTTTAGATAACTTTGATTTCTTCGTCTGAAAACTGCTTATTCATATCCTTTGACCTTTTATCAATTGGGAATGCCTTGTATTCTTATAAATTTGACTTAATTCTCTATATAGTTGAAAAATGAGGTATTTATCAGAGACACTTGCTATAAAGATCATTTTCCAGCTTTCTGTTTTCCTTTTAATTTTAACTGCATTGATTTTGTTTGTGCAAAAGTTTTTTAATTTATTATAATCAAAATTATCTATTTTATATTTTGTAATGCTCTATTTAGTTATTAACCTAAAAGTCACTCCTTTAAGACTTTGGATGTCATATATGTTTAGTGTTGATATTACTTCATTGTCTATGGTACCTTTTAATAAGACATAGTTTCCTTATCTCTTTAATTAGGTATGTTGTTGCTTTTGATTTATCTAAAACAAGGATTGCTACCCTTGTCTTTTTTTTTTTTTTTTTTTTTTTTTTACTTTAGCTAAGTAGCCCCTTATCTTTATACTCTGTGTGTGTTTCTCTGCTTCACTTTCTTGTAAATGGTAGGATTCTGGTTTTTGATCCATTCTGCTATCAACTTCCATTTTGAAAGTCATCCCATTCACATTCCTAAATTACAATCGCTAATTATGTTTTTCTGTCCATCTTATTTTTCCTTCCATTTGTCTTCACTCTCCTTTTACCAGTTTCCTCCTTTACAATGTTCTGCTTCTGTCTACTGCCTCTCCTATTGTGCCCTCTCTTATGTCAGTTCCCCCCATCCCTGAACCCCTTTGCTTAATCATCTCCCCTCCTATTTTCTTGTTGTGATAAGATAAATTTCCACATTCAACTGATTATATATATATTATTTATTTATTGAGTCGATACTGATGAAGGTAAAGTTTAAGTGATGACCATTGCCCACCTTCTCATTTTTTCTCCACTGTAATAGATTTTTCTGCATTTCTTTATGAGAGGTAATTTAATTCATTCTCCCTCTCCCTTACTTCTGCACCAGTATACTCTACTTTCTTGTCCTTTAATTATTTTTTCTGTTATTCTATCAAATTTATCATATATCCATTCCCTCTGTCGTTGTATATTCATTCTAATATATTCATTCATGCCACTATTAGTGGTATGATTTTCAAGAATTACAAGTATCATATTCCCATGTAGAAATGTAAACAGTTCAGCTCCATTGAATCCCTTATGTTTTCTTTTCCCTTTTTATCTTTTTAGGCTTCTCTTAGGTCTTGATATTGGATATCAAATTTTTTGTTCAATTTTGGTCTTCTTATGGAAGCTTGAAATCCTTCTATTTCATTGAATAATCTTTTTTTTTTTACCTTGAAGTATTATGCTCACTTTCACTGGGTGGGTGATTCTTAGTTGTAATTCTAGATCCTTTGCCTTCTGGAATATAATATTCTATGACTTCAATCCTTTAATGTTGCAGCTGCCAAGTCCTATGTAATTCTGATAGTGACTCCCTAATATTTCTAATCACTTGCAATAATTTTTGCTTGACTTGATAATTCTGAAATTTGGTTGTACTGTTCTTGGGGTTTTTATTTTGGGATCTTTTCCTAAGGTGATTGGTGGATTCTGTCATTCCCTATTTTGCCTTTTAGGTCCAGGACATCATGGCAGGTTTCCTTGATAATTTCTTAAAAGATGTTGTGGAAGTCCTTCTTTTGATTATATATGACTATATATATATATATATATATATATATATATATGACTTTCAGTTATTCAACTGATATTGTTTCTCCTGAAGCTATATTAGAAGTGACTTGTTTTTCCCATGAGATATTTTACATTTTCTTCTAATTTTTTCTTTTGAATTTGTTTTATTGATTGTTGATGTCTCATAAAAGTCATTAGCTCCCATTTGTCCAATTCTAACTTCTAAGGAATTGTTTTCTTCAATTAGTTTTTATACTTCCTTTTCCAGGGGCCAATTGAACTTTTTGAGAAGTTGTTTTCTTAAGTGGATTTTTGTATCTCCTTTTCTGTTTGGGCAATTTTACTTTTTAAGTAGTTGTTTTCTTTTCCCAAGATATTGATTTTTTTTTTCATAATTCTCTTGCATTATTCTCATTTTTTATCCAAATTTTTTTTGAGCTCTTCCATGAGTTCTTTTTGGGCTTGAGACCACTTCCCATTTTCTTTGGGGTTTTTCCCATAAGTGTCTTAACATTGCTTTCCTCCTCTGAGTTTATGTCTCAATTTTCTCTGTCACCATGTTTTATAGTCAAATTCTTTTGTTGTTGTTTTTTGCTCTTTTAGTCTTTTTTCCTTTCTTTTAAATTTGAGCTCTGCTGCTGGGGTGGAAGGGACACTGTTTTCAGTGTTCTTGTGCCAGGACCACGAATCATGGCTGTTTACCTGATGCTGCACTGATGTTGCCCTAAGACCAACAGAAGACCCTTTTGTCTGATGCTGCAGTGAGGAGGTGGAGTACGGATGACTGGCACAGCTGGAGGCTATAGGGGTTTGGCAGCTTACCTGGTTCTGAGCCGGAGTCCTAATGCTGATTTTTGGCATGTGCTAATGTCAGTGAGTATTTCTGCATTTCCCCAAAACTACGCTGAAGCACTTGAGGATTCTCAGAACTGGAGGCTGCCCATTCCTCTGGGTATACTGAGGTACATTAAGGGTCCTGGTATTGGTGTTTGCCTGCTCCACTGCATTGGGTATCAGGATCTCCCAATGAGATTACTGAATGAGTGCTTGCTGGGATGCTTCTTGTCCTGGAATGAATTCCCCTTTTATCCAACTGAGGTAGACCATTCTTGCTGATCTTCCAAGTTTCTTGGGCTAGAATATTTTCACTCCATCTTTTGACTGATTCTGCTGTTTGAAGATTTGTTTAGGGGTACTATTTTATGGTTATTTGGTGGTAGATATGGGAGAATTACAATAATTTACTACTTACTCTGCCATCTTAACTCCCAGAAGTCCCCTTTTCCCCAATTTTCATTTTTTTTAAAAATCAAATTTTTATTGTTACTGGTTGCTAATATCACTGTCATTTCCTAAGGATTTTCCCAGTTCTTAATATAACTATTCTTTGCAACAAAGAAACCAAGAGAGATAGCTAAATAAAACAAAGCAATACATTGGTCATTCCTGCCAAATCTACCCCTTTTCGTACCTATGTTCCTCTTCTCTGTGAAGAGCCTAATTCATCAATAGTTCACCAAAGTCATGATCAAAGTTCTGATTTTTAAAAAACACTGTTCTTTTATATTATTGTGTTCTTGGTATTAATTGTTCTACTGGTCCTCACTTCATTCAGCATCAGTTCATAAAAACTCTTTCAAGTTCCCCGAAATTCTTTATAGGTTATCTCTTACAGTTCATAGTAGTCCACTCACATATAATTTTCCATAATGTGTTTAACTGTTCTTCAGTCAGTGGATACCTATTTTCCTTTCAGCTTTTTGCTACCACAAAAAATACTGCAATATTCTATATATAGAATCTTGCCCCCATTCAAGACCTCTTTCAAGCATGTGCCTAATGGTGATATCATTGGATCATAGGGTATGTACAACATAATGATTTTACTAGTTTAATATTACTCCCCTCCCCCTGGGGGGGGAGAATGAACTAATTCATAGTTCTGCCAACAGTGCATTAATGTGCCTATCTTCCCACAGCCTCTCCAATATTTTCCATTTTTGTTTTTTGTCATCTTTGCAAATCTGAAGGGGGTGTGATGAAACCTCAAAGTTGTTTTAATTTCCATTTCTCTAATAAAAAGCTTAGAATATAATAGAATGCACTTAGAATGGCAGAGAGACTTATCCAAAGTCACCCAACAAGTTTGCTGTGAACCAGCAGCTGGATTTATGACATCTGTACTAGTGCATCATTCATTACACACTCTCAGTTGCCTCTTCCCAGACCCTCCAGGATTTTTTTTTCTGGTCCAAGGAAGGGACTTATCCTTTTACTTGGAGCCAGTGGGGGAAGGGGAAATGCGGATATGACAGCTGGGGGTCAGCTGTGCCCTAGGCTCCAGGGCTGGGACAATCCCGTATCCAATCAGTAAGTGCAAGGGGGTGGGGGACCTGATGGATGGAGAGGCTGATTTGGGGCTGGACATAAGCCAAGAATACCCAGGGTTAATGGATCAGTGCTGCCAAGGGGCGCCTGGGGACTGAATGGGCTCGCATCCTTCCCTCCACCCACAGTGCCCCAGGACCTACTTGGCATCTCCATACTCCTGGAGGTTGTTGCATCGCCCCATCCCAAAGGAGTGTGTGTTTTACTCTAACTTTGGCCTCTACCTTGTGCAGAAGCCTTGCCCTTCTTTACCCCTACCTCCAATCATTAATGAGAAGCTAAATATTTAGAAGAGAATGGAGGGCTTCCATTGCTGGCTCAGAGACTCATTCTATTTTCCTTTTCTTCCTGGCTCATACCCAGGGAAGGGGTTTGAGGACTGGTCAGAGCAAGAATTCAGCTCTTCTTGCCCTCTCATCAGGACCACTCTGAGAGGTGAGATAGTGGGAAAATAAAGACTAGGGTGGGGAAGGGGTACCAAAGGTTGTCATTGTTTGTCTACACTGCTTTGCCCAATTGGAAGCATATAAATGTCCACTTCCTGATTTATGTTTTCATTGGTGGTGGTGAGGGAGCTGGGTGGAGAGATGATGGGAAGGTTCTGAGTATGTCAGCAACAATGCAGGCAACTCAAGCTCCCTGTGATCTGGAAACTTGAAGCCTTCCTAAGAATTGGTGTGTTAAAGTGTAAAGAATATTGAATTTGGAGTCTGAAGCTGGTTTGGAATCCAGCTTTTGCCGCTTGTTGTTTTGTCATTCCATCATGTACAGCTCTTTGTAATCCCATGGACCATGGCACATCAGGCCCTTCTATCCTCCACTATCTCTTGAAATCTATACAAGTTCATATTTCTTGTTTCCATGACACCATATAACCATTTCATGCTCTGCTATTCTGTTTTCCTTTTGCCTCTTTTCCAACATCAGGGTTCTGCCTTCTCATTATGTGGCCAAAATATTTAAGCTTCAGCTTCAGTATTTCACAGTGCAACAAATAGCCTATTAGTTTCTTTTAAGTAATGACTGATTTGATCTCCTTGCTGCCCAAGGGACTCTCAAAAGTCTTTCCTAGTACCTCAATTCAAAAGTGACAAGCACTCAGATTTCCTTATAATCCAACTCTCACTGCCATATATTGCTCCTGGAAAAATCATAGCTTTGACTGTGTGGACCATTGTCAGCAAGGTGCTGTCTCTGCTTTTTAGTATGCTGTCATAGCTTTCCTTCCAAGGTGCAAACGTCTTTCAGTGTCATAGCTACACTCGTCATCTGCCATGATCTTTGAATCCAAGCATATAAAATCTTCCTTTTCTTCTCCCTCTATTGACCAAGAAGTGATGGGATCAGTTGCCAAGTCCCCAACTCCTTGTGAACTGGGTGATCATGAAATAGCATCAATGATTCAAGCCTCAGTTCCCTGGACCAATTAATTCTCTGGGATAGTTTTATGCCTTTTCAGGGAAAAAAACAGCCAGTCTATATGGCATAAATGTTGTTGTAACCACAGAAGGTCAGTCATATGATCAGTTCAGCAAACATTTGTTAAGCACTTACTGTGTTCAGAGTACTTTGCTATAAGACAGGAAATATAAAATATGACACAGCCCTTGTCCTCATAGAGCTTACAGTCTATTAACAGAAGAAACTATAACGCAAAATAATAAATGTTAAATGGCTAAGAAATATGAGAAAAGTTTTATGTGAGATAGAGGTAGAAAGGGTACAGGAAAAACTTTATGGAGAAGGGAATACTTGAGCTAGACTTTAAAGAATGGATAGAATTCGGCTTGTAAAGTGGGAGAGAGGACATCTCAGGCTTAGGGAGAAATGGAAGCTGGAAAGTTCAGAGCATGTTCCAGGGACAGTGTGTTCTACAGACAGCAATTTGGCGGAAGCATAGAGTAACCATTGCAGGGCAATAGTATGAGATAAGCCTGGAAAAGCAGAGGGGGCCAGATTGTGAAAGGCCTTAAATATCAGAGAAAGAATTCAGAACTTTACTCAGTAAACAATAGGGAACTCATGGATATATTTTTTTAAGGAACTCTATGCATGATGGAAATTGGTTTGGCTACAGCATAAAGGATAGATTAGAACAGGAAAGAATAATTACAGGAAGATCTTTTTAGAAGCCATTATAATAATCCAAGAGGATAGCAATGAGGAATTACACTTGAATAGTAGCAATGGGAAAAGAAGTCAAGACTGATCATCTACTGGAAAATGACTAAAGAAATCAGGATACGTGAATATAATAGAATACTGCTGTGCTCCTAAAAAAATCATATGAAAAATTTAGAGAAGTATGGGAAAATTTATAGGTAATGATTTAGAGTGAAACAAGCGCAATCAGGAAATGTGTGTGTTGATTACAAAACTTTAAAAATAAGGTAAATACTATATAATTATCACAATGAAAAGTAACCCCAAAGATTAGAGAAGAAAATTCTCCTTTTTTTTTTTTCAGAGATGGGAGGACTATGGGTGTTGGATGGAATGTACTAACAGATTCTACTGCTGGCTTATCTCATTTTTCTGAATGTTTTTTCCCTTCATTTTTTTCCTGTTTGTTGTTGTTTGTTTGCTTGTTTTTGACTTTGTCAGACAGGTTGGTTCACTGGTTAAGAGAGGTATATATTCAGGAATAAAAGTGATAAGAAACAAAAGATCTCAATGTAACAATTTTTGTAAAAAAGTCAGAACTAGAGGGAGAGATATTGCTGAGGAAAAGTTGACAGATTGGATTCATTTGTTCAGTCATATATTCATTCCATAGACGTTAAATACCTAAGGTGTGCAAAATAATGTGCTCAGTCTTAGGAAGATACAAAATTTAGGTAAGATATAGTCTCTGTTCTCACCAAGTTTCTGGTCTAGTCAAGAATATTACACAAATACAAATAGCTATAATATGCAATGTTATTAATGATATCTACAATAGTTCATCAGTGTACTGGAAATGTAATAATTATTAATTTTCATATAACACTTTAATAATTACAAGTTACTTTCCTCAAACAATTGTGCAAGCTGTATAAATAGTTATCTATACTTTATACCTGAGGAAGCCATGGTTCATAGAGATCATGATGTAACCACTAAGTATTAGAATTAGAATATCCTATTTTCCATTTAGTTTTCTTTCAGATACATCAACATTCTTTTTTAAAATTAAAGCTCTTTATTTTCAAAATGTACACATAGATAATTTTCAACATTCACCCTTGCAAAACCTTGTGTTCCAAGAGAAAGAAAAAAAAGCAAGCCAACAACAACAACAAAAAGGCGAAAATACTATGTTGTGATCCACATTCAGTCCCCACAATCCTCTTTCTGGATGCAAATAGCTCTCTCCATCACAAGTCTATTGAAATTGGCCTGAATCACCTCATTATTGAAAAGAGCCATGTCCATCAGAATTGATCATCACATAATTTTGTTATTGCTGTATACAATGTTCCCTTGGTTCTACTCACTTCATTTATATATTCATAGCTTTAAAGCTATCCTGCTTGTCTGTGTTTCTGTTCTCTACTGTGTATTTTAATGACTTTTTCCCTCTTTTTTTGGTATTGCTAGTGCTCTCTCTCCTCCCTAATAAAAACAGTAAGAAAAACTCTGGTAAATTTCTAGTAAATTGCTCTAGTCAGCAATATAGATCCATGCAGGGGCCATGTCAGAAAATATTTCTTTCTGAACAATGAGTTCATTATTTCTTTTTCAGAAGGTAAGTTTATACGTTTCATCATAATCATCTGGGGATGTACTTGGATTTTACTTTGAATAGAATTCTTCAGTTTTTCAAAGTTGTTTTTCTTTACAATATTATTGTTGTTATATAAACTGTTCTAATTTCATTTTGCATCAGCTCATATAAATTTCCCAAGGATTCTCTGAAATTATCTTTTTCAACATTTCTTAAATCACAATAGCTTTACATTGTATTCATATATAACAATTTGTTCAGCCATTCCCCAGTTTGTGGATAACTCTCACATTTCCAATTCTTTTCCTTTCTTCCCTTTTTATAGTTCCTTCAGAATCCTGAAGTCAAAGTTTGTTTGTGTCTATTCCTCCCCTGTACCATCATCTCTCTCAATACTGCTTTATCTATTTCTACTTGTCTTCCTTTTGAGTTCCATGTATTTTTACACTAAACTCAGTATGTGTCTCTCTGTGTGTGCTCAACCCTTCTTCATCCAGTTCAGGTAATTTGATCACCTCCATACACTTTTCTCCAAATTTCTTTGTGTTTTTTTTTGAGTACCTTAGTTATGAGAAATAACTAATTCCACTCTATTTTCCCTCCTTTCTATGCTTGCGTATTCCTTTTGCTGTCTCTTTTCTTTTCCCTCTCAAAACCCTCAAAATGGAGTCAATCCATTCTTGTGACTACTGTTTTTCTTTTGTAACTCTATCAACACTTTTTGAAGATGTTAAGGTTCTGAAGGGACACTTACTTGCTAGAATTTTAGCACTTCATCATTATATAGTCCCTTAAATAAATTAACACAAACAAATTTTACTTTTCTGGATTTCTCTCTATTCTTGTACTGGCATTTTAAAGTTCCTACTCAGCACTGGTCTCTCACCAGAAATGTTTGAAAATCCTCTCTTGTAGAGGGCCAGTATTGGATAAGTCCATGAACAGGAAGAGTCTGGTCCAGGTATTACTTGAGACCTCTTCTTACTCCCACCCCAGTAGGAATAAACTTATCTTTTCAGGGTAAACTATTGTTGGTTCCAAGTCTCTATGCTTTGTCTTTTGTATTACTATATTCTAAGACCTCTACTCTTTTATAAGAGTCTTGGTCTTGTATTATCCTGATTATGAATTCTTGGTTCTTAAATGCTTTCTTTCCAGCTGTTTGCCATAAGTTTTCTTTGGTCTGGAAGCTCTGGATTTGGGTTATGACATTCCTAAAACTTCTCCTTTTGAAGATTTTTTCCCCAGGATATCTGGTGGATTCTTTTTATTTTTGCTTTGCCTTTTGATTCTAATGAAACCGTCATTCATTTGTGACTCCTTGAAATAAGGTCTAGGTTTTTTATTGCAGTTTGGGGGAATCTCAAATTAATACTCTGGCCTGTTTTCTTGGTTATTTTTAATAGCAAGCACCTTGCAATGGATAAAATCATCAGCATCCAAAGCCATCGTCTATGGAGACCGAATGTGGATCACATATAGTATTTTCACCTTTTTTAAAAATAGCAGATACCTTAAAATTTCTTCTACTTTGATTTTGTTCTAATTTTTTGGTTGTCCCATGGCATTACTGATTTCTGTTTGATCTGTTCTAATTTTCAGAGAGTGCATTTCTTGGGTAAAACTGATCATTCTCTGTTAGAAGGTATATATTCTTCCAATTCTTTCCTCCTAAGATCTTATTTCATTTTTAAATTTTTTACTTCATTTCTTTTAGGTATTTCTGTAGGCCTTATGGAAAATGCATTTTTTCCTTTCAGTCTCTGCTTGCAGTTGTGGAGTTATTCTCTCTCTCTCTCTCTCTCTCTCTCTCTCTCTCTCTCTCTCTCTCTCTATTTCTCTCTCTCTCTCTCTTTCTCTCTCTCTCTCTCTTTTTCTCTCTCTCTCTCTCAACATTCCTGGATAGCTATTTTTATTGGGAAAATTCCATGTAACAATTTTATAAATCAGAGAGAAAATCTCAGCATTCTTTACTCAGCTTTGCACTTTCAGAGTCTCTATGAAGAAGAAAATCTATTAAAGAATAAGTTGTTTCCTGTAGGATTGTGAAAGATGAAAAACAAAAATGGATGATTAGCAGGGAATTCTTTCTTTGGCATCAACAGAGGCCAGGGCAACTGCTGCTTCATTCACTTTTACTAAAGACTTGTAGACAATCTTATATAGAAAGCTATCTCTGGTTCTTCGCATTCCAAATAGGATTTGCCTTACAACTGATACAGAGCTCTGACAGACTGTTAAATCTGAGTTGAGGTTATAGGTGTTTTCCAGCCTGAATTTGGGCCAACATACATGAACATCACTGGAATTCAGATTTTCAGGTAGTATCTATTCTTTCAACCTTTCCAGACTGAGCTGCTTTTTAATCTCTTTCAGGCCAGTAGAGTCATCCTCAATATTATCTGTCAACAAAATGATAATGCTCAGTTCCTTGTCCTTGCAAGGAAGTTGTAACAATAACTCAACACTTGAGCCTCCCAATGTAACCACAGGGCAGCTTCTTCTGATATATCATTTTCGCTGGTTTTTTGCTTCTTTCTTGTTTAATCTAAATGATGCATCAATATAAATACTTGATCAAATTTCTTTTCCATCCTTTAAAATAGATGGGATTCACCAGCACAAGTTCAGTCAGACTAAGAACTGCATCTCAAGCCAACAGCTCTGGAATTAAATCTTCTATTTACCTACTATCACTTATTTACTATTAACTACTGGTTAACCTCCTTCCTTGCATCTTCTGAAGCCTGCTGAAAGTCATCAGTGGCCAAGTCAGCTTCTGAAGAAAAGTCAAGAATTGTGCAAGATATTGTAAATCTTCTCTCCAGATAATCAGCAAATGTCAGAAGTAGGAAGCTATTTGTTTGTTAATACTAATCATTAGGTTCTGAAATCTTGAATGAATTTTATTAATATTATGAAAGTGAAAGGTGTTTAATATTTTTGCAATTGTGTTATCTCTGGATCTCTAAAATGCCATGGACAGAGCTAGAAGAAAGCAAAATGGAAAGATTTGTTTTGGGGTGGATTTTTTTTAAACTTCATAATCCTACATATTTTATTTTATGCATTTAAAAATAATTTTCTGAGATGAGTTCCACAGACTTCAGCAGATCTCCAAAGGTATTTTTGATACAAAAAGGTTAAGAACTCTTGCCTTGAAGTGTCATAATATAAATTTTGAACATATATCTGCATCAATTTATATGTCTTCCTAGGCTTCTCCAAATTTTCCTATTTCATGTTTTTCACAATAATATTCCATTATGTTCATATGCAATAATTTGATCAATCATTCCCCATTTGATAGACATTACTTTGTTAACACTTCTTGATTGCAAGGAATAATGCTGCTATAAATATTCTGGATTATTTTCCAGGGTCTTTGATATCTTTGGAGTTTCTTCATCAAAGGGAATGTGTGATTTACTGACTTTTGGAAGACAGTCACAAATTACTTTCCAGAATTATTGAATCCCTTTGTATTCATTGATGACACTAGAAAGAACAGTTTCTATAGAGTGGTATAAAATTATAAAGTGTTGAGAAGAGAATGGATGAAGACAAAGTGGAGGCATAGAGTAGAGACAACTTTTAACAGAAGTTTGTCCAGGAATAATAGCCAGATAGATTAGCAAGGTCAAGGAAAGATTTATTTTTAGAACTGGAAGGAACTAAGAATGTTAGTACACAAAGGGGGAAAAGTCAATGACAAAATAGAGATTGAAGATCATAGAATCTTAGACTTAAAAATAATTTCAAAGGTCATCTAGTTAACGTACAGGTATTTGTATAGTTGTGCAAATGTCCTCAATTAGGCACCGGCCCCTCAGTTAAGATTTACAGAAAGGCAGGATCTACTATCTTCCAAGGCAACTTGTGCCACTTATGGATAATTATAATTGCTAGAAAACTTTTCCTGACATCTGTATCTTCTTGTTCTTCTCTCTGGAGCAAAGCAAAACAAGTTTAATTCATTTCCAAAGGATAACCCTAAATATTTGAAGAAAGCTATCATTTCACTCCTAAGTCTTCTCTTCTACAATGCCCAAATCCCCAAATCTTACTTAGAGACAGTGGGAAAAGCATTGGATCTACAGTCTAGAGGATTTGGGTTCAAATTCCACCATTAGCATTTAACCACCTATGTAACTTTGAGCAAATCCCTTAATCTCCCTGAGCTTTAGATAGATTTTTTTCATCTGTAAAATAAAAGGGGAAGATCAGATTGCTTGCTGTCTTGGAGAATGGGGAGAAGGTGAAAATTTTGGAACACAAGGTTTTCAACGGTGAATGTTGAAAACTATCTTTGCATACATTTAGAAAAATAAATGTCATTTAAAAATAAAAATAAACAAAATAAAAAGGGAGGGTAGAATACTTTTCTCTTCTATTGTAAACATGCATTACAAATTACATATTGACCTTGTCCAAATTCTCTCTCCACCCCAAGCAAACAAACAAACAAACCAAGGTTCCATGAAAGAAGATCTGGATGCATCTGCATGCATACATAGGAGTATGTATGTGTGTCTAATGGGAACTATGGAAGGGAGGGAAGAAAAGAAAGTTACATGATAATTTTGTTATATATTTAAAAGGAATAGCAAGTTGTACATAATAGCTCTACAATTTCAGGTGCAATCCTCTTTTTTTTCTATTCCACTTTGTTATGAAAATATTTGTTTTTATTTCTTAAGTTCAGAATTAAAAAAACAACATAAGCCTCAATCTGCACACTGAGTCTATCATCTCTCTGTTTTATTATGGTTCCTTTGGAGCTGTAATTAGTTGGTTCTTGTATTTGATAAAAATTCCCAACTTTGCCAAAGTTGTTTGTCTTTATAATATTTTTATCATTACATAAACAATTCTCATGTTTTCACTCATTCACTTATCAATTCAAAGTCTTCCCAGGTTTCTCTGAGACTATTCCCTTCATCATGTCTTATGGCACAATAGCCTTCCATCATAGTTCTCTACCCTAACTTGTACAGCCATTCCCCAATAGATGGACACCACCTCCGTTTCTAATTCTTTAAGACTGCAAAAAAGAACTGTTACAAATATTTGTAAACATCCTTGATTAGAGTTTATTTCCCTGAGGATGACTTCCTCCCTTAATCTACTCTTTCATTTATCTTCAAGAAAGTTCGATTTGATGACTTTTCAGTTTCCTTTCAGCTTCATATCTGTGATCTCTGCATCTTGTTGATTTACTCCCCCACTCACCTTTTTGATCTCTTCCTCAGGGATTTCTTTTCCCTTCTGGTTTTCCAATAAACTGCCTTCTCTCCAATCTACCTTCCCAAGCAGCAATCCTTCTCCCCAAAGATGAGGAATAATCTCTGTGCTACTCCCTCTGGTGGAGTGAAAAGATAATGAGACTCCAAAGCTCATAATTGCACTAGATAATCCCCAATGTACCTATCAAAGACATCATACGTTTAGATTTGAAAATCCTTAGAGGTCATCTTGTCCAACTTTCTCATTTCATAGATAAAGAGCAGATGGTAAGTGATTTGCCCAAGATCACATAGGCAAAAAGGAAGTGGCAGTGCCATGATTTGAACTTCGTTCCTGACTCCTGATCACAATTGTGTCCTTTGACTTATATCGAATGGCCTTTCTCCTTTAGCAGGACTTCAGTTCTATTCCACCGCCCTCCAGAAATTCTAGCAAAAAGCAACTGCTTTCCATATTTATTCCCTTTATTCATTGCAATGAAACTGCAGTCATATCCATTCAAGTTCTCCAGTCTGTCTATACTCAAAACTCTACTCACTTTCTGTTAAGTTGTCTGGACAATGAGGCAGCAATCACCCTGATCTGCAAAGATACTGTAGACATCCCCAGGGTAGGGAACATTATGAATCTGACACTGAAAAGCCATTTTGAAATTCCTTCTTGTATTATTTTCACATGTTCAATTACACAGCTGATTGGAGGGGGCACATTTTTGGAACTATTTAGTGTGGTTTGGCCCCAAGCTGCAACACTAGAACACCAAAATCACTAGTTATAGCTCTGCTGGGTCTCTGCTTCTTTGATCAACCTAGTTGCCTTCTTCTATGAGGGGGCCTTAATGTGGGGTCCATGAACTTGTTAAAAATATTTTGATAACTCTATTTCAACATAATATTAATCCCATATATGTGGTTTTATGCATTTACATTATACAGAGGAATCCATTGGTTTCACTGGACCAAAGGGGTTCAAGACACTAAAAAAGCTTAAGAACCTTCATTCTATGTGTATAATTTTTATTAAATTACTTGTCTTCTCAATGTGAAGGGAGAAAGAGACAATTTGAAATTCAAAATTAAAAAAAGAATGTTAAAATTGTTTTTACACATAATTGGAGAAAAATAAAATATTTAAATTATTTAAAAGAAGAAGCTTTGTTCTAGATACTCTCTAGTCTGTTAGAATCCTTACTGAAATGTGTTCAAAAGTAAACTTCTAAACTTCCAGGCATGGAGGGTGAATACTGTTGCACTATTCTCTCTCAAGGACTGACACTCAAATGAAGCCCAAGGTCATACTAGCCTTTGTTGATTATCTTTTCTTGCTCACTATTACTCATACTGAGCAAATGGACCAAATGAGATAATATGTGTAAAGTACTTACCATGATACTTGGCACCCAACAGGAACTATATGAATGCTTAATATCTTCCTTATAATCTACTATAACAGTGATGTGCTGCTAAATGTTTAACAACCAGCTCTAGGTGGGGGGGGGGGGAGGGCATGTACTCATGATGTCCCCTTAGATTCAATCTGCATTTTTAACATTTTCTCTACCAATTAAGTCTGGACAACCAATAAATAATAAATTAATGTTTGCTGGTTTCTGAGGTATAAATGCTCACCCTAAAAATCTAATAATTGACTCTTCTGTGCCAGTTTGAACAGCACATCACCAGATACAACCCTATGCTTTTCTTGAAATGAACATGAGAGAGTTCTATGAGAAGGAAGTGAATGAGGAGGGGACAACTTATGGAGCTGAATCATGGAAGAGAAGAAAGAGGGGATACAGAATAGGAGGAAAATCAATGACTATCACATATATTATGTGTGAATCTTGTGGAACTATAGTAAGTACTACTAAGTACGTGTACTGAACTAGGGAACTGTTCAGCAACAGGCTAAACTAGATAACCATTGTCTATCAATTCCACTGACTTAGCACCTTGTTTCAGGTTTTGGCCCATAACAAAAGATGGCTTTAAAGATAACATCATTAGTCAATGAATGACTAGAACAGTTGAAGAAGAAGAGGAAGAAGTAGAAGAAGAGGAAGAGGAAAAGGAGGAGGAGGAGGAGAAGGAAAAAGAAGGAGGAAGAGGAGGAGGAGGAGGAGGAGAAGAATGGAGGAGAAGGAGGAGAATGACTATCACAGAGAGGATATAAGCTCGGACAAATTCAGCCAGAATGCAGAACTGGGAGACAGAGACCATGGTGGTGGTCCTTCTGCCTCCCCCACAGAAACCAAGACACATTCAGGAGGATCTCAAGAAGCTGACAGAAGCAGAGAACACAAAGATTGGCGTCAGGAGCTCAAGCTCTCGGAACCAAGGAGAGACATAGGTCTCTAAGAAAGCTAACCAGCCCCAGGAAAGGAGACATGACTTGGAAAGAGACAATAAAGGATTTGGACTTTAACCCCTGGCTGCATTTGAGGTGATTATTACTGTGAACTGAAACGAAGGCTGCCTCCAGAGACCCCCCAAGGAACCTGGTCCCAGAGAACATTACATTTGAGAGAAGAACATTACAATCTTTAAATAGGATGTTCCTATTTCCCCACATCTGTGTTCCTGCTTTGTCCAGGATAGGATAATGATGATGATGATAACAACCAACATTTATATAATGCTTAGTGCCAAGCATTCTGCTAAGCACTTTATGAATACTGAAAGGTTGGTGCTATTATTGTTCTCATTTTATAGATGATGCCATCTAATACACAGGCACTAAGACATTAGTGCTTAGAACTTAGACATTGATTTCCTTATGAGTCTCTATCCATTCTCCAGAGTTTCACTCCCTAGTAACTGTCAGGGCAGCGGCTCCATTGACAGAGATTTGGATGTAAGTATCTTATTTTAAGGGAGTGTATAAGCTCATGGAGGGAAAGGTTGGAGAGAACAGAAAAGGTGAGAGACGGAATCTTTAGGAGCACCCACACAGGTCAGGAGGCAAGAGTGAGAGACCAATCAGACAGGTTAGACATAACTGGCATTTAAAGCCTTCTACAACAAGATCTCCACATAATCTTTTCCATTTTCTCTTCTGCACTTTTTAAAATTTAGATTGGGCTGCTAACTATTCCCCGTCCTAGAGATTTCATCTCCTTCCTGTCTGCCTTTGCCCAGATGGTGGTCCATTTCTAATATACACACTTTCGTGTCTTTTAGAATCACAAGCTTCCTTCAAGGATAATTCAATAGAAGGTCTTTCCTAATTCCCTCAGTCATTAATTCCCTCTTCCTCTTCAAATTATTTTGTGTTACTTTGAATATATTTTGAAAATACTTACTTGCACGTCACACCTGAAAAACCCCTTAAGGCAGGGCCTACTTAATTTCAATATTGTACCTCTAGTACCTAGCACAGTGCTTTGTACATAGTAGGCATTTAATAAGTCTTTGTTGGATTGAATTAAATTTAATTGAATTGAGGGAAAGTCATGTCAGGAAATCCTAGGGGAAGAATTCAAGAAGGGGCTGACCCATAGGGCTGAATGCTAAGGGAGTTCTCAAGGAGGAAGAAAATTAACCTGTGGTGAACTTTTTGAATGTGTATAGGAAGTGACAGGAGCCCAACTGCAGAATAGAGAAAAGAGAGAGGGGAGTTTGGAAATGTTTGGCTAGAAAAAGGACATCGAATGGAACAGAAAGGGGCTGTGGGTGTGGAAGACTGTGGGAAATATGATGGTCAGGCCTTCTTCTGTCCCAGGATTTGTAGGTGTGGAGACCCAGACAAATGGGGTTGATGTCTTTGGTGCTGCAGGAAGAAGTACTGGGGGGCAGAGTTGGGGAAGGGGAAACCTGGGAGATGATCCTGGCCTCTCTCAGCAATCAAACTGAAGGAGAAAGCAATAAAGACAAGTAATATACAGGGTCCCCTTCCCAGCCTGTCTTCCCCACCTGGGTCACTGGGGGCCATATAGCAATAAGTCCAAATCCCATAAGAAGGCTCTGGGGAGACCCCTCCCCCACTGCCACTGTAGAGCAAGAGAGTTTTACACTGAGCATGCAGGAAATAAGACTAAATCCTAGGAAACAATAAAACAGCATTTCCACCTCCCTCTTGCCACCCCTTCTGTGCCTGATGTCTTAATCCTGGGAGGCTCTATTCTGGCTTTCCCTGAATCTTCCCATCACCTCCGCACTGGTTCCCCAGATAAAAGGGGGCCTCCTATCACTGAACTACTAGGGATAAACAACACTAGAGGCACCCGAAAAGGGACTCTCTCACTGGCATATGTGCAAATACATTCATGTACTCATACACAAACAGCCTCATACATAGTGGGGAGCATCATGGTACCATAGAAAATTCAATGACCCTGAAATCAGGGGAGTTGGGCTCAAATCTCTTCTCTGACCCTCACCCCCTGGGAAATTTTAGGAAAATTATTTTCCCTCCTTGGGCCTCAGTTTCTCCATCTGTAAATCCCTCCATTTGAGTCATGATATGGTCTCTGAGATGTATTCTGAAGGGGATGGGGAATGGGGGGAGGAGAGAACAGGAGAACCAAAGCTATGATTTCATTAGTATAAGGAATTTCCAGTAAGAAAACTCTCTTCACTAATGCAGACCAATGACTTCTCTGCAACTTACAATCTTATAGATTTGCCTAATAGCATGAAGAAGTTCTGTGATTTCCCCTGGATGACATAGCCAGGATGTGTCAGAGTTCAGAACTGAACCCAGATTTCTCTGGTATGGATGCCTGTTCTCCATCCACCATAGCAGGCTGTCTCTCTATCTCATTGTGAATCATTATTATTAGATATATTGACTGAATAAATAAATCCACATTCAGCATCTACCATTTGTCCATTTGCTCTGTAGTGGCAGTGGGGTGTCTCCTCAGGACCTTCTTATGAGATCTGGACTTATAGCTTCCAAATGATATATGGAGAATAAAAGGATTTATATGAAGTGTTCTTGTCCCCATAAAACTTCCCATCTTGTTGAAGAAAAAAGGTAGTACTCACAGGAGAAAGGAGACATTTCAGTTTGGAAAATAGGAATTAAAGAATTTTACATAGGCGGGATTTGGTAGGAGTGGAAAGTGTGAATAAAGGTCTAAGAGGAGAGTTGGGAAAGGGAAATAGCGAGAGGTGAGGTTGGGAAGGGAGGTTGGGACCAGAAAGTGGATCAGCTTGGATGACAGGCTTACTCTAGGAATGAGAAGATCAGATTCTTGGATAAGGAGGTGATATAAACTGCAATCTGAGAAAGTAAGGGTGGAACACACATTCTCACATTGCAGTTTCTGCCCTGAGACATCCATTTGCAAAAACTAACAGAATGAAATAATTCCTTTCAGAACTTTTTGCAAACAGATCCCAGATCTTCAGGGCCTGACATACCCAAGCCCCAGTCCTGAAAGCTGCCTATGTCCTCCCACCACCATCACTTCTACTGCCCTGGAACAAGGTTGGTAACTGAGGGAGGGGAAGGAAAAGGAAAAGGAGGGCAGGGACTGGAACTGAACTGGACCAAGGAGAGAGAAAATGCCAGGATGACGGCATCATGGAGACCAGTCAAGGACAAGGTGTGGCCCCAACAGAAAGAATTTTTTGAATTTGTTTCACTTCTTTCAAAGTAGAAGAAGCCTGGACATAGCATCAGTCAATTAATCAATCAATCAATAAAGATTTATAAAGCACTTACTATGTGCCAGGCACTGCACCAAGTGTATCTAGAAAGATGTGTGAAGCTGCATGTGTTTCCATTGGGATTTGTTTCTATCTGTTTGTCCTTAGGCAGGGAGTATCACGACCAGAATTATCCAAATCAGTCAACTGCTTATTCAATTAGTCAAGAAGCATTCATTGATCACAATACACTGTTCCAGGGATTGGTCCACAAAAACGTGAAGAAACAGCAGCTGCCCTCAAGGCATTGCATTTTATAAGTAGGAAACACTGTGTACTTAGATTAGTAAATACAAAATATTTGGCAACTAAATGCAAAGCAATCTGGAACAAAATACGAAAGAGGTGGGGAGTGGGGGGGAATGGGGCAAGGATTAGAAAGGGATTCCTAGAGAAAGTGGCTCTTGATTTGATCCTGGAAAAGAACTAAGGATTACCAGAGGCTGACATGAGAAGGAAGGGTGTTATAGACATAGGGGTGAGAGTGAGGGATGCAAGGGTATGGAAAGTAAGTCAGTTTAACTAGAATATAGAGGGTTCATGAAGAGGAGTCAGGTAAAATCAATATGAAAACCAGATTGAAACCAGATTGTAAAGGAGCATGGTTTGCCAAGCCAAAATGAATAGTTTGTGTTTTATCTTATGGACATTAGGGAGCCAGTGAAATTTCTCCAGGTGGGGAGTGTCATGGTCAAAACTATGAAAGAAAAAAAATGAAGGCTACCCTCTCTGTCCAAACCTTTTAGTTCAAACCCCCAAAAATGAAGACAATGCCATTTGAGTAATAGTGTTTAAGAGTGTTATAACTCCTCCCTACCATCCCAGTAGAGACTTCCTTTCAGATCCTACTTTAAAAGAATCCTCTTTTTTTTATTATAGCTTTTAATTTACAAGATATATGCATGAGTAATTTTTCAGCATTGACAATTGCAAAACCTTTTGTTCCAATTTTTCCCCTCCTTCCTCCCATCCCTTCCCCAAGATGGCAGGTTGACCAATACATATTAAATATGTTAAAGTATAAGTTAAATATGATATATATATATATATATATACATGTCCATACAGTTATTTTGCTGCACAAAAAGAATCAGATTTTGAAATAGTGTACAATTAGCCTGTGAAGGAAATCAAAAATGCAAGCGGACAAAAATAGAGGGATTGGGAATTCTATGTAGTGGTTCACACTCATTTCCCAGAGTTCTTTTGCTGGGTGTAGCTGGTTCAGCTCATTTCTGTTCTATTGGAACTGATTTGGTTCATCTCATTGTTGAAGATGGCCAGGTCCATCACAATTGATCATCATATAGTATTGTTGTTGTTCAAGTATATAATGATCTCCTGGCCCTGCTCGTTTCACTGAGCATTAGTTCATATAAGTCTCTCCAGGCCTTTCTGAAATCATCCTGCTGGTCATTTCTTATAGAACAATAATATTCCATAATATTCATATATCACAATTTATTCAGCCATTCTCCAATTGATGGGCATCTATTCATTTTCCAGTTTCTGGCCACTACAAAAAGGGCTGCCACAAACATTTTTTCACATACAGGTCCCTTTCCCTTCTTTAAAATCTCTTTGGGATAAAAATAATCCTCTTTTAAAAAAACCTATCAGTTTCAGAGAAATTTTCAAAATGGAAACCAATGAAACTAGACCCCTTCTCCCTGGGGGGGAGGGGGGAAAAGTCTTGTCCCTAAAAGAGACCCTGCCCAGGTAGCATTTGAAATGCTTGTGCCTCTTTTCAGGGCTGGGGCTATTCTGTGAATAATTTACTTGGGGCCATCTGGTCTTCATAACAGATTTTGGAGGGGTGGGAAGAAACGAGTGTAACTAAAATAAATTAAGGATTTAGGGAACCTCAAATAAGCTCAAAGAAAGGTTGGGTGGGACAGGATGAGCAGTGTTGCTGAAACACTGATGAAGAAGCCACTGAGGGTTTTCTAAGACTTCTGGTTCTGGTGTGTGTGTGTGTGTGTGTGTGTGTTGGGGGTGGGAGACAGGACGGAAATGCCAGCCTATGCTAGCTGTGGGGAAACTCCATTCCTTTACTGTGATTCATAGAGAGAATCTAATGGGAAAATTAAAAGTGAGGAATATCAACTAGGGTTGGGGGAAGGAGGGGCAGAAGACATCGAAGGGGTAGGATGCAAACCTCCACTCCTGATCCCTGCAGACAGCTGCTAGAACATGGGAATATCATAAGAGGAAAGGACGGTTTGCAAGCAATATTCCTAGCATGGCCGCCACGGAGCTGGATTCCAACATCGGCAGCTATACCTCCAGGAACTGTGACAGACCAGGTTCTCCTAACCCAGGTATGCATTAATTTGTTATCTTTGTAGGTGGTACCATGGATAGAGTGATAATCTGGAATTAGGAAGACCAGAGTTCAAATTCAGCCTCAGATGGACATTTACTAGGTGCGTGACTGGGATCACTTAATCTCTGTCTCAGTTTCCTCATCTGTAAAATGAGTATGAACAAATAGCACCCAGGGTTGTTGTATCAAATGTGATATTTGTAAAACACTCAGCACAATGCTGTGCATAAAATAGGCATTATATAAATATTAGCTATTAACATAATTATTCTTTATAGCATATCCCCAGACCCGGTCCATCTTAGAACAAAATGAAGGCTGGGAAAGCTTTCTCAGGCTACAGTTTTCAAAACTCTGCTGTATTTTCCCCTTAGATAAAAATTCCCCATTTCTCCAACATTCAAGATTTAAATGAAGGTTCTTAGGAATTAGGGTTGAGCTGTGCTCATCAAGCAATTCCTGAATCTATGGAAGGACACATTCTTTCTCTTCTCCCAAGACTGTAGGGTTTTTTTTTTTTTCTCAACTTTGGAGGGAGGGACTCAGGAATGGAAGAGGTGGGCCTTTCTGCCTATATTGATTACAGTTCAAATTCCTTGTCCTAATTCCATTTCTGGCCCTGTCCCTGAAGAGCAGGGACTATCTCATGTTTAGATCAAACCTCTTTCCCCTGTCATCTCCTTTTAGGCAACATAGAATCAGGTTCTGTTAGGGAGAAGATATTTGAATTCTAGGACTGAGGCCTACATGGAACCTTTGCAGAAATTGCTTCAGAGAGATCAGTTTCCCTTTTCCTCTTCTTTTTGTCTTTTGGTGAGGTAGGGAGACCAGATTTGTGCTTTCATTGGTTTAGGGAACTTCCAGGGAATAAACACTTGATAACTAATGCTGCTCTGCAGGACTTGCTTTGCCATTTACAGAATTGTGTGGAGATGCTGAGAAATTAAATGACTTGCCTAGGATCACACCATCATCAGTGTCAGAAGAGAGACTTGAACCCTATTTTTTTTATGACTCCCGGCTCCCAAATCTCTACACTATAACAGTGGCATCAAACTGAAATAGAAACAGGGGCCACCAAATTCCCTACATAAATATCCCTGTGGTTACATATTAACAGTTTAAAATGTAATGTTATCTGTGTTTTATTGCATTTTTTATTAATTTTGTTAAATATTTCCCAGTGACATTTTCTTCTGTTTCCTATGGCACTTGGGAGTGTTGCAAACTGAATGCAGCCTAGGGTGTTTGATACCTCCACACTCCCCCACACCAGCTTCCCTTGTTAACCTTTCAGAAATGATCAGCAATTCCAGAATCCCTCCTTGAGAGGATGAGAGAGAGAGAGAAGGGAGCTTACTTCATGTCAGTGTGGCTGTTGGGAGAGAAAAAATTATGGAGGGAGAGAGACAGAGAGAGAGAGAGAGAGAGAGAGAGAGAGAGAGAGAGAGAGAGAGACATGAAGAGAGACAGAGAGAGAGACACACACACAGAGAAAGAGAGACAGACAGAGACAGAGACTAAGAGAGGTAGGGACAAACAGACACAGAGACACAGAGAGACAGAAAGAGAGAGACAGAAACAGAGACAGGCAGAGATAGACATTCTACTCAAAAGTTCTACTCATGTTTACCTATACTGAATTTCCCATTTCTCTTATTTGAGGTCTAACAGAGTCTTCCTCTCCTATCTTTTCCCCTGTTTTACTTGGAGGATCTCTGAACATCGAGGATGCTCTCTGGATATTGGTGAGTACTGCCGTTTCCCTCTTCTACTTAGTCAGACTCCATCTTCTAGATGCCCTGAACCTCCCCCAACTTCTTCCAGATATCTTAGCAGCTCCTCATTCTACTATTGCTTTGGTCCAAGAGACAAGGCCAAAGGACTGGGGATTTAGAACCAGGAGGACCTTGGAGGCCATAAGTCCAACTCCCTCATTTTCTAAACCCCTTCCTGGACAGACTGCAGAGTGATCTCCCAAATGCACAGCTCTAATAATAGTCTTTCACTATTCAAACACTTCTAATAGCTCCCCATTGCCTACTGACTGACTAAAGCCAATATTTCTTGGCCTGCCGTATCAAGTCCTCTATGAAACTGGCCTTAACCCATGTGCACAATCTTATCTCCCATTTTAGGTGTGTAATTGAGTATCTCAGAGGATTTAAGGAGGAGAGATGATGTATCTCATTTTACAAGTGAAGAAACTGAGGCCCCAAAAGGTTAAGTGGCTTATTTAAGAGAGTGGTGGTGATAAGATTTGATTCCAGGACCTCTGAGTCAGGAACCAATCCTCTTTCTCTTGTTGGGGAAAATACACTTATTTGAAGTCAGCTAGCAAGCACTTAGATAGCACAGAGGGTAAAGAATTGAACCTGGAGGCAGAGACCTGAACTCAGATGTGGCTGAGTAACTCAGGCAAGTTATTTAAATTCTTTCTTCTTCAACATCCCTGTCTGCAAAATAGGAGGATTTTTCTTTGTTTTTCTGTCTCTCTCTCTCTCTTTTCCTCTCTCAACATATTTCTTTTCTCTTCCCACATTGACACCCACATAAGGTAGGCTCCCTTCCTTCTTTTTCTATCTATCTGCCTCCTTCAGCCATTGGACATGCTCAATGGATCTAATCTCTATGTAGCCTGAGATACTCAAGTCATCAGTAAGGAATCATATAGGAGTCACCTTGGCACAGACTTAACTCAATCTCAATCCCACCTTGCACCAATCATTAGGTCTGAAAAGAGAGTCAATATGGAATAATGAAAGATTTAAACTCAGAATACCTAGTATCAATCAAATCAAGTTGTTATGATCATTCATTCATTAATCAACCCTAGAAATTCCCTTTACTTTCTATATGAAAGGAGTATATCTATCTGTCTCTGTCTATCCATCTCTCTATCTATAAATCCATCCACCTATCTATCTCTGTCTGTATGTCTATTTATTCATTTATCTCTATTTCTGTCTATCTATTTATTTATCCATCTATCTCTTTCTATCCATCCATCTATCTATCCATCTAGAGGGAGAGAGAGAGAAAGAGATTGGGGAAAGAATACTCACACCAATGAAACTTTGGATCTTGGTGATGTAGTAATATAGGGCACTAGAATTGGAAACAAGAAGACCTGTTCATATTCCTGAGAAACTTAATAGTTGTGTGATCATATTCAGGCACTTAATTTGTCTCAGCTTCAGTTTCCTTAGCTATAAAATGGGGTTAACAATAGCACTAACATCACATGGCTACTATGAGGATTACATGAGATCACATATATAAAGCATTTTCTACCTTAAAATTATCCATGCTGATCATCATTGGTATTACTAAAAATATTGAAGTATGATATTTGAGAGGCGACATGATAAAGTAAAGAGAGTTTATATTGGAGTCAGAAAGACCATCTCTGACCCATAATGATCATGTGACCCTAACCGTTTAGAATCTCAAATGATTTTATAAGATAATAGAGAAAAGATGGATAGATAGTATCATGGAAACAATAAATATGAATTCAGACAGATTTCTATAGATAGTGGAGGATAGAAGGGCTGGAGTTGATATAGTCCATGGAATCGTGAAAGAAGATATAACAATATTGTTGAAGAGCAGGTGCTAATCAGCACTGGTAAAGACAGTTTCCTCCTAAGGAAATCACATGTCCACTCCCACCCCCAAACTCACAAATTTTGTCTATCTGTCCATCCTTCCATCCATCCATCCATTATCTCTGTCAGACTGACTATCTTCCTAAATCATAGGGAATTATTTTTAAAATAAAAACATTGTGAACAAAATACAACAAAGTGAGTTGTTACTGTTGCTGCTGCAGCTGTTGTCAATACAAGACTCTCCCAGCTTTGCTATTTCAAAGCTCAGTCATCATATCAGGCCAATCCGAATGTTACTTCCTTGACTGAGAAACACCTGGAATTCTGAATTTTCAGGGCAGACTAGAATGATACTGCAAATCCTAAATTTGCAGAATGATTTGGATTTTCCCCTACATCAAGTTGTAGGAACTATTGTCTTCCCTAAGGTTCTCATTCCTTGGGTGTCTCCTATATACATAATTACTGGAAAAACCACTGGACTGGGAATCAGAAGATGAGTGCTAGTCCCTTGTTGCCACTAACTAGAATGTGTACCTTACACAAGTCATGTCCTCTCTATGAACCTCAGTTTTTTTGTCATTATGATGAAGAATTAGATGCATTAGTCTCTGAGCTCCTTCCCAGTCTGTACACTCTATAGTTTGATGATTTCAAAATCCCATTTCTACAGGTTTACCATTTCCAGATATCCACACATAGAATAGCAATTACATGAAATTTTTCCCAAAGGAAAGGAGATGATCCCTCATAGTTTGTCTTTTTATACCCCAGTCTTCTGTGTTCCCCAAATTGAAGAGACCAAAAAAATGACATCACTAGGTACTAACTTGCTCCTCTCTTCTACTTGGGCCATACCTAGCTCTTTTTTTTTAAAAAAAAATTTTTTTTAAAGTATATCTGGACACATGTATACAGGGTCACTTGGCTGAAACCTCTGTCCTTTCAGCCAGGGTACCCAGCCTGAGGCAAAAGGATGACTCCAGATGGGTTTCTCTGATTATCACACGTAGTTCACCTTCCCTGGGCTTCCAGAACAACTGACTTCCAAACTATAGCCCTAGTCAACAAATGTTCAAATGTGGCTTCAAAGAAAAACAATTGGTTTTTAGGAGAATACTAGATTAAAATTAGATTAGGAGAATGTTATTCATTTACTATCCAATGTACAAAAAATCCCCCTCACTATCTAAGTTGAGAATTCCTTCCTTTTCCTTGGAATTTACTTGGAATCTTACTTCCCAAATCCTATTTAAATTCAGTTTTAGACTGGCTCTACTCAACATCAACTGGTCATGAAGATCCATGCAAGTGAAGTAAGACTTCAGTAAGGAGAAGTCTTCCTACCCAGAGAACCCTTATTGGCCACTTCTCTTAGCCCATTCTCCCATTTCTAAAGTAGAGTATAGGCTACATCAATCCACCAGTATTTATTAAGCAAACTTGCTATGTGTCAGGAACTTTTAAGCACTGGGGCTACAAAGAAAAAGGAAAAAATTATCCCTACCCTCAAGAAACTTGCATTTCAACAGAAAAGACCTAAAAGGCATAAGTAACAACAAGACATAGGGGAGAAGACAGAACCATCTTCAAGTAGAAAAGAGCAGACAATAAGACCTCAGAGAGCTGTGCTGTAAGTTAAGGGCAGCAGAAGAGGTAAGTCCAGTGCTTCCTGAAAACTAATTAAATAAAGGGAGGAGGGACACATTCAAAGTCAATTTCTGGTCCATTAATTGGAAAGGTTCCACAGCAAGTCCTGCTTCTGTATATTAGCCCATGTATGTATACACAGAGAGAGAGAGAGAGAGAAAGAGAGAGAGAGAGATTTTGCTCATTTCCTAAGTGTAAATTTTCACTCATTCAACAAACATTTTTTATGCACTTAGTATGTGCAAAGCCTTGTCTTCCACTAAGCTGTGACAGAGATAGAAATGAATATGGCATAGGCTTTGCCCTCAAAGAACTCACATTCTAGTTGACAATGAAATAAATGAATAAAAAGGCACTAAATGCTTACTTTAAGTCAAGTGTTGGAGATATATATATATATTTTTAAATTGCGAGAGTCCCCATCCTCAAAGATTGGGTATTCTAAAAGGGAGAGACAACATATATAAGGTAGTAATGGTCAGGAAGGGGATATTTGGATATTTTGGTTTGGGAAGTCACAGGGATGGTGATAAGAACCCAAGGTGAATTGATTGAGATATGATCTCTCCAATGGCAATATTAATTTGATTCGAGACTGGTAGAGGGGGTGAGGGAGAAAGGATGAGAGAAGGTCCAAAAGATATAAGGAGTTAAAGATCAAAAAGTTAATCAGCAAGCAAATCTGATGGCAAAATGTCAGAGTAAGGTGGTAAGCACCCTAATCAGGGTTTCTGTTACTGATATTCAGTCATTTCAATCACATTCAACTCTTTCTGAACCCAACTGAGGTTTCGTTGGTTAAGGTACTATAGTGGTTTGCCATTTCTTTCTCCATCTCATTTTACAGATAAGGAAATTGAGGCAAGCAAGTTTAAGTGACTTGCCCAGGATCATCCAGCTACTAACTATCTAAGGTCAAGAACTTCTTGACTCCAGCTCCAGAAATCCAGAAGATGAAAAGACCCACTTACATCTGAGTAAACAGGGAAGGGTTGGGCTGGAAGACTACTTGGAGTCAATAAAACAAAATCCAGAGGTACTTTATATATAAAATATACAAAGAGAACATATGGGCCAGTTTGGCTAGAGAATAAAGCTAATTTACAGGGGCAATCTGTATATACTGATTATTGTGTAAGGAGCCTTTCTGGTTTTGTCATTTAAAACATGATAGGGTTGGACTATATGATCTTTAAGAGTTCTCCCAAGGTTTACATCTTGCAAGATACTTAGTTACATGATTGAAGTAGGTTATAAAATTGTTAAAGTGGAGGTCCGCCTTTTAATATTAGCCCAAGGGGTCTGAATGTTATTCAATAAAAAATGGGGAACCATTGAAGATTTTTAGACAGGGAAATGGTATTATCAGAGTTGTATGCTAGGGAATTCTGGCATCCTGTGTAATAGGAGATCTCATCTATAAAAGTAAGGGTTGGATTAGCTGACTTTTCAACTTTAATTCCATAATCCTTATGATTGCCAGGTGGAGATTCTGGTGGTAGAGAAACCAAGTTCTCACTGTAGTCAAAGCAAGAGGTGATGAAGGCCCAAGTTAAGGTGGTCACTTGGGAATTTAGAGGACCATTATTGCTTGGTCCCATGAAAAATAATAATGTTTTTTTTCCATTTATAATGCTTAGATCTCTGGTTTTCAGGAGCCACCAGAACCAATGAGATCACCCAGGTAATATATTCATTGAAGAGTAGGGAGTGACTTTCCAGTTGGATAATACTATGGTCAGTAACACAGAAGGGGAAGACTAAGCAGCCTGGAGTGAGGGTGAGGAATTGTATTTGAGTACTATCACAAATGATGATGAAATCCTGGACACCCCCAGGGAAAGTTGCTGGAACAATTTTTCATCATCCAGGCAAAGAGAGCCTAGATGAACAAAACCCCAAGATAATTAGAAACCCCCCAAGTGCTCATAGAATATGAGAGCCAAAAGGGACTTTATATCCTCCCTTTTCTGAACTCAGATAGATACACTGACACTGATATGTGGTATCTGACATTGATAACACATTACCTTGCATTGAGAGTTTCCTTTTCACATTTGAGTCTTATCTCCCACCCTGAAATTCCAAGGGCCAGTGATTAGATTTGTTCCTTGGTTTATCTGCCCCCTAGCTCCTAGTCCAGGGCAGAGCACCATAAAGACCCTGAGAATCTGTTTGATTCTCAAGAATTTTTAGGGGTTGCATGCTCCAGGAAGCCCCACTAACCTTCTCATAAGAACCTCTCCTAGACTGATTGGTTGGGCATCAAGTAGGGATCAGCTATGATTTAGAAGCACCAGTCAAAGGATCCAGATTTGACTCATCTCTAACACTTGTAATCTGTGTGACAATTCACTTAGCTGTTCTAAACCTCAGAGTTATTGGTAATGAGTTGTTTTTGTTTTGTTTTCAATCCATAAGATGATGGGGTTGGAGTAAAAAATCCCTGATAATTTTCATCTCTGTTTTTCACTTTTTGTTGTTCTGTCCTTCAGGACTATTGAAACCAATAATTTTCAAACTTTCCTTCTCAGGATCCCTTTATATTATTAAAAATTATAGAGGATCTGTCCAAAGAGTTTTTATGTGAATTATATTTATAGATATTTATTATTTGAATTAAAAACTAATTTTGAATTTGTAGAACCTCTGAAAGGGTTTTTAGAAACCTCCAGAATTACCTGGACTACACTTTGAAAGCCACTGATCTAAACAATGCTGATGACCAGAGAGGAATACAGTCCTCTATGTGCCCTCTCTTTTATTTGCTTGCCCCATAAGCATCCTAGGATCTCTTAAGGTTGCTAGGCTGGATAGGGTAAGGTAGGGTAGGAAGAGGGCTCAGATTCTATGTTCAGATGTCCATATAGGATAATGGGTTTGAGAAAGGACCTTGATTGCACCTTTTCTCAGCATGCTAAAAAGCCTATCAATGACCAGTTTATCAATTAAGATGTAACTTGTAGAATGGAAAGGGCATTGAACTAGGAGTATGAAGATAAATTATAGTCATAGAATTATGGGACTTAAAGTTAGAAGAGACCATATAAATCTTTATGTGGGGTCCCTCTCCTCCATATCCTCTGGAATACCCTCCACAGGCAGCAGCTTATATCCTGAGAGTCTTCCTGAAGTTTTCTTGACATTGCATGAATAAAATAGATTGTTCATTCCCCCCTCATTTTCAGAGGAGGATTTCAGTTCAGAAGGGTTAGATGATTTTTGAGATGTTATAAATATCAGGAGCCTAAATGGTATTCACATTCAGATTTTTAGACTCCAGTTCTCTTTGGAGACTTTCTAGGCTGTACAGACAACCTGGCTGTACCATTAAGAGCCATACAACTTGGAACAAAGTCATTAGGATGTAGATATATGTTCTAGTCCCACATCTACACCACTGATAGGCTCTATAAACTTGGGCAAATCATTTAATGTCTGTGAGCTTCACTTTACTCATTTGGGAAATGGGAAAAAATAGTCTGTTTTATTCAAGTAAGTTAAGTGATTTAGAGGAAAACTACCAAGTCTTTGGGTTGACTTCCTAGGGAGGATTTACCAGAGGATGTAGGTAAGTGATCTAGAGGTTGTTGTTTGTCCTTTGTTCTCAAAGAGGACCATGACATCAGGAAGTTGATGCCATGACCTGCACGTAAATTGGGTTTAAGTGAGGAAAGAAAAATACCAGCACATTGGGTTGATTTCCTATGGAGGATTTACCAGAGGATGTAAATAAGTGATCTAGAGGAAAGTTATGGAAGATTTACCAGAGGATGTAGTTGTCATCTGTACGGATCTGTAGCCAAGCTTTCAAAGTCTGATTGTAATGAATGCAAAATGTGACCATTCCCAGATCATCTGAGACCATAGGAGCTCAGGTTGAGGAAGAGTGAAGGACTTCCCCCCTCCCTCCCCAATTATGCCTGCTTTATCCAAGGTTCAGTCTGCTGTATACAGCTTTGATTATGAAGATTTGAGTCTCACCTCCCTTACCCACTCCCAGACCTGACTTAACCACCTCTATTTCTTAATGACAGCAACATACCTCAGTAAGTCAAGAGAGTCGGTGAGGGAAGAAGGGCCACAAGTCCAATTCAGAAAAGAATGGATTGGTACAAAAGGATATCTATTTGGCTCCAGGTATTCTCATTTCCTGGAGTCCTGTATCTCAGAAAGGTTGGGCTTCCCCCTGCACCTTCCCCCAGGGCTTGTCTGAGGGTGACTTCTTTGTTCCCTCCCCCAGTTTCCCTCCCAAAGTCCAGGAGGAAAGGGAAGAAAGAGCAGGTCCCAGCTAATGCTTTCAGAAGGACAGGACAGGATGGTGTGGGGGAGAGAAAAGGGGAGCAGAAAATGAAGGACAGCTTTGTTCTGTAGGATTAATGAAGTGGCTTCCAGGACTAATAGCCCATTTACCAACATCTCCTCCTCTGCTTCTCCCCTCCCAAGGTAACCTGTGGCCGCAGCCCCCAACCTCTCAAGAGTTATTTTCCAGCTCCACTCCAGCTTCTCAGGGAGCTCAGAGAGGAAAAGAAAGGTTGTAAAAGGTCTCTTAGCAGTAGGGCCTCCCCCTTCGTTTTCTTCGATTTCATGGTTTTCACACACACACCCCTGTCACTACCACCACCCATCTCCCACCCCCGTCGGTACACACTATCACTCCGTCCACCGGCATCTCTATGTCAGATAGTTCAATTCTAAAACTACTGCTTACTTGATCACAGTTAAAGAGAAAGGGATCAGTATTTTCAGGGTAGGGGAGAATCAGGATCAGTGTTTGGGGTGGGAGGGTGGGGGAGAGGGTTTGTGTTATCACAAGTAGGGTAGAATTAATTTCACTGAGGATAGCATTAAATCCACTCGTTACCATCAGGGTAGAAATATCAGATCATCGCGGTGACTTGGTTTCCTCCCCCACTTCAGAGCCTTCCCCTGTACAGCCCTATTTCCCATTTTCCCATCCCTATCCCACTTCCTAGCCTCAGTCTGCCTCCCACTCCTCTCCAACAGAATGAGCCAGAATCGGGATAAACAGTAACTAATTGGATTAGGAGCTGATAATATTGTTGACCTTTCTTAATGGTTTGCTTGGCTGCCTTTCCACCACACAGTGGCTTCATTTTATGCAAGAATGTGTGTGTGTGTGTGTGTGTGTGTGTTTGTGCGCGCGCGCACCCGCGCGCTCTCTCCGGGGGTGAAATGAAACCCCTGTTAACCTCAGAATAAAATGGGCTGAGCCTCCTCCAGCCATGCCCCCTGCAGCAGGAGCACACACAAATACATATGCGCACGGCTACACACAAGCGCACATGCAGGTACACACCGGCGAGCACACATTTACACTCAAACCCATATGGCCCGATGCGGACACGAATCCCCCCACCCTTCACCTCCGCATTTGCATTCATTTAATCAGTGTGTCTTTTTTTTTCTTTTCTGTCTGTCTGTTCCCCTTTGTCGAGCTTCAGTTGTCTCTGACTCTCTCCGGATCTCTGTTTCTGTGTCTCTGATTGGGACTGAAGAGGAACCTGAAGGACATAGGGGCAGGGAAGGTGTGTGTGGGGGGATGCTGAGAAGAGAGAGAAGGTTAAAAGGGGGGACAAACTGGAAGAGGGAGGGGAAAAAAGGGGAGGAGAAGGGAGGGGAAAGGGGGAGAAGACGGGAGAGGAGAGGAGGGGGCCGCTG
The DNA here is from genome assembly GCF_902635505.1 of Sarcophilus harrisii. Lineage (NCBI taxonomy): Eukaryota > Metazoa > Chordata > Mammalia > Dasyuromorphia > Dasyuridae > Sarcophilus > Sarcophilus harrisii. The sequence goes on from NC_045427.1 coordinate 557,247,932, forward strand.
CCAGTACAGAGCAGATGTTGCCGCTCCGCGGATGAAGCTGTTAGTGTGAGTGGAGTTTCTGGAACGGTAATTAGCAGAGCCCTCATTACCCTGGCGGAGCCGATAACGCGGAGGGGGAGAGGGGCCGACATCAGGGTAATGGGGAAGAAGGGCCATTGAGGAGCTGGAGCCGCGCCTGGGACGGGCTCCGCTCGCAGCTGGAGCCGGGGAGGGGGGCTCTGAGCCAAGGGTGGAAGGCGAGATGAGAGCAGCGCTAGCGGTGCCGCGAAGCAGCTGTGAGTGGCGCGGTGGGTGACCCCGGGGAAGTGGGGGGGGGGGGGGGGGGGGGGCGGGAATATGAAAGAGGGCTGGGGGGGGGGGAAATGAGCAGTTGGCATTTAATAATAGGTTTGCATCCATTATCTCCTCCTATTCTCACTTTTGCTGACCTCTGAGGTCAGCAGGGCAGGTAATAATCTTTCCATTTTACAGATGAGGACACTGAGGCCCAGAGACTTGGTCACGATCTCATAGTAAGTGGCCAGAGGCGATGCTGGAGCCTCAAAAAGAGCCTGACTGGCATTTTCCACGTCTTTTTCTCTCTCCCTTAAAAGGTGGTAGTAAAATTGATTAAGAAAGGGAGACACTGAGTAGAAGAGGAAGAGTGGAATCTGCAGAGAAAAGGATTCCAGATCCTAGTGGGCCCATATTCGGGATGTGGGCTTTGCTTTTTGGTATGTATCAGAGCTTCTTAGTAACGGCAGAATAGAACCTCAGAATAGAACCTCATGGCCGGAGCGGTGAGGGCAATCAGCCTCTGCTGCCTGGCCTAGGACCCAGGAGGCATAGACTAGGGCAGGACTCGTTTAATGTTGGACCCTGAGAAGTGAGGAAGAGCCCACATCTAGACTAGGTTGACCATCTTTGTGTATTCTGTAGTCCAGTGGCCTCAGGTCCTTTCCAGAACCTTGAAATAGGATGGACCTCAGAATTGGAAGCCTCTTTAATTTCTCACCAAACTTTACCCACATTTCTCCTCTCTTTCACACAACCCCCCTCACTATTCCCAGCAAGATGAAGAGTATTCTTCAAGTTCTGCATCAGGAGCCTCTCAACTCCCTCCAGTCCCCTTTGTTGCTCTGTGGTAGTGCTCCGGTTATCTCTTTGTATAAATCTAGTCATCCTATATAAATCCAGTCTTTCCTAAAGAAGGTAGGCCAGTACAGGACACAGCTGGAGTTCAGAGTATATACTTGCTCAGCACTGCTTAAGGGAGAGCCCACACACAGCGATTTTTGCAAACTATCCCCAACCTTGCTGGCCCAGAGCCCAAGAGAAGATAAACCAAATGAGAAATCCCTCTGTTGTTTCTCAATGTCCCCATACTCACCTCACCCCCAACTCATACACACAGATTGCCATTTGCCAATCAGTCCCATTATGAGATCTTAGTTTTATTGCTTAGAGAGACAACACTGGACCTGAGATCAGAGGACCTGGATTTGTATCCTAGGTCACTTCTCCAGGTGATGGACAAACAACTTCCCTTTTCTGGTCCTAACTGCATCATCTAAGATTGGATTTATACTAAATCTCCTGGTGCCTTTTAGCTCTAAATCCTAGGGCACAATTCTCCTACCCAAGACCGTTTTTTTCTCTTTTTGGCTCTACAGGGGGGAGGATAAGAAAAGAAAGATCCAATCATCTCCCACCCTAGATTTTTTTTTTTTATGACTCAAGGGAGGCAGTCTCTCCCTGTATCAGGCTACTAAGGTCAGAGTGAGGGTGAGAAGTCCTAGAGATACTCCACAGTACCCCCTCTGGTACTGCCAGAGCTGGGCTACATGGCAAGGGAGGGGTTAATGGGGAGAGGATGCATCAGAGCAGGAGGCTCCTGCCTCCACCCCCACCCCCCTCAGTTGCTGACTCTTCCTTTTTGTTCAGGCTGACAGGGAGCACCTGGTGTGCTCTGCAGAACAATATTGTTCTTGCCTCTCTCCCTCCCTCCAGCCCCCCAGGCTCCCAGCCCCCAGTCCTTTGCCCCCCCTGTAATGCTACCCCTCCTTCTCCTTCTTCCTTGTGGCCTCTCCCACCCCCCTGCCACAGGCACTGCGCCCGCAGCGTCTCAGGAAACACAACATATGCTGTCATGAATGTGAAAATGTGGCCTCTTCATTCATGGCCCTGCCGGCCCCTGGGAGTGAAGGAAGGTCAAGTGGGAAAAATTACCATCCCCTTTCCAATCTGATCTAAGTCCCCATGAGAGGTAGGGAAGGGAAAATAGATTTTCCCTATGATGAGAGGGAAGGAGAACTCTGAGATCAGCTCTTCCATTTCCCGCACCACCTGCAAATGTTGGGGCAAAAGCAAAGAGCCCTAGTTTCTTTCAGTATTTCTCACTCATCGACCATGAGGATGGGGAAGGGTGGAGGGTGGAGATGAAGGAGATAAAGGCCTGACAGAGCATTCCCTTGTATGGATGGGAGGAGTGTTTCCAGGAGTAATGGGTTACTAGTAAGCAGGTTTGGGAGGTTCTATAGATGCCTTCTTCCCTGTGCCTGGGCACTTCCTCTAAGGTATTGCTGGGTGTGTCTCTTTCCAGAGGGCAAGAGGTGGCTAAATTGTTAGCAACTTCCTTAAGGGTAGATGGGATTGGGTGCTAGTGGAAAATACAGTTGGCTTTAAACTTGGGCTTTCCCTTCACTCTTGGTGGACAGAGAGCATCTGAATTTAAATACAGGCCCACTCACCCTACATTCATTTCATCCTCCTCTCTTTGTCCTTTGGGTCTATAGGTGAAAATCACAAGAATGAACCAGACTGGGGAGAGGGGGAGTAGATAGGGAGATATTTGGGGGAATCAAGAAACTGGATCATAAGCTTCCTTATGCAGTCAGTGTGTGCCTTTTTTATTAGACTGTGTTTTGTTGTTGTTCTGTTTTCCTAGACTTGGGGGGGGCAGAGCACCGATCTGCCCTCCTGTACCTGTCTCCTTCACAGAATAAGGGAGCCAAGGGATGGGCATACAAGAGGTACTTGTGGATTCTTTGTTGATGGAGCAACATCCAGGAGCAAGACCAGATCAGAGGGAAGACTGGACAGCGACCTAGAGTGGAAAAACTCAGTACCCCTGCCTTCTCTGTCCTATTTTCCCCTAAACACATTCCTTCCTACCCCTAGTTATGATGTTCCTTCTCCTTCATCCCCCTTTTTTCATCATGCTGAGGAAGCGAGATACTCTGAATGGGAACTGTGGTCTGATTCAGAGCATTCAGCTTTCTAAGCAAAAGGCCTTGTCCAGCTGAAACACCAACTCGGCACCTCCAGTCCAATTTTCTGAGTCTCCAAGCACTTTACTGATTTTAACTAGCCCTCCCCCACTGATGCTCACCCCCCCCCTCCTCCAGCCCCAGCCCCTGAAATCTGCCGCCTGGGCACCATCCCAGCCTCTCCTGGTGTGTTTTCTCTGTTTCATTATCTGCTCGGGGCACGAGGGACGCCAGCACCAAAATTAAAACAATAACTAAGCCAGAAGTGGACCCAGCGGCCCCTTCGCCCCTCACCCCGGCCAAGAAGCCCACAGATGCATCTAGAAAGGAGAAGGGGGAGTGACCAGGGCCCCCAACATGCCAGGGCACCTCATTAACCCTTCGTCCCTTGTAAAATAACTAGAACTTTCTTGGGTGGAGTCCTCCTAGACAGACTAAGTGTGCCTACCTGATAAGGGTTTCAGGGGCATTGTGAGAACTCAGCCTCAAAGTGCAGGGACCTCAGACCCATAGTTGTTGCTTAGTCATTGGATAATTTAAAATGTGTATTTAAACACATTGGAGCATGGGAACCCTACAGGGATACCTAGGCCCCCAGAGAATGTTTTTATAATTCTTACACAGTCCAGACTATCCCTATATACTTCCACTTCCTAGGACACATTCATGGAGAAAGAGCCATGAAAGGACATATGTCTTCCTGCTTTTCTAGAGCAAATTAGAAAGGGGCAGTGAGATCATAGATGATGGGATGAGCTTGGCTAGGGCGGAGTCAGGCAGCTCTAACACTAATGTGCCCATTTAGAGAGAGCCTATGAGCAGGGTCTAGATATTTTTGACTGTCAATGAATGGCTCACTCTCTGATCCTCCAATCTAACACTTTCATGGTCTGTAGATTGGCCCTTGCTGGCATGGCAAGGGATAAGAATCCCTTAGTTATTACTGTGCCCTCTTTTCCCCTTCCCAGAACTGCTCTGGATTTAAGGATGGAGTGGGAGGAGGGAGATAACCAATAAAACTCCTGGGGCCGTTATTTGCTTCTTTCAAAGGCAAGACATGGGAGGGACCGAAGGGCTTGTATGAGCCTGTTTGTTTTCCTTCTCCTTCTGGATCCAAGCAGCCTCCCAAGCAGAGGCTCTCCCCGGTCTGTGATAGCTATGGTTGCATTTGTAATCTGAGGCATTGATCCAACCCATCTATGGCTGATTGTTTTCACACGTGACTGTCACATTCCTTTAATTTCCATCCAGCTTTGAGGTTTGCATGACAAGATACGGCCTCAGCGGGAAGAGGTCACTCACCTCTGACCAGGATATAATTGGAAAAAGAAGGTCATTGCCAGCTCTGCTTCTGACAGATCAGCTCCCCTTCCATTTGTCTTAAGAGCTGTGTGACTGTACCCCCCTCCAGTGCACAATGAACGTACATACAATGACATCCACAGGAGGACACAAAGCATTATGGTGTGTACACACACAATGACACCCACACAAGGATAGGACACTCAATGATATAACTGTCGACACATATATAGGAAACTCCCACACGGAGACAAAGACACACAAGAGTAACATACACAGTGACAAGCAAAACATTGACATATACACAATAACAGTGACACAATGATGTACACCCACACAGGAACACACATAATGAGACATATACAAAATGACATATATAGACAAAGCACACACAATGTTAGGCAATTTGTCATACTCATAGCAGATACCGGGTAAGTATTCTGTGATGTTCCTAATAATGAATGACATACATAATAATGACTTGCACACAAAATGACATGTAGATACAATAACAGACACAAAATGACACAGGTTCAGCGTAACAATAGCTAACATTCATATATGATACTTTACAGAAGTTGTTCCCCACAGAAGTCCTTGTGAGGTTGGTTTTTATCTTCTGTTTACAGATGAGGAAACTGAGGTTCAGAGGGGGAGGGAAGAAGGCTTGCCCAAACCTACCGGACTATAAGTGTCAGGGCCAAGGTTCAAATCTAGATCTCCTTGACTCTCCTTCCACACTTTCCAAACCTCTTCACCCTGTCTCAGATTGTCCTCACGGACCCACTTACGTTTACACTAATTCGCATTCACACACTTGTGTACATGCACACCTTGCCCTTTTGCAACTTAAAGAATATTCCCTTCCCTTCTTCCATCCCCACTCATGAAGTAAAGACGGAAGAGAGAGACTTGGCCCTAGCTGTTCAGGGGAAGAAAGGTTTGGGTCCAGTTACGGCAGCTTCCTGCCTAAAACCCACAGCCCCCTGGCTGGGATTGGTCCCAATCGTGGTCATCTTCAAGGGTGCGGACTGAGATCGGGGTGGAGGGGGAACGGTGGGAGGCACGGGGCGGATGACGGCTTGGACGGGAGCGGTCAAAGCCAGCTCCGGGCACGGTGCCTCAGTTTCCCTGTCCCAGGCACTTGGGTCCCTCCTGCCGGGGCGGAGTGGGGATGAGGGGTGGGAGTCGGGAGGAGCGCGAGCACCTTCGGGGCACCCGGTTGTCTGCCCCTTCCTTCTATCTCACGGTGCCCGGCTCTGTGCCGGGGCCGGGTGAAGGGGGGGCAGGGGAGTCTTGTGTTCCAGTTTCCTCCTCTGTCTCCCTGGTCCAGCGCAGGGGCCAAAAGGACCGGGAGACCGGGGCGCCGGGATCCGTGGTGAGAGGACGGGGCCGGGCCGCCCCCTAGTGGTCTGAAGCCGTTCGGAGTGGTCAGAGGCCGTTGCGGGCTCCCGGGCGGGATCGGAGCGAAGCGGTCACTGCAGGGTCACACCCACCCCGCTCCTAGCTCCTTGCCTCCCGCCCGCCAGCTCCGGCAGGAAGCGGAGGATGCCCAGAGGGTGCCCGGGCTGCCTGCCCTCCCCCCGGAGGTCTCCTGTGGGATCTCTCAGGACCGATCTGCCCCTTGGGCATCCCCACGCACCCTCCGCGCCTCCTCTCCCCGAGGGCCCCGGGACAGCGGCCGGGGTCTCCAGCGCCCGGCCCTGCCCCGCGCGGCTGCACGGAAGCCTCGCCAGCCCCGGGGACAACGGCCAGGAGTAATTCCGGCACCGGGGCTGGGGCGGAGGTCCCGGCAGCCTGGAGCCACCCTGCCTTGGAAGCCCCGCTCCGCCTCGGGAGCGCCCGCCGGGGCTGCGCCGCGCCTGCCCTATAAATCCACACATAATTCTCGCCTTTCCTGTTCAACTCAAGAAAATGAACGTGTTCGGCTGTTTCTGGGAACCCGGCGGAGGGACCGCTCTAAATTCACCTCTGATTGAGGCTGGGCTGAAAATCATTCGGTCGCGCGCCCACTCCACCGGCACCCGCCGAGGGGGGTTTGAGGGTGGGAGGGGATGAGGAGGGGGGTAGCTTGGACACGCGCACGCGCGCGCGGGAGCCCACCCCGGGCCGCGCGCTCACACGAAGGCAGGCGCGGGTATATAAATATCTCCGGCTCTCCCCAACGCGGGGCAGATTTATTCCGCTGCCAAGCCTGCAGAAAATTGACTTGTTCATGGAGGCGGCTGTTGACACATCACCGGGGGGAGGGTTAGGGGAGAAGCAGCGGCGCCGGCGCCTCCATTATACGATAATGTAATCAGCAGTGTGCGAAATGACTGCGCGCAAAATAGCATCGCTGACATTTATATTAGAGGATATTGATGGCAGGAGCTGTGACCGCATCACTCTGCCGCCCGTTTCCCCGGATTGACACAGGAGCCTCTTGTTGGCTCTCTCTCTCTCTCTCTCTCTCTCTCTCTCTCTCTCTCTCTCTCTCTCTCTTTTTGTACCTCCCTCCCACTTTCCCCTTTCTCTCTTTCTTTCCCTACCTCTTATCTGCTCAGCCTTTGGTTTCTGTCTTTCTTTTTTCTCTTCTTCCCTCAGTGCCTCCTTGTCTTTCTTTCTTTTATTATTATTATCTTCCCTCTTCATTCATCCTGCAAATGTTTATGGAGTGCTTTCTAGATAGACAACATTGTGCCTCTATCCACTCCCTTTTCTTTCCTTTCCCTCCTCCTTTCCCTGTCCTTCTCTCTCCTTCCCTCCCCCCTGTACCCCTCTCCTTCCTCCCTCTCTCTCTTTCCCTTCTCCCTCTCCTTCTTCTCTCTCTTCCCTCCCCTCCTCCCCCTCCCCGGCTCAGTAGCTTGCTGTCACTGCAGATAGATAATTGAAAAATGGGCCTCCCCTTTGCAGCCAGCAGGAGTAGTTCAGGCAGTTACCGCCGGGGTTACCTACTCCATCTCAGGCCTCGTCTCCAAAAGAGATTCCAAGGAAATTGGATTTTCTATGGATGTTTTATTCGGGCAGAGGCTTTAGTATATATAAATACAGGCGAGGAGGCCGAGGAGGCAGGGAGCGAGGAGAGCCAGGCTGAGTAAAGAGCGTATAGCTTGCTACCCAGACAGCTTAAGGAAGACAGGCTGTGAGATAGGAAGGCAGGCTAGTGCTCATCTGGAGATCAATGCTTTTGGGGCTATGATTTCTCCCTCATCATCAGGAGTTGAAAAGGTTAACTGGACCTTTGAAAACCTGCCTTAGGCATGGAAAGTGTTGCAAAGAGAGGAGGGAAATGGAAGGAAAGAAGGAGGGGGAAAAGAAAGGAAGGAGGAGAACAATATATATAAAATGTGTTACAAAAGAATTAGGACTCCAAAGCCAGGGCTCTGGTCCTTACCAGGTTGAGAACATATGGGGCACAGAGAGAATGGGATGGAATAAAGTACAAAAAGAATAGTAAAAGAGAAGAAAGCAGGGATAGATAGAGAAGTGGGGGACAGAGAAGATGGGGGGGGGCAAAGAGATCAGGAGGTGGGAGGCCAAAGGATGGGTAATAGGGAACAAGAATAGGAAATGAGAAGATAAAAAAGAGTGAAAGGAGACACAAGATAGGAACAGAAGGGATAAAATTGATGGATGAGAGGTGATAGAGACAGAAGTGGTGATGGGGAGGCAGGGAATTGTAACAGAGGTTACAGGTAGGATCGTTAACATAGAAAGTCCTGCACAGTCCCCATTCAAGCAATTCCTGAAGCACTTTTATTCCCTTCCTTTATTTTCACATTGTCCTTGACCTGATTTCTGGTATATAGTGGAGAGAGAATTCCATTTGGAGACAGAACTTCAGTCTGAAAACAAGGTTACCTGTATGTGTAATCTTGGCAAATCACTTCTGTAGGCCTCAGTTTCCTCATTCTTGAAATGAGAGAACTGGACTAGCTGATCTCTGTAGTTCCTTCTGGCTACAATCTGGATCTTTTTCTCAGCTTTGAGAGAGTCCCTGGTAGGACCTGGATAAAGCAAACACACTCTTACTCAGAACATTGCCAAGAAGCCCACATTTCAAGTTGAGAGCCATTTATACTTACTAAGTTTTGGAATCCTCTTTTGTAAGACAGAGACAATAGTACTTACCTCACAAGAAGAAGGAAAGAAAGAAGGGAGAGAAAGAGGAAAGGAAGGAATGAAAGAAAGAGGGAGAGATAGAGGAAGGAAGAAAAAAGGAATAAAGGAAAAAAGAGGGAAATGGAGAAAAAACAAGGGCAATTATCTATTTAGGAAGTATCTTTACTGTACTGGGGAAAAGGGAAGCGGAGGGAAAGAAAGAGAAAGAAAGGAAGGAAGGAGGGGAAAAGAAGAAAGGAGGGAGGGGAAAGGAAGAATAGAAAGGTGGGATGAAGGAAGAAAGGAAGGGGAGGTGGAAAGAAAGAAGGAAAGTGAGGAAAGAAAGGAAGGAAGAGGGGAGAAAAAGAACAAAGGAAGGAGTAAAAGAAAGAGGGAGAGATAGAGGGGGAAAGAAAGGAAGGAGGAAGGAAAGAAACAAGTATCCAGTATGTACCAGAGACTTTACAAATATCTCAGTTGATTCTTTGCACTTTAAGATCTTTTTACATTAAAAGTTTTTGAACATGACAGATATTAATATCATCCTATCATCCCATGATGTGTCTTCACATTTCTTTCATAACTTTCCTGGAAAAAGTAACAGGATCCTTTATCATTCGAGGTCATGTCTGTGTACCTTCCCAACCAAGTCATCTCAGGACAACTTTTCTTTTCCCTAAGGCCAAACAGGCATGGAAGTTCATTGACAGTCTCTATGCCCCCGCCCTCCCCCCATGGAGAAGAAGGAAGTCAGGCCTCTATAACCTAGTTTTGGGAGTGAAAGGGGGAAGGAGATGGGGATATCTGATGTCATCATGACTACCATTAGGGTACAGATCTGTTAGCTTCATATCCAAATTCCCTCTCTCTCCAAATTTGGAACTTACTGACTTGATGGGAGAAAGTAGGGCCTAGGATGGGGATAAATGGGGAAGAAGTTGGGGGGAATTATGATGTTCTTAGGAATATTTAAACTTCCTTCACTTTGATATCTATCTATCTATCTATATCTATATATCAATTGATCTTGTAAATCTGCATTGCTAGCTAGGATCCTGAAAATTATTTTCCTGGAAGTAACTAATAGAATCTAAGAAACTAATAGGGGCTGAGTCACAAAGGCCTGATGCTGAACTGCTATTCCTAATGCAAAGACCTGATGACCTCACTCATCTGTTCAAGAAACTTCAATGGCTCCCCAGTGCCATGAGGATAAGTACAGATTCCTCCGTCTGGCATTTCAAACCCTTCACAATCCGATTCCAGTCATAATACTGAAGCTGACTTCACAATACTCACCCTCCATAGTGCAGCGTTGGTCTACTTGCCATTCTTTGTTTACCTCTGCCTTGGTATAGGCTGTCTGCCGTACCTCAAGGATTATCTCCACTTTTTGGAAACCTTAGCTCCCATCACAGCCTCAGTTTAAGTTGAAATTCTTTCAAAAGGGAGCTGTTAACATCCCATCCTTAATTCACTATTCTACTTTGTATTTGTATTTTACCCTCTCTTTACTTGGTGAAAATGCCATCCCTTTCAATGTAAGCTCCTTGGGCAGGGGCAGGGACTCTGTCATTTTTATGTTAGTATCCTCAATACTTAACACCATGTATGTCCTATAGTAGGTGTTTAATAAGTGCTTATCGATTGATTGATTAGGCATTAGATTCATGACCTACAAAGGGAGAACTGGGGTTCTCCTAAAACAGATAAGAAGGTAATAGGAGCTTTCCAACAGGAAAAGAAAGAACTTGCCCCTGACAAGAGGAGGGAGCTTCGGTGACAGTGATAGGAGAGCTTGAGGGGAAAATGACATCACCACTGAGGCCATATGTCCACTAGAGAGACTAGCCCCAGATACTAGCTGGAACCGCAGATGAAATGGACAGTTAGTGAAGATGCTTCATACAAACCAAGCCAGACAGAGAGAAATGGGTCAAGAACAAGGATAGCATTCTAGAGCTCACAGGGGCCACAGCTCTCAGCAGAGCACTATGAAGAAGACTGCTGCCAGGTCACCACAGAACAGCCTGAAATTGGGGGAGGTTCGGGGCCAGAGAGAAACACATGCAGGATAGAAAATGCAGTTCAGCAGAGATGAGCTGGGAAGAAATTCAAAGGAAAGACAGGTTCTTTAATGCACCAGAGATCTTCCTAGACCTGACAATGCTGCCAATTCAAACACGACCAATGCTAAAAGCAGATTCCTTTCATTAAGCCTCCATTTAGGTTTGAAGGTAGAGAAAGGAACTTGGGGCTTGATAGCTTTATAAACTATCTCATCAATTCCAGCAATAGCTTGCATTGAATTTTTAAAATCTTGCACCTTGTAAATTCTTCTTGTTTTCATTTTACCTTTGTGTGATTATATATATATATATATATATATATATATATATATATATATATATATGTGTGTGTGTGTGTGTATATAAATACATATATATATATACATATATGTGTATATAAAGACATATTCCTATATACACATACACACATTAGATAGATAGATATGTAAAGAGCACAAGATCTTGGATTTAGAAAACCTGGGTCCAATTGTAGGCTCTTCTACTAATTAATCCTGTGTTATTTTGAACGTCTTTTTCTTGCTCTGAATTTGTTTTTTCACCTGCAAAACAGGGATACCTATCTTACCTCCTTTGAGGGTTGTGAAGAAAACACTTGGTAAGCTGTAAGATGTTATATAAATGCAAAGGAAGATACTGTATTAAACATCAGAGCAATTCTAGATCAAGGGTGGATAGGAAATGAAGAAGATGATTAAGAAAATAAGCTTTGAAGATGCAGCTAGGTTCAGTGGATAGAGTACCAACCCTGCAGTCAGAAGGAGTACCCCAGATACTTACTACCTATATGATCTGGCCAAGTCATTTAACTCTTTTCCTCAGTTCTTCAACTATAAAATGAGCTGGAGAAGGAAGTGGCAAACCATTCCAGTATCTTTTCCAAGAAAACCCCCAAATAATTTGAAATGACTGAACAATAATAACAATTGAAGACAGGATTTTCTTTTCTGTTCCAGCTTCAGGAAAGAGATGGCCTTGGCCAATTCTACTTGCATACTTTATCCCATTCACTCTTATCTCCTCCAGAAGTTTGTCTCTTTCATCATCTTTTTTTTTTCTTTTCTAATCTTCTCTTTATCTTGCTGGCTTCTTTTTTATTTCCTACAAATAGACCCATATTTCCCCCATCCTTAAGAAATTATCCCTTCAAGCTGTTGTCTTATATCTTTCATCCTTTTCCCTACTACATAACTAGGGGAAAAAATGCTGTCTGCATGATTTGGCTCCATTTCTTGATTCCTTGCAATCTGACTTTTGACATCATTATTGGAATGAAACCACCCTCTCCAAAATCTCTTAACTGATAAATCCTATGACCTTTTCTCAGTGCTCTTTCTTCTTGACCTTTCTGTATAATTTAAACTACTGTGACCACTTCCTTCTCTTAAACACTTCCTCACTGAGTTTTCTAAACATTGCTTTCTTGGTTTTCCTCTAATGCATCTCTGACCATTTCTTCTCAGTCTTTGCTGGATCATTATCCAAAGGTGGATGAACAGAAGATGTCTTGGCCCCTTTTCTTTCTCTTTTCTCTCCCCTGATGGTCTCATCACTTCCACTGGATTGATTTATCTTCTTTATGCTGATAACTTACAAAACTACACATGTAATCTTCTTTCTCCTGAGTTGAGAGCCTACATTGTGTTTTTAACAGCTTTTTGTTTTTTCCAAATACATACAAAGATAGTTTTCAGCATTCACCTTTGCAAAACCTTGAGTTCCAAATTTTTCTCCTTCCCTCCCTTCCCATCTCTCATCTCCTCTACACAGCAAGTGATCTTATATAAAAAGCTTACACTGTTAATCACTTTTGGAATGTGTCAGTCTGGGTGTCCCATAGATATTTCAAACTCAATATTTTCCCAACAGAATTCATTATCTTTCCCACAAGCCCCACCCCTCTTCTTAAGTTCCCTCAAGTTCCTTAAGTTTCTGTTAAGGGTACAGCCGTTTTTCTGATCCCTCAGGTTGGTAATCTGAGTGTTAGTTACTCCTAACTCTTGACTGTCTCTTGTTCCCTCAAGATATCACCTTCCTGATGCTCTTTGTCCAGAATGAAGGACAAACAACAAAAACATATCCAGCTATCTACCAAACCTTATTGGTTCTACCTCCACAGTAATTCCCCCATCTGTACCCATTTCCACTTACACCCTTCAGGGCTTCGGGTCCTTTCACCAAGACTATTTCAATAATTTCCTCATTTATCTTCCTGCCTCAAGTCTTTCCTCTCCCATCCATCCTGCACATATAGATCTGACTTGCAATTTTGTTTTTCTCCTGCTCAAGAAACTTCAGTGATTCCCTATTCCCTTTAGGATAAAATAGAAATAAAGTCTTCGCTTTAGCATTTAAAATGCTTCACAAACCAGTACCAAGAGCCTTCTTTCTCTCTCTACACCAATTTCATCTTGCTCATTGCTCATATATTCTACATTCTGGACAAAGTGATCTACTTACATACATGACATTTCATCTCTGGCCCTATACTTTTGCACAAGCTGTTCCCATGCCTGACATGCTCTCTCTCCTCACCTTCCCTTCATAGAAACTTCAGCATCCTTCAAGTCTGAAATGGTTCTACAAAATCTTTTCTGTTCCCTCCCCCTTTGGTGTTCTCTCACCTCAAAAATTACTTTATATTTGCTTAATAAACATTTTTATTTACTTATATGTATATATGCTGGTTCTTCTTAATAAAATATTAGCTCCTGCTGGACAGATTATTTATTCCTAGTACCTGACACACAGCATATTGCCTGGTAAATCTTGAATTGAATTGGAGTGAGCTCTGAGGAAGAGCTAATGTGGCTGAAGTACTTCAAATACACTTCACCTCTCTATAACCATCAGAGTCCCAGGATTCCATTGACTCCTAACCTGACTATCATTCAGGACCAGGGACTCATTATCTGCACTGAGAAAACACGTCTACTCCCTATATTCTGCTTCTCTTGCTCAGGGATGCTAATCAAGTCAGCATTACCATTGTTACTCTGAAGGATAGAAAAACCTACTACTTTAGTGTTCTGTTCAGAATTCTAATTGTAGGCTAGATGAAGTTCCCTTCTCTGGTCACCATTCTTGCTTTCTTATATACATCCATGTCATCCCCATACCCTAAGCACTCCACATGATCAATAAGACCCTCATTCTTTTGTTAATATCTGCTGTTTAAGAATATATTGAATGCGGGGTGGGGGGATCTTAGTAGCAAATTTTTATTAAATTTAGTATCTATGTTATGTAAACAGTTTGTATATGTGTATGTGTTTAAGAGAAAGAGACAGAGAGAGGGGGAGAAAGAGAGACAGAGAGATGACCAAAATTGATTTCCCACTGGAAAAGTCAAAGCATATGAACAAAGTAGTCTCAAAAAAAAGAATTTCAAACTATTAATAATCGTATGAAAGAATTATCCAAATCACTAATAATAAAAGAAGCATACATCAAAACAATCCTGAAGTTTCATCTATACCCTGCAACATGGCAAAGATGAGAATAGTCAATGATGGAAGGATTGTGGAAAGATAGGCACACACTATTGCATTATTGATGAAATTGCAAACTTGTACATCCATTTTGAAAAGCAAGCTGCTATTATGCAAATAAAGTGACTAAAATACCTGTAACTTCTGACACAGAAATTACATTACTAGGCTTATATCCTAAAAAGGCCTTTAATAAGAAGAAAGTCCTTACATACAGTAAAAATATTTATAGCAACACTTTTTGTGATAGAAAAGAATTGGAAACAAAACAGATGCCTATCAATTGGGGAATGGCTAAAAAAAATGCGGTATACTAATGTTATGGAATATTATTGTTCTGTTAGAAATTATTAACATGATGAATATAGAGGACAATGAAAAGATGTATGTGAACTGAAGAAGAGTGAAATAAAGAGATCTAAGAAAATGATGTGCACAATGACTACAACAATATCAATGGGGAAAACAACCACAAAGAAAATTTTAAAAGTGAATGTTGTAAAATTACAAAGAATAATCATGACTAGAGGGGGGGAAAGAGATATGAGAAGACATAAACAACCTTTTGCAGAGATAAGAAGTCTAGAAATGTTGCATACTGCACATATTTTCAGATTTTAAAAAAATTATTGATTATTTATGAGTTTTTTTCCCTTTTTTTGATTCTTAAAATATTTTTATATTCAATGACTCTCAGAGAGGAAGAAGGAGAATATTGGGGAAATTAGACTTCAATAAAACTTATTTTGAAGAATAATCTGATCTTCATATTATGCCTAATTCCTTCTTGTTAAGGAACTTGCTTTGTGTGTGCGTGTGTGTGTGTGTATGCATATATATGATATATATATTTCATTTTCTATTTAAATACTGTTTTACTGTCCATCTCCCAAAAGACTGTAAATTCATTAAAGGTAGGGAATATTTCATTTTTGTCTTTGAATCTAACACATTGCCTGTGTTAACACAGACCGTTTTTAACAGATGTTTGTTAAATTGAATTAAATTGTATTGCATTCAATTCTGAACCACAGATAAAATTCTGGACCCAGGATGAAGTATACCTAACAAGAAAAATGTATATATTTGGAATTTTGTAAATCTATCTCAAAAGACTTTAAACTAAAAAGGAGAGAGGAATAAAAACCACCTATGTATATTCACCAACCTAGAAACTATAGAAAGTATCTATAAAATAGGAAAAGAATAGTAGCTGACTTTCTCCTTCCTCTTGGAAGAGAATTGGAGGACAGCATGAGTGGAATGTTGTTTACCCTTTCAGATATCACTATATCAGTTGTTTTTGCTTAACTGTTTTTCTTCATTAGAAAGGAGGGTTCAGTTCTTTGTAGGCAGATTCAATTCTTTGATAAGTGGAAGAGATATTTCAAAAGTGATTGTAACTTAAAAGAAAGTAATCAATCTTACTTAAAAAAAGTTGAGGTTGAGACCACCTCAAAAGTTTACAGAGGATAAGAAGCAAGAATGTAAAACATATGACCTCAAAGATCTATAGAAAAATACACAAAGTATAGATACTTAGCAAAATGAAGTAGTAGAACTAATGTAAGGGGATAAATCTTACTATAAGGACCATGGAATATTAGGCAGTACATAAGGTCAGTAAAAAGGGAGGAGAATTTATTGGAGATGGGATCAAGGTTATATATATATATAGTGGGCTCGGGCTTGGCAAGAGAAAGGGCAACCTTTTCATCTGAGCTTAGACTATAAGAAAGGATAATGGAGGAAGCTGTCTGAATGACATGAATTGAGGAAGAGAGGTGAAAGAGGATGTCTCTTTTAATAGTCGTAACTTTTTTGAGGTGAAATATGAGGATAGTTCCTTAGCTGAAAAGATATGCAATAGAAAGCTTGATAAGAGATGAGTAAGATAGAAATTGCAATTGTGGAGAATGGTGAATCAAGTAGAGAGAAATAGAAGATTATCTTGAGATTGATGGGTTAGTCATTTCAGTCTTGTCCAACTATGACCCCATTTTCTTGGCAAAGATACTGTACTGCTTTGTTACTTCTTTCTCCAACTCATTTTATAGATGAGGAAACTGGGAAACGTGACTTGTTCAGGGTCACAAAGCTAATAAGTGTTTTAGGCCAGATTTGAACTCGGAAGGATAAGTTTTCCTGACTCCAGGCCAGGAATTCTACCCACTTTACCCCCTAGCTACCTGCAGTTGAGATTAGGTAATATGAATGTGTAGTTGATCCTGCCAATTTGGTTTTAAGATTTTCTCCAGCAGCATCTGAATAGAAACAAAGGAGTTGATGATGAGAATAATCCAGGGTTAGGGTACCAAGGGGTAAATGAGGTAATAGCCTCCTAATTGCTATCCCTGTTTTCTTTCTCCTCTCCTATCCAATCCATTGTCCACAGAATTGCCAAAACAATCTTCCTAAAAGCTAGGTCTAACCATATCATTTCCCTGCTCAGTAATCTTCAGTGATTCCTTATTGCTTCTGGAATAAAATTTAAAATTCTCAGCTTGGCACATAGAACCCTTCACAGTATGATTTCAGCCTACATTTCCAGAGTTCTTGTATATTCCTCCCTTTCAATGACTCTATATTCCAGCCAAACTGGCATATTTTCTATTTCCTAAAATGTATTTCATCTTCTGAATCTGTCTTGGCCTCCAATCTTGGAATACACTCCCTTCTTACCTCTTTCTCTCAGAATTTTTAGCTTCTTTTAAGGCTCACCTAAGTCTTCCCACCTCATATAGAAAGCCTTTTTAGATTTCCCCTGGTTTCTAATGTCCTTTCCTTCCTCAAATGTTACTGTATTTATTTCTGTTTAAATATTATATTCCCCAACAGAATTGTAACTTTTTATTTCTGTATCTTCACGATGGAGCTTAGTACCTTGCATCTAATTATTATATTTAAGAGATGACTGTTCATTTTTGGATAAGAAGTTGGTGACAGTGATGCTAGACACCTCCCTGAACATCTGTAGAGTCAGGGAGCATTGGGTGGGATAAAAAAGATATGAACCCCAGTGCAAGAGCATGGCACTAACTAGGAAACTCATCCCCCTTCTTCTCATGGCATTCCCTGACCAGGAACTCTGTGTCTTGTACTAGATGCTAAGTCAAGTCCCTGCCTCTTTTAGCAGTGACACATTGATCTTTGTCTGAGTCTCAGTGAATCACAGCCTGCAAAACACTGTTCAACATTTAGCTCTGTCATTTATCATCTAGATGATAATCCAGATAGATAATCTAGATGAGCAAATCATTTGACATTTTAGAGGTTCAGCTTCCTCATTTGCAAAATGAGGGAGCTGGACTAGATAATCTTTATTACTCTTTTGTTTATCTGAATTATTTATTGTCCCTTTGGGAAGTAACAATGTATGAATCAGCCGAGGATTCCTAGAGCACTGCTTTCTGGGAGTTGTAGTTCTCACGAGTTGTATTGTGGTTTTTGGGGGGGTTTTTCGGGAACTCTTGGCAGCTACCCTACCCTCTCCTTCCCCACCTCAATTCCCTGGAGTCCTCTCTGATCAGGATCCCTATCCCATCCAAGCTTGCAACAAAATAATCATAGTTCAATCCCTTCATTCAAAGGATGAAACCAGCAGCCTATTTGAGGTCATAAAGATATTAAGTAGCAAAGCAGGTATATTTGAAGGCAGGACTTCTAGTTCTAAATAAGTATTCTTCCAGGGTATCACATAGTGTCTATTTCTTACTCTGCCTTCCATCTATCTCCCTTCCCAGCTAGCAGTGCTAACCTACTTGGAGTTGATAGAAACTACAGAATAGGGGAAAGACCACCGGCTTGGAGGTCAGAGGACCCACTCCTAGTTCTGGCTCTGCCGGTAACTCTCCATGTGGCCTTGGATGAGAACTTTTTCCTTTCTAAGCCACTATTCCCCCATCTGTAAAATGAGAAGTTTAGGCTAAATAATTTCGAAGTTTCCTTCCAGTTTAGATAGTTTATGAAAATTTTAATAAAATTATCTTTTTTAAATCTTCATGTATCTTGTGTTTTTTGTCAGTGGGAAGGAGTAGGTGGATCCCTATCTCATCCAAGCTAGCAACAAGAGTGTGGGGAGCTTGAAGCAGAGAGCCAGCTAACTTAGTTTAATATAACCTCCTTCTTCCTGGGCAATCTATCACAAGGAATTGTTGATGGGGCCTCCTGGGGATAGGGAAAGGGAAAATTGAAGACCCCTAAACTCAAGCTTTTTCCAATTAGAGATTGAAGATGGGGGGGGGAGATAACTTTTGGGTGGGGAAGACAACTCATGAGCAGGGGGCAAGAAAGTAGTGATTGTTAGGGTCCAGGATTAAATGAGGAAGAAAGATATGAATTAGATTGCTTTAGGGGGAAGGAAGTTCTCATAATTGAAATTGGAAGGTGCTCTTTGTACCCTTTTTACAGAAAACGGGGAAAGAATTTTATTTCATCTTACCCTCTGACCCCAGACCTTCCACTTTATTTATTTCATTTCTATTCATAGCATCTGTAATCAGGAGGGATGGCATCTGCATTGGGCACAGGGGTTTATATGACTATAAACTTGCAAAGGGCAACCAGAGTTGGCAAAGGATTGATAAATACCAGAGACAAGCCTGCCAAGGTCAAAATACCCACCCCAGTCCCAGAACTGTCCTTCCCTTTGTTTCTGGAATGGATCATCCTTCTTATCCTGGGGGTAGGAGGAGACACAAAGGTCCTGCCACTGGATCCAGGAGAAAAATTAGTCTGAGAGTTGTTTCTTGAACTTGAGGTCAATCTATAGCTTCTTCCTTGTCTTGGATCTCAGGCTCTGTCCAATTAGCAATTTGCAATTGAGCAAAAAGGGACAATTTTTCTGTTGTGGGTCAGGGGAGTGGTCACTACCGGACCCCAGTCGGGAGTAAAGAAGGACGACCAGAAGCTAGCATGCTTCAAAAGACAAGCAGATAGATCTTGGTTCCTAGGGTTGGAAGGGTGCCAGAGATAGACTAGGAAAAAGCAAGTGTGGGCCTAATCTGGAAGAGTTTGCAGGGTATTTTTGCAATGGTCATGGGGATGCACGAAGGAGGAAAGGGGAAATAAGCTAGTGCAGGAACTTGTGGCTTAAGGTCATTAGGAAAAAACAGTACCAGAAAGAAAAGGGTATAGTGACTCCGAAAGGAGGAATTCCATGGACTTTATATGTTAATGTTGGAAAGACTTGATGATACTAATCCAACTCTCTTATTTCACAGATGAGGGAAATGAGGCTTGCCCTTGGACAGAGAGATAATTTTCGAATAGAGGAGGGACTAAGACATGGATGTCATGACATCTACTTAGTTGAATACTCTACTACAATATTAATTCATATAAGGAAAAGAAAGAGGTTAAAAAAAACCTGCCCAGACTAGGTTAATCTCTGGAAACTGAGAGGTATCTTGTCCTTTGCTCTGGTAAAAGCGCTTAGACTGAGTCTAGCCCTGAGGGAAGGTGATAGATGGGACAGGATCAAAAAACCAGGATCAATAATCTGACTACAAGTTGGCTTGTTTATTTTGATAGCAGGAGGAGGAGGAGGAGAGAAATGTACATCCCTCCTCTCCCCACCCCAACATATACTTGTTTTTCACCAGATATAAACATGGAACCATGGCTGGAAGCCTTACCTGGCAGGTGGAATAGGACTGAGGAGAAGATGGTTATGGACCAGCTTCACTCACTACTTACTAGATGTACACTTAAAAGAGTCACTTACTAGACATACAAGTTCCTCCCACCTCATCACCAATCCAATTATCTAGTTCATACCCTGCATTCCTCACTGTAAAAAAAAAAAACTCTTTGGTCAGCTTTAAAGGCCCTTTGCTTTGATGTCTCTTATTCCTTATGCTCCTTTTCTTCATCCTATTCTATATTCTCCTACTTCTTTGCTACCTCACCCTCCCTGAATCATTCCTTCACTATCCTCTCCCCCCTATTCCTCTATTGACCTCTCCTTGGTACTTCTGTTATAAATCCTTTTCTAGTATCACATTCCATACTGCTCCCCTTCCCTTAGCTAGCATTTTCACTCCGTTCTAATCTTTCTACTCACCCCTTCCTTAGCCAATTCTCTAGGTCCCAGTGATAGCATACAATTGAATTGGAAGAAACTAATTCTTCTTTTAAAAGTGCTCATCCAGCTTCCCTTGAAGGGACTTGTAAGAACAACCTACTGCCTCCAAAAGGAAGATCATTCTGAGTCTGGATAGCTGTAATTGTTAGTAAGTTTCCCCTTATCTAGCCAACATCTACCTTTGACACTTTTCTACACTACACCCAATAGAACCCTTGGGACAAAACTGAAGAAATAAAATTCCCCTGTAAAATACTTTTTTTTAACTTGAAGGGTTATAAAAATATCTATTATTATTATTACTTGAAGAAGGCTATCATAATCCCCCCACCACCAAGTTTTTCCTAGGGAGGCTAACTATCCCCAGTTCTTTCAAATCCATCCTCTTATGACAGTCACCAGGCCTCTCATCTCCTCTCCAGGTTGTGAAACCTCTCCCCACAACCCCCCAGTCCTCTCTTCTCTCAACTCAATGATCTTTGCAGATTGGCCAGCGAGAAAGGTTAGGGGAAAACCTTTAGCAGCAACTTTTCCCTTAAGCACACTATCTTCTTGTTTAGCTGTCTGAACAGCTTGTTTTGTACTTCCTTCTCAAAGAGGACTAAGGAGATCAGGAGGGTGATGTATTGACTAATACAGGAGAAAGAAGGCTCCTCGTTGAATCGGTGCACAAAAGGGAGGAGGAAGAATCAGAGAATGGTTGGTACTCCACACCTCTGACACCCTCTCATTGCCTCTTCCTTCATAAGTGACCCAGAAAATGAGGTAATGTTCCAAACCAGATCAGACCAACTTTGGGCTAGACTGAGATTAGTCTTGCAGCTTGACCCTAAATGAGTAGCTGGGAAGATTGTAATTGGGGGCAGTGTGGGAATATTGTAGGGGATGGGGAGAGACCTGGGTGGGGAAAAGAGGGGAAAGATCTGAATTGTTATAATTCCCAAAGCACAGGGTATAGGACTAAATTTTTGTTGTGGTCTCAAGGTCCTTCGGTTGAATGAGAGATTAATCTCTGGGGAAGATGATACTGGGGGAGAGATGTGGAAAGATTATAGAGGGTCCATTTATTTGACTCCCTTCTACTAATCCAGCCCTGTGGGGCCAAAGAGGCAAAATAAACGCTCAGGGCCTTCTCTCCTCGGGAAACTCACAAATCTCTTTTGGAGAAAGGGAAGCAGAGTGAAGAGGGAGAAACATTTCAGGAAGGCATTCGCAGAACCCCTTGAAGTCAGCTGATTGGTTAGTCCAAGTCTGGGCAGAGCCCTAGAGAGGAGGGGAGGGCTAAAGGACAGGTAGAGCATAAAAAGACCAAAATGTCCCTCTCATTCCCTGTCAGTGACCAGTCCCTCCATCCCTCAGCCCAAAATGCTACTTCTGAACAGGCTGTCATAATATATCTCATGCAAGGAGCACACAAGGGTAATGCAAAGGTGTGAGTCAACACAAATGAAAGCACTGACCTAGTTTTGCCTAAACATTATACTTCCAGCCTTGGTATAGTGCTATAAACACAATATGCATTTAATAAATGTGTATTGTTCTGGAATGAAGGACAGGACTGCCCATGATCATGCTTGTAGCCTTCCACAGTCATTAGGACCAGCGGCAAAGCTCTGTAGAGCTCACACACTATGGTGACAAGGTGACTAATTTCCTTTAAATTGGGTTGCCCTGAACCTGTCTTTAATTATAGAGACCCCTAATCCTATCAACCTGTTCTCAGCTCTCCTTGTCAGGTACTCTGTGAGGATAACCAAAACCCCAATTTTGATCCTATCAGAAAGGAATAGGGACAGAAGAAAAGCCAGCATTCACATCTAGAGATGGGATGTGAGAGCTCCCAGGGACAGGTTCCAAGCTGATATTCTCTCTATCTATCCAGTCACTCCATGACTGAAATTTAGTACCTTATAATCATTCTTTTAACACAAGAGGGATAGATTCTTTATTCCTCTTCTCTTGGACTTGAAAGCACTATGAGGTAAAGTATTTATGAGGAGTGAGGGGAGGTGTCTATCTTGGACTTCCCCACAGTCCAAAGGGACATCTCCAAGTCTTTGGAGTTTGCTTTGATAACTCTTGATGGCTAGAAATAAGTTGGGAAGTTGGGAGATGAGAAAAGTAGGTCTGAGGTAGCCAGATCTGAGATACTAGCATAATGAAACATATAGGAGAGGGGTGTGGATGTAAATAGGGAAGGAGGGATGAGAAGAGAGATAGATAAGCAAGAATATGGGCATGGGAATGAGCTTAGAGATGCTTTTCTCTGGAAATTTGAAAGAATTGAGGGGGGAATTAGAGATCTGGTTTTAGAAGTTGAATTGGAATTGCATAAATAATGATTAATAATAATAGCTAACGTTTATATGGGACAAACTGAGTGGCACAGTGGATGGAGCAATGGGCTTGAAATCAGGAAGATCTTCATGAGTTAAGAGCTGGCCTCAAACACTACCCATGTGACTTTGGGCAAGTCATTTAATCCTGTTTGCTTCAGTTTCCTCATCTGTAAAAATGAGATCAAGAAGGAAATGTCAAATCACTTCAATATCTTTGCCAAGAAAACCCCAACAAAAGCATTTATACATTAAATTCCCTTAAGGTTTTTAAATGCTCAAAACAGTCTTGTAAGGTAGGTGGTATTAATTATCCTCATTTTACATATAAGAAAACTGAGGCTGAGAGAAGTTAAATGAAAGTCTGTAAATTTTGGAGGCCAGCTTTGAAACCATTAAGTCTTCTTCCTAACTCTCCCAGGTTAGGAACTCTATCCTCTGTTCCACTGTCTTCCTACTGAGGGGAAAAGAGACCAGAGAAACCTCTCTTGAATAGTTGCCCTGGAATGTACATGGGAAAGGGAATTAGTTTAAGCAAAGTAACAATTTAAATTTATATAAGGCTTTAAAGTTTACAAAAACGCTTCCTTCACAATACTCTGACAGATAAGAGTGTGAGGACAAGGACTGGTTTTGGTCTTTCCCCAGTACTTAACATAGGTCTCACATTCAGTAGATGCCTAATAGATGCTTGTTGCCTTGACTTGTTAGGTGGGTGGTTCATATATCCTTCTTGCAGATTTAGAAATTTGGATTTCCAGAGGTTAAATGACTTGCCTGCGATCACAGAATTTAATGGTTAAGAGTCAGGATTTGAACCCACTTATCATCTAACTTCTTCTAAACATGTTTTCTCCTATATAATTCTGACTTTTCAGAGTAGCTAATAGATTGGGTTTGAGTGAATGCAAGAATAATATTTTTCCTTAGAAGTGAAGTAGGTAGAACTGGGCCTTGGGCAGAAAGAAACTTATTTCTCAATAACTAGAAGAGCTTTAAGAGAAGGAAGGTAGGAGTGGGTAAGGAGGATGACAAGGAAAGAAAAAATGGGAGCAATTGTCCCCCTACCCCTCTATCCGTTTTAACTCTAGCAGGTGAATTATTTAATCTCCATGCAGATCCTGTCCCAGATTCCAATTCCAAAACTGATTTTTGGTAGCTGAGATAGAATGAGAATTTCTCTGCCTCAGCATGGAGTCAGTCTCATGACTGTTGTCATTTTGTGGTTGGTGACACCTCCCAAGAACTGAGTCCTTGCCTCAGTGCCTCAGACCTTTAGTGCCTGGTGCTTGTTTCCTGACTAAAGCTTAGGTCCCTTGCCTGTCCATTGGGATACCTCAATTGCCTATGTCATTCCAGACTGGATTAACACTAATGGCCTGGAACCCTGCTTCCCCTGTACTATGCATAACCAATACGCTCATTTAATCTTATCTTTCATCAACAGCCTGTCACCAGATTTAAGGCCCCTGACATACTCACCTGTGTTGGGTTTTCCACTTCTTAATCCCACAGGTTTTGTGGACCTAGGGCTCTACTCAATCTTTCACTTCTGGAATCTAGGATAACCCCTTTTCCGCCTCAATTCCCCTGCCTGATTCCCACCTCTGCTCCTTAGATTACACATTCCAATTTGGGATTTCTTTTGTTTCTTTCAATTTCCAATTCCTTTCTCCATTTGTTTGGGATATTCCTATAAAGACATTTTCCTTTTATCTCCTCCCTTTCTTTTTGTCCTCCTTTCCTGCCTCTGTCTCTACATTTTAAAAAATCTATTTTTCCCCTTTATGTGTATGTCTCTATTCTTTCACTCTCCTCCCCGCCCCCATCCAATCCTCAGGGAGGTTGTGTATATACGTGTATTTGATCCAAATTTTTCCCTTTATTGCATTTTTTTTTTCCAAGACGCAGATCACAGTCCCTGCCTATTGGGACCACAAATCATGGCTCCCTTTTGGGACAAGAGTGGAAAGAATTGAAGGAACCCAGGCAAGATCACATACTTACACACTTTGAGATATACTGAAACATGGGGAGAGGGATGAGATCACTTCTAGAGGAGGGTGCAGATAGGAGCACATCTGTGGGGAGAGGGAGGCAATCTGTGGGTAGAAAGAGGACTTCTGGGGGCACAAGAAGGAGCATTTTGGGGAAGGGTGTCAGAAGGCTGTGGGAATGGAATGAGGATGGTCCAGGAACGACTGAGCTGGGGTGGGGAAGGATGTAACCGCCCGGGGTGTGTAAACGCTGAAATATGGCCCCCTTCCAGTCCCTGATGGGGTGGGCTCCTGCCTGCCCTCATGCACATTCATAACATTCAAATTTATGCCGTAATCTCCTCTCCGCCGCTCCATATGGATGAGCCTTTGATGGGTGTTTCAGTTTATGGGACGCACCCAGCCCGCCGCCAGCCCGCCCGCCCGCCCATCGCCCCCAACCACCGCAAAGACGGCTCCACATAATTGACATCGGCAGATTCTTTCATTATACAAGATTTAGCATCTGCTCCGGATCGCTCGCTCCCCGCTCCCTCCCTCCCTGGCTCGCTCCCTCGCTTCTCGCTATAGATGACTTTTCCCTGCGCTTCCTATTATCAATTCAAATTAGTCCCATTCCCCAGCCAGCCGGGTGACAGTGAGGGAGCGGCAGGCCCATAATGGCCTCCTCAATTATTCAGGTCCAGTTAGGCCAGGCCAGGGTGGGAGAGCTCGGGTGGGGGGGCGAGGAGGGTCGGTGTACTGGAATCCCCCACCCCCTCCACCTTGGGCCTGGGTCTGTTGTAGGGCATAAAGTGGGGGTAATTGTCTAGGAGTCCCTAGGGGTAGGGAAAAGTGGGAATGGATTAGTGAAAATAGAGAAGAATATCATTGCTGATTTAGGGTTCCAGGGCTTTCTTCCCTCTCTGTCCTGAACCCACCCACCTGGGTCTCCTAGTAGTTGCTGCCTCATTGGGAGCCTAATTCTCCATCCTTCTGCTCTCAGAGAACTTTAGAGTTCCCTGGATACTACCTCCTCAACCACCACAGCCCCTGTGACCTGGCCTGGACAGAAATAAACTTTCCCCAACCCCCAGGGATTATGAAGCAGTATGGTCTGGTATCTGAGAACTCAAGACATAGATCAAGAAAATGAAAGACAGAGAGAGAAGCAGAAAGAGACAAACATGACAGTGTCAATGACAGAGAGAGATAGACTGAGGAAGATGGAGAGAGATGCTCCTGTGATTTAGGAAAGAAGTTAAGGACCCCACATGCTCCTCTCTGGGTCTAATATTACTGGAAATAGGGAATTGGAGGTTGGAGTTTCATTTAGATCTGGCCCACCCACCTGTGCACTGCTTGATCTGATTGACTTTGATCATTAACTAGCTTTCAGCAGCTGTCCAGGGACCTCTCACCTCCTCAGACTTTTGATGAGTTGGTGGCTGGAGTCCACTGGAAGTTAGCAACATTGTTAAGTAATTCTTCATCTTTTTTTCATCTCTCCTTTCCATAATTTCCAGCTATCTGAAACTACATACATCACACACACACACACACACACACACACACACACACATTTATCTCTTCTTCTTTGACTGTCTTACCCTCTTCCCCTTAGATCCAGGAGCAGAAAAGGCCTTAGAGAAACCAAACGCAGACATAAGGCTCATCATCACAAGCAGCAGTGTGAAACAGTGTAAAGAAAGATGGACTTGAAGCCAGAACATGGAGGTTGGGGTCCTGACTCTTCCATTTAATAGCTAAGGAGTTGAGTGATTCCAGTGGGTGAGATCCCAAAGAGCCCCTTTTGCCACTCCTGCTCAGGTGCAGGCATCATGGCAAAGGGGATAGGACACTGAATCTTGAGTGATTATTTCATTATTTAAGTTGCTTTTCTGTTACTGTCTAGGGGATGCGACTTCTCCTCCCCTCCACTTTGAGTCTTGGTTTCCTCATATATAAAATGGGAGAGAAGTGAATTAAATTATCTGAAAAGCCTCTTCCGTTCTAAATCTGATGGTTCTTGGATCCTAAGAGGCCACGTCAGAAAGCCTGAAAGGGAAGGAGAACATGTGCCAAGAACCCATCTTTCATTTTCTCTGGGCTCCCTTTCTTTTGGCCCCGAGGTATGGGGAGCCCAAAACAGTGGAAGGTCCAAAAAGAGGAAGAGAAAAAAATAAAAACAACAACAATCATAGAAGTAGCCTAGAATGAGTCTCATCTTTTCAAAGGGGAGGGAGATAAAGATATTTGTACATTGAAGGGGAGATCAAACACCTGTCCTGACGTAGCTAAGTGCCTCTTTCCCCTCCTGTCCCCATCATGGTACTTCACACTGTCCAGCTGGGCCAACATTCAATCTCTCTCCCTCTGCTCCACATTCCTATCCTCAACCTGGCCCCCCCAAATTCCTGTTTGGTCACCCTATGTTCCCCAACCCCACCCTTCCCCAGACCACTCCCCCCCCTGACTCTCATAAAGCCCCCCTTCCTATAACCAGAGGCGCCGGCCCCAGACCTGCCCAGATCAGTTATCCAGGCAGTAATCCCTAGTATTCAGGGGGAGGAGTCGGGTAGGGATCAGAACTGGCATAGGGGCCAACATGTTCCCGCCCAGCGGTGATGGATTACCAAGAGCCTCTCCCACGCTTGGTTTCTCCAGAATCAAAGGATTTCTGCATCTGATCAGATTTACCCAAAGTTACAGACGTGTGGGGCTTTCCTTCCCAAGGCAACAGCTGGAAACAGCCCTAAATATGATTAATTAACACTGTAAAATCTCGGACACAATTAAGATTTATGCCTGGGAGAGTGGGGGTTGGAGATGGATTATAGTTAATGTGACTGGGGCCCAGAAGTGTGAGCAGGGTCCCAGGGCAGATTCTGACCATGAGGGGTTATAGAACAGTTAATAACTCAGTATGGCTTTATCTCGAGGATATAGCCCTCACATCCAGATAGGCCAGAGATGATCCCATTCATTCTTCCACTCCTGAGCCAGATATCTTACCCCTACCTCTGCCTGTAGATAAGTAGTTTTATATGTTTACTACTCCCAATCCTTTAAGTAATTTAGGATTGATTCTTGTTCCCCTAGCACCATAGTCCCTACATCCAGCAGTTTCGTCCTGTGTCCCATGAGTCACTGAAAATCTTGAGACTCCTTAAGAATTATTTTCAAGTGAAAATTCCACATGTCTCTGAACTTCTGAATCTTTCATGCCAGTTCTGGATCACACCGAAATCAAAGATCTTAAATTTATGGAAAAATCAGAGACATTTTAGGGGTCTATAGTGAATGAATTCACAAGAGATGATTCCTACCCTTGCCCCATTTACTTCTTCCTCAAAGATGGCTCCTCTCTTCCACAGCTTTTTCTCATTGGCAGGGAAACCAGCCTCATCTCCTGGTCTCTTAAACCCCAAGACAACTAGACCCTATGGTCTAGTAGGCCCATTCTTAATGGATAGGATAGGAGGGTGGAAAGAGGAGAGAAAAAGCAAACAATTTAAAGAAGCCCTTTTATAAATATGTCCAGAGTTCAAGAGTGCTTCCTATTAGAATTTTCAGTAATTTTGTGATTCTGGAGCAGAGCAGGAGCATGAATAATAATAATTTTTAAAAAGCAAATAATCCAAATGCAGAGGGTTAAAAGCAGGCCTCTAAAGTGAAAAGGGAGTATTAGCCCTACTATTGACTCTTTAGCAACCCTTAGATCAAGAGTTGGGAGTAAAATTGGGGTGGGGAAAGAGTCCCTGAATAGTATCAGCTGATTGGACAGAAGATAATCATAGCTCTTGAGAGTTGTTTGATATCCTAGCAATCCTGTGTGCACCAATTCATCCTCCCCTCTGGTGAGAGCCTTAGTATAAAATTAAAACCCAAACAAGCAAAGCCAAGTTTCTTTCCAAAGGAAAAAAGTACTCAAACTTGCTGTGGATGGCTGGATAATCCTGGATGAACCCTCAAGACGTAACTCAGCCCAATATCTTAAGTTCTAGACAAAGTTCAATATTTGTGATAGTCCTCCAAATGACCTTTTTAAAAGATCATTTTACGCCCTACCCAGAATTCCTTCTAGAATCCCAGTATAATTTGTGTCTAGATCTCCACTGATTTAGGGGAAAGGGCTCCTAATTCCCTTAAGGTAACAATATATATCAGCTACAATACAGTTTGTTCCACAGAAATTGTTGAAAATACTTAGAGGACTCACTGTAACTATACTCTGTATAATTCTGGGTTTTGGAACTCTTTGACTTGAGGTTTTAGAGGGACAGCTAATACTCCCAAGTTGTGTCCTAGAACTACTCAAGAATTTGGTATTGTCTGGAACTTTTCCTACTCCTTTATGCAAGAGCCCGGAGTTCAGGAACCCTTGATGCTACTTCTCCATGTCTGGGTCCAACAATTGAGAGGCCAGGAACTTTCTTTTTCAGACACATGGTTGTGCCTCTGCCATAAGGCAGCCATTAATAGATCCTGAAGGGAAGAGTCCTGCTTCCCTAACTACCACAGCCCCATCTCAGATTTACTCTTAGCCCTGCTGCTGAATAACCTGTTCTTCAAAAAGGGAAGAACACTCAAACAGCCTAAGAGGCTTAGTGCTGCAACTGATCCCCTTTTATAGACTCAGAACAAAGGGATGTCTCAAATCCACAGTGGTCCAAACCAAACATTTGATCCCAATTTTAGACTCATTAGTCCGTAAGTTCAACAAGTTGACCAGGAACTAATCCCTTGATTTCTATATACCCATACCCACATCCACCCACAGATCTACATATACCTCAGCTAATAGAAATAGAAGATGGTTGTTTTTCGTTTGTTTTCTGTTTTCCACTGAATCTTATTATACTTTATGTCAGTGTGAGATGAGGAGTATGGTGGGGCAGTGTAGGATTGATTTTTATAGAGATCACTTTCCCCACATGTAATATATAGTACAGAGGGATGGGTCAAAGGATGAAGTAACCCCACAGACCAGAATCTGAGGGTCAAGTGAGCCAAGCCTGGACTTTCAACCTAATGGGCCAGACCTCTGAGAAGGGACCTGACGGACTGGCAATATCTGTGGGGGTCTTGAAGAGATAGCATTCTCCAGATAATTATATCTATATCAAGAGAAAAAATGGGGAAGGGCATGAATTAAAACACATGGAAGTTCAGTAAAGTTCAGAGAAGCTACACAAGCTATATGTTCCTCATGATTCTGAAAAACTTTCATCTGCCTTGACCTTTTATGGAAGCAGAAGCATGGATGGACAAGACAATCTCCTAAGAGTCTCTCCTATTACCTGATGCTTCTGGGAACTATCACCACTATTTAATACCCAGGATTACCCCTTTATCAACCCATCACTGATAATCAACTTATTAAGTGACTACTGTGTACCAGGCACTATGAAATAGTGAAGAGAACCTAGGATCATTTCCTTTGAGTTTCATGGGTTATCCATCCTCAAACCTCTATTTCACATGAGGGGAGAGTCTGGGGCTCTCAGGAGATGTTAATGTGGCTACCTGTTCTCACATTTACCATATGCCCCTCTCCCTCACTGCAGACCTAAATGCAACATAGCAGAGAGCAAGGGGAGAGAAAATAGGCAGAAAGTAGGAAGGCTGGTACACTGGGAAGTAAGTAAGATGGATTGAGAAGAGGTATCAGCAGGTGACAGAAGCTGCAGGTGCCGAAGGAGAGACAGATTTGAAGATTTTAGGAAGAAACAAAGAAAATAACAATGCTTTCTGTTTCCTTAAAGCTTGTGTTTAGATACAAAGGCATGCATATGTATGCATGTGTGTGTGTGCTTTATGTGTCCTAGGTGGATCATGAATTCTTCACATGGGATTAGTAGTATCTTTGCATATGTTGGTGTGTTGCCACATGTGTGAGAATGCCTTGAAATATTCCTTTAAGTCTACTAACTGTGCTGACATAACTCCATGTTCCTGGGTATCTCTGTTCAGAGCCCGGTTTAAGCTTCATGTGTGACCCGGAACATGAGTGTCACAAGGAAAGAGTAGGACATGAAGGGGAGATCCTAGAGTGGGTATCCAGGACTATATTTGCATTACATGTGCATGAATTAAGCCCCAGGGAGGGACTATAGAGTGGGAGGGCCTTCTGTGATGAATCGTAGTAGAAGTAAGAAGTGAGGGGCTCCCCAGGAACAGGTCACAAATTAATCTTATTCTTGAGAAACATCAGACACTTCTTGGGAGTATCCTTCATCTGAAAGGGGAGACTAGTTTCTCATCTCTTCCCCTTCCGTGTCCTCCCTTCTTCACTCCTAAATATGAGGCCACAAAGTGACTTCCCTCCCCTCACCCTAAGGAACTCACATGGACAACCAGAGCAGACCTTCAGGTTATGTTTGGATTGGGACCTGAATGAGAAATTCGAGGCATGAGGAATAAGGGCTCTTTTTTCCAATTCTTGGAGCTTATCTTTGGTGAGCCTGGGAAGTGAGCCCCCCTGGGAACCCCATGCCCTGCCCCGGAGTCCTTCCCAAGGGGGCTTGTCTGTCTCACTGGGCTCCATCAGCTGGAGGCTGCCCCCGCTTCCTTCTGTTTCTGACCCTCCTCTGGCTTCCGCTCAGGCTCCTGCTCCTGTCACAGCCCTCTCCTCTGTCTGCTCCATTTCCCCTTCTTTTTCGAGCTCTGCCTCCAGTCTGGCCTCCAACGCGGCCTCCTGCTCTATCTGACCCGTCTCCTGCTCTGTGCTTGGCTCCAGCTTCGGCTCCAGCTCCTGCTTGGTCCCTAGCTCCAGCTCTGGCTCCCTGCTCTGCTTGCTCCGGGCTTCTCCCTACTGAAGAATTATGTAGCATGAAGCAGCCGCCACCATCTTGAACTGGCAGTGAACTTTGCTTTCTACATATAAATACAGATAGCAATCACACCCCAATCAGCGCAGAGGCTTCGGGGCATCATCTCAGCAACTCTAACTTTCCCATTACGATAATGTGATTTTCACTCAGTCTATAATATCACCAGCCATGAATAAAGCAACTGGCTCCTTCTCTGTCTCTTTCCCTCCCTCTTTCTCTTCCTCCCTCCCTTTCTTCTTTCCTCCCTCCCTCTTTCCTTCCTTCCCTCCCTCTTCTATCCTATCTCTCTCCTTATCTCTCTCACTCTTTCCTCTCTACTTCTTTCCCTCTTTCTCAGAGTCAAACTCCATCTCTTCAATCTCTCTATCTCTCCATCTCTGCCTTTGCCTCTGTCTCTCCCTCTGGGGCTCACACTCTCTGCATACTAATGAAAGGGGCTTTGCTGCCCCCCACAGCTCCACTCCTCTGCTCAGCTCTGCTATCATCTGCCTTTGCCTGAAGGTGAGGGAATCCAAGGGGGTGGGGGTGCTGCATGGTTAAGGGGGGGGGGAGCTGGGAGTTCTCTCCTCTTTCCCTTCCCTCTCCCTTTCCCCTCTGCCTCAGCAGAGCAAGTCATGCAGGTAGGGCATTATAGATGTCTGTGAAAAATGAACTCATTGTCACTGTGTGCCAGGCCTGAATCTCTCTCTTCCCGTGGTGGGGGCTTGGGGGAAAGGGACAGAAATATGAACATCTCTATTGTGGGATCATGGAGAAGTGAGGAAGGAAGGTGGCAAGGCCTTGGAGACCCTTGCCTGGGGGACGTTCCAGGCTGGACTGTCTCTATAACTTCAACTCTAGCTTCCTCACTCAGTCAGTCATCAAATCCTTATGGAGTGGCTGACCTTGTCCATCCCATAATTTGGAGAACACAGAGGAAGAAGAGGAGACAGGCAACCTCTGCTCCCAAGATGCTCACAAAAGGGCTGAGGAGACTGCTCTGCCTCCCTTTCCCCTCCAAAGCACCCTCACCCTCAACTTTCCCTTTGTTCCCTTGAACTGCCCCATGGCTCTGACCTTGGAAAGCATATGGGGGAGAGAAAGGCTGGGGTCTCTAATCTAATCCTCTGCAAAATAGTGCAAGGCAATTTGAAAAGTTGAAGTGGGGGAGGTGTCGGTGGTGTGTGCATGCATGCGTGTGTGGTTGTGTGAGTGTGTATTTGAAAATAATAAATGGGGGATAGCTTTTACTTTTAGGATAAATTATTCTCTTCTGGGTGATCAGAAAGTACTTATATGATTTTAAATATATATATATATATATATATATATATATCATAAGATTTAGAATAGGAAAGGATGTTAGAGATTATTTAGTCCCAATCCATCATTTTACAAATAAGAAAAAGGAAACCTCTAGAGGTTATATAATTTGTCCGAAGCCATACAGGTAGTAACAAAGGTCCCTCAATTTCACTGCGCCGAATGACCTTCTTTGTCAGAGGGAGTGGAGAGTTAACTAAATTAACTAGTTTCCATCTGGGAATATGTGGGTAGAAACCAAATCTTAACCAGGCCTGGTGTGGAACCTTCAGACTGGCTGAGGGTTTTAGTGTAAATTATAAAATCTACCAAGAAATAGTTCATAGGTACCCAGGTAGAATTAGAGATCTAATCCAGAGCTGAGGACATTTTTCTGAAGCTGAAATAAAAGGGAGGTTTGTATGGTGAAGATGCCCTTTGGGGGAAAAAATAACAATGCTACTATGTGGTTCAGGAGCCAAATCCTATATGGATTCAGATAGATTAGATAGAATCTCTAAAAGGAAGTTAGGCACAACATTTTGGGTTGATCCTTCTTACACACTTTGCTTGCCTTCATATCCACGATAATATTTCTGTAATTTACTCTTTTTCTTATAAATTTAGATGCCAGGAAAACAAATTAGGTCTTTTAGTAAGTAGCAAAGGGTGGAGAAGTTCAAGAGAGACTGAATATTGGAGTCATATAAATACAATGATAATCAAAGAAAGGAGATCAGATTGTGGCTGCATTCTGAGATGTTGGTTCAGGGGTTAAATGAGCAGAAGATTCAGAATACTGATCCAGGGATTCAGATATATAAGGAGTTTAGAGCCTGCTGAGAAGACCTGACTTAAGAGCTTTCTTCCCTTGCTTAAATGCAATTCCACAAACATTTATTGAAGCATCTACCAGGGGGAAGGCACTATGCTAGGCACTAGATATTTTGTAAAGATGAAGAATGACCCAGTTTTTATCACCAAGAAGTATTCTATCAGGTAGTATACAACATATATACAAAAAAGTAGGATAATAAGTAGGATACTAGGTAGAGTTATGAGGTCCTTCAGTTTATTTCATGGAATAATGATCTCAACCCTTCCTGGAACACTGCTGCCTCCTCTATTTTCACAAAAATGAAGATGAGCACTAAAAAAGAATCAGCATTGTCATCATACCCAAGAATATGCCTACTTTCAGATTACTTTCATACTGTAGTAAAACCAGCCGTTAGTCAATAACAAAAATTATTAGTCAATATTTCCTATTGACTAATTATAATATTAGTCAATAACAATAATAATTAATTAAGCACCTACTATGTGTCAGGTATTATGCTAAATGCTAAAGAAATACAAGACAGCCTTTGCTCTCAAGGAGTTCATCATATAAGGGTGGAAACAAGCATACAAAAAATTATGTTCAAACAAGCTACACACAAGAAAAATGGCAAATAATGAAAGAGGGAATGCACTAAAATTAACAGAGGTTGGGAAGGGTTTCCTGTGGGATTTTGACTGGAACTTAAAGGAAACCAGGTAGGCCAAAGGGGTGCACTAGTCAGGAATGAGGAAAAGGGAGAGGAGGAGAAGGACACTGCAATAGATCTACTGGGACAGTTTTCCTCTAGGACTAAATAAAAGAAAAACTTCTCATCTTATTTAAGTGCAAAATAAGCCCAAACTTTAAAAAATGTATTTTATTTTCCCCAATTTCATATAAAACAATTTTAACCTTTGTTTTTTTTTTATAATTTTGAGTTCCAAATTCTTTCCTACCCTCCTTTCCCTTCCCCATTGCTGAGAAGGCATGCAGTTTGATAAGTTATACATGTGCCATTATGCAAACCATATTCCTTATTAGCCATGCTGTGTGAAAGAAAACAAATAAAAAATATCAAGAAAAATAAAGAAAAGAAAATACCAGTGTATTTTGATTTATATTCAGATTTCATCAGTTCTTTTTCTGAAGATGAATTGCATTTTTCATCACAAGTTCTTTGGAATTGTCATGGATCATTGTATTGCTGAGAAAGGCTAAGTTTATTACAGTTGATCATCACACAATGTTGCTGTTACTGTGTACAAGGTCTCCTGGTTTTGCTCATATCACTCTTCATCAACTCTTGTAAATCTTCCTGGGTTTTTTCTGAAATGATCTTATTTATCATTTCTTTCTTTGTTTGCTTGTTTGTTTAATAATAACTTTTTTATTTTTCAAAATACATGCAAAGAAAGTTTTCAACATTTATCCTTGTAAAACCTTGTTTTCCACATTTTTCTACCTCCTTCTCCTCCTCCCCTAGATAGCAAGTAATCCAACATAGATTAAACACATACAAGTCTTCTAAACATATTTTCACATTTATCATGCTGCACAAGAAAAATCAGATCAAAAATGAAAAAAACAAGCAACCAAACAACCACCACTACCACCAAAAAGGATTAAAAATACTAGTTGTGATCCACATTTAGTCCCTATAGTCCTCTCTCTGGATGGGTCTTTCCATCACAAGTCTATTGGAATTGACCTTAATCACTTCATTGTTGAGAAATGCCACGTCCATTGCAGTTGATCATCACATAATCTTGCTGTTACTGTATAAAATAGTCACTTCACTCAGCATCAGTTCATATAAGTATCTTCAGGTCTTTCTGAAATCATGCTGCTGATGGTATCTTACAGAACAATAATATTCCATAACATTCATATACCACAATTTATTCAGCCATTCTCCAATTGATGGGCATCCTCTCAGTTTCCAGTTCCTTGCTACTACAAAAAGGGCTGCCACAAACATTTTTGCACATGTGGGTCCCTTTCCCTTTTTTATGATCTCTTTGACATACAGACCCAATAGAGATCAAACAGTATACACAGTTTTATAGCCCTTTGCTGCTCATCATTTCTTACAGCATAATAGTATTCTATCACAATCATATTTTACAACTTGTTCAACCATTCCCCAACTGATGGGCATCCCTGCAATTTCCAATTCTTTGCCACTACAAAAAGAGCTGCTTGATATATTTTTGTATGGTGGTTCAATTCCTTTTTTGGAAAAAAAATCTCTTTGGGATATTGGGTCAAAGGGTATGCATAGTTTTATAGCCCTTTGCAGCCCAAACTTTTCTGTGAAATCCTCCCTTCCAGGGTGACTTGGGCGGGAGTGACAGCTAAAAAGAGAGACGAAGGAGGCAGTGGGCAGAGACATCTCTCTGGCTCCGACACTTGTTCAGCCTCTCTTTCTTAGAGGCAGTGGTAGAGCACTGGACTTGAGTTCAAATCCACTCTCAGACACTTACTAACTGAGTGAGTGACCTTAAGGAAGTCATTTTGATTCAGTTTCCTCATCCAGAAAATGAAGAGAATAACAGCACCTAACTCAGGATTGTTATGAGAATTGAATGAGGCAATAATGTGCTTGTGTGTGAGCAAGAGCCACTTTCACCAGCTCATTCCTTGTTAGAGGCATTTCTGGATCCTTTTCTTGGACCACTTAATTCCTATACCCCAAAGTCGTTGTGTGTATGAATGAGGATGGCCTTGGGGGTGTTGTTGTTTGGAGGAGACCTGCATTTCATTCTGGTATTTTTCAAAGTCTATTGCTCTGCCTCATCAGAACCTTGGACTGATAGACATAGCATATAAAGGCTCATAATTAAATGAAATGTGCAGAGGGCCCCTTTCATCCTGGACAGTAGTTGTTGCTATGTTCTGTGTCGGCAGCTTGGTCGGGGTACCATTGGCAAGGATTTCTGCCCTCCTGCTTGAATATTTCCAAACTTGATGAAATGAGGTCATCTAATATATTTGGTCCTCTGCTTCTTGCATAAAGTAAAGGGAAATTAACCCTTTGCTTTTCACAATTCTGGGGGTGGGGTCCAGTGAGTGAGCTTAGCTCTTGGGTGTTGGTGAAGATATTTAACTCATACACCAAAGGAAGGGAGAAAATTTATTTATTTATGCATTTATTATTGCCATTGTTATTATTATTTAAAAACAATAACTCACATTTATATAGTATTTTATGTTTATTATTCCCTTGTTAGTTGTTCTGCTCTTCAAATCACCTTATAAATACTAACCTCTGTATCACTTATATCCCTTTCTTCCACCAAAATAATGTAAGTTCCTTGAGGACAGGAACTGGCTCATTTTTTATTGTATTCCCAGTGCTTTGCACACTGTTAGTGCTAATAAAACTTTGCTGGATCTGATTCTGGACATTCCAATTTTAGACTAAAAAGTAATTAAAATTAGGAGCAAAAATCTGTTCTTTGTAAATGCTTGTCTTTCTTTGCTTTAGGACAGGAGGTTTTAACCTTTTTGGGGCATCATAAGCCTCTTTGACATCTGGGGAAACTTGTGGACCTCTTCTCAGAATAATAAGCATAAAACATATGAGATTTCTTTTTTGTTTGTTTATTTTGTTTTGTTTAATTAAAGCTTTTTATTTTCAAAATATATGCATGGATAATTTTCAGCATTTACCCTTGCAAAACCTTGTGTTCCAAATTTTTTCCCTCCCTTCTCCCAATCCACTCCCCTAGACAGCAAGTAATTCAGATATATATGAGATTTCAAAGGAAAGCAATGCTATTGAAATACAGTTATCAATTTCTTTTAAAAAGCAAATTCATACACCCCTGCTTTAAGGTTTGTTTTTGTTTCTTTATTTTCACAATAAAAATTCTGTTTGAAAAGTCTAGTTTATACATATTCGTTCAATACCAATACAAATTTGTTCAACATTTACAAAATCAAAATTATGTGTTAGGTACAGTGCTAACCAATGAATATACAAAAAAAATTAAACTGAAGGGAAAAGCCCAACTGAAGGGAAAAACAGCTTAGGGAAGGGAAAAACAGGGAAAAGCAGCTCCTTGGTGTCCCAGGATGATAGAAGCAATGGTGTCCTGGTATGATAGTAGCAATAGGCCAGAAAACCTATTTCATCTTGCAAGCCTGGGCATTTTCTCATGTTATCCCTGGTGCTTGGAGCTCTCTCCTTTCTTTACTTTGCTTTTTAGTTTCCCCAACTTCCTCCAGGTCTCAGCCAAAGTTCTATTCTCTGAAAGAAGCCTTCCCAGACCAACTTAATCTCAGTGCCTTCC
Organism: Sarcophilus harrisii; assembly: GCF_902635505.1. Lineage (NCBI taxonomy): Eukaryota > Metazoa > Chordata > Mammalia > Dasyuromorphia > Dasyuridae > Sarcophilus > Sarcophilus harrisii. The sequence goes on from NC_045427.1 coordinate 557,285,775, forward strand.
CTCTCAAATTATCTTAAGTTTATTCCGTATACATTTTGTTTGTACCTAGTTGTTTGCATGTTATCTCCCCATTAGATTGTAAGCTTCTTGAATACAAGGATTATTTTTTATCTTTTTTGTACCTCCAGAGCTTAGCATAAGCACATAATAATGTGGTGGTTAACTGATTGACTACTAAGGTTGATAAAGAATAGGAACCCCCACAAGAAGTGAGAACACTGGTTGGAATTGCTTTTTTCCCACCTGGGCTATTCCTTCATATTCGGTCTCTTGTCTTTTGAGGAAGAGTATAGATGGGAAAGCCATTTGTGAAGGATCTAGGCCTGTACCTTAACCCTCAACGATCCATAAGCAAAAAGCAGAAAGCAGCCTTTCTGCTTCTAAATAGCTGTTCTAAGATCCCATGAAAGTCACCTTTCAGTATTTCCCTGATCAGTTCCCTGATCCTCTTCCAACTTAGATGCTTCTGGGCTTTCCTGGCTCCTGAACTGATTTGCCTTATGAAATCTAGTGTACTTATGCCCAATTTAATTACCTTTTCCTTAGCAATGCCATCATCTCTTGCATTGGCTCTAGTACGGAATGCTCTCTTTACTTTCCACTTCTGCCTTCACACATCCCAGACCACAAGAGTGGGTTTTCAAACATTTATTTACAAGAAAAAAAGGACTGCACAACTTTATAAAAAATGCATCAGAATAAGGTGATCAGAAATCTAGCTCTTAACATCCTATGAAGTACACATCAAAGAAATCCATGCAGTCCTAATGGTACCTAAACTTGCTACCTAATCCTTCTCTGTAGTTTGCTCAGCTGATATGGCCTCTAGACCAAGAGCATTAATGAACAACAAGTCCTCTTATGGTCCCAGAGTAATATAATAGCTTTGCATCCATCCTGCTCCAGAGTTTTTTCCCCCAATTTCATCATCTCAAAAAATCCTATTCCCTCATTGGTCCAATTCTAGCCAATCAAGGATTGGTCAATCTAGCCAATCAAGAAACTGATGACGTATGGTTTTCCCTCCATATTTTCCTATTTCAATGGATCCACGATTTCCTTCCATTGATATACATTGTAACTCAGCCTTTCATCTTCTTTGATTCTTGTCCAGAAACAAGTCCTCCAAGTAACTCACCCTTCTCAATGGAGGTTTTCCTTTGTTTCTTTCATGAGCACCAGTGCAATTCAGGTTGTCCATCTATCATCCTTGACTTTCTTTACATGACTAACCCTCCTCCTTATTTTTACAAATACATGGAAGGAAAAAGAAGCATTTGTCAAGACTTCTTTGTGCCAGGTAATAGTCTGAGTTCTTAACAAATGTTATTTCATTTACTGTTTACAACTGTGAGATAAGTGCTATTATTATTCACTTTCTATAGCTAAGTAAAATGAAGCAGAGGTTAAAGACTTGTAAGTGTCTAAGACCAGATTTGAACTCATATCTTCTTGACTCCAGACCCAGCACTTTATCCACTAAATTACCTAGATGCCATTTTCCTTTGCAATGTCTTTTATATTTCCTGATTTTTCTGAATACAAGTTATCATTGGTAAGATAATGCAACCTACTTACATCCATTACACATCTTTTCAATGCCCTTTGGGTCACCTGCAATTTTGAGACCACTCTTTTGAAACTGTGGTACTCTGTGGTTCAGAACGTTCCTGGTAGATTGTTAGTGCTTTAAGAAAAAAAAAAAGATGGGTTTTTGTGACGGGGAGCAATCTGGAATCATTGGGGCATTTCCCAAATGTGATCAAGCCTCCTGTTCCATTTTGGGCATGAGCCATTGTCCCTTTGCCACCCTGGTCTGAGATACATATACTGGTGGGTTAATTCAAAGGGCCTTCCATCAACTGGGATATCATAATCTATCTATCATTGTGTTTAATTTAGTTCTGAATCCCAGATACCTCCCCTTGTTAATTTTAACTGTGGGGTCTTTTAATAATGTACAAAGTACTGATGAAATACTTATCCAAAAGGAGATACCTGCTTCCCTATTGAATAAATGCATGCTGAATACACAAATACATGAGTAAATAACAACCCAGGAAATTGGTTGTATCCAGAGCTTTAAGGAAATAGGATCTATGCTGCTTTACACAAAGCTAGACAAAGTACAGCTAGATGGCACAGTGGATGGAATGCTGAACCTGGAGTCAGGAAGATTCGTTCTTGAAAGTCCAAATTTAACCTCAGTCACTTCCCAGCTGTGTGATTCTGGCCAAGTCACTTAACCCTGATTACCTCAGTTTCCTCACCTGTAAAATGACCAAGAGAAGGAAATGGCAAAACACTCTAATATCTTTGCAAGAAAACCCCAAATGGATTCATGAAGAGTCAAACATGATTAAGCAACAATAAAACCTACATGCCAGGCACTGTGTTAGGTATTGGGGCTATCAAGAGAGGCAAAAAAACGATTCTTGCTCTAGAGGAGCTCACAGTCTAATAGTGGAAACAACATGCAAACAATTAAGTACAAACAAGAGGTACAGGATAATTTGAAAATAGTCAGTGGTGGAAAGACACTAACATTAAGAGGGATAAGAAAAGTCTTCTTGTAGAAAATGGGATTTTAGCTAAACTGAGTTTGAATCCTGTTTCTGCCATTTATTGCTTGGTTATCTTATTTCTTTGGGCCCCAGTTTCTAATCTGTATAATGAAGGGTTTGGACCTCCATGATCTCCCTCACCTTCCTCTAAGTCTATTATCCTGTAATGGTAGATGCTTGCTTTCATATGTGTCCCATCTTTTCAGCCCACTGTGCTGTCTCCTCTGGACCTCACATTTCTTGGTACCTTCTCTAAATGATGTATCCTTTCTCTTACACCCCTGGAAATCCAGGAAGACAAGTTGGCCTCCATTTTTTTCCTTTATGGTCACTATTAGGTTTTCCCTCCGCTACTATTGCTCAATAAAAACCTCTCCTTTGAAGTTTATGCCATCCTGTCAAAATCCTTTTCTTTTCAAAAATATCTACCTCCAAGTTACTCCTTCACCCCCATCCCACCTTAAGTTCAGCACCTGGTTCATAGCACTCACCTCAACCCCTCATGCCTTGTAATTCTGTTGTTGTTGTTATTTTAGAGATGTGGGGATTCTCATTGTTCACAACCATTTAGCATCATCAGAATGTTAATGTTTAAAGACAAACCTCAGTTATCTATAAAATGCAGAACTAGAAAACTAGAAAAGTTCCAGGGTTCTCTTGAGCTCTAAGTCTATGATAGTTTTAATCCAAATAGATAAAAATAGCTAGAGTTCCTCCAGAGTCCTTTCTTTTTAAATTAAAGCTTTTTATTTTCAAAACATATGCACAGATAATTTTTCAGCATTGATCCTTGCATAACCTTGTGTTCCAAATTTTCCCCTCCTTCCCCCGCCCCCTCCCCTAGATGGCAAGTAATCCAGTATATGTTTACATGTTAAACTATATGTTAAATCCAATATATGTGAACATATTTGTACAATTATCTTGCTGCTCAAGAAAGATCACATCAAAAAGGAAAGAAAATGAAAAAGAAAACAAAATGCAAACGAACAACAACAAAAAGAGTAAGAATGTTATGATCCATACTCAGTTCCCACAGTCCTCTCATGATGAAGAGCTATCTTTTTATCTCAATAATCTCATTGTTGGAAAGAGTCAGGTCTATCAGAATCGATTGTTACATAATGTTGTTGTTGCGTACAATGATCTCCTGGTTCTGCTCATTTCACTTAGTATCAGTTCATGTAAGTCTCTCCAGGCCTTTCTGAAATCATCCTGCTGATTGTTTCTTATAGAACAATAATATTCCATAACATTCATATACCATAACTTACTCAGTCATTCTCTAACTGATGGGCATCCACTCAGTTTCCAGTCTTTAAGAGCAGCCTCTGATACCAAAGGAATTCTCTTCTAGATCCTGTTTATCTTCATTTAACCATTTTATAATCACTATTTCCAAAGATGTCTAAAGTCTGTTTACTTTAGTTTATATTTTTAAAGGCTCTAATGTCCTTTGTCTGTTTAGTCATTCAATCATGTCCAAAACTTTATGATCCTCATTTGGTGTTTTTTGTTTTGTTTTGTTTTGTTTTGGCAAAAGATACTAAAGGTTTGCCATTTCCTTCTCCAGCTCACTTCACAAATAAGGAAACAGAGGCAATCAGGGTTAAGTGGCTTACCTAGGAAGTGTCTGGGGCTGGATTTGAATTCATGAAGATAAAGCCTTCCTGACTCCAAGCCCACCACTCTACACACTCCATGCACCTTAATAGTACATGCTTAATAAATCCTAGTTGTCTGACTTAGTGACTAAGTAGAGCATCTTTTCACTGCACAATGAATGAGAGAGAGACAGAAAGAGAGAAAGAGAAAGAGAGAGAGAATGTATGAGAGAGACAGAGACAGAGACAGAGACAGAGACACACAGAGAGAGACCGAGACAGAGACAGGGACAGAGAGACACAGAGAGAGACTGAGACAGAGATAGGGACAGAGAGAAACAGAGAGAGACAGAGAGAGACAGAGAAACAGAGAGACAGAGACAGAGAGAAAGAGAAAGATTCTCAGAGGACACTATGGAAAGGGAGGATGACCTTTTACCCACTGAAATTAGGTCCTTCTTATTTCACCGGCTCTATCTCCACATGCTTGGGGTGGCCCCAGCCTTCTCCAGTCTCATTGAGATCACTGCTATAGCACTGATTAAGAATTTCCTGTGCTTAACCCAGTGCTTGGCACATAGTAGTGGGCACATAATAAATGCTGACTTACTGAGTAAATACAACAATGGGAATATCAAACTCAAGTTTTTAGTACGATCTGACATTATTGCTATTATATCAGATCTCAAGTCTGCCTGGGTTCCCCATATGAGGCAGGAAAATTCAATCTCTACCCTTGGTAAGGGCTTTCAGCCTAGTTAAAAGACAACTGCAAACAAAAGTCCACAAATACAGTGCATGTTAATGCACCTCTAGTCCAGGAGGATATGGAGTACAAACTGCTTTGGCCTGAGTTGGAAGGCCCAGATTCTAGTCCCGACTCTGCTACTAATGCCCTGGATGACCTTGGCTAAATTAATTTTCCTTCTCTGGGGCTCACTTTTCCTTTCTGTAATACAAGGGGTTTGGAAAAGCACAAGGATTCCTAACCTTTTTGGGTCAAGGATTCCTTGGATACTTGGGTGACATTTGTGCGTTCCTTCTCAGGATAATGTTTTTAAATGCATAAAATAAAATAAATGGAATTATAAAGAATATCAACTAAATTAAAATATAGTTAATAAAACAAAGTCATGATCCCTAGGCTAAGAACCCCTGGTAATCTTCTAGCTCTGACAATCTATGATTAGTATCAGGATTGGGGAGGGTTAATTACAGGAAATCATCCTGAGAGAAAAGAATATGGAGCTAGCTTTTGACAGAGAGGGGAGGGAAGAATTCTCTCTCTCTCTCTCTCTCTCTCTCTCTCTCTCTCTCTCTCTCTCTTTCTCTCTCTCTCTCTCTCTCTCACACACACACACACACACACACACACACACACACACGCATACACAGAGGAAGCTCTCTTGGTTTTAGACAGCAGTACTGTGGCTTTCAAGGCAGGGACTTTATCTTCCTTTAGCCTTCAGAATATGCCATTAAAAGATGGGGAGATGATCAGTTGAGTGTGTGTGTGTGTATGTCTGTTTTAAAATGATTGCTGAAGTGCAGCATCATTTGAGTTGGCCTGTCAGACTATCAGAAACGTCATCTATAACCTTCACTGTTTGCAGTTTAATCTCCCCTGCCTCCCCACGGGCACTGCTCTGACATTTTAAACCCCGTAAATGACAGCGCTGCTTTAAGCCATTTTGAAAAAAGCCAAGCATTTGGAAACACACACACACACACACATGCCCCCCAACCCTCCCTATTCCCTTGGGTGCCCTCCCCTAACACATAGGCACACATGTGCCCACGAACAGAAACACCCACAGAGACACACCTTTATTGGGAAAATCGGGGACAAACACACACACACACACACACAGCGGCAAGCAGGTGGTTGGTTGTACATCAAAGGGCCAAAGCTCAGAGGCCGTTGAGTCTTCTCCCTCATTTTACAGACCAGGAAATGATGTGGAGTTGCCCAGCATGACTAGGATCGTAGCCATCAGAACTGGGATTTGAAGCAAGGTCTTCAGAATCCCAAACAGAGAGTACCATCCCTTTTCCAAAAGATAAGTAAGAGACAACATAGCAGATGCAGCTCCTTTCCTCACCTTTCATATATTTTGTTGGCATTCCTCTGGGACCCCCTCACTGTAGCTGAGAGTGGAGGGCTTCTGACACTGATATTTGAGAATTGAAGGAAAAGTTCCCAGATCTCAGAATTTTGGAAGATTGCTGCTTCATTCATTCAGTCAGTCATTCAGTCAAGCAAGCATTTATATAAGATTATGTACCAAGCACTATACTATGAGTTGAGAATAGAAAGAAAGGCAAAAATATCTCCTACCCTCAAGTGCTTACGTTCTAATAGAGGAGTCACCATGTAAATAACTAGGAACATGTAAGATATATACAGAGTAGATGGAAGGCTCAGAGGTGAACCAGTAGCTGCTAGAGAAAGGATTCTAGAAAGAAGTGAGGTTGAGAGCTGAGTCTTTAAGAAATCCAGGGAAATTCAGAGGGATGGGTGAGGAGGAACAGTATTTGGGGCTTGAGAACAAGTCCAAAGGCATGAAGATGGAAGGAGGAGCTTTTTGTGTGAGGAACAGCAGATAAGGCAAGTGTTGCTAGATCACAAAGTATGAGGATAGAAGTGAAATAGAAATATTGGAATAATAGAAAGGGAGCAATGTTGTGAAGAGTTTTAAATGCAAAACAAAAAAATATATATTTGATCCCGGAGGAGGTCACTGGACTTTTTTGAGTGTGGAAGTGACATGATTAGATCTATACTTTAGGAAAATCATTTTGACAGCTGAGCAGGAGGGACTTGAAGCAGAGAGAAGAATTAGAAGATTATCTTACTAGTACAGGTCATAGATGATCATATATAAATGGAGAGAAGAAACGTGCATTGGAGATTTTGGAAAGGTAGAAATGACAAGATTTTGTGATGGATGGGGTGAGTCATAGTGAGATATCAAAGATATGGAGTTGTGAAGCTGAGACAGGGTGAGAGGGAAGTTGAATATGTCCTCAATTGAAATAAGGAAGCTAGAAAGAGGACTGAGTTTTTGAGGGAAAGATGAGTTCTCTTTTTTTTTTCACTTTGAGATGCCTACAGGATATCCAATTGGAGCTGAACAAAAGGCAAGTGATAATTCAGGACTATGGCTCAGTAGAGATTAAGGCTGAATAAAAAGATATAGAAATCATGTGCATAGAGATGAAAATTGAACCCATGGGAACTAATGAGACGACCAAGAGAGATGATAGAGAGAGAAAAGAAAGGAAAGCTCAAGATATATGTCCACCTTGGGGATACCCACCATTAGTGGGCATGACATCAATGAAGATCTAGCAAAACAATCTGAAAAGAAGCAATTGGATAAATAGGAAAAGAATCAGGAGAGAGTAGTCTTATGGAGAGGCTAGAGAGGAGAGAATAACCAACAGGACATGATTGGCAGTGTCCAAAGGTTGGGAAGGATTTTTTGAGGTTTGAGAAAAGGCCATTAGACTTGGCAATTAAGAGATCATTGATAACCTTGGAGAAGGTAGTTTCCATTGATTAATGAGTAATCACATTGCAAAGGGTTTGAAAGAAGGAGGAGAGGAAATGGAGACACTGAATGTAAGAGGCTTTCTCAAGGAGGTTATCTATAATTAAATCGAGTTCATGAGCAAGCAGTGATGTCATTGGTCTGCTTCAAAAATGAAGGGGCCTCCCTCCCAACAACAACTGAGAAGAGGTCATAGAGACCTACAACAGTTGCTAGTGGGGATGGTCAGATTGAGTTTTTTAAGTCCAACATCAAGAAGACCTATCAATAAACATAGCTATGGACTTCTTTCCTAGGAAGAACACCGATGGGATCCCAAGTCACCAGTCAGCAAAAGCCAGTCCATAAACATCTACTAAGGAATATTGTGCATTGAATATTAGGGGATGGGGAGAGTACAGAAGGAGAAAGAAACTTGCCTGACTTTCCCAGAGATTTCTCACCCACCCATGTATTCAGTGTGAGGTAGAAATCATAGTTCCACTTTCAGGGAAAGTTCAATGATACATTTTTAAGCTGAGATTGGAAGAAGAGGAAGAAAATACTTCTGAACATTTGTGTGTTCTGGCTACATCACTTAACTTCTTTATATATTAAAGTAGCCCACAGCTTTGCAGCAAGCCAGTTTTACCTACTCCGGGGTCAAATATCTATAGCAGGATGAACTTTAAATGTATATATACATATATTAACAAACAATTATCTGCCAACTACTGTGCTAAATATTGTGATAGTGATAATAGTTGGGATGATTTCCAGTATTTCCTTTTTCAGTCTTGGTTTGAGGGGAGCCAGGAGTTGGGACATTTTCCTGGGCTGGTAAGTTTTCTTCTTACTTAGAAGGTTAGTTTAACTGGCAGTAAGTATCTGGATCTTTCTTATTATAACAGCTGGCACTGTTCATTATCAGTAAGAGGTCTTAGAGATTCTCAAGCACTACCCATTCTAGTCACCTGAAGTAACCATTCCATGGTTTATGAAACTTGTGCTACTATAACGTGGGTGGATGCACATGCGTGTGCACACACACACAAAAGAAAGAAAGAGAGAAAGGAGAGAGAGAGAAGAAAAGAAAGAGAAAGAAAAAAGAAAGAAAGAGAGAAAGGAGAGAGAAAGAAAGAAAGAGAAAGGAGAGAAAGAAGAAAAAGAAAGAGAAAGGAGAGAAAGAAGAAAAAGAAAGAAGAAAGAAAGAAAGAAAGAAAGAAAGAAAGAAAGAAAGAAAGAAAGAAAGAAAGAAAGAAAGAAGGATCACAAAGGTTCTGAAATCAGCCAGGAAGTGAGGAATGGCAGCCCTCATCTCTTTACTTCCTAGCTTCCTGAACCCGGTCTTGGAAAGAAGGGAACCAAAGTAAAGAAAAAGCATCTCTAAACAGCTTGGATTTCTTGGGCTGGGGTGAAGAGGGAGAGACCTTTCATACTTCAGTTAGTGAGTTGTAGTGTCCCTAAGATCCAACATGCTCTGTTATTCTGCCCAAACACATGAGAATGTGCAACTAAAATGGATGTCTAAATCTGGTTCTTTGCCCTATTTACCAAGCCCTGTGAGGGAAGAGATTCTAGGAAAAGCAAGTGACCATGTTCCTTTCTCTCTAGGTCTTTAAACAAGATTTAAAGGGGAAAAGATGTAAGACCAGAGGGGTAGGAGACTAGGAAAGCTCTTATTGCTGGCGTACAAGTCTAACTTGAGCCCTCTCTGTCCCATCCATCAGGGATAGAAACTTTTAATGCAGGAAAACATACTTTTTTAAAGGGAGAGTTTAGGGAGAAGGTCAAAATAGTAACAGGTATTTTCTCAATAGGTACTGATGGTGTTAACCAAAGGAATTGGCATCAATGGTCCTTTTACTTCCAACTCTAGCATCTTACCATATAGCACCATAGACAAAGGTGTGCTGGAAATAGTGTTAAAATTTACACCTTGGAAATAAGCCAATACCCCAAATCAGGGCTTGATTTATTATTTTATGAATTGTGTAGATTTAAGAAAGGGATGGAGAAAATGTTAACTAAGCAGATTAAACTTAAAAGTGTGTCCAGCATATTTTTTTTCTGAGCAACTAAAATAAAAGCTTTTATTTATTCATTTGAATATAAAGCAGGCATTAACACAGATGCACAAAATATACTGGTAGTTTAACAAACAGGATGTCCAGCATACATTTTTTAATTTTCAGAGAGTTGGATGTTAAACATTTACTAGCATACCCCTCATCATACTTCTAGAGGCTTTCTAATCCAACCACTTTATTTTACAGAGGAGTCCTAGGTAGATTAAATGACTTGCCCAGTGCCATGTAGGCAGGAACAGAGGTAGGAGTCCTGTCTTCCAAACTACTCTATCCTGCCAAGTAAATAATAAATGTTGCGTTAAATTGATCTCCAGGATTCTAGATTAAGGAAGGAGCATCCAGGGTCTGTGTTTCTGGACGTCAGCCCTACGTCCTGCTTCTCTTGGGGTTGGGAAATACTCCCCCAGAAAATACCTTAATCCGAAAATATGCATCTAGGTTACAGGCACAGTTCACATAATTTCAGATATGAAAAGGATTAACTATGGAGGCTATCTACTCCAGCTCATTACCTGAACAAGACCTCTTTACAACATACCAAGCAAGAGTTTGTCGAGCTTTTTTCTGAAGATTGTTAGCACAGGAGACACCTTACATCAGAAGCAGTCCATTCTGCTTTTGGATAGCTCTAATTTTTAGGAAGGCTTTCTTTCCATCAAATCTCAATCTGTCTCTTTGCAAAATGGACCCTGTCCTTAGAAAGTAACAGGAGGGGCAGGGATAAGGGCAGGCTAGAAGGCTCTGAAGAGCCATTATTAACTTCTCAGTGTGAGCATTTATTCCTTGGAAATAGGCAAACACTACAAATCAGCATTTGATTTAATGTTTTGTTGAGTGTGTAAACTTAAGAAAGTAATGGAGAAAATGTTTAAAATGCAAATTAAGCTAAAAAGGGAGTCCAGCTATGCTTTTTCCAATTTTTTTTTTTTTAATCTGAGAGCCTGTTCTTAAATGTCCAGCACATTCCTGACCTAGGAAAAAGAGAGCAATAAATTTCTGTTGGTTAAATGTATCCCAAAATAATATTTACCTCATCACAGTATCTGGGCAGCTCATAGAATATAATGATATCACATGGCAATAATTCCCTTTTATCTATATCACCTTTACAATATGCAAAGTATTTTTCACAATAATCCCATGAACAATATTACCCCTTTATATTTACTTGTTCTTTTATAATTTCACATATTTTATATTATCTCATTTGATCCTCACATTTCAACTATGAAATAAGCAGGGTAGCTGTTATTTCTGTTTTACAGAAGGGAAAAGTAAGGCTCAGAAATTACTTCTCCAATGTTATATAGCTGGCTAGTGCTAGAGTTGGGCAAGGATTGCATCAAGACTAGTTTTTAAATTTGCTTTCTTAACATTTGCTGAGCATAGAGAAGGTAGTTGGTAGAAAAACTTCCAGTCAGTTTAAAGCTGAGACATTGTAATCTTCTCCTTCCAAGGCTGTCTTTAACAACTTTTGCCAGTGATGGAGGAATGGTAGTGGAGAGGACAGGTTCAGTAAAAATAAGCTAAGAAACATCATTTTTATGAGTGTTTTTTAGTCTATAATAGCTTTTTTCCAATTATCTATAAAGATGGTTTTCAGCATTCATCTTTGTTAAGATCTTGAGCTTCAAAATTTTCTATCTCCTTCCCTTTCCTCTTCAAGACAGCAACTAATTCGATATAGGTTACACATGTACAATCATATTAAACATATTTCCATATTAGTCATGTTATGAAAGAAGACCCAGAACAAAAGGATAAAACCACAAGAAAGAAAGAAAAAACAAAAAATAAAAGTGAAAATAGTACGACTCAATCTACATTCAAACTCCACCGCTCTTTCTGTGAATGTGGGTAATATTTTCCATCATGGGTCTTTTGGAATTGTCTTGGATCATTACATTGCTGAGAAATCTATCATAGTTGATCATTACACAATGTTTCAGTTACTCTGTACATTGTTCTCCTGGTTCTGCTCACTTCACTCAACATCAATTTATGTTAGTCTTTCCAGGTTTTTCTGAAATCAGCCTGCTTATCACTTCTTATAGAAAAATAGCATTTCATTTCATTTATATATCTGTCTTGTTCAGCCATTCACCTTAATGGTCATTGCCTTGATTTCCAATTCTTGACACTTCAAAGAGAACTGCTATAAACATTTTTGTATATGCGGGTCCTTTCTCCTTTTTAATGTTTTTTTTTTTTTTTTTTTTACATAGTATTGTTACTGTTGGATCAAAGGATACGCACAGTTTTATAGCTTTTTGGGTATAGTCCCAAATTGCTTTCCAAGATGGTTGAATCAGGTCACAATTCCACCAACAATGCATTAGTGTTCTAATTTTCCCACATCCCCTCCAAATCATTTTCATTTTCTGTCATATTAGCCAATCTGATAGGTATGAAATAGTACCTCTATTTCTCTAATAAATAGTGACTTAGAAAGTTTTTAAATGACTATAGATAGCTTTAATTTCTTCATCTGAAAGCTGATTGTTCATATCCTTTGACTAAAATGCCCTCTTTGAAACAAGGGTAGGAGACTCCAATAAAAAATTTTTCACCAATGATGTGCTGCTAAATGTTTTACAACCAGTTCTCTGGGAAAAAAAAATGCACATACCACACACTTTTAAGTGCTTTCTGCATTATTAACCATTTTTCTCCATCACTTTCTTACGCTTAGACAATTGACAAAACAATAAATCAAGCCCGATTTGGAGCATTTTCTGAGGTATGAATGCTCACATCATAAATTTAATAATCAGCTCTCATTGAGGTAAGAGCAGGCTCCTGCATGTCTCTAACCCACAGTGCTATCTAAAACCAGGGAAGGGAGTCAAGGCTATGTTTCACAGACCATCTTCCTAGCTTTGCCTGGGCCTCTCTGGTCTCTCCCTTCTTCCCCTGAAAAGTGGAGACAGTGACCCTAATCCTTTTCAGAGAAGAGGGCAGAGGGGTGATCCAGGCTTGAAAAGAAACTGTAAACGACAGATGTGTTGGATTGTCCAAAAGACAAGGGGCTTCTCAGGGATTACTCTGTCTGCTCTCAGCCTGGCCCCCCAGCCACCCAGGAATAGAATCTATGTATATCTTTTCCTAGACTCCAAGAAGGGGACAGAGATGTCAGGAGGCCCCTAAGGTCAGCAGGGGCCCTCTAGCAGTCAGCCCACCCTCCAACCATTCTCAGGAGCTTCCAGCTGCCTGAGGAAAGGCTTGTGTTTGAGGAAGGATTAATCGAGGGTAAGAAAAGCTAAAGTGTCTGCAGGGAGCTGGGTTAGGGCAAAAGCTGCAGGGAAGAGCCTTGTTTCTCTCCTATTAAAAGAGGCCCAGGCAGACACTAGATCTTTGGGAAAAGGGAGGTGAGACAGGAGACACACAGTCCAGGAGACCCCCCATTCCGCTCACTCCAGCTTAGGTGAGTGAGGGCCCATGGTCATCTGGTCTTAAGCAGTTAGCCAAAAATGGTAGAGGATGGGGGTTATTCTCACCCCTGGCCCACATCCTCTCTATCACATCAGCTATAGGACTAGGGGTGGGGGGAGTGCTGGACCACTGGTAGGATCTGGATTCAGTAAAGCACAAACCCAGACTTAAAGACTGAAACTGAGACGGGAACAAAAGAGGGCAGCTCTCTTGTACCTGGATAAAAAGTTGAGTTTGACAGGCCCTTTAATGAGCTTCGGTCCACAGAGCCCTAATACAAAGTAAATACTTAATAAATGCATATTGATTGACTGACTCTCAATTTGTGATAGTGGATAGAGGAAGGGACTTAGAGCCAGGAAATCCTGGATTCAAATCCTACCTCAGGTCCTTAACTGATTATGTGATCCTTGGCAAATCACTTCTCTTGGATTATTAGTTCCAAGTCTGTGAAATGCGGGGGTTAAAATAGAAGGCCTCTTAATATCCTTTCTTCCAGTTCTCAATCTGTGATCCTGGGAACTCGGAGGGGAAAATGGAGGATGGGCCAGGGCTGGGTGTGTACCCGGGAGCGGAGGGGCCCTAGCCGGTCTGTGCTTTCTGAATTGAGGCTGGCGCTGGAAAGATGGGGAAAAAGAGGGGGTTATTGTCTGAGCCCCCCCGTCACTGCGCGGGGCCGCCTGGTCCCTGGGGGGGGTTCCAGGAGAGTTGTCCGAACCACCTCCCCTTACGAGGAGGGGGCTCCTTTCTAACCTTGTGACCTGCCTCGCCAGGACCCTTTCGGCTTGCTTGAAGCCAGAGCCAGGAGGGGAGACCGGAGACCAAACCGGGGGAGGGGGACGGTAGGAGGAGAGGAGGAGAAGGAAAGGCAGCAAAGTCAATTGCAGTGTCTGCAAGGTGCGAGGCAATCATCGGAGCGGCTGGTGAGCTGGGGTCACTCAGTAGTGTTCACATCAGGGTGAAATCCTTTCAGCTCTTCTCCAAACCCCTAGTGAAAGACAATCAGGCTCGCTGTCACCGAGCTAATTCTGTCTATATAAAAGCAGTAATGAAATTCACGGCAGGATTACCCTCTCCATCCAATGGGCCATCGCTGTGGTGACATATCTCTCTTATTGCCCGAATGTAACACACCATCTAATTTACGTCGTGTAGCGAGCAGGAATGAAATGTTCATAAAGAATTGCTGCATCTCGTCACCTTAACTGCGGCCCGGGGCTCTGAGGCATCTGTCAGGGAGAGGAGCGCGAGGAGGGAGGGGGGCAGAGCCCAGGCCGGGGGCGTGGCGTTCCGTCGGGTGGATGTTTCTTAATAGGACAGGGGGGGAGGCGGAGGGGAGCGGGTGGAGAGGGGAAGCAGAGCCGGGAAGAGATTGGGTGGGGAGGGGGCTGGGGGGCTCGGAGGGCAAATCGGTGCGGAAGCGGGTGAGCCCGTGGGGGCCTGGGTGTAAGGGCGCGTGTGAAAGAGAGTTAACGGGACAGTGGGGTTTGGTCAAAGGACTGAATTGCTCTTCCACCTCCACACTAATTTCGCGAGGTTCTGGGTGGGTTTCCTCTTCACCCACTCTATCCCTGGTGAAAAACCTCAAGCTTTAATGGGTTTGTATGCTTCCCTTTCAACTCCTTCTAAAGGAAGACGAGGACTGTGCGGGGGATGGTGTAGGGAGCAAGAACTCTTCCTACTTGAGCTCTCCAGTCTGGTGACCAGCTCTTGTTCGTTGCTGGAAGGGAAGAAAGAAATGAATGCCATGTCCAATGCAAGCCCTACATTCCTTGAACATACTCCTCTGTATTAATTGAACCCACTCGAAATGCTCCAAGGGGAAGTGTCTTGATTCTTTCAGGGCCGTGGACCCTTATTATCTAATTCCCTCAAATAAAGATCAGCCACCTTGGGAATTTGATTTTATTTTCAGAAATCTCTTCTGTTTTCTGCTGAATACTAATCTTTTCTAGGCTCTGGTCTACATTTGGGGAAGTCAGTCAATAAACATTTTGAAGTGCCTATTAATCACTGGGCTAAGCACTGGGGATACAAGTATGGGGGTGGGTGGGTGGGAAAGGTAGTTTCCTGGAAAGAAAGGAAAAAGAGAAAGCCTATTAAAACGCCTGGTCTCAAGAAGCTTAGGACTGAATGGGGGGGAAAAGAAAGCTAAAAAGTATGGAGGGGATGGGAAAAGGGACATATTAAGTGTAGGGCATAATAAAATAATCTTAGAGTGAATCTGGACCACAAAGGAAAATTATTAACCCCCTATACTATCCCTCAAAGTTCTAGTTATTTTTGGCCCGGAATACTTTTTTGGGAGGTATCTAGTCTGACAAGATGAGTGTTAGGGGCACAGCTGTTACTTGCTATTTGGCCTAGAGAGGACTAAGCCTTGAATTATTCTAGTAAGGGCTTTTAAAGTACAATAGATTTTTTTCTAACCCCTCCAAGTTTTTTGTTTTTTTTTATCAGATACCTCTGAGTTTGGTCTATGATGGGGGTGGGGCAGGAGGAAGGGAAGAGGGTGAAAATGGAAGAATATACATACATGCAGAAATGTGACCTGATCTTCAGTAGTAAGTTGTACTATGTTTCCGTGTTCTTCTTTGTGTTCTTTCCTTGTAGGTATATATGTATACCTATACACATGTGAACAAACTTTTGCACATATATTTGTATATGTCCACTTCCAAAGAGCAATTATACATGAATGTATCACATATAGATACTTTTATGTATATAGTTTCATTTGTGTCTAACTCTCCACTACCACATATATATGTGCATATATATTTTATATATATATATATATTATATATATATATATATTTTATATATATATATATATATATATATATATATATATATATACAGTATACATCATATACATGTGCAACTCTTTAGATCAAGGTTCTTAAAATTTTTGGTGTCATGTCCCTTTGGCAGTCTGATGAAACCAGGAGAACCCTTCTCAGAATAACACTTTTAAATGTATGAAATAAAATGCATAGGATTACAAATGACATTAAGTGACATTAATTACAGCTACTAAAATATTTTTGTAAAACAAATTCTCAGACTCCAGATAAAGAGCATTGTAGAAATATACAAGTACATGTGTTTGGATTCATTTGTATGTCCCTATAGATGTATGTTATAGATGTATGTATCTATCACTAGCTTTTCCTCTTTGTCTTTCTCTTCTCCATTCTTTGCCCACTATCCCATCACAACCCAATCATCCCAAAGTTTCATGAAGGAAGTTCCCATCCTCTGAAGTTGGCTTTATACTAGTGCTTTCTCTGGCTACTTTTTTCCCCCAAAAAAGTCTGTAGTCTGAACCTGAGTAGTTCTTTTTTTTTTCTTATTAAACACCAAATTTGCCCCCTCTAGAGTTCCCCTTTATTCACCAATAGGATTTCACTGGACCAGAAAAACAAATTCCACTACCCTGTTTCATGATTGGTAGCTGGATAAGCAGAGTTTGGAAGTTCCATCAGGAATCCTAGAGGGCACCAGGTCATCCAATCATAGACAATTTGGGATGAAGGTGTTTGTCATGAGGGTATGTCATTCCCACTTTCTCCAGATAGAAGAAACATCATGCCCATTATAGACACATAGAAGTTGCTCCTATTTGGAACAGCCCTCAGGAAGAGTCTCCTAAAGCCCCATTCCTCTACTCTCTCAGGTGTTTCTCTTTAAACCCTCTTTTGGTACAGCAGATGACATCTCTCTAGCAATTTCTGAGGGAACCTAGAGGCTATCATTGTTTCTCCCATATATTCAGTCACTGCACTTGATCAACCTTCTCTTCTCCTGACCCTTAAATCCTAATTCCTTCAACATGACTCCAGATGGCCAAGCCTCCAAGGTGATAATAATTTCTGTGGCTCTGCCAGGAGCTGACATTCTAAACCTGACTCTATCGGGGTAGATGCTGTGGGTAAAGTGAGATGTCATCCAAGCTGTACTCTGAACATGCTGTGTATCTATACATGTGCATACACGTGAATAGGAGAACAAGAGAGAAAAAGCACAGTGACTTCACAAAAACCAAATTCTCTGGAATTAGTCTTAGCTCGAGGCCTAAGATTTTATTGTGCCATGTACCTATGGGGCTGGGATTAGTGCTGTCTCAAAGTTTACTTTTATGTTTTGTTGCCTTTTAATGTGACCTAGAGAGAATTGAGTGGGAGATGACAGAAAATAAAACCAAGCAAACCAGAGGAATGGAAGGTGGGATAAATGTGAATCAAGCTTATGTGTAGAATTTCCTCACTTTCCCCTCCAGAGAACAAAATGCTTCCCAGATGGCTGTTTATCTATTACTACATAACTGCGAAAGCAGCCACTCAAGCAGGCAGGTGGTCACAGTCCTCAGAGATAGTGCATCCCCAAAGTTCAAATTTGGATTCTGCTGTTAACTTTCCATGTGACTTTAGATGGAGAACTTTTCTGTGCCTCTATCTCTCCATCTGCTAAATGGGGATAATAACTTTTGCTCTCTCCCAGGGGTGTTCATCTATATATAATGTCTTACTTGGAAAACATGTTACAGAAGCAAATCCAAATTATGGCTGTTCCCATTCTGCTTATGAGTTAAAATATACTGCTAATGGGGGCTAGTTAAATTCCTGGGTAGGGCAGTTAACTGTGTTCTGGTTCCCAGCTCCAGTCTGTACCCCTAATCCTTGCCAACTAGTTTGCAAATCTGGGCTATTGGTCATTTGAAGAACTGTTTGAGAGTGACTATGGAGCTTAAACTGGAAAGATTTGGAATTAGAAGAACTTGGTTCAGAAACTCCCCTTTGCTACTGATGATCTGTATGATCTCAGGTACGTCAATTAAGTTCTTTAGGACTCCATTTCCTTATTTAGAAAATGAAAAAGCTGGATTAGATGGTCTTGAAGGGCCCTTCTAGATTTTGCATTTTAGAATTCTAAGGAAAAAATTATATACATATATATGTATGTATGTAATGTATATATGTATATGTACATATATACACATATTCATGTTCACATACAAATATATATGAGATACACACAGACATATATACACTTATATACACACCATTCACACCCACAATATGTCCTCTTGGTATTGCTATTGTGATTATTATTAGCTGGATCCCTCTGCTTCTTCAGACAAACGTGATTTATACACACATTTGCTTTAGTACTACATTAGTTTATGACACCATAAAATATCTAACTTACTTAGTCTATGTGATAAGGAAGTATTATCTGGCATATAGATTGGGTTGAAGTATCCCTGAAAATAAGAATCAGATGAATATTCAGGTGGCTAGATAGCACAGAAGTTTGAAGTCAGGAAGATAGGACCTGAGTTCAAAAACAGTCTTAGCCATTTACCAGCTGTGTGACCCTGGGCAAGTCAATTGATCTCTGTCTGCCTAATTTCTTCATCTGTGAAATGGGGATAATAATATCACCTACCTCCCAGGGTTGTTGTGGGGATTGAATGATGCAAAATTTAATGCACTATGCAAATGCTAGCTATTATTATTTAAAGAAAAAGACACAGACTCCCATAAAATATAGGTCATTCTATGACTCACCAGGTCTTTAAAGCCAAGGACTCTGTTTGATGGTCATTTTATTAGGATCAGATCAGGGACATTCTCTGGTAATTTGCAGAGATGTGTAATTATTTTGTAGTTAGTAATTGTTCACTAAGTAAACCCTTGGTGTAGTTACCATGTAAGTCAACGGTATTTACAGGATATTTTTTCTGCCTGTAACTCAAAGCCTTACCGAAACAAATTGGAATTGCCTTCTGGAGGCCGTTGTTATAAATTACAGACCCAACATCTGTCCACATCTGCAATGTCTAGACAGCCTGTCTCAGATACAAGCAAGAGGGAGAGAGAGACACACACAGAGAAGGGGAGAGAGAAGTGAGGAGCAGCAGAGGGAATCTAAGATTGACAGATTTTTTCTCTTCAGGTGTTTACACAAATAGATCCCACAATGACCTCTGAAAGTCGTTCAAACCTTCCACAAGCCAAAGTCAAGTCCTGATGAGCTCAGTCCCGGTATCATCGCCTTCTGGAGGAGTGTGGGAATGCAGGTGCTCCACTGTGGGCAATCGGGCTAGGTTCTGAGAGGGCCTGGCAGGCCTCTGTTGGGTCCTGGGAAAGTGCCTTTTCAGAAAACATCCCCTTCTTGCTCAGTCCTATGGATCTGCAAGTGTAGTGACAGATTGTGGCCAGGTTCAAGGAGGGCTTGGCACACAGCAAAACCAGCTCCCATCCTTTCCCAGGCTCTCTCCCACTCAGCCCGTCTACCTCCCTCAACCTTACTGCACCTTGCTCAGTTTTTCTGGGGAAGGCACTCAGATGTCTCCCTTTCCTATAGTCCCTCTCCTGCACCCACGATAAGGAGCCCTGCCCGTCAGCTGAGTGATTGTATTTTTTTACAGTTCCTAGCACAAACCTTCTCATTTATATGTAAAGCAGCCATTAGTCATAGCTCCGTTCCCACACACTGCCTGATGTACAATCACATTTTGCAGCGGATGAATCTTTCCACACAGCTGCTCTGCTATGAATAATCCGTCCTCATGCCCATAAATCAGAAAAAAATCATGCACCTCGTTCGCCTGATCCTTACACAAAGTCATATATTTTACATGAGGACGAGCTAAATATTCATGAGTCTTTAAAAGGCTTTTTTTTTTCTATCAGAGGCACTTGTTGGGGTTATTTTCTGTTCTTGGGGAGATTGGGAGGTTGTATTAGGGAAAATGAGGGATTTTTTTTTCCTATGTAGAGAAGAAAAAAAAAATAGGAAAAGCTCCAGACCTTCCCCCCCCCAATAGAGTCTGTGAATAGTTTGTCCATTAAAAAAGGTATTTTTTTAATAGAAAAAAAGATTATAAACACCATGACTTTTAAAATAAGAGGAATGTTGAGTTGGTTGGGCTGCGTTAAGTATAAGTTGTGGATTAGATATCAAGGTCATTTTATGATTTGTAGAAGAATTGAGTCTGATTACCTCCCTCTCCCCCTTTTCTGTGAGTCATATGTGCATAGTCTACTGAGAGAGTAAGGACAGAAGTGTCCAGTGAAGACATAGGCCAATGCCCAGAATCCAGCCACTAAAAGTAGGGTTTCTAGTTAGAAGGGAAGTAAAGAAAGGAGGGGAGGAAGCCGGTAAGATGACCTGAGGGAAGGAAAGGAGAGAATCAAAAGAGAAGACTTGGCCATTGCCATGGTCACTGTGGTTTCTAAGTAGTCTAAATGAGTTACTTCTATCATCTATCCCTTCCCATTTACCTCTCAACCATCTTCAGCTCTTTTCAGACCCATTTTCTCTTATCTCACCACTCCCCCCAAATCCAAAGCATTCTAACACTATGAAAGCCAGAAAGGGATAGTGGAAAATATCTTAGACTTATAGGATTTAGTCGACTCTTCTCATTTTATCAATGAGAGGATTGGCTTAGAATCTCAGGAGAGAATTTGAATTTTAGAGAATTTAAAAGACTTGGCCAGAGTCATCGAAGTTGTAAAAAACAGACTCAGGATTCAAGACTGCATAGAGGTTACTCATACCCAACTTTGCTTAGCCCTGAAAGAGCTGTCATGAAATCAAAAGTGTTTGGTTCTTTTTACCATAATGAATGGGTCTTGATTCAGGAAAGTTTGCTTAGATGAATTCATAATCATCATAATGAAAGGGAAGAAAACAACTTTTTTTCTCTCCATTCAACAAGTAGAGAAATTGAAGGAAAATCATGATAGATGGCTTTTGATGTCATATCAATTCAACAAGCAACCTAGTTAAAACTTTCCACATTCAAGGTTCTATGCTAGACTGGAAAAAAAGGCAAAAATCAAAGAAACAATTTGTCTTAAATTCTTCTGTAAAGTTTGTCAAATGATTTTGATGAAGGGGGGTAGGGTCTTAATATCATAGCTGAAAGGCTGTTTGGAGATTATGTAGACCAACTCCTTCATTTTATGGAT
Source organism: Sarcophilus harrisii (assembly GCF_902635505.1). Classification (NCBI taxonomy): domain Eukaryota; kingdom Metazoa; phylum Chordata; class Mammalia; order Dasyuromorphia; family Dasyuridae; genus Sarcophilus; species Sarcophilus harrisii. The sequence goes on from NC_045427.1 coordinate 557,306,983, forward strand.
GAGGAAGCAGATTTAGAAGGGAAAAGTGACTCATTCTATGCCCACACTGATACATTATCTCAGTTGAACCTTATCACACCATGAAACAAGTATTATTATTCCATTTTACAGATGATGAATTGAGGCTGAATAGTTAGGTGACTTTCCTTTGGGCACTTAGCTATTAAGTGTCAGAGGCAGGATATGAACCCTAATCTTGATACTGTTCAGTGCTCTGAAAATCAGTGTCTCTCAAGTTTGGGTGTGGTAGCTATAATTCACCCTCAACTATTAATTCTGATTGTATATCCTGAGCTTTTTCTACCAGACCTATGGGCATGGCCCTGGGCTCAGGGCCCACTTTTCTTTTCCTGCCTCTCCCTAGAGATACCAAAGTGGCTTCTTCCTCCCTCCAACCCCCAACCCCACCCCTTTTCCCCCAATTCTTTTTTTGGTAATATTCAGACAGAATTAATCAAAGAACTGCCAGATAGGAGGAAAAAGTCCAAACACTTCCAGATGGTAGATTCGCAAATTTAATTTAAAATCATTCTTTATTATCCAAAATATTAAAATTAAAGCAATAATGCCCAAAGGAATGCACAGATTAAAACCCCCAATGTTTCACAGCCTCTTCCTCAGGGGGTCCCCAAAACACTGAGTGAGAAAGCTTTGAAAGAGAAGGCAGGAGAGCACAAGGAAAGCAGCAGCTGTAGATCATGGAGCCAAACGCTCAGTGACTGACCCAATCAGCTTCATTTAAAGCCAAACACCAACTGTTTCATTTGCAATTAATGATTGCCCCAGCAAATTAAAGTGCATAAAGTCATCACACAGAATCATCATATTAGAAGATACACAGCAGTCACAGGTATCTCTTCCCTGGCATCCATATAATGTGATTACCTGGTTAATTCAGGCCCAAAGATTTAATTCTGCAAAACACCCTGTCCCAAATTTTTATATTCATAAAAATGCAAAGAGTCTTTCCCTTGCTACACACACACACACACACACACACACACACACACACACACACACGTCTCTGTTCTCCCTCTTTATTGCCGCCAGGCGGCAGGCTCATCTGACACAGATCTCGTGTTTGGGGACAAAGTGCATCTGTCAGCAAATGAGTCACATCCTTGTTCCAATCCTCAGGTAGTCTTTCTTTCTGGGGTAGGTGATCTCTTTCAGCATCTTTGGTACAATTAGCCTGGATCCTCCTCCTTTGTCTACAATTCCTGAAGTAGAAAAAGAAGCTTCATACATTTCTGTGTGGTCTCCCCTTAGGCTGGATCAAGTCCAAAAGTGGAGTAAGAAACAGTTCAAAAAGCTGTGACTGCCTCTACTGTTTTAACCTACCAATCATAGGGTCTTAAATTTAAAGTTGAAATGCGTATTAGAGGCCATTTAGTCCAATCTGCTTGCTTTACATATGAAGGAACTGAGGCACAGAGAGGTGTGACTTGTCCCACAAGTAGTAAGAGCTGGGATTTTAATTGAAATTGTCGTATTTCAAATCCAGACCTTTTCCCCACTGTATCCCATTACCTGAGTCATCAATTCAGTAATTGGCACCTTGATCAATGAGATGTCTGAATTCATAATTCCAAATTCTTGCTATCTTAAACTAAAAATGTTAAGTAATTTGAGTCATGTTAACTAAGTTATTTAGATCACATTAAGTAAATTATTTTAAAAATGTATCTTTTGTTTTGATATCACCTACATTTCCTAATATAGTTCCCCTTTCTTCCTCTTCCAGGGAACCTTTTCTCATAACAAATAAGAAAAGAGGGAGGAGAAGTCAAAGCAAAACTGACTGGTAGAAAAAGCTTAATATTATATGCAATATTCCACCCCCATAATCCCAGACTCCCTAAAGAAGGTAAGCTTAATGCCAGCCTTCTCACATCACTTCTTTGGAGCCTAGTTTGGTCATTATAATTCCACATCACCGATTTTTAGTTGTGCTGCTATTCTGTTCATTTACATTGTTGCATTGTTTCCTTGTGTCTGCTTACTTCATTTTGCATCAGTTCATATGTCTTCCCATGTGAAGCCCAAATTCCTAGCTCAAATGGTCTTTCAACATAAAATTAAATCTCCGGACATTAAAAAAAATCACAAGCAAGTCCATGTTGACACAATGACAATATGTGAATTTTGCTTTTTTTTTTTTCTGGGTCTAAACTCTAAAAGCATAATTCAGAGCTTAAAACCCTTTATCAACAGCATCATTACTGTGCACTGCTGGGCACCTATGAAAGACTTGTTGCTAAGCTCATTAATGGGGGTCATCCTTAAGTCACCCTGACTTTTCTATTGACATTTATTTCAGACCCTTACCTCTCCATTCAATCCCTTCTGATTTCAGGAAAAGCATTTGATTAGATGCTGTTGCTCAGGCTTCAGGCTCCCTCTCCCCTTTTTTCAGGGCTCTGCACAATCAAAATGGGCTCAGCTAATAAAAATCACATTGGTCCCCAGATTAATTAGTCTTGGGGGCTTCATAGTAATGTGTTACACTTATCAATTTTCCTACAATTAAACTAACAACAAATAATATTGACAAACCACCAGATCCAAGGCCTTAAAGGACTGTTGGGGCTGGAGAAAACTTTCTCTGCAGGCCTATAGAGTCCAGTTTGTAACCTAGTGGACAATCTCACCTACTGAGGTCGGTGTCATTTGAGCTGTGAGGAGGATTTAAGTGTGGCAGGGGAGGAAAAATATGGAGAGCCTTAACTTTTGTCAGCTCCATCAGAATTGAAGTATCATTGAATATTGTTAGGGCCAGGAGCAGTTTGGAGACCTATCTAATTCCTCATTTTACAAATGAAGAAACTGAGACCCAAAGAAGGAAAATGATCTTCGAAAGACACATATCAGGATAGTGGCAGGAATTACCAACTTTCACTGACTTCTCAGGAGGAGAAGGCCCAAGGCAATAAGGACTATCTTCTCCATTAGGACAAGCATATCAACTGATCCAGACCCTATGATTCTGTGAAATTAGCCCGGGCTTGAAAGAAACCAGAGTGGAAACAAGTCTGAAAGTCACAGTTGAAACCCTTCCTCAGGACCAGTACTATGTCAGAAGTGCTTGCAGGTACCCAGGATCAGACACATGGCTGTCAGTGCACAGGGAAAGGTGTGTCAGCCTAAGAGAATTGTTTCACAAGTGGATTAAAATGTTTGCAGCCTCATAGATGGCTTCTTTTTTTTTTTTTTTTTTTTAATCTCTGACTGCAAAAGTGAGGTTTACTTAGGAACAACTGAGGAGAGAGTCAAATGGAGGAGGAGAACTTAAAGGAACCTGTAAGACAATATTCTTACCTATATTAGAATTCAAGTTAAATACCGAGGTTAAAAATCAGGATTTAAAAGTCTTGTATTTTAAATTCTGATACATGATTATTATTATTTCTGCTTCTGTCCTACTCTTCTTTCTCTTTCCTTTCCCCTTCTCCTCATCTTCCTCCTCGATGATTTCAAAGCTGCCTTCCAGTTTTAACAGCTTATGATTTTGCACTTAACTACCAGATAGTGATGATAGCTAATTACCCAACTTGTTTAAAAAAAAGAGGAGGGGAGAAGATCTAGATCTTGAGGAGTCCCACGTTAGTCTTGAATGAATTCGTGAAATGCTGAAAATATTTTCTTCTATAGTTTCTGAAAGTCAGTGAGCTTCTTTTCCTCATCTGTCCCTCCTTATAGGGTAGCAACCCAATATAAGGAGTGCACGTATTTATGAATTTACCCAGTCAGAAACCAGTTCTTCCCTGCTCACTGGCAAACTTTGCTTCCCGAACTTTCTATATTTCGGGGAGACTTAGTAACATGATTGTGACATAATGGAATTATTTATTTGCAGAAGTAAACCAAAACATTGATATTATATGTGTTATTTTTAATAATAATTATGTTATTAATAATATAATAATAAAAATGCAAGAATAAAAATAAGGCTAGAGATTGGATGTAGGATTTTATTAGTATACAGAACACCCAAGTAAGAAAACGTCTTCTGCCAATATGGGTCAAAGCTTTCTTTGTAACTTAGGATGTTAGAAAATTCTTTAGCATGAAGAGGTTCAGTGACTTACCTAAGGTAACAAATAGCCAGAATGTGTGAGGTGAGACTTAAATCCAGGTGCTCCTGACTTTAAGGATCTCTCTTTATCCACTGCATCATTCTGCTTCTCAAGCAAATGTACAGTATATAATAACAATAATAAATATCTGCCAAGTAGCTATAAACCCAATGACTTCCTAGAGCCTTGGGGACCCCTAGACAGCACAAAAACTGCTTCAAACCCAGGAAGTCAGAAATGCACAGTTGGATTTGTTTATGTAGCATCTGGGGACACTCACCAACTCAGTGTGTGGATCTCCCAGAGAACACTGCAGAGTGGAGCTCATCCTAATTATTCATCACAGAAGCCATAGTATTATAAGGCTATATGGGAAATAGATTAGCATTTTTTCCTTGTTTCCAGGCTAGTTTTCTTTTCTTTTTTTTTTAATTAAAGCTTTTTGTTTTTCAAAACATATGCTTGGACAGTTCTTCAACATTAGTCCATGCGAAACCCTGTGTTCCATTTTTCCCTACTTCCCCCACATCCTATACAAGATGGCAAGTAGTCCATTATATGTTAAACATGGTAGAAATATGTTAAACCCAATATATGCATACATATTTATACAATTATTGTGCCACAGGAAAAAAAAGAAGCAAAATAAAATCTAAGCAAATAACAATAAAAAGAGTGAAAATGCGATGTTATGAACCACACTCAGTCAGTATCCACAGGCCTCTCTCTGGGTGTATATGGCTTTCTTCAGCACTGAACAATTGGAACTGGTTTGAATCATCTCATTTGAAGAGAGTCATGTCCATCAGAATTGGTCGTCGTATAATCTTGTTGTTGCCGTGTATAATGATTTTTCTGGTTCTGCTCATTTCACTCAGCATCAATTCATGTAAGTCTCTCCAGACCTCTCTGAAATCATCCTGCTGGTCATTTCTTCCAGAACAATAATATTCCATAACATTCATATACCACAATTTATTCAGCCATTCTCCAATTGATGGGCATCCATTCAATTTCCAGCTTTTTCAGGTTCGTTTTCTTGATATGTTTGGTTTACAAGTTATATCTGTATGACTGTAATATAAGTAAACAACTATGTAAGGACAAGTTATTGATATTTGTTTTATTATTCTGTCCATTTTGAACAGGGGAGGTAATATAAAGGATGTTGAATATTTAGAGCACTGATATATAGCAATGCACCTAAAGCCAGATAGAGGACTGCTATTTAAAGGAATTCCTCATGATTTAAAGAAGGATATTAAGAGTGTTCTGTGAGATGTTATAGATATGTTGGGGAGATGTGGAACAGTAATTCAATGATATGAATAAAAAGACAAAACCCAGATAAAAATATCTAAAAAGTTAGCATCTTCAGAGAATATTTGGAAACAACACTGGGCCTTTTACTGAGAGAATGCTGCTTAGAGTCAAAAACTTTTTCTATAAAAAAATGAATTTTTATTGTTATCTTTTGTTTTTTATATAGCCTAAATTTTCCCCTTAGTTCTTCCTTGTCCCTACCATAGAGACATCCTTTAGGATGGAATTTTTAGAAGAGAAATAAGAGGAATAAAAACTGATTAATGAATTGAAAAAAATTACAACATATGAAATGTTCCACATCCATGGTGCACTACCCCCACCTATACAAAAGAGTGGGGGGAGGCATCTTCTCATGCTCTTCTTTGTATCCAAATTTGTTCTTTGTTATTTTGCAACATTCATTTTCAGTTGTTGAGTTGTTTTCATTTATGCTGTCAAAATTCTCTTAATCAGAGAAGGAGTATCCAAAAGCAGATTTTCCATACTGACCCTGTAGAAAGACATTTGTGGAGCAATGAAAGATTCTGAAAATTCTCTACACTCCCAAATTCAGGGTGAATCTGGTCACTATCCTTCATCAAAGGTAAATCACAGGTTTGGAATCTTAGGTGCCCACATTCCCCTGGGGAACAGACATGGGGGGAGGGATTGGATTAGTCATGTGACCAGACAATCATAGCACAAGGCATGAATAATATGAGTCAGAAAAATGGGGTAACCTCCTGCACTTAAAGGAATAGTTTTTAGAATTACAAGTATCTGAGGTCTTGCAAGAATTTGATTTGATCAGAGTACCTTTCCTCCTAACCAGGCTGTAAACCATGGGCAAGTGTCAGAGCCACTTATGTTTCTGATGCCAGTTCTTTCCTGATCTTAAGGAAGAGCATTCTGAGGCAGTCATGTTCAGAGAACAAGCTCATGAAGCGATGTTACCAGCAACCAAATGAGTCACCAATGCAATAGCGGCTGACCCAAGGGAAGTGGCTGTGATTGGAGAGGAGACAGTAACTTAAGAAGAGCAACAGCTTCCCTTGGTGGTAGAGACAAGGGGTGGGCTCAACCGAGACATAGACCATCAGGACCTCGTTGGGCCATCCACCAAGGAATGGCAACCCAGATGTGGAACTTGGTAAAGACTCTAGGAAGGAAGAAAAGGACTGGAGTTCAGAGGTTTTATCGGTGTTGCTCAGTCAGTCCAGTTTTGTTCTACTGTAATGACCCCATTTGGAATTTTCTTGAATTTTTTGAAGTAATTGGTCATTTCCTTCTCCAGTTCATTTCACAGATAAGAAAATTGAGGCAAACAGGATGAAATGACTTGGCCCTAGGTCACACAGCTAAAAAGTGGCTAAGGCTGGATATGAAATCAAGAAGATGAGGCTTCCTGACTTCAAAATCAGTGCAGAGATACTTCTCTGCCAAACTCTACATTTGTGTTTCACTAGCCTTATATTTTAAATGTAAGCCCACTCTTCCCAGTGACCTTGTAATTGCTTCTATTTCTTGTTTGGTTAAGACATATTCATAAGTGTGAGAGACATGTGATTTATTTTCTTTCTTATTTTAAAATTATTTATTCTTTGTTTTCAAAGAGGACCTATGACATCAAGAGCTGATATCTTCACTTGCACATGAATCAGATTTAAATGAGGCAGAGCTGCTCAAATACATCAATCTTACTCTCTTCCAGTTATTGAAGACCAATGGCAAGAGAAGAGTCAAAACACTTAATATTAAAGTCTTGTATCCATTTAGAGTACGTTATGCAGTGTGTTGTAAGATGTTGGTCTAAGTCTAATTTCTGCCAGATTGTTTTCTAGTTTTCCAAGAAGTTGGGTTTTTTTGTTTTTTATCAAATAGGGAGTACTAGGTAACATGTTACTTAGGGAAAAACCTAGCTGTGTTATGTTGCAATAATTCTGCTTTATTAAATGCTGAGTTATTAAGTTCTATTGTTTCTGAATCTCCCTTATCTATTCTGTTCCATTGAGGTATTTCTCTAATCAATATTAGTAATTTGGATGGCTGCTTTTTTAATATAGTTTGAGGTCTGCAAGCATTATTTCCCCTTCATTCTAACTTCTTTTCGTCATTTCCCTTGATATTCTAAATCTGTTATTTTCCAAATGAATATTATCATTTTTATCAAATTCTCTAATGTTTCCCCTTGATAATTTGACTGGTATAACATTAAAAGTTTAAATTAATTTTGGTAGCATTATAATTTTTATCATATTGGAATAGCCTAGGCATGAGCATTGAATATTTCTCCAGCAATTTGTTGTTCATTTCTTTAAGGAGTACTTTGTAATTGAATCTATATGTTTTTTGTGTGCTTTGAGAGGTTGATCATCAGATATTTTATACATTTTGTAGTTATTTGGAATGGGATTTCCCTATTATTGTTTCTTGTGTTTTATTATTATAGATATAACCTGTTTTATTGTGCTTCAAAGCACAATATGTTAATGTATGTTTTTTGGATGGAGAGTAGGTTTTTTGTTTTGTTTTGTTTTTACAAATTTGAGTTTTGTGGTAATCCTGTGTCAAGCAATTCTATTGATGCCTTTTTCTGATAACAAGTGCTCACATTGTGTCTATGTCACATTTTAGTAATTCTCACAATATTTCATACTTTTTCATTATTATTTTATCTGTTAAAGTGATCTGTGATGACATTACTTTAATTGTTTTGGGGCACCATAAAAGACAGCAGACTTAATCAATAACTGTCATGTGCATTCTGACTGATCCAGTGATTGACCTTTCCACCATCTCTCTTTCTCTCCTTGGGCCCCTCGATCCCCGAGTCACAACAATGTAGAAATCAGGCTAATTATTAGTAGCCCTGCAATGACCTTTAAATGTTCAAGTAAAAGGAAGAGTCAATCAGTGCAGCAAACTTCATTGTTTCATTTTAAGAAATTGCCACAGTCACCTCAACCTTCAGCAACCACCACCCTGATTAACAACAAGTCATCAAAATCAAGGCAAGACCCTCCACCAGAATAAAAACTACCACTTGCTGAAGGCTCAGGTAGCATTTTTTACAATAAAGTATTTTTAAATTAAGATTTTAATATTTATACATTTTTAAAGATATAATATTATTGTATACCTAATAGACTACAGTGTGGTATAAACATAATCTCCATACGTATGGAGAAAAATGCATATAAGCAATTGATGATGTAGGACTGGTGTGCAGAAGAAGATGGGGGCAAGGCAAACAGATTTTGTGGTCAAGTGAACAGAGCTGATCACTGAACTCATGGAGATTCATCAAGTAATCACCAAGTGACAAGTATAGAGAGTAATGAGAAAAGGACCCAGGATAGAATCTTGAGGGAAATTCTCAATTAGTAGGTATGTCATGAAGGAAATCCAATAAAAGCCACTGAAGAATATCAGATATGGAGGAGGAGGACCAAGAAAGAGGAGTCACAAAACCCCATAGAAATGAGAGTATCCAGGAGCACAAAGTGGTCAACAGTTTTATCTACTACAGAAAGTCAAGAAAGGTAATTTAAAAAGACCTATCATTTGGAAGTTAATATGCAAGTAGGGCCTGGTCAATAAGGACCCAGTCTGGGGAGCATTCACAAGAGGCTTTGCCTGTTGCTAAACCATGTGGGGTACGGGTGTGTGTGTGTGTGTGTGTGTGTGTGTGTGTGTGCTGATAGTAATCCTACTTTCAAAAGTACAAGATAATGTGAAATAAAAAAGGGCCCAGATTACATGCTCTCCACTTCAGAGCATAGGCAGATTTTCTGAAACTGCTTCCCGAGTAGAAGTCCACTTACTTCATAGTGATGAATAGCTTTTTGATTGACTGCTGAGCTGGAAGTAAGTGTGAATATAATAAGTACTAACTTACTCTCTCTTTCCTGGTGGTGATTAAGGCAAAGACTGTTATAGATGTGCGCTATAAATGGCCCAGTTGTCTTGCTGTTCCCCTGCTCTTGGGTGACTTGAGTGTTGGAGATGGAATTGTGAATTTACAAAGGTTGGAAGAGCTACTGGAAGGCCAGGGGCCAAGCTTCAGCAGGAGCCAGCCTGAAGAGCAACTTGTTCCATCCAGACCATCAGAGAATCTACCTATCAGTATACTTTTCAGTATATCAGCATACTCTAAGCACAGCAGCCATTTACCCATTAGTTCAGCCCTTAGCACAGTGCTTCATATATAGTATTTAATAAATATTTATTGAATAACTGTGGCGAAAGGTTGGTAGAAATTAGTATGGAGCTATGTTTCTATTATAGAATTATTTAATAATTCTGTTAACTTTGGAGAGGACAATTTCAATTGAATGATGAAGTGGTAAGCTAGATTGCAGGATTAGGAGAGAGGAAAATAGATACAGCCATGGAATGTAGTCAACTTATATATAGAATTATAAAATCTAGTGAAGTTTTTTTCTTTTTTTTTTTTAGGATAGGTAGGACTTGGTTGTGATTGTGGGTAGTAGGGAAGGAGCCATTAGATAGGAAAAGATTGAAAATCAGGGGATGTGATTGATGGTGAGATCAAGGATATGTAGAGAAAAAGTTTGGGCTTAGCAAGGAGAAGTGCTATCATCAAAGACTGAGTAAAGGAGATAGTGGGGAAGGATGAAGGGAGATCTTGTTAAATGACAAGATTTTTCAGTGGCATACAAGGCAAAGATCTCTGCTGAGAGGACATAGGAAGGGAGTAGCTTGGGAAGAGGAGTGGTAGGATTGTCTTGCTGCAGTAAGGACCCAATTGAGAACAAGTGGCATCAATTTGTAGTGGTCCCAGTCCACTATTATACAAAAGAAAATTGATGTAGCCAATCTCAGGAAGGAGGGGGTGGTGGAATGTAGATTTGGAAAAAATCTTTGTACTTAATATCCCTGATTAAAAAATAATACAATAATAAAAATCTACATGGAATTGACACAAATATATAAAAAGATTTAAATGAATAGTTTTCATTTTTTGGTTTTTCTTTATTGTAACTTGATTTCTTAAAAGGCATTAGCTTCCATTTGCTAATTCTAATTTTAAGGAATTATTTTCCTCAGTGAGCTTTTGTACCTCCTTTCCCATTTGGCCAATTTTGTTTTTTAAGATATTCTTCTCATTAGTTTTTTGTTTTCCTTTTGTACCATTCTCAATTCTCTGCCCAATTTTTCCTCCATCTCTCTTACTTGATTTTCAAAATCCCGTTTGAACTCTTCCATAGCTTGAAACCATTTTTTAAATTTTTAAAAATTTTTATTTTTTATTAAAGCTTTTTAATTTCAAACATATGCATGGATCATTTTTCAACATTGTCCCTTGCAAAATCTTGTTTCAATTTCCACCCCTTCCCCTAGATGGAAAGTAATCCAATATATATTAAACATGGTAAAAATGTAATATATCATACATATTTATACAATTATCTTGCTGCACAAGAAAAAATCAGATCAAAAAAATGAGAAAGAAAATAAAATGGAAGCAATCAAGAAAAAAAGTGAAAATGCTATGTTGTGATCCATACTCAGTTCCCACAGTCCTCTCTCTAGGTATAGAGGGCTCTCTTCATCACAAGATCATTTGAACTGGCCTGAATCATTTGATTATTGAAAAGAGCCAAGGCCGTCAGAATTGATCATTGTATAGTCTTCTACCATGATCTCTTGGTTCTGCTCATTTCACTTAGCATCAGCTCATGTAGGTCTCTCCAGGCCTTGAGACCAATTCTAATTTTTCTTTGAGGCTTTGGATGTAGGAATTTTGACTTTGCAATCTTCTGAGTGTGTATTTCCTTGTCACCATAGTAACTTCCTATGGTCAGAAACTTTTTCTATTGTTTGTTTATTTTCCTAGCCTATAACTTGGCTTTTAAGTCTTTGTTAAAGTAGGGCTCTGTTTCCTGGGTGGAGGTTGCACTGTCTTAAGCTTCAGGGGGTTTGTGCAGAGATCTTTCTAGTCTGGTGCAGCCCACGCTGGGATTGCCAGCTAGACTCACCCCGCTGTTGCTACAGAATTTTTTTCCCTGACTTTCCTTGTCCTCTTTGGTGTCTCTGGGCCAAAAGATCTGGAAGCCAACAGTACTGCACTGATTCAGAGGCCCCTAGGCCAGTTCCTGCATTGCTGGCTTGGGGTTGGGGCTGGCACTGCACGGTAGACTCTCACAATAATGTCCCAGACCTTTTCTGCTGACCTTCTAAGTTGTCTTTGGTTAGAAAATGTTCTACTCCACCTTTTGGGGTGTTCTTTCTAATGCTCTAAAATTTGTTTAGAGTTATTATTTAAAAGAGTTTGGAGAGGTTGGTGGAGAAGTTGGACCAATTCCTGCCTTTACTCTGCCATCTTGGCTCCATCCCTTAAATGAAGAGTTTTCATATAAAAAATACAGACTAACAGTAATCACCTAAATGCCTAAAATCACTAATAATCAGATAATGCAAATTAAAAGAACTATGAAACATCTATCACCTTATATTCAAATTATTGTTGTTGTAACATGACATGCAAATGAATTGTATTTGAGGGAGAGCTGTGCTAGGCAACCAGCCTCATTTTCTCCTCTGAAACTATCTGTGTCCAGGATCAGGATGACTGAAAATGGCCCTGAATGTAGGGAGAGATCTTGACCTTTTTAAGGGAAGGTCTTTAATAGGTCTCAGTTTGACTGAGGCAATTGTTCATTCAGTAATTAAGGTTAGGTAAAAAAGAAATGAGGTAAAGAATAGCCTTTAGAAACTTTTAGAGTCTTCACCTCCCAGATTGATTTTTTTTTGCACTATACAAAAAAGCAAAAATGTTAAAAGATCTAAAAATTCATTATAGGAGGAGATATAAGAAAACATTCATGCTAATTGACCACTAGTGGAGTTGTAAATTGGTTTTACTCTGCTAAAAAACAATTTGGAATTAAATATAGAAGGTTAAATTGTTCAAACTCTGACCCTGAGATTTCACTGCTGAGACTCTGTCCCAAAGAGGCTATTGACAATCCAAAAAAAAAGATGCATATATACTAAAAGGTTCATAGGATCTTTATTTGTGACAAAAAAAATAGTTGGAAATAAAATAAATGAGAAACATTTGGGGAAGCTAAACAAATTATATTGTATGAGTGTAATGGAATATTTCTGAGCTGTAAGGAATGGCAAAGCACCAAAACAAATCATCACTTTTCTGTATTTATATTTTAACTTCTTTTGGATAGAAGTAGTAAAAGGGAAGAAAAGATGGTATATTTTTGTTGTATCAATTATTTTAAAAACTTGAAAACAAGATTTGAAAATAAGATGCTTTGTATTGTAGAATCAATACAGCCTTCAGGCATTTCTCAAAAATTCTTTTACATTCTTAAATAAATGGATAAAACAAAAGTTTTGGGGCCCAGAAATAAATGACAGAGAATAGATTCTTGGTATTGTTTATCTGCATTTTTATGTAAGCTGTAAATGCTACCAAAACTTTTCCAGTATTAAATAGAGTAAGCATCACTTATCTGACTTACACCATACAAAACATGTCTTTGACTTGTAAATAAACAAAATAAGCTTCTGAGCAGGAAATAATTACAAAAGACTTCCAATTCAGTTCAAAGGAAAATCAGAATGAAATTCACCTCCTCATTCAAGTAAGTGAGACTCAAATAAGGCAGGGAAATAGGATATGGAAAAACAGACTAGCAATAGCAGTGAGTAATGATAAAAGTGGGAGGAAACAGAAAGACTATAAAAAGCAGTCATGAGGATTATAAAACCACAGCAGTCTTGGGCAAATAGCTCTACCCACTTCACTAACCACTGCAGGCTTCACATATTACTCCACAGTACAATAATTCATGTTCCAAAAGACCCTGAATCTCCAAATATTAAATATTAAAAAGAATCTGTGATCTGATCAACATGTTTCCTCTCCAACAATATAGATCATAACTGATCTATCCCTGTCTACCCTTTAGAGCTTTTGTCCCTGTCTGTAAGTTTGTCGTGTGTGTGAGAGGAGGGGGCAATAATAACAGGGACATCTATATCCAATCTGCTTCAATTTGACATCACAAGGATACCACTGGAGCTCAAGGGCTATCCATCACTAATCCCTATTTATCATGATAAGTATCATCAAGATATCACCAACTTTTCTATGGTACCCTTTACTTGTGGTGTCTTGCAGTTATGTATGTCCATTATATGCCTTTTTATTGTCCTGGAGGTTATCTTCAATTCCAATTCTTTAACTGTGTAGTGTTCTATGGTTTTCAGACATGCATTAGTATCACCAGTAGGATACTGGCATTAGAAAGATAAATTTATATTCCAGGGAGAAGTTTGAGATTATTCACCAAATCTGGTAAATTCCAAAGTAAATTTAGCCTGATTTTCTCCTATTGTTCAATTCTGAGTCCAGCTAATTGTCTGTTTGTAGTTTCTATCCATTATATGGAAATTAATAGAAAAGCTTTTTTGGTTGTTCATGTACCTGAATTTTATAGTATAGACAATAGGTATTCTTCTTCTACTTGGTTCTACCTATGTGGATAGTTGGGCCTAACACTGGACTAATTATAGATCTCATCCAGGGGGCTTTTCAGTGTTTGGGGGCTTTATGTAACCATTATATCACCTGCAAACAGTAACATCTAGAAGATATTATTATCTATAGGAAATCCCATAATAGGGAAAATCTTTGAGCACAAACTTCCCTATTTTATGCCTTTGATAGTAATGATCAGATAATAGGACGAGGTTATCTCTATTGTTTCATCTTTCAAGGAATTGTGTGTAATTCTCATTTATTATGCATGGGAGATAACCATTTTTGGAAATATCCTACCTTTTAAGTCTGTTTTTTGTTTTGACTTTTTCGTTCCAGTTGTATAACAGAGCATCTTGTATGTCCTAGGTGATCAACAAATGCTTGTCAAATTGGATAAATATGTGTCTTTCAGATTAAAAAATGCCTGGATGCCAACTTTATGTTGTTGAGAGGAGGAGTGGGGAGGATGTTATTGAGAATCAGAAAATGTAGATACAAGTAAGGCTGAAAATAGACAAGAAACTAGAGCATAGACTTTAGTCCCTAAGTGGTAAATTTAATTACTAAAATAATATTTTCTCAGAGAAGTGCTCAATCAGAAAGCAAAAATGGACTTGACAAGAACTCTTGGCCCAAATTCTCTAGAAAAATGTCAGTAAGTGTGTGCTATTATCTACTTCTTTCTCTAATATACTTTTCACCTCTTTATATTTGGCTTTTGTCCTACCATTCCATCAAAACTGGTTTCTCACTATTTCCCTTTTGGCTCATGATCACCCAAACCAGTAAATTTTTTTCCCTATGGATTTTCCACTTTTTGACCTGCCATATTTGAGTTTATTGTAAGGCCAAACAGATTGCCAGTTTCTTATTTGCTTACTAGTCTTACTTCTTCACTTAGCCCTACTCCTCTAGTGAAGGGGAAGTTCCATTTGGGACTATATCTCTCTCTATTCCAGGACACACTGTTTTTTGGCATCTCCTCTAGAAGAAAATACACTTTCTCCAATAGTACAATTTTAGGAAGTGTCCTAATCACCAATCCCTTAACTAAAACTTCAATAACTCTCATTCTTTGGCTATAAGGCTCTCTTTTGAGATTACCTAGTCTAGTGAATTCCCTTCTTCCCTCTCCCACTTTCACCTGCCAGTCAGAAGTCTGGGGTTGATGAACATTGTCCACAAACTGCACTTTTAGTCTGAATAAGCATATAAGTATGCCTTATGCTTCTACAGGAAATCTATCAATAGGCTGGTTGCTTCACTTTGAGTTGAGAATGTTGCCTTTCAGGACCTCTTCTTTCCAGCTGTCTGAAAGAATAAACAATTTGTCTATTTGTCTGTCAAGACAGCCATTTCCAGTTCCCTGGTGCAGAAATAGTTTTCCTTCCCCCTAGAATCATGTCTACTCTTGTGTCTACTAATCTGGAATGCAAAAAGGATGCCTGAAAGAATTTCAGGCAACTCTTTTATTACTGTTTTTCTTCATTTCAGAAGAAGGCCTTATGAAATCATGAATTGGATTTTAAGTGAGAAAGAGCTGAGAGACAACAGAAAACAGAATCTCCTTTTATAAGAATCAGCGCCTTAAATTCCAGAGAGTTTATTATCTTTGCAGAAGATTCAAGTACTGGGTATAGTTCTGTGTCCTCTAAGCAAGGTACTAATGGGTTATGCCTACATTCTCCAAGGAGAGATTCTACTAAAATTCCTCTAAGGACTCATGCATTGAAGTTTTATCAACTTGATGAGTTGGTGAAACATCAAATTGATCAGGGACTCCTAATCATCTTGCCTCACATACTCATGTTTTAATTCCATAAATTTATTATCAACATATCCATAAATGTCTATTATATCTATATCAATGTTGGTGTTGGGTTTGGGTTTGCTTATACTTAACCTTTTAAATAGGGTTATTTTGTTTTAGGAAACAGCTAAATTTCAAAATGAAGTTTTCCCAGAATTTAAAACCACATTCATCACCAAAAAACAAATAATTCCCCCCTGGGACTGACTTACTGTCTCACCTATTTCTACCACAAAAAGACATTTCACAATAATCCAATTATTCAGGAGATCAATTTGGAACCATATCCAAACAGCTATAAAAAAGCTCACTTTTTGATCCAGGAGTGTCACTACTGGGTCTGGATCCCAAAGAGATCATAAAAGAGGGAAAAGGATGCATATGTGCAAAAAATATTTGTAGCTGCCTTTTTTGTAGTGGCAAGGAACTGGAAACTGAATTGGAGAATGGCTAAATAAGTTATGGTATATGAATGTTATGGAATATTATTGTTGGATGGTTTCCGGGATGATTTCAGAAAGAAACTTACATCAACTGATGCTGAGTGAAGTGAGCAGAACCTGGAGAACATTTTATGCAGTAACAGCAAGATTATGTGGTGATCCACTATGATAGATGTATCTCTTCTCTGCAATGCGGTGATCTAAGGCAGCTCCAGTAGATTTGGGATAGAAAATGCCGTCAGCATCCAGAGAGAGAATACGGAGATGTTTAAAAGGATTGTACATATATATAGCCTTTACCAGCTTGTTTGCTATCTTAGGGAGGGGAAAAGTAAGGGAGAGGGAGAGAAAAAAAGTTGGAACATAAAACCTTACAAAAATGGATGTTGAAAAACTATCTTTACATGTATTTAGAAAAATAGGACACTATTGAGGGGGGGAAAAATAAAAACATTTTACAATCAACTGTTTCACTTTTGGCCAGGGCTGTACTCTTTGAGTAGTCATGAATCAGGCGTGATTTCCCAGAACTAGATAGAAAGCAAGTTCTTGTGGCCAAATCTAGCCTAATTTGGGGAAGAGAGGCCTGAGTTCTCTTCTAGGAGGGAGTCCTTAGGCTTTGCTTGTAAACCAAGTGAGTCCAAAGCACACAAGCAGTCCTTTGGCTACAGGACAGATTTATGGGGTTTGGGAGATATTCAGTCCCCAAAACCTGAGTTCCCAGTTCTCTAATAAAATCTGTTTTTTTGCCTGTGGTTAACCTCTTGCTACTAAGTAAAAGTGACATGGCCGCCATCTTGTGAGCACATCCCAGGCCAGATTCCCCAAGCTTCTCCCAGTAACCAAGGTGACACATGCACTTCCGCTACCCAGAGACTAAAAAACTACATTTCCCATGAGACTCCTTTTCTACTCGAGGTAGGCGGGTCTCTTAGGATCAGTCCTCGTAGGGAAACAGTAAGGCTGGGCTAGCGCAGGGATTGGCGGGTGTCTCAGTTCCCCTCGTTGCCCCGCCCTCTACCGTGATCAGTCCAAGAACTACCTATCCCGTGAGCCCTCGGGCCCGCGCCTGCGCGCGGCCGAGCCGGTTCTCCCTTGCCCCCCTGCCGGTGCCCTGAGAGGTAGGGAGAGGGCGGGGGGAAGGAAGAGGAGGCGGGATCCGGGAGCTGCGCTGGCTGCGGCCTGGCACGAAGGGGGCGGCCCTGGCGGAGCTGAGACCCAGCGGCCCCCGGTGACTATGGACCCGGCCGAGGCGGTGCTGCAGGAGAAGGCGCTCAAGTTTATGGTGAGGAGAAGGCGCGGGTCGGGGAGCAGCGGCGTTGGCGGAGGCGGCGGGACTAGCAGCCGCGTTGTTGTCGGCTGCGGCTTGGGCCTGGACCGCTCGCCCGGCGAGGGGGAATAGCGAGTCCGGGGTCCGGGGGCGGCAGCGGCGGGGGCAGCGGCTGCCGGACGGGTCTGGGCAGGCCGGGAGCTGGGGGCCTGGGCCTGGGGGGTCGAGAGTAGCAGCTCCGCCATCTTGTGGAGGAGAGTCCCAGTGACAGCGGGGTCCCGACGGAGGGGGGCTGCCAGCGGCGCGCGGGGCGACGGAGGGGAAGGGGAGAACGGGCCAGTCCCTGGGCAAATGGAAGGTCGTGGAGGCGGGGGCGGAGGCGGGCAGAGGCCGTTGTCGGTCCCGCCGCGCCTTCGGCTCTCTGCAGCTGCGGGGGAGGATAGGTATATTTGGGGGCCGAGTGTTGGGCGGAGCGCGAAGGGCCAAGCGCCAACGGCCGCGAGGCTGCGGGGAGGAAGCTGGGCTCCCGAGGCTGGGGCGGGCAGCCGCTAGAGACAGGACACCGGCACCGGGGAGGGCTCAGCTAGCTAAAGAGCAGACGAGCGGACAAGCCGCTCTCCTGCTATGAAACGGACGGGGCTGGGGGGTGGAAGGGTGGGCCTAACATTGTAACGGAACAAGTTACGAGTAAGTAGTGAGAGGGTATTGGCCGGAACAAGGTCTGGGGCGAGGAAGGAGAGAGTTTAGAGGCTACTAAGGTTAGGGGCAAATGTTTACTTCGTGGGAGGAGAGGAAAACAGGGTTAGGATAGTCCAGAAAGGACTGGGTCGTGGAGACAACCACATTTCGGAGTGAATTAGTGAGATGGGAGTTAAAGATGATAGACGCTATCAAAAAAAAAAAGAGGAGTGGGATCGTGGAATGGGAAAAGTGATATTAGGTCTCTACTCATAAGAGTTTGGGATATGGGGTTCTTCTTTGTTACATATTTCTATAACCTTCTGTCATGCTTGGACTTTGCTCATGTTTGGCCAGTTTTAAGTAAGTTTAGCATTTGAGGCTTTTAATCTTGACTGCCCACGGCAGTCCCATGTACAACAACTTCAGATGTTGACACCAGATTTTGTAGTTATTGTTGGTGAGTGATAATGAAAAAAAAAATACACGTACACTTTATCTGAGTTTACCAGTTGGTCTTTAGGAAATCTATACTATTTACGTAAATTTCTAATTTCTCCAGAGTTGAATTTGGAACAGTCAGCCCCCTAACCCCATTCTTTGAACGAATAGTTGCCATTGCCAGTACTGTTGCTTGGAATACAGTAACGACTACAGACTAAAATAACCACTAACTTAGTTAATATTATGCTAAAACAGTTTAACTGTTTTGTTTCCAAGAATGCATTCTAAGTAATTTGTAACATTTGTTGAAAGTTCATTGATGGGAAGGGAATTAATGCTTTTTATTGATCAGAATTAAAATTTTATCGAAAACATAGAAACTAGTTGTATGAAAAGTCTCTTTGAATTAATACCCAAAGTTTAAATACTATATCAGATATAAAAGTCTTTGATTTAGGAAGTAGCATAGAGAAGTGAAAAGAACATTATATTTGCAGTTAGAGGACATGGAAGTCCTGGCTCTTTTATTTATAACCTATTTGACCTTGAGAACCTTGGCTTCAGTTTTCCCATCTCTTTACAAAGAAAGGGTTGGACCATATGAACTCTCACTCATTTCAATTCTGAATCTATGAGCCTATGATCCAATTTTTTTTTTTTTTTTACTTTACAAAGTAGGAATTATATATACATATGGCCAGCTTCTAGTTTTTAAAGTTAGTAGTCACTTAGTATTGATATTTTTTCCTTAGAGGATAGAATCTATCAATTAAAGATTTTTTTTTTACCAGATTTATGGAATAATATTATTTACAGATCACAAAAGCATATTATGAGATCATCTACTTCAGACAGCAGTGCAAGAACATTCTCGGTCTCAATTGTATACCAAGGAGTTACTCATGGTTTAGTTCTCCCAACTGAGTTAATTTTATAAGTCTGAACTAGAGTTGACCATATCTTTATACTTGTCAAAGTGCCTTATAATATTAATATCAGGTCACTATCCAAAGGGAAAATAAGCTTTATGGACAAGTACTCAATTTCTCATACGTTTCTTTTGGCACTACCAGCCATAGCTTTTGTCTGAAAGGAAGCCCAAGTGGTCACCAAGAGAGATAATAGAGATATATTTTATATGTTAGAGCAGAGGACTGAAACCTAGACATTGTGTTCCAGTTGAGGTGTGTAGCAGTATTTTGTATCAATCAGGGTAAGTCAAATTTTCTTTGACCTCATTTTCCTGTTTATGAGGTCTTTGTTTACTTGTGTTAAGTTTTGAGCTTTCTTAATGATTCTGTATTTGTAAAATCTTGAAGAGTATGAGTAGACTAGATATTAACTTAATCACAGTATTTTGTATACTAGAATTAGAGGAAGCATTCCATAGAAGAGTCAAAAAATTTGACTTCAAGTTCTTGCTCTGACATCTACAGAATCTTGGGCAAGAAATCACTCTTTGGGCCTCAGTATCTTTATGTGGAAAGTAGAAAGCATTGACTAAATCTCTAACATGTCTTCTAGCTCTGAAATCCTGAAGTTTCTGTGGTGTTACTTTTAACTTTGAGTGATGCACAGTCCTTGGCACAAAGTAGGTGCTTAATAAATACTTGTTTACTTGAGTGTAAGGGTAATTTTAGCACAGATGAAATTCAAGTTTCACACTATGTTAACTAAGAAATTTATTACTCCAAATAAAAACTAAAATACAAATAGATTAAAGAAATGTTTAGATAAATTTATGGGTGTTATTTAGAATGTATTATTAAATGTTTGGAGGACACCTGTAACCTTGTGAAGTTAAGTCCAAGAGTAACAACTCCACTATTTTATAAAACATCTCTTATAGCACCATCAGAATATTGGTTTAGGTTTATTTTGGGCATAATTCAAATTCCGTGAGACTGTCTTATACTTTTGTTATCTTCTACATGGTGCTTATGTCAATCAAGAGAATGACTGGCATTGAGGAATGTTTATAGACAATAGCTGGCATTTATATAACACTTTAAAGCTTGCAAAATACTTTGTAAATATCATCTAATCCTCATGACAATCCTGGGAGGAAAGTGCTGCTATTCCCATTTTACAGATGAAGAGACCAAGACAGGCAAAGATTAATTTCCTTGTCTGTTACACAATTAATAAGGATCTAAAGCTGGACTTGAATTTGGGTCTTACTAACTTCATGTCCAATACTGTATCCACAGAGCTAATCAGTGCATAAAAGGAACTTCTTTTTAACTAAAATTTATTTACAATATCTGGATTTGTTCACTACTCCCTCATTTCTTTCTCTAAATTATGAATTATTTCAGACCATTTTTGCCCAGATTGCATCATTTGCATATTTTAATATTTAAAATTTTACTCACAAAGGTCAAAATGAAATTGGTAATTTTACACAAATTTTAAGATTATTTATTACACAAAAACTTTTTCTGTGCTCTTGATTTTGAATTGGTTGTGATTTATCTGAGATCTAGGCAGAAGTTTTATTTTGCTCCCTTTATGAAAGTGTTTGCCAGAAATGGATAGTATAAAGAAATTTATAGGGCATGTGTTTAACCTACTTAAAGAAACAAGTGTTTTCAAGGTTTTGTAAAGGGGAATGTTGAAAATTATTCATGTGTATATTTTGAAAATAAAAAGCTTTAATTAAAAAAAAGAAACAAGTGTTTTAAAGCACCTTAGAAGTATTAAATTATAACAAACTAATAATGGTTTTATTAGGAGTTATTATTGATCACAGCAGATCCCCAGATACTTTTGCTCACAGTTTGTGGAGAAAAAAGATCCCTTCAAGAATTATATAACCTGGCTGGAAAAGATACTGAAGGCATTTGACATAGGAGTATTTGATTATTGATTTAGAGCTAGAAGGAACCTTGGAGTTAATATTATCTATCTTTGTGACCTTCCATCCCTTTTATTTTATAGATGAGGAAATTGAGCAGCCTTTAGTGGGTCCTACAGCTAGTATATGTGCCTGAGGAAAAGATTTTAAAATGATCAAAGAAATAGAGGCAATGCTTTATAAGGACAGAATTATTGTGAGGCCTAGAAAGACATAGGTTAAGAATAGCTAAGCTTGATTTTTTCTAAAAATTGTGCAGATTATGAATAGGGTGAATGTGAAGAAGTTCATATTGAACTAGAAGTATTGCTTGAAGCTTGAATTGAAGTCATTTTAGAACAAATAGGACATGACTCCACACATGTATAATTAGGGTGTCTACCACTCCAAGAAGTAATAAAGACTGAAAATATAAAGAAATTTAAGAAAGATTTAAATAAATTTGTGGTTAACTAAACTCTAATGGCTTCTTGGGGAATTTAGTAATATTTGTAACCTTTGTAGGTTGGGGTTTGAAAAGCAATCATGTTTTCCTATATATTTAGTTCCATTTTCAGAAAGAATACTAAGATTATTGGGTATTCACTGTGATGTCAATTTTGTGAGGATAGAGATCATTTTTTAGGCATCTTTGTAGTCTTAGTGCACATTAATTTGCCCATACTGGGTTCAAATTACTTTAAAAAAGCAATTATGGTTAGTTACATTACATAATAGGTAGTCCTTGACCTTAATCAGGTGAAACTAGATTGAACTCATTTCCCCCCATTTAAGTTACTTTTCTATCAGTCCAATGATAGATATCATCACAGTATTTCATTGCTTTATTTTGTTGTAATTTTAATTGTGTACTTTTTGAGAATAGATATTATTCCAGGCAGATATGCAAAGGTTGTGACTTTTAAAGAGCACACTTCAATGACTATTGAGGATATTAAAGCTGCTATTGGAGTAGGTAATTAAATCCTTGTCATTGAAATAGGATCAGTTGCATGAAACTGTAAAGGAAGGGGAGTGCAAAGGAAAGAACTGCAGAAAAAGAAAAACAATGTCAAGAACTCAAAATAGAGGCTGTAAACAGCCTTAGTAAATAAGCAATGGCTTTCAGAGGAACTTGGTAGTTGGATTAATTGTTATTCATTCCTCTAATATAGGCTAGGACCTCTTTTTTTTCGTCATAGCAGGTATTAGCTATTTTGTTTCTAAACCTCTTGCAGATCTTCCAACTTGAGAATTGGAAAAAGGCAGTTTTTTTTCTTTCTTTCTTTTTTTTTTTTTTTAATAGCTTTTTATTTACAAGTTATATGTATGGGTAATTTTATAGCATTGACAATTACCAAACCTTTTGTTCCAATTTTTCCTCTCCTTCTCCCCATTCCCTCCCCTAGATGGCAGGATGACCAGTAGATGTTAAATATATTAAAGTATAAATTAGATACACCATAAGTATACATGACCAAGCTGGTATTTTGCTGTACAAAAAGAATCGGACTCAAATATTGTACAATTAGCCTGTGAAGGAAATCCAAAATGCAGGCAGGCAAAAATAATAGGGACTGGGAATTCAATGTAATGGTTCTTAGTCATCTCCCAGAGTTCTTTTGCTGGGCATAGCTGGTTCAGTTCATTACTACTCCATTGGAACTGATTTGGTTCATCCCATTGCTGAAGATGGCCAGGATCTTCATATTGATCATCATGTAGTATTGTTGTTGAAGTATATAATGATCTCCTGGCCCTGCTTGTTTCACTCAGCATCAGTTTGTGTAAGTCTCTCCAGGCAAAAGGCAGTTTTTACTTACAAAACTTTTTCATTCAAAGTTATAATCATTGTCAGATGGTAAGCCTTCATCAGACTAAAATACCTCCCTCCACAAAATATCTTGGAGATTCTTTACTTTTGGTGGTCTGAAAGTCATGTTGAAGGAATGATGAACTTTAGTTATGCTGAAAAGCAGAAATAGTCTAGAATTACAGAAGTTTCCAAAGGTAGCTCCACACAGCATCATGATTTCGTACCATGCCACATATAATTAAATGTTGAAAAATTTAACCAATAGATGGGGATAAATGTGATTCAGTAGATAAAAGAACAAGAACTCATCTCATTTGTTCTGTAATCTGCTAGATTGGAAATAATGGACTTCATCAAAAGTACATTCATTATCTAGTATGATTAATGTAGTTTTGTTATGAAGAATTAAGGGAATATATCAAAATCTTGTTAATATCCCCACCAATTCTCTACTCCAGAAATTGGCAGGGGGGGGGGAAGAGGGGGTGGGGGGGGATGGAATGAGGGGGCGCAAAGCAAAACAAAGATGTATATGATCAAGCAAAAGCACATTATCTTCCATGAAGTCTTTCTGCTTTCTGATTCCCTCAGAAACTGTCTTCTTTCTTTTGTATTTAAATACTTTGTTTTTATTTTTTTAAAAAAAATATTTATTCTTCATAAGCTTGTATATGTCCTTGTTTTCTTCCCTGTTAGAGTGTAAGCTTTTTGTGGATTGAAATTGTTTCATTTATTGTATTTGTATCCCTAGTGTCTAGCACAGTAGATGTTATGTAGTAAGAGCTTAATTAATGCTTGCTAACTGATTGATCATCAGAAATCATGAAGATAGTGATCCTTGCTGCTTGCCTTTCTTATTCATTTGCTTGATTTAAGTTCACTGCTTGCTATGTCTCCTTTAAACAAGTTTGACAAATATTAAGAAATTGAGTCACATTTTCCCTACTTTTTGGAGTTGTTTTCATTTAGTATCCAGATTTTTTTTCATTACTAAAATGGAAAAACACATAGAAGAAACAATCAATACATTCTTTCATAAACTCATATCCTCCAAAATGTTTTTTAAAATACATCTATATTACTTGAAAGTTTTTAGTTTATGTACAGAAATGTGGGAAGTAGAAGAAAAGACTTTTTCCTTGTTAAAGAAGTTGCAAGATCACTTAAGGCTTTATTTATATGAATTATTTGTGAACATTGTGTGATATATAGTCTTTCAGTGTTGCTTACCAAAACTTTTGTCTTTGTGGCTGAAACCCAGAAAAGTATAAATACATATTACAGTTTGATAACTTTAACTTTTGAATGGTCATAATTAGCTATGACATGAAAAATAACAGCTCTCAGAAATTCATACTATCATATCTTCTTAGCCAATCTGGGGAGAAATATTTTTGTCCTTAGATAGCTATATAGATTTCTCCAATATTTTTCAAAAAAATTTTAATATTTTATTTTTTCCTCAGTTACATGTAACACAATTTTTATCATTTGTTTTTAAACTTTTGAGTTTCAAATTATCTTCCTTACTCCCTATCCCATTCCCTGCATTGGATTTCTCCAATATTTGAAGAACCCAGGGCATGGCACAAAATTTTAAAGATAGCAAAAATTATTAAGTTGACTATTGTGACTGTCTGGGTCTTTTTTATTTGCCTTCCACAGTTGACATGAACCTGGTTAGAATTCTTTTTTAGTGTCTGTTATTTTAGATAGTCTCAGAATCAGAATATAGTACAGCAACTCCTTGAAGACAAAAACTTGGTTTTACTACTGATCTTTGCATCTCCCCTAGTGCCAGGTAATGTAGAATGCTTTGTGCATTGTGGGCTCTTTAGTTCAATTCCAGAAATATCTTTCGAGTGTCCCTGTATATAAGGCACTTGTAGCTACAAAGAGACAAAAACAGTACCTGCGCTTGATGAGTTTACATTTTACTAATGGACTACATGTCACAAGTAATGGAAAAGATAATTTTAATATGTGTGAATGTGTATACTTTTATACTGTGGCTATATGTATTTATATCTTGTGTTGTATATGTGTAGACACAGTATATATTAAAAAGTAATTTGAGGAGGGAAGTAGCCACTGATAATCTAGGGTAGAAGCTGTGAAAGAGGTTTATAGAGGGAGTGGTACTTGAACTAACTGAGCCTTGAAGAAACATTCTGAAAGGCAGAGACAAGGGAAGTGTAATAATAGACAGTGCTTGTAAGACTGTTCACTGGTAAACATAGTGTGAGAAGGGAAGCAGCATAGATCACACAGCATCATAGAATGAGAACTGGCAGGGACCTCTGAAGGTGTTAGTCCACTCCCACGCTCTTTATTTTATGGATGAACAAACAGACTTAGAGAAGCTCAATGACGGGCCCAAGATAGTAATTTTAACTCAACTCCTCTGCCTTCAAATCTAAGAAAATTGTTTTGGCAGCTGGGTGGAGGATGAATGAGGGAAGGTATTGGGAGGGGGGAGACTAATTGACTATTGATCTGATCCAAAAGGTGATGAGGGCAATCATCTAGGGTGATGGCTATGATGAAAAAGGGATAAATGTTGACATAGAATTGGCAGAAGTTAGCAATAAAGTGGATAAGACAGAGGGAACAATATCATTAACCTGAATAACCAGGAAGAGGATGATACCTTCAGCAGAAATAAGGAAGTTTAAGGGAAAGTGAGAATTTAGGGAGATATGAGTTCTATTAAGGACAAGTTTAAGATGCTAGTAAGATGGAAATGTTCAAAAGACAGTTCAAAATATTGGACACTCATCTGTGTAGAAGTAATTGAATCAAATGGAGCAGATGAGGTCACTAAATGAGATTATCAGCACAAAGTCTTTAAGGGGATAATCTTGCATAGGGACCTACATATAGATGAGCCAGTAAAGAGTTCTGGAATAGGAAGGTCATATAGCTAGAAGGGCATTGAATTGAATCTGTTTTGTATCAGATACTAATGCTTTTTCAACATCCTACAGTTATTTTGTGATGGTATGATTGGTGAGGTTAGAGTAGATTGTATATGTATGCATGAATTTCATAACAATTATTGGAGTGAAGACTTTATCCGATTAAAACTTCTATTTAATTAAGACTAAAGGTGTTTAAAAAAGGACAAAATATTGGTTTTCAGTTGCCTATGAAACTTTGATCTCAGTGAATCCAGGGATTGCAGCATATGGATGAATAGGTTGTTGAAGCATGCCTGTATGTTCTGGTGCTTATGCATACACAGCCATGCCCATTCCAGAAATGAACTACACTGCATAGTTGGCATATGGATTCTTAACCTTTTTTGTGTCACAGACTCCTTTGGCAGTCTTTTGAAGCTTTTATTTTTGGGAAGATTTCTAGCTTATCCCATTACAGATAATGCTTGCTGATGGTTTTAGATACTACTTATCATTTTAAGAAACACTTCTTTTTTTCCTATTCTCCTCAATATTTTTAATAGTATAAATACTGTATTTTGTCAAAAGTTTTTTTGATATCTTAAAATAATCATATGATTTATGTTGATTTTGTTCTTGATATATCAGTTATGTTGATAGTTTCCCTAGTATTGAACCAACCATACATTCCTGGTAAAAAATCCTGCCTTATCATAGTGAATAATCCTTATGATATAGTGTTGTAATTGCCTTAATAGTATTTTGTTCATATTTTTGCATTAATATTCATTAGGAAAATTGATCTATAATTTTCTTTCTATGTTTTAGCTCTTCCTGGTTTAGGTATCAGCACCATATTTGTGTCATAAAAGGAGTTTGGTAGGACTCCTTTATCCATTTTCCCAAATAGCTCATATAGTTTTGGAATTAATTGTTATTAAATATTTGGTAGAATTCACTTATGAATCCATTTGGTCCTAGGGAATTTTTCTTAGGGAGGTTACTAATGGATTGTTTAATTTATTTAGGCTTTCTGTTTCCTGATCTGTTATTCTAGGTAATTTATATTTTTTAAAATTTTCATTTATTTTGCTCAGACTGTCAGTTCTATTGGCATATAATTGGGCAAAATATTTCTTAATGATTGCTTTAGTTTCTTCATTGATAGTGATTTCAATCTTTTCATTTTTGATACTAGATACATGGTTTTCTTATTTTTTAAAATCAAGTTAATTAATCAAATTGGCTTATCTATCTTATTGATTTTTCATAAAATCAGCTCAAAGTTTTATTTATTAGCTCAATAATTGGTGTGGTTTTTTGTTTAGTTTTGTTTGTTTTTTTACCTTCCCATTTTATTAATTTCATCTTTGATTTTCAGAATTTCTAATTTGATGCTCAATTGGAGATTTTTAATTTGTACTTTTTCAAGTTTTTTTATTTGCATGCTCAATTCATTGATCTGTTCTTTTTCCATTTTATT
Source organism: Sarcophilus harrisii (assembly GCF_902635505.1). Taxonomy (NCBI): domain Eukaryota; kingdom Metazoa; phylum Chordata; class Mammalia; order Dasyuromorphia; family Dasyuridae; genus Sarcophilus; species Sarcophilus harrisii. The sequence continues at coordinate 557,334,574 of NC_045427.1, forward strand.
GATGTAAAAATTTAGAGAAATAAATTTTCGCATAAGTACTGCTTTGTGTCTCATTGTTGTCATTCTCTTTAATGAAATTATTGCTTCTATGATTTTTTACTTTGACCCACTTATTCTTTAGGATTAGATTAGTTTCCAAACAAAATTTTATTTTTTTTTTAATTTACTTTTGTTCCTTTTTTAAAAAGAAAGTTTTATTTGGAAAAAAAAAAACCAAGAAAAAAAGAAAAACAAAAAAGGAATCCAAAACAAAAGAGAACATTGTTATGTACCCAGGAGGTTTCAAAATATGTAACAACAAATTACCAGAACAAGAAAGCATATACATTAGTAGAAGAAATTATATTCATGAATGTCCATTTTTCCTTTACTCCTTGTAAATTGTTCTTTGGTTCTCTGCTGCATAACTTGTTTACTTTATTCTTTTTCCCCTTTCTTATCTTCTCACCACCCCCAAGCAAGCTATAGTTAAGAAAAGATATATTGATATATACATATGTACATACCTCCCTCATGCACAAATCTTTCCTATCCCTGCTGACTCTGCTTTAATTCTGCTCCTTAATTTTCCTTGCTGTTACTTAATCTCTCCCCACCCCAGGATCCTTCCTTTGTTTTCCCCCACCCTTTGTTTACTCATCTGCCCATCCTTTCCCATAGATTTTTGAGGGTACTATAACACCCTTCATGTTATATATAGTGTTACCTGTTAAAACCATTCCTGATGTGGATAGGTTTTCAGAACTATGAGCCCTCCTCCCTGCTCTAATGTCTTTGTTCTTCCATTGTACCCTCATTTGTATACCATAATTACTATTTTTACCTTAATTCTTCCAATCTTTCTTTTAAGCTATCTTGTTATTGATTTGAATCCTATATTTCCCATATTAAAAAAAAAAATTGTCCATGTTGAGTTCCTTGAAATTAATCTTTGATATTGACTCCTGTATGTTAAATTTTCTGTTATGTTCAAGTTTGGTTAATAGAAAGTCCTGAAAATCTGCTAGTTCGTTAAATGGTCATTTTTTTCTCATTCAATATTGATAATTTTGCTGGGTATGCTTATTTTTGGCCACAGGCCTGGTTCTTTTGATTGTTGGTAAATATGATTCTAGGACCTGCAGTCTTTTATTGTAGCTGCTGATAAGTCCTGTATAATTCTAATTGTAGCTCTAGCATATTTGAATTGTTTCTTTTTCCTTTTTCTCACAAAATTTTCTCTTTTATCTGGGAGTTTTGAGATTTAATAATAATATTCCTGTGAATTTTCCATAAAGAATCTTGTTGAGGTGGTAATCAGTGGATTTTTTTCTATTTCTACATTCCTCTCATGTTCTATCACTCCAAGACAATTTTCTTGGATTATTTCCTGCATTATTGTATCAGGGTTCTTTTTTTGTTCACAACTTTCAGGCAGCCAAATTATTCTTATATTTTCTCTTCTTAATCTCCAGAATTGTTTTTTCTTATAAAACGTTTCACATTCTGTTCTATTTTCTCATTCTTTCTAATGTTTGTTATTTCTTGGTCCAAGAACTATCTTTCCACTGCCCTTTGTTAAATGTAATTTGTATTGCATTATGATCCAGAAAAGAAGACATTTAATATTTCTGCCCCACCACCACCTTTTTTTTTTTTTTTTTTTTTTTGGCTGAGGCAATTGGGATTAAGCCCAGGGTCACACAGCTAGGAAGTATTAAGTGTCTGAGGCCAGATTTTAACTCAAGTCCTCTAGTGCTCTGTCCACTGCGCCACCTAGCTGCACCTATTTCTGCCTTTTTACATTTGATTTTGAAGTTTTTAAAACCTTGTTACATGTTCTGTTTTTGTGTAGGTGCCATGTGCTGCTGAGAAAAATATATACTCTGTTTTGTTTCCATTTAGTTTTCTCCAGAGGTCTGTCACATATCTAACTTTTCCAATATTTTATTTACCCCATTAGTTTCTTGTTTGTTTTTTGATTGGATTTATCCAGTTCTGAAAGGGGATGGTTTTGAGGTCTTCCATTAGTATATTTTTGCTTTCTATTTCTTTCTGTAACTTAACTTTTTTAAGAATTTGGATGTTATACCACTTGGTACATATGCGCCTAGTATTGATACTGTTTCATTGTCCACAGTACATTTTAGTAAGTTGTACTTTTCTTCATTATCTCTTTTAATAAGTTCTATTTTTGCTTTTATTTTGTCTGAGATCGGAATTGCTACCCCTGCTTTTTTTTTTTTAAACTTCAGCTGAAACATCTGCTTCAATCCCTTACCTTTTATTCTCTCTGTATGTGTGTGTCTCCCTTTCAAGTTTGTTTCTTGTAAACAACATTGTAGAATTCTTGTTTTTGATCTACTTTGCTATCCACTTGTTTTGTGGATTTTTGTTTTATGATTGTTTTATGGAAGAGTTCATCCCATTCACATTCATAGTCATTATTATTATCTGTATATTTCCCTTCATCCCTTCCTCTTCTCTCTCCTTTCACCAGTATTCACCAGTCTCACCATCTCATCTTCTTACCAGGGTTTTGCTTCTATCTACCACCTTGCTTGGTCTGCCTTCTCTTTTGTCAGTTCCCTTTTCCTTCTCTTCCTCCCTTTATTTAATCTCCTCTCCTCCTACTTCCATTTCCCTGTTGGTTAAGATAGATTTCTATTTCATCTGATTTTATATATCATTACCTCTTTGAGCCACTACTGATGAGAATAAGATTCAAGTGATATTCATTGCCCACCTCATCTTCTCCTCCATTGTAATTGGTCTTTCATGCTTCTTTATGTGAAATAATTTATATCATCCTGTCTCTTCTTTTCTTCTGCACTCGGTGTACTACTTTTTCTCATCCCTTAATTTTTTTTTTATGTCACCACCTCAGATTCACTTTATACTCATACCATCTGTCTGTGTATGTTGTTTCTAGGTATGCTATTAGTGACACAGTTTTTCAAAATTACAAGTATTGGTGCAGCTAGATGGTACAGTGAATAGATAGTGATCCTGAAGTCAGGCGGACCTGAGTTCAAACCCAGCCACACTTAATACTTCCTAGCTGTGTGACCCTGGACATGTCACTTAACCCCATTGCCTCAGTGGAAAAAAAAACAAAAAAAGAGCAAGTATCATCATCCCATATAGAGATATAAAAAGTTTAGCTCTTTTCCCTTTTTATCTGTCTATGCTTCTCTGTGGTCTTGATATTGGAGGTCAGATTTTTATTTTGGTTCTGGTCTTCTCCTTATGAAAGCTTGAAATTCTTCTATTTCACTGAATAACCACTTTTTCTCTTGATGTGTTATGCTTAATTTTGCCGGGTAAGTGATTCTTAATTGTAGTCCTAGTCCCTTTGCCTTCCAGAATATCATGTTCCATGATCTTTGGTTCTTTAATGTTGCAGCTGCAAAGTCCTATGTAATCCTGATTGTGACTTCTCGATAGATTTGAATTGTTGTGGACACTTGCAGTAGTTTTTCTTTGACCTGATAGTTTTGCAATTTGACTATAGTGTTCCTTGGAGTTTTTATTTTAGGATCTCTTTCTAGAAATTATCAGTGGATCTTATCAGTGTCTATTTTGTCCTCTGATTCTAGGACATCAAGATGGTTTTTCTTGATAAATTCTTGAAAAATGCTGTCCAGGGCCTTCTTTTGATAACTTTCGAGTAGTTCAATGTTTCTGATATTGCCTCTCCTGGATCTATTTTCCAGATAAATTGTTTTTCCCATCAGGTATTTTCATTTTCTTTAATTTTTCTTTCATTCTTTTGAATTTGTTTTATTGATTCTTTATGTCTCATAGAGTCATTAGCTTCCATTTGTCCAATTCTAATTTTTAAGGTGTTATTTTCTTTAACTTTTGTACTTTTTTTCCCATGTGCCCAATTGTACTTTTTAAGGAGTTGTTTTCTTCAGTGGATTTTTGAATCTCCTTTTTCATTAGCAAATTCTACTTTTTAAGCAGTTTCTAAGCTGTTCACTCTTTTTTCATAATTCTTTTGCATCGCTCTCATTTCTTTTCCTAGCTTTTCTTCTACCTCTCTTATATGATTTTTAAACTCCTTTTTGAGGTCTTCTATGAGTTCTTTCTAGGCTTGCTATCACTTTCCACTTTTTGTTGGGGTTTTGCCCATAGATGTTGATGATGTTTTCCTCTTTTGTGTTGCCATAATAATTTTTACAGTCAGATTTTTTTTGGTTGTTTTTTGCTCATCTTTCCTCATCCCTCCCACCCCCCCCCCTTTTTTTTCTATCTTTTAAATTTGAACTATGCACCCAGGGTGGAAGGAGTACTGTCTCAGACTTCTTGGCCAGGGATTGCAGACCCTGGCTGTTTACCTTGTGGTGTGTTAATGTTGCTCAGGGGCCGTCATGTCCAAACAGTGTTAAGGGGTAGTGTGGGGGTGACTCATTTCTGAAAATTGTAGGGGTGTGGCAGTTTACCTAGTGTTCCTCAGCTGGGTCCTGGTGGTGGTGTGTGATGATTGCCAAGGCCCAGTGCAGGGTTTCTGTTTCCTGGGGCTTCACTGAAGCATGTAATGGTCTAGCCTCTGGTGACTGCCTGTGTACTTGAGGCTATGTAAGGGGGAATGTGGCGGGGAGGGAGGGAAGAGTTCATCCTAATGGCTGCCTGTTTGCTTAGGCCCTTATAGGATTGTTGGGTCCCTGTTTGCCTAGGGTTGTGCTGAAGCATGCAGTGATCTGGCTTAAGGAAGCTATCTGTTTTTCTAGAACTATCCTGAAGCATGCAGAAATTGGCCACTGAAGGATGCTTCTTTGTTTGGAGTAATTCTCAGGCTGGAGCCCACCAGCTCCATGAGTATGCTAAGGAATGTGGAAGCATCTTGGTGTTGTCATTTGCTCTCTTTACCACCTTGAGGTTCAGGATCTCTTACTGGCTTGCTGCCAGCTTGTTGGGAACCTTCCTGTCGTGGACAGTGCCACTTCACCTCTACTTCTCTACTTAATTGAAATGGATCCCTTTTGCTAATTTTCCAAACTTCTTGGACTAAAGGATTGTTTTACTCCATCCTCTTGCTGATTCTGCTATTCTAGGACCCATTTTGGGGGTGCTATTTTATGTTTGCTCAGTGGTGAACATGTTAGAGTATAGTGATTTACTACTTACTCTACCACCTTGGCTCCTGCAAATAGTTCTTCCTGAAGCTTATATTTTTAAATACATAAAATAAAATTCATAGTATTGAATAGTTATAAAAATATATTTTAAAGAAAACACAAATTCAAATACCCCTTTAACACCTCCGCCAAGTTCTTGTTTATCATCAGTTGACCCAAGATATACCACTGACAGTAAAGTCTCAGAATGTAATTACTCGATCAACAATTAAATCTTTTGGAGGTGGATAGGCTGCAGGATATGCAAATCATTGTTTTTTTTTTTTTCCTGAAGTTAAACTACACAAACAGGGAAAGATAAAAAGCTGAAAATCCATAAGAATTCCCTGAACTAGATAAAAGTTACTAGAGCATGCAAGAACAAGGAAGGGGGACAGGGCTGTCTTTTTTGAGCAGACTTTAGGTTGGCTTCAAGTCCACAAGTGGCAGATGCCAATAGGACAATGACCCTCAGAAGTGTGGTAAGCTTTATTTAAACATAGTTTTAGAATTAGTGATAATCTTCTAAAGTAGAGCTTGAAACGCTTGGCACAAAGAAATGAGATAAATACACAAGTACTTTGCAAATTATGAGATACACTCATGATTGTTGCAAGGTTTTAATATGACAGAAGAATTCATGTAGTCTCCTGAAGTTAATGTATAGCCAATCTTGAACTTTTGCTTTAACTGTTTTGTGTAATCCTGTTTGGTTATAAATTCCATTATGACAGGAATCTAATTGTAATTCTCAGCATCCTTCTTGCTACCTCCCTCAATTCCTAGACTAGTGTTAAGTACTTAGTGGCTCAATAAGGGGTTGCCCATTTCCCCAAATTACCTTGCATGTATTTTATATGTACTTATACCTGGACTCCCAATCCCTTCTCTTTCCCACACAGAATTATAACCTCCCTGAGGGCGGGAAGTATTTCATTTTTGTTTTTGTATCCCTATCACTTAACACAATGCCTGACAACATAGCAAATGCTTAGTAAATGCTAAATGAGTTAATTTTATCAATATTAATTTAAGAAGTATTTACTGTGGCCCTGCTTTATACAAGGAGCTGTTTTCTGCCCTCACCTGTTTACTATCTCTTTGTTGCTTCCTATCCAAACAGGAAAAAAAAAAAAAAAAAAAAGAGTAGGTTGCCATTTAGGATAAAGTTGTAGCTGTTCTGTGAGAGAAATTTTGAAGGCTCTTTTAACAAGTCTATAGTGACCTGCTAATTGTTATTTGTGGCTTTCTTTTGAAATGTTGTGAAAGCTTGTCAGCAAAATATGAAGTAGGCCTTGTGGCAGTGAAAGATGGAAAAGAGTGACTTAACAGCATTATATAGTCCTGGTAGCCTCGATTTCGTTTGATTATCAAGCCTCAAGGCTTTAAGTAAAGGAACCAAGATAGTTGAAAGATGGGGTATTTTTAAAAATGTATTTTCAAAGGAATATAACACCATTCTAATCAAGAGTAAATAATTGTCTAATTACTACATGATTTTGAGCTTAGCTTTAAGATCATTGAAATGATTTTGAATCTTGTTAGAAAAGTTTATGTAGAAAAAAAGAAGGTATGAGTTTAGATTTCTTTAGAAAGCTTCAACTCCCAAAAACATCCTAAATTTTGAGGAGCCAAATTTATCATTGTTTTAATGTTTAACATGCCAATTATAATAGACATTAGTTTTAAGTCAGATATGTACAAGAGATTTATTTTTTAACATACACTTCTGACCTCTTTAAAAATCAACATGTATAGTATATTTATGTTCATCTTATAAAACTTGGAGCATAAACTATTTTAAATGATTATGGAGATTTATAGTTGTGTGTTTGTTTTAATGAACTGTATTTCACTTCAGTATTTTAAAGATCAATACTTTTATCAGTGTAGGTATTCTGGGAATACCTCATACAGATTTAGTTGATTATGATAGAAAAAGCTATTATTTCTGAAAAAAAATGTCAGCCAGCCAGCCTGGTGATGAGTCTCTAAACTTGGCTAGTTTTCAAGATAACAATAGTTGTCAGTCCATAGGCCTATATTGGACACTTTTCCAGCTTATTAAGATTAGTTAGCTTGTGCTTGTCTAGAAGTCTTTGAGAACCCAGTTTCATCTCCATTCTTTTGAATGAGTCATTAAACTAGGTAGTACTTGGGAAGAGAAATGCTTGGCCGTACCTTTGATTATTTTGATATTGAGACTTCAGTCAGGAATATAGCCCTCAACTAAAGTACCTTGGTATAGTAAACAATGAGTTTTATGAATCAGAAAAGCTGGAGTTACAATCATTTTTTAATTTATAACTGTGTTTGACTCTAAATAAAACAATTTATCTGGATCTCAGTTTTCTCATCTGTAAAATGAGGGAGTTAGATTTGATCTTTAAGATCTCTACAATTTTAAATTTATAATCCTGCAAACATTATTCCTGTGGGAAATATAATTTATAATCATCCATTTCTAGGAACATGTTTGGGGAGTGAAGTGAGAACTACCTATAAGATATTTTGCCTAGTATTAGAATAAGTTATTGGCTGATGATGCTAATTATGTTCCATGTTATTTTAATTTGATTTCTAATAGTAATTATGTTATGAAATAAGACTAAGGTTCCTAAAATCCTAGCCAATTAATTTAGTTTGATTAACTTTAGTATAGTTTGAAAAAGATAATTTTTAGTCAGAAAAAAACTGATGTACTAGAAAGTATTTAAATGAATTACCGATAATTAGTTGTGATAACAATAATCTCATTCTTTTTTCTGACCTTTAAATTTATGATAGTTTGCTATATTTTTGCATGTTGGCATATGTATATGAAAAGAGTTTTTCCTTTCAAAGTTTTTTGTTGATATCTTTTGTTTTTAAATCACCTTTATTTCTTAATATATCCTTTTTCCTTCCCCAGAAAGTCATTCCTTGTTAACAAAGAATTTTTTAAAAGAAGGAAAAGAAGAAAATAGTTTGGCAAAACTGACCATCTCAGTTTCCTCTGATAATTTATGCACATATTTTCTGCCCATAATCTACCACTTTTCCAAGGAGAAGGTGGTAATTAAACCATTCAAATTACTCAGAAAAAAACAGACTATGTCTTTAAAGATCCCCTCATTCCTAACCATATTCATACTGCATTAGATTTTGAAAATCTAAGTTGGTAACTAGTATTTTATTAATGAATTGGAGACTAGAAACTCTTTTCCTTGGGTTTCTATTCTTGATTATAAGCAGTCATTGAAATCTGATGCTTACTTATAATGTTTACTACATTCCTATGAGCACTATGATATTGCATATTAAAAACTACTGAAATTTTATGTTACAGGTGCCCTCGGCCAGCTTTTAAAATCCTTTATCACATTCTTAAATTCCTAAGTGTTTTAAAATAAAATCTTGTGAATTAAAACACACACACACACACACACACACATGCATATGTGTATACACACTCACACAACTTACAACTAAACATTAATCACTTATTAAAGAATTGTGGAAATTGTTTATTTCCTCATTTGAACTCCCATTTCTTTCAGTGTCTCTTAAGAATGTAGTGTCCTATTACCATGTTAGTTAGTTTTGCCTTAACCAATTTTCTTTGTTAGAAAGGAGGATTCTTTTGGGGAGGGGATATTGAAAAAAAAAAAGGGGGGATGTGTTGGTAAATGTGTTATGTAAAGAATTAAAAAGCATCAATAAAATTTTTTTAAAATGTAGTTACAGTGGCTACATATTGTAGTATCAACTGAGACTTTGATTAAATGTCTTATAAATTATACTCTATAAGCTTGCATAGGATCGTAGATATTTTTTTCTCCAAAGAAGCTGCTTCAAATGGTTCTGTTAAGTGTACGAATGTTTCTGATGATTATCTTTTTAATTAAAATGAGAAATCTTTGTTTAAAGTGGCATTCGTTTTTTACGGCCTGTTACAGTCTCTGTAACAATCATTTCTTAAGTCTGAACGTTTTATTTCCAGGAATCCATTTATATAAAACTATGTTTAGACTTAATTAAGGAACGATTCTTACAAAGCTTGTAAATAGCCAGGAAAAAAGGGACCGAAAATAAAACTGACATTCACACTTAACAAAATGATTGTTACAAGGTATGTAATATGCTATAAAAATACAATAAAGCCCTTTTTATAAGAGTTCATATTTTTTGATCCTTGTTTTCAAAGGTATTTAAGAAAAATATCAAAACTCTACAAAGTGACATCTGTTTTACTGAATGGACTAGTGACAAGTTCAGTCGTCTTTAATTGACAACACAAAGAGCTATACCTGTTGTGTTGTCTAAGTATTTTACATTCAATTTGTATTGAATTTAGACTTTATGCCATTGTATCATGAGGAAATAACTCCACTGGGAATCACAAGAATTAGGTTTTGATTCTGACTCTTTTAAGAATATCAGCCATGTGACTTTGGGCAAAAAACACTTTTCTTTAAAGCCTTAATTTCCTGACTTAAAAAATACAGATAATAAGACGTATTGATTCTGTGACAAATTATGATTCAGTGCAAGAACATTTATGAAGGGTTATTTAACAACACCTATAAAATTTTATCAGTCAATCAACAAGCATTTCTAATTTCTTTAAAAATACTATATGTTAACTGGGAAAATAGAGTAAAAAAAATAAGATTCTGTCCTTGAGGAATTTATATTTTACTGGAAGACTATAGCATATGCATAGATGATATAAAGTAATTTGAGAGTTATGGGGAGAGCACTAACAAAGAAGTTAGATAACTTGGGAAAAGTCACTGTAGAAAATATTAAAGGGAACTAGGAATTCCAAGAGGCTGAGGCAAAAATTTGTTCGTGATATAGGGGATAGCCTATGCCAGGCTAGTGAAGTTGGGAAATGGGAGTGAAACCATATGATTTTAAGCTGGAAGGCACCTTAAGGATCATCAAATCCAGTCTCCTAATTTTGTAGGTAAGGAAATTGAGATCCAAAGAGGGGAAATAATTTGGCTAATGTATTTGTAATAAACAGCAGTCATGTACTCTGATTCCAGATGCATTGTTCTTTTCATTATACCATTCTGCCTATCCATTTCCCGGTTAAGTGTTCCATGGGTAATGGTAACTGTACATCTCATATTTCAAGTATTGTGTCTCATTCACAAATCAGGAGGAAAATACTATTGTTAGATCTCATATGTCCTGTGTTTGGTTCAAGAATAATGGTAACTACACATAGGCAACCTTCAAGGAGTGTGGGGAAGAAGTCAAAAGAAACCATATCCCTTTCAATTCATATTTTAGTTTTCAACCTTGCTCCATTTCAATAATTCTACTTGAGTGTAAATAAATAATTTGAGTGGGTCAATGGTGACTGCTTAGGAATAGACTTCGCGGCTCATACTTACCCTAGCAAAACCCTTAAATTTACATCATAATGAATAATGTTCAAAAAATCCAGTGTGAAATTATAGTGGCTGTTTCTACCCTAGAACTGTGCAAAAAGTCAGAAGACTCAACAAAATTAGTATCATTATAAACAAAGCAGCCTGTAGTTTTAAAACACAGAGATCATTCAGCTATTGAAGAAAGAATTTGAAGGAGAATATTTTACTCAAGTAATAGCAACCAAAAATTACACTGGAACAGTTAGAAATCATTGACTTCACAAAACAGTAAGAAATATTAGAATAAAATCAAAAGATTGAAAAAAAAACCAAGAAAATATAACATTTGATGGTGTTTTGGTTTTTTTAACTGATTTGGAAAATAGGTCAGGAAAGATGATTTAATAATCACTGGACTCCCTGAAAATCATGATGAAAAAAAGTCTGAAAATCATATTTCAAAAAAGAAAAAAAAAAAGCTTAGACACTATATTTTCAAGAAATCATAAATGAGAACTGCTCAAATCTATTAAAACCAAAGGTCCAGATTAAAAACGGATGGAATTTGAATGGAAATTGAAGCACACTATTTTTCACTTTTTTTCCCTGTTGGTTCACCAAGTTTTCTTCCACAAAATGACTAAGGAAATGTGTTTAATAAGATTGTACATGTACTATATCAGATTGCTTACTGTCTTAGAAAGTAGGAAGGGAGGAAGGAAGAAAATTTGAAATGCAGAACAAATTCTAGTGTTAAAAATTGTTTTTGCATGTAATTGGGGGGAAATAAAATATTGAAAAAAATCAATATTGATGCCCCCAAAAAGGGTCATTGAAACTTTTTCTTTTTAAATGCACAGAAGAGAACAGACAAAAGTTCAAAGGAATAAACAAGTAGAGCGTTTTTAAAAATTATTTGGAATTTATTATATATTTTTAAAAGAACAACCCAAGCAATGAAGATTTCACTGTTTTACATGGAGTCTTCTTTTTGTGTTCTACATATATAATGATTCTTTTTCCCCTTCCCCCTTTGGTATTTAAGTTTAGAAAAAACAAAAACAAAATTTTTTTAAATAACCAGTTTGAGCTAGCATTTGTGGAACATTGGAGTTCCATAGAACAGAGTGGAGATTTCTGACTTAAGTAATTTAGGATTTATACCCTAACCTTGCATCTGGAGCTGAGTAACTTTGGATGAGTGAATATATACTTTACTCTCCATCTACCTGGCCCCAGGGATCAGATTATGTCCACACAGACCATCTGCTCTGCTACCCCATTTTTCTCCTCACTAGAGTAGCAATTTGTGTACTTGACTCCTGACCCATGCCCCTAGGTCCTAGGAAAGTTTTTTGAACTCTGATGTGGGGCTAAGCCAACACTAGTGCATGCAAACTTGGCTAGCCATGTGATAATCCATATTGAATGGCTCCAAAGCAGACTCTTATATCTCCGTTCATAAAGAGCATCTTCCTTTTGGAAAGGGAATATCAATTGACTCTCATGATTAAAATCACCCTCCCTATTACTCCACCAAACCAAAGTCCTTGTCCAGGCCTTCATTCCCCAATGTGTTATCTTCCTTTATTGGAATATAAAGGCTTTGAGAGCAGATTCTGTTTCCCTGTCTTTTATTTGTATCCCCAGTGCTTAGCTGTATGCCTGCCATTCATTCATTAAATACTTTAATAAATGCTTTTTTATTTATTCATTTGTTGTTTAGTGTTTTGGAGTAAGTACTTTGCAGTTCTATCCTTGACTGATCAATGGTAAACTTGCTTTGTTTTATGTTTGAATCAGTGCTTGAGATAAGGTGGGGTGGGATTTGAAAAAGAGGGGAAGGGCATTTCCCCTCATGCAGGTAATGTATGATATAGTTTTATGAGACCATAGAGTTAGAAGAGACCTCAGATGTTATCTGGTTCATTCTCCTCACTTCACAAGTAAGAAAGTTGAGGTCTAGGGAAGGTAAATGACTTAGTATAGATCACACAGATAGTTAATGGGACTTGAATTTAGCTATTTTGATTCCAAATCCAATGTATTTTTCATGGTACCAGTGTGTTTAACATTGACTTCAAGTTGTGACCATCAGCTTTTAAGATGGACCTATGATACGTGATCTAGCATCTTCCTAGGATTTCTGCTGCATCTGCTTCTGTACCTCTATGGCAAAACTTCTTAAATTGTGAGTCACAATCCCATATAGGATTGTATAACTGAATGTAAGGGTTGCAAAACATTTGGCAACAATAAAAGGTACCAAATATTCTACCAAGATTGAAGTCTTTATATATAAATAAGGAAGCCCATCCATCTCATTATGCAAATTTGCTTTCATCTTTAGTAAAATTATATGTATACCAAAGAATTGTTTTTAAAATATATTTCTTTATGATTCATTATCAGTAAATATTTGATTTGTATACCTGTTTTACATATCCATATACCAGAATTGCATAAAAATTTGTCTGGCAAAAAGGGTTGCAAATGGAAAAAATTTAAGAAATCCTGCTCTGTGGAACATCTAGAAAAGCAAAGCTATAGAAACAATATTGGTCCAATGGCAGTCAGGTCCATTTTACTCCAGGTAGGGAAAGTGCATATTATCTGTTCTTGATAAAGGGCTAGCTACATTGTGAAGGATTAATGTGAAAGGTATTTTCTGCTTGGTCCCAAAGAGTAGGACAAGGAGCAGTGGAATTGGGAAGGGAAAACGAGTTTCAAAAGACATATTCTAGAAAGATGTCTAGAAAAATATCCCAATTTTTAGAGCTGTCCAAAAGTGGAATAGGCATTAAGATAGTGAATTGCCTATTACTGGAGATCTTTGCATGGATACTAAATGGGTACCTATCAGTGAATGATGAATTTCTGTTCATATATAGGTTGGAATACATGGCCATAGAGTATAACTTTTCTTCCAGCTCTCACATTTTCTCAAACCCTCTTACTTCCCTTTTGTTTTACTGTAATTTTAGATAACTGAATCCTGTTTTGTCCATAGTAGATGAATAAAATTAACTTCTGCATGTTGTTTCTCCTTCATTAGGATATGAGCTCCTTATGAAGCAGGGGCTATTTTTGATTTTTCTTTTGTCCTCAGGATATAGCACAGTGCTTTACTATGGTAACCCTTAAACTATTGTTTGATGGCTGATTTTAAATTCTTTATATGTGTCATGAATAATAATTGTGGAAATTACTAAGGTTTTGAAAGTATTTTAATGTATCTCCTTTGATCTTCACAACAACCCTATGAGTTGGATACTACAGGTATTATCATCCCTGTTTTACAGATGAGGAAGCTGAGGTATACAGAGGTCTGATGATTTGGCCACTCAGACTATAAGTCTTGGAAGATCAGATTTGAACTCAAGTCTCTTTTTGACTCCCAAGCCCAGCACATTTTTCATTCCAAAGTGTAGGTATTAATAGTTATTATTAGTGTTTTGTCTTTGTTTTGTTTTGTTCTTAATGTAGCTATTTAATATCTGATCCTTTATTTACATGACCTAAAGCATATCTCATATTTTTATCTTTAATAGAAAATATATTTAAAATACTGTTTTAAAAAAATTGGGTTTAATTCTGTAACATGACAATGGTAGTAAAGATTATTGGAACATAACAGATGGTTCCCTCCTCCCTCTTGATTGGAAAGAATGGAAGCTAGAAATCAGAGAGCTCCTCCTAAATCCTCTAATTAAGGAGGATGTCCAGGGCAGACACCATATTACTTCCCATCTATCTGTTCACCTGAACTTAATCTTCCTGAAAAGTCAAATCAGTTTTGAAACTCGTAACTCTTTAGTACCCCCTTGGGTCCTTTCCTCCTTAGCTATAGGATTTCATTATGCCCCAGCACTGGGTACCTGCTTGTCCTCTCCCTGTCCATTCCCTTTTAATCTTTTTGTGTTTTGGCTTCACCTATTAGATTGTAAGCTACTGGAGAGGAGAAATTACCTTTTGCCAATTTTTGTATTCTTAGCACTTAGGATAGTGCCTAGTACTTGTGTAGGAGTTGCTTAATAAATGTTTATTGACTGACTTATAAATACTTATTAAATTAAATTGAATAATACATTGAATAGTGACCAATTGTTATACTTTTATCTCTTCTATATATGACTTTAATATTTGCTTCCCATATCAAATCACAATCTTGTATATTTGTATTATACAAGTACACAATTATAACTATAATCTTTTATTATAGTTTTTGTCTGTCTTATTTTGCCAACCAAGCTATTATTCTTTTTACATCTTGTTTTTATTAATATCCTTTGTTTTAAAATCATTTTAATTTCCAAATGTATCTCTCCACCAATATCCTACCCAGTGAAACATCCCTTGTAAAAAAGATTTTGAGAAAGAGTTGGCAAAACAAATAACCTACTAACCATATCTGACACCTTAAGGTCTCTACCCCTTTGAAGAAAAGAGAGATGCATTTTCATTACTCCTCTCAGCCAAATTTGGTCATTATTCAATTAGACAATAAACATTTATTAAGCACCAGTATGTGGCCCTGGAAATACAAAAGAAAGGCAGAAAACAGTCCCTGGTGTCAAGGAGCTCACAGTATATTGGGGGAGAAAACATGTAAACAACCATGTACAAACAACTTATATATTTTGGAGGATATAAATTGGAGATAATCTCAGAGAGAAGACATTAAGATTAAAGAGGACTGGGAAAGGCTTTTTGAATAAGGTGGGATTTTAGTGGAGACTTGAAGAAATCCAGGGAAGCCAGGAGGGGAGAGGGTTCCAGGCATTAGAAATTGGGAGATGGCGCATCATGTTCAAAGAACAAAGAGGCCTTTGTTTCTGCATCACATTGTACATGGTTCATAGGGTGGTGTGAGATGCAAGACCAGAAAGGTTGGAAAGTACTAGGTTGTAAAAGTCTTTAAAAGCCAAACAGGATTTTGCATTTGATCCTCTAAGCAATAGGGAACCATTAGAGTTCCCACTGGAATATGGTTAAACCTGTAATTAAGGAAGATAAGTTTGACAGCTGAATGGAAGAGAGACTACAATAGGAAGAAACTTGGGGCAGGGAGACCAACTATCAGATTATTGCAGTGTTCCAGGCATGAGGTGATGAGGACTTGCACTTGGGTGGCAGAAGTGTCAGGAGAGAGAAGGGGGCATATATGAGAGAGGTTAGAAATGACAGGACTTGGCAACTGATTGGCTATAGAGAATGTGAGAGACAGAGGAACTGAGGATGGCATCTAGGTTGTGAGCCTGGATTAAGAGGATAAGAAAGGGAGTGTTTGAGGTAGATAGAAGAGTTCATATAGATAGAAAGTTCATATGCTAAATTTAAAATACCCATCCAAAAGGCAGTTGGAATTGTGGCTGTAATGTTCAACATCAGCTTCTTATTTATAACATTGTTATAATCATTATATATGTTCTTTTCCCGATTCTACTTCCGTCTGTATCAGTTCATTTTAGTCTTACCATGCTTCTTGAAGTTTTTCATATTTATCATTTCTTTTTTTTGCCATTTTTAAAAAATAAAATACAAAATAAGAAAAGGAAAAAATTGCCATATGTACAGCAAAACTTGAGAGGATTTAAAATGTAAACCTTCCATTTCAAGAACATATAATTAATACAGCACATTGTATTCAAAGCTGTCCATCTTTTTTTGTTGTTTGTTTCATTGTAGGTTTTTTTGTTCTCTGCTATGCACTTCTTACTTTATTCCCCCCCCCCTTCTTCCCTCCCATTCCCCTCAAAAAAGTTACAATTAAGCATGGATATTCACACATATACATATGTCTAAATATGCATACACATAAATATCTATAAGCATATTTATATATACATATACATTAATATATATCTATGTAAGATCATAGTATACCTGTTTTTCTTGTTTCTCTGAAGATGGACATCATCTTCCTTCATATGTCCAATGTTTCCATATTTTTTCTAAATCCACCAACTCATCTTTTCCTAGGCCACACCAATATTCCAACCTTATACTGTCAAGTTATTTTAAATAGTCAAAAACAGTATTGATTAATATGGCTGATGTAAGTGTAGTTTCCTTATTTTTTTCTCTTGATTAAATATATTTTAGCTTTAACTGTGTCTGAGTTTATGATTACTACCCTTGATTTTTTACTTAATAAATTCTACTTCTGATCTATATTTTATTTTTGTATGTATTTCTTATTTCCTTTCCCTCCTGACTCTGCTTTATTTCTACCTGATATCTTACTCTCCTATCAGTTAACCTACCTCCTCCTCCAGTGTTCCCTTCCTTATCCTCTCCCCTTATCCTTTCCCCTTGCCCTTCAAATTCAAGGAACAAAGAGGCCAGTGTTCTGTCCAAATTTAGAAGACTTTTATATAGCCTTCCACATATTTATATTGTTCCTTCTTTATCTCATTCTCATTAATCTGTACACCCTCCTAAACCACCACCCCCATCTTTTTCCTTCAACTTCTTATTTCTGTATTAATTTGGAAGACTTTTATTCTATTCTAAATGCATATGTTGTTCTCTCTTTTCATTCTGAAGTTAGAAGACTTTTATACTCTTCTAGATGTATATATTTTGTTCCCTCTTTAACCCAGTCCCAATGAACCCATTCCCAGAACTCCAGCCCTCCTCCTCATTCTTATATCAGAATAATTATCCATTATATTCACATATCAAAGTGTATTTAATTATTTCCTAAACATTTGGCATCTCCTTTGCTTCCAGTTCTTTACTTCCATAGAAAGAAAGTGAAGCTTTGACTATTTTGGTGTATATGTCCTTTTTTTTTTTTTTTTTGGTCTTTGACTTCTTCTGGGGTATTTGCCTAATAGGGGGATCCCTAGATTTAAGGTTATAGACATTTTATTAGACTGTTAGCATGGCAACTTCTTTTTTAAGGAACATTATCTAAGCTCTGACTTTTATATAGTAATAATAAATAGAGAAGCAGTATTGGATAGTGATAAATCAATTTAAGTTCTAGCTCTGTCATATGCTAGTGGTTTTGTGAGATAGTGTTTTATAAAAATATTGTACACCATTGTGATGAAAATTATTTGAATTGAATAGATTAATTTTTGAATTTGCCCTGCCTTTCCTATTTTTCTTAGCATTTCAGTGCTCTTTTGCTACTTGCAGATAGTTTTAAAGTGCTCATAAAATATATAGAAAGAAAAATGAAATTCATATTAGTGAATCTGGCATTTTTTCATATTTGATAAATGTGGTTTGGAAGGAAGTAATTGACAGTTGAGTGATTTTTGCAGATCACTAGCCTATTTTCCTTTCTCTGGTATCTTGGACCTTGATTACTGTGGATAATTAAGAATTGACTGTATAATTATATCATGGTAAAAAAAATCATAAAGAATAGTACATTTTGAAAAAATTCATTTATACATTTGGCTCTTGAATTTGCTCTACTTAGCTGACTGTACACAGCTGAATGTAATATGGATGTCAGTTTAGTGGTCAGTATAGGTTTAAGTACTTAAGTAACAACCCCCTTCAAATATCACATTTTCAGCAACTTAGCTCCATTAAGCATGTGCAATTAAGAAAGCAAATGGCAAATTTGCTAATACATCAATGAAATATTTTCATTCTTAGACTTAGAAAGCAAAATTCAGCTGTTCTTTGCCCTCCCCCTCCCCTATTAAAAATACTATAAACACCAGAGAGAATAGGATGACCTTAATATTTCCTTCCCAGACTAAATCACAACTTTGAAGCAGTTATTTCCCACTGAATAAAAAGTTTAATTTCACGCCCTGATTAGTGCTAGTACGTGCAGGTGGATATTTATTTTATGCAGCTTAACTGATCTGCTTTTGCAAATTACTTGCCAGCCAGCAGGGCTATAATTTCTTATGAGTAGTTGGTGGTAAATTATAGTTCTCATTAGTAGAAAAAAAAATAAAAAATAAATAAAAGTATGAGGAGGTGGGGGTTGAAATTAGCCATCAAGCTTTGACCAGACCAGAATTTTTTCTAATGGCATTTGTAAGAGATACACAAAGTTATTTTAGATCACTACTACATGCAGTTTAAAAAAAAGAAAAAAAATTGTTTTCAGGTGATTTGAAAAATCCACTCAGAACAAAATGTTTAAAAATCAGATTGTTAAAATGTTGAGAAAAGAGTTTTCCAGTAATTGTGAAACAGGAGATGTTACAATAAATATTAGAAAGGAATAGGACTAAAATATAATTAAGTTTAGGACATAATTTAGAAATGAAATTAAGAAGTTTTTGATATTAGAAGATTGAGTTAATGATACTTCTTGAATCAGAAGTAATGAAATTATTTTTCTTAATAATTTATATAAATTGAAAACAAGTTTATGAAATGGATCAGTTACCGAAAATAAAAAGCTAAACTCAGAGTCTTTCAGAATCTACCTTTTTTCCTCCCCTCATTGTCTTCCAGCAGAAGCATAGTATGTATGTATGTATGTCTGTATGTTCTTGTCTCACTCTGGGGTCTCTCCATCAGTCCCTAAGATTGTGAAAGTAAGGAAGTAGGAGTGGTTGTGAAGAATAGAGGGGTGGGAAGATTGAGACGGTTTTCCTTTTTTTTTTTTTTTTTTTTTTTTTTTTTTTTTTTTTTTTTTTTTTTTTTTTTTTTTGCCATTAACTTGATCTACTGTATTCCTTTCAGTGTTGGGTGCTCTTTCAGAGAAACATTTAATTCAAAGATAGCAAGAACAAAAATACAGACATTTCTCAGCACTTCAAAGGCATATTCTTTCTTATCCCACTTGATTTTCTAGGGAAAGTGGGCTCACTCTTAGGGTCTACATGACATTAGTCTCATCATATTAATGTCCAGTCGTAGCATGATTGCTGGATGAATATTTCTCAGCTCCCTCTGAGCTGAGTCTCAAAAATCACACCTCATCAAGGTGTGATGCTGGGCTTACTATATAATCTTAGCATGGACTACAGGAGGATTGCTCTCCTGCCCTTTTGAAACTCAGCAAGTTGGAGCCTCCAAATTAATCTCCTTTACTTAAAATAGAGAACAAACGGCAATGCAAAAAAACTAAGACCTGTTTCATTTTGCCACATGTTGGCCTCAGCAGGTAGATTGCAACAAACTCTTATAGCAGTCTCTTACTAGATACCCTCAGCAAATGAATTAAACCAAGAGGTAATAACTGAACAGAACAAATTAAGGCCCTTTCTAAATGTACCCCGCATTTTGGTTTCTTAGTTGTATATAGAGAGTCTGTCCATCACATATTTAGCAAATCAGAGTAATTTACTGAATGTCTACATAAGTCTTTCCAATGCACTTTCATTTTATGTCATCACAACTTCTTCTCACACAGGTATGTGTTATCTGAGGTGCTCTGTGTATTTTCCAGTTCCTTATCAAGGGGATAGATTTAGAGAGCTAGCCTTAGAGACAGGAAGGTCTAAAATCAAGTCAATTTTTGACACTTTATAATCTTGAAAGTCACTTAATGGCTCTTGGAACCACTACAAATTCCCTACTAATCTGAGATTCAGCTCGCGTCATTCTTAGAAGAAATTCTTTTAGATTCCCTCAGTTGTAAGTGCTCCTTCTGCATTTCTTTATGTTTATATGTGTGTGTTTGTATAAGTATGTTACATTCACTTGATGATGTTTTCCTTCAGTATGAGGAACAGTGGTAGAGTAATTTGGTTCATATTTCTACACCTAGAGGAGTTAAGGGATGGGAAGTATGCTCACTTGATTAGAAAAGAAGCTAGTGAAACTAGATGATACAGTTTAGAAGAAGAGAGCATAAGTGGTATTCAAAATAAATGAACCCAAGACAGGTATTCACTTGACAATCATGAATGACAACACTTTTATAATTTACAAAAGGAAGCATGTCTTGGGGACAGTGAGGTGGCACAGTGGTTAGAGCACCAGCCCTGAAGTCAGGAGTACCTGAGTTCAAATCTGGTCTCAGACATTTAATACTTCCTAACTGTGTGACCCTGGGCAAGTCACTTAACCCCAATTGCCTCAGCAATAAAAAAGGGAGGGAAGGGGGAGGAGCATGTCTTTTAGCAATAGGGAGTTATAGGCCCACTAAACTCTGTCCTTATCATATTTCTCCCGGAGTATTATATTTATTTCTGGTCACCATAGTTGATGGACAGTGATAAATTGGAAAATGTCTTGAGGAGCATACTCAGAATGAAAGACCTAGAGTCCATGACCTATGAAGATTAAGTAAAGGAAATGGGACCATTTATCCTGGAGAAAAGAAAAGATTCAGAGGGGATGTTGTAGCTCCATGCATGACTTTAGTAAACTTAAAGGGCAGAAGTTTTAGAGATCATAGAATCTCAGAATCTAAGAATTGGAAAGATTCTCAGGAATCCTTTCAGTGAGAAATAATAAATTTTTGTCTGGCTCCTATTTGAAGACTTCCAAGAAGAAAAGCCTGCCTTCTTCCTGCTGCTGGATAACTTGAATTCTGTGAAGAAGTTTTTCCTGATAAGCTTAAATTGGCCTCTTTGCAGCTTCTACCCATAGCTCCTGGTTCTGCCCTATCCACACTACAACCCTTTGAATTTTTGAAGACAGCTATAATGTCCCTGTGGAGTCTTTTCTTTTCTCTGGGATAAATGTGATCTCATTTCCTTTACTCAATCCTTTTTATCATGGACTCTAGGCTCTTCACCATCATGGTTGCCTTCTTCAGGACATTCTCAGTTTATCACTGCCCTACAACCATAATCCCCAGAACTGAATATAGTACTTTAGATAAGGTCTTATATGAACTTACAACTCTTTATTGCTAAAAGATGTGTCCCCTTTTTTAATCTATAAAAATTACATAATTTTAATAGGGTATAATATAATGGGGATCATTTTAGTTTTATTTGACTTCCATATGACACCATTGGTTTATTTTGAACTTGCTTGTTCACTAAAACTTCCAGATTTTTTCAAAATTGCTGTGTATCCATTTGTTCCCATCTTATAAAGTTGATTTTTTTTTTGTATCAAGTGCAAGATTTTACCTTTATTCCTACTAAATTTTACTTTATTAGAATTTGTATCTGTTATCTCTTATGTTCACTGAGATCATCTGTAGGTTTTTTTATTTTGTTTTTTGCTGAGGCAATTGGAGTTAAGTGACTTGCCCAGGGGTTACACAGCTAGGAAGTATTTATATGTCATTCATATATATATATATGATATATATATATCAAATATATATATATATCAAATTTGAACTCAGGTCCTTCTGACTTCAGGGCTGGTGCTCTATCCACTGTGCACTTAGCTGCCTCCATCTTTAGGTTTGATAAGAATACCACGTATGCTTTTGTCTAGGTCATTGCTGAAAATGTCAAACAGCACAAGGCCAGCCCAGGTCCCTGAAATACTCCACTGGTAATCTTCTACCACTTGGACAGTTAACAATTAATAATTCTTTTGAGTCCAGCCATCCAATCAGTTTTGAATACAGCTGTGTATATTAATGTCTAGTCCAAAAAAGCAACCAGGTGGTGTAGTATATAGAGCACTGGACTTGAAGTCAAGAAGACCTAAGTTCAAAAGTACCTTCAGATACTTAGCTGTGTGACTTGTAAAGTCATTTAATCTCTACTTAGTTGTGTGATTGGTAAAGTAATTTAATCTCTATCTGTCTCATTTTCCTAAACTGTAAAATGGGATTAATAACAGCACCCACTTCCCAGGGTTGTTGTGATGATCAAATGAGTTAATTTTTGTAAAGCATTTAGCACAATGCTTGACATGTGCCAGGATTGGTAAGTACTTAATAAAGATACTTTGGGTTTTGCCAAAAGCTAGATAATTTACTGGATATAATGGCACAAATTTATAATCTCCAATTGAGCTATATGATGTTTGCACTGGTACTAACAAGATAAGCCCCTGGAAGAAAGAAAGTACCAGTTTGCCTAAGAAGCTGCAAACAGGCCCACATCAGAAATGCAGTAGGTCAAAGTTCCCATCATTGATATTGAGCTTGTGGTATCCATCTTGGGTGAGACGGGGAGAATCAGTCTGTTGTTTTTTTTTTAATCTTGATTCATAGCATTCCGCTCATCTTCTAGTTTAGTAGTCATCTCAAAAGAAAAAAAAAAGGAAATGAGTTTAAAAACTCTGCATGACTTATTCAATGAAGTCCTACTTTATTTTTTAGGTGTTTACTATCTTTTTCTTTAATGAATATTTTATTATTTGATAATACATATATATCATAATTATAATTATATGTCATATATAATTATGTATATAAATATAAAAATAATAATATATATAAATAGTATTTGATTTACCTGGAATCAAAGTCCAGTCTACTAACTGATAGCTAGTGCACTTATTCTCTTTGCTCTCTTTTTTTTTTTTTTTTTTCCGGAGGACATGAGGAGTAGGATTTGCCCCCAAATCTTATAGTATCTCTTCAATTTTCCATGATTTTTTAAATGACAGTGACTAAATAATCATATCCCTTGGTTTTTCGGGGACTTGAATACATTGTTCATCTGGACTAGGTAACCTGAATTCATCAAGAGTAGCAAAGTATTCTCTTCTTACTTAGCTTGAGCATCAGTTCTCTGTTAGCCATTTTTGAAATATGAAAGGGTTAAAAAAGAATTCAAATCCCTAAGACATTTTCTGGTAAAGTTGTCTAGAAGATGTCAGGGTAAGTGAAGAAAGAATACTTGGCTTTAGAATCATAGCTTTGGAGTCAGAAGAAGAACCTCCTTTCAAATTCTTCTAATAATACATGTGTGACTTTGGGCAGTCACTTTTAATAATCCCTTTAACCCTAGTTTTCTCATCTGTAAAATGAGGAATAAATCAAGTTGTTCTCTGATCTTCTTTTCAGTTTTGAATTAATAATCTTCAAAAAAGAGTCTTGGATTTTAGGGGAAAGATAATTTATTGTAACTTGTGATGCAGATTGCAGCCTATACCATAATGCTCATCCTATGATTCCATCCCATCCAAAAAGGAAAGTTTTTTGTATTGGGTACTTTTACTCACCAGCTAACTGAACACATGTACTTTCTCTAACCTCCACCACAGCCATTAGAGTGATCTAGATCCCAGCTTCTTATACTGTGGGTTGTGATCCAATATGGGGTCTTGTCAGTGAATGTGAGGGTTACAAAATTCTGATTTATTATCAGTAAAGGTTTGATTTGTATACCTATTTAATATATATATATATATATATATACCTAGGGTCACATAAAAATTTCTCAGCCAAAAAGGGGTTATGAATGGGAAAAGAATAATAAGAATAAGAATCCCTTATCTAGAACTAAGGTGTGCTGAGATGGATTTTACCAGTCTGTCTA
Source organism: Sarcophilus harrisii (assembly GCF_902635505.1). Classification (NCBI taxonomy): domain Eukaryota; kingdom Metazoa; phylum Chordata; class Mammalia; order Dasyuromorphia; family Dasyuridae; genus Sarcophilus; species Sarcophilus harrisii. Next base: position 557,358,379 of record NC_045427.1, read on the forward strand.
TTACTGGTTTGGGTGCCTGAGTAAGGGTTAGCCTCTAACTCTCCTGAGCATCTTATATCAGGTGGATAGGGGGAGCAGAAAGGACTTGACTGACTAGTGTTTGGATAATGTGGGAAATCTACTATCAACCAGATTGATTTACCATGGATCTCTTGGGATCATGTCCAGGGAATCAGAGCCCCTAACTGTGTAGCTTATTGCTCTTAAGATTCTACACTGTGGAGTTTCCCACATTAATGCAATCACAGGTCAGCAACAAAAAGTAACACATATGGGATATTAAATGTAGACCAAAGACAATGAATGGTAATGGAAAGAACACTGGAGTTGGAGTCGAGGCATATGGATGAATTCTACCTTAAACATTTCCTTGATGTGAAACCATGAGCACATAAATTGATTTCTGAGTCTATATATTCATATTTAAAATGCATGTAAAAAACGCCTATACTATTTACATATAGAGGTGATATGAGACACTATAGTCTGAAAGACCTAGATTCAAATTCTGTTTCTAACACATACTATGATCCCAGAGGCAGCTTACTAAGATTCTGAGTTGTTTAAAGCAGTGCCTCACTTATATTAATAAAGTTCTTTACTGGCAGCTCCCTTTATGGCGGAAGTCACAGATCTAGTCAAATAATATAAAAAGTATCCAATCACATTTTCCAAAGCAAACCCTAAAAAAATCTATGTAGATGGCACAGATATTATTTGGCACAGATGGCACGGATGTTAAAAATAGAAAAATATTTGTTCTTGATCATTTAAAATCTGACATCCCCTGGGGGTAACTATATTTTTAAAGCATATATTTACAAGTCCTGTAAATCTTCATGAATCATCATTTTGAGAATCCAACAAAATGCTGAGTGTGCCTGTTTGATAGTGTCAAGAAAAAGTGATGCAGAGATAACTTGATTGGTAGTTATCAAAGTCCTACTGGAACATCTTGTTCTTAATTATCTCATTCCCCCTATTCACTCAGGCACACAGTCATAATCTATCCCTGTCTAGGATGATGGAATTTTACTTGTCAGGAGTGTATAGATGGATATATTTAACTGATATAGCTGCTGCCACCCTTTGGGTGTTTCTGAGGACCTTTCTGCCTTGATAGTTGTTTTCAAAGGACAGTTTGATGAAGTTAGTGACCAGTAAGAGTAATCTGAATGAGTGAATGTATGGTATATTTGGGATGTTTTGATTCTGTTTCATATCAACTATAGATCTGATTCATCATTCATATTTTATAATTCTGGGGGAGCTAGACTGTTGTCTTCTCTTCATCAATGCTTTTTCTTTTCTCTAGATTTTGGTTTGGACCTGCTGCCCAGCCTTGTGAAGCATGGTCTAGAATAGTGGACGTGATTGGGGGGGGAGTAAAACCTATTGGCTTATCTAGTCTATTTGAAAAATGATTCCAGAAAAACAAAATCCATCTTCACTAGAATTAATATACAGTTTACTTTTTATTAATAATAGCTTTTATATAATGCTTTATAGTTTACAAAGCATTTTACAAAGCATTCCATATGTGTCTTTTGAATTTCACATGAAGTTAGGTAGAATAAATGGCATTACATGAATCTCCATTTTACCAAAGGGGAACTCTTACATTGTGGTAATTAGCTCAAAGTCATCCATCTAGAAAATGGTAGACACTTAATGAAATTATCAGTTAGCAATTTTAGAATGAAGATTTTCTCAATCCTCATTCTCTTGGATCTTGCTGAACCTTTTAACATTGTTGATCACCTTCTCTTCCTTGATATTCTTTCCCCTTTCCTGTTCACTATCTGACTGCTCCTTCTGTTTCCTTTGCTGGATCCTCATCCAGATTATATATCCTAAACATGGTTGTTCCACAAGGGTCTGTGTCATCCTGTCTTCTTCCTTCATACTACTACTTCACTTGGTAATCTCATTAGTTCCTATGAATTAAATTATCATGCTGATACTTCTTAAGTCCTATCCTGCCCAAATCTCTCTGCTGACCTCCAGTCTCACATTTCTAGCTTTCTATCAGATATCTTCTAAATAAGATATCTTAAAGACATCTTAAACCCAAAATGTCCAGACTTATTATCTTTCCCCCTAATACTCCTTTCCTCCCCTCAATTACTCTATATATTAGTATCCACTGCAACTCCGTGGATTATTGAGTTTCCTTACTATTACCCCCGCCCCCATTCCTCCAATCTTCTATCTATTGCCAAAGCTTGTCATTGTTACCTTTGTAACATTTCTTGTAACCCATCTAACTTGCAGCAAAGCCATCATCTGGGTGCAGACCCTTATCACTTCATACCTGGTCCATTGCAATAACAGCCTGCTTATGGATCTGCCTGCTTCAAATCTCTTCCTCACTCCAATTCATCCTTTATGCAGCCACTAATGCTAATTTACCTAAAATGCAGGTCTGACTGTATTAGTCATTGCCCCACCCCCTAAGTAATCTTCATTGACCCTTTATCACGTATAGGATTAATACAAAATTTCCTGGTATTCAAAGCCCTTCTTAGCATAGCCCCTTATTCTCCACCCCCAGTCTTCTTACAGTTCACTCCTAACTCATGATTCATTGAGACTGCCTTGTCTCTTCATGAACAAAACACTCTTAATCACTAGGCTCTGGACCGTTCTCTGCCTTTCCCCCATGCCTGGAATGTTCTTCCTTCTCTTCTTCACTTATTGCCCTCCTTTAAATCCCAACTAAAACCCCATCTTCTGAAGCTTTTCTCAACATCTCTTAGCTCTAGTGCCTAAATTTTTTAAAAATTTTAAATTATTTTCTTTTTAAATTTTATTTTTTAATTATTTTCTCTTTATCCTATATACATCTTGTTTATGCATATTTGTTATCTTCCCCATAAGATTGTGAGCTCCTTGAGGGCAGGAACTGTTTTGGACCTCTTTTTGTAAGTGGCATAGTGTCCATCATATTCTTAATCGTGTATTAACATGATTTAGAATTATAGAAGGTCATATCTGGAAGGGATTAGTTAATCCATTCACCTAATTTTACAATTCATTAAACCAAGATTCAGAGATGTTGGGTGATTTGCACAAGGTCTCATAGCTCCTTATAGGCAGAGGCAGAGCTGGAAGAATATTACCATAGTGTTTTATGATTTCATGAATATTGTGTACTTCTATTGATTTAGTATAGTCACCACCATATCTTTAGTGGATGGTGTTCTTTAATGTATATGGCTAAAAAGATGTATCATTTGGTGGTGAAGCTTATACCATATTGCCTCAAAATTAATTCTTGACAGAAATAAAAAAGTAAATTTTATTATAAAGAGGGTTCTACAATTGGGCAATTCTGGAACTTAGGTGGACAACTCCTGAAGACTACCAGTGGAAGATCACACTTTGAGAATCTTAGATTTGGGTAAAGGTTTGCTCATCTAACATGATAGAAATTGGCCAATAAAGGAATTGGGGGGGGGGAATGAAATAATTTATTTTTCATACCCTCTTTTCACTTTTCCTTCTCCTCCACAACCTGTTAACATTGTTTGACTAGTTACAGCAGTAAGAAAATTGGATTTTAAAATTTACAAATAGCGTTTGGTCACAATTTAATGTATTTTCTTAGGGTTTATTTTTTTTTTAATGGAAAAATGTAAATTGAAATGATTAATAAAAACTTTGATTCCTACATGATATTTTGGGGTAATAGTTTTGAAAATTGAGTAGCAGTTTTAGTAAGAGTTTAGCCCTAAAAAAAATTTCCATACCTACATTTTATTAATTAGCATTTCTTATTATATTTAATTTGATTTTTTAAACTACTTACACAGTAAAAAGGTTGGTATTTCAAGCCATGTGGTCAAAGGGTATGAACAGACAATTTTGAAGATGAAGTAATTAAAGCCATTTCAAGTCATATGAAAAAAATGCTCTAATTCACTATTGATGAGAGAAGTATAAATTAAGACAACTCCAAGGTACCACTTCACACCTTTCAGATTGGCTAAAATGACAGGAAAAGATAATGATAAATGTTGGAAGGGATATGGGAAAATTAATAATATAATGGAGTTGGGAACTGATCCAACCATTCTGGAGAGTAATTTGGAATGGTATCCAAAGGACTATTAAACTACGCATATCCTTTGATCCAGCAGTGTTTCTAGTGGGCTTGTTTCCCAAAGAGAGTATAAAAATGGGACAAGGACCCACATGTGCAAAAATATTTGTAGCAGCCCTTTTTGTAGTTGCAAGGAACTGAAAAACTGAGATGATGCCTATTAGTTGGGAAGTAGCTAAATAAATTATGGTATATGAATGTTATATAATATTATTGTTCTATAAGAAATGATCAGCAGGATGATTTCAGAGAGGCCTGAAGAGATTTAAATGAACTGATGCTGAGTGAAGTGAGCAGAACCAAGAGAATGTTGTATACAGCACCAAGAAGATTATATGATGAATGCAGACAAGATTAGAAGGGAAGCAATAAACTGGGAAAATATTTTTACAGTCAAAGGTTCTGATAAAGGCCTCATTTCCAAAATATATAGAGAATTAACTCTAATTTATAAAAAATCAAGCCATTCTCCAATTGAAAAATGGTCAAAGGATATGAACAGACAATTCTCAGATGAAGAAATTGAAACTATTTCTAGTCATATGAAAAGATGCTCCAAGTCATTATTAATCAGAGAAATGCAAATTAAGACAACTCTAAGATACCACTACACACCTGTCAGATTGGCTAAGATGACAGGAAAAAATAATGATGATTGTTGGAGGGGATGTGGGAAAACTGGGACAATTGATTCATTGTTGGTGGAGTTGTGAACGAATCCAACCATTTTGGAGAGTAGTTTGGAACTATGCTCAAAAAGTTATCAAACTGTGCATACCCTTTGATCCAGCAGTGTTACTACTGGGATTATATCCCAAAGAGATTATAAAGAAGGGAAAGGGACCTGTATGTGCACGAATGTTTGTGGCAGCCCTTTTTGTAGTGGCTAGAAACTGGAAACTGAATGGATGTCCATCAGTTGGAGAATGGCTGAATAAATTGTGGTATATGAAAATTATGGAATATTACTGTTCTGTAAGAAATGACCAACAGGATGATTTCAGAAAGGCCTGGAGAGACTTACACGAACTGATGCTGAGTGAAATGAGCAGGACCAGGAGATCATTATATACTTCAACAACAATACTATATGATGACCAGTTCTGATGGACCAGGCCATCCTCAGCAACGAGATCAACCAAATCATTTCTAATGGAGCAGTAATGAACTGAACTAGCTATGCCCAGAAAAAGAACTCTGGGAGATGACTAAAAACCATTACATTGAATTCCCAATCCCTATATTTATGCACACCTGCATTTTTGATTTCCTTCACAAGCTAATTGTACAATATTTCAGAGTCTGATTCTTTTTGTACAGCAAAATAACGTTTTGGTCATGTATACTTATTGTGTATCTAATTTATATTTTAATATATTTAACATCTACTGGTCATCCTGCCATCTAGGGGAGGGGGTGGGGAGGTAAGAGGTGAAAAATTGGAACAAGAGGTTTGGCAATTGTTAATGCTGTAAAGTTACCCATGCATATAACCTGTAAATAAAAAGCTATTAAATAAATTAATTAATTAAAAAAAAAGAAGATTATATGATGATCAACTATGATGGACTTGGTTCTTTTCAATAATGGGGGTTTAGGCCAATTCCAATAGACTTGTGATGGAGAGGGCCATCAGCGTCCAGAGAGAGAACTGTGGAGACTGAATGTGGATTGAAACATAGTATTTTCACCTTTGTTGTTATTTTGCTTGTTTTTTCTTTTTCATTTTTTCCACTTTTGATCTGTTTTTTCTTGTACAATATGATAAATGTGGAAATGTTTAGAAGAATTGCACATGTTTAAGCTATATTGGATTTCTTGCTATCTAGGGGAAGGAGAAAAATTTGGAACAATAGGTTTTGCAAGGCTGAATGTTGAAAACTATCTTTGCATCCATTTTGAAAAATAAAAAGCTATTAGTATTTTTTTTAAAGTCGTTATTTATCCTGTATTATAGGCATTATTTTTGTTGTTTTTCAAATATTGTAAGCCTTAAGGGTTTGTATTAAGCTTGGAAAAATTGTGTTCTGTAATTTGAAGTGCTTTAAAAAGTAGATTTGGCTGTACATACCCTTTGATCCATCAATGTTACTATTGGGCTTATATCCCAAAGAGATCTTAAAGAAGGGAAAGGGAACTGTATATGCAAAATATTTGTGGCAGCCCATTTTGTTGTGACTAGAAACTGGAAATTGAATGGATATCCATCAATTGGAGAATGGCTGAATAAGTTGTGGTATATGAATGTTATGGAATGTTATTGGTCTGTAAGAAATGACAAGCAGGATGAATACGAGAGGATTTGCAAGACCTACATGAACTGATGCTAAGTGAAATAAGCAGAACAGAAGATCATTATATACCTCAACAATGATACTGTATGAGGATGTTTTCTGATGGAAGTGGATTTCTTCGACAAAGAGATCTAACTCAGTTTCAGTTGATCAAGGACGGACAGAAGCAGCTACACCCAAAGAAAGAACATTGGGAAATGAATGTAAACTGCTTACATTTTTGTCTTTCTTCCCAGGTTATATTTCTACCTTCTTAATACAATTCTTCCTGTGCAACAAGAGAACTGTTCGATTCTGCACACATATATTGTATCTAGGATACACTGTGACATATTTAACTTGTATAGGACTGCTTGTCATCTAGGGAAGGGGGGGTGAAGGGAGGGAGGGAAGAAACCTAAACAGAAGTGAATGCAAGGGATAATGTTGCAAAAAAAATTACCCAAGCATGGGTTTTGTCAATAAAAAGTTATAATTAAAAAAAAAAAAAGAATACCGTCATCTTTGCAATCACACAAGTTTGCATCCTTGATACCTTACTCTTATTCCTCATATCCAGTCTTTTGCTAAGACTTCTGCCACCACATTGATGCAGGATATCTTTATGCTTATACTACCACAATAGTCTGTTGGTTTGTCTCCCTGCCTCAAATCCCTATTCCTATTCATCCCCTCACTGACAAAGTAATTTTCCTGAAACCCAGGTCTGACCATGTCACACCATATCCCCAAATTCCCTATTCGGTAAATTTCAGTGACCCCATCCCCTCCAAGAGCAAACATAAAATGCTCTATTTGGTTCTAAAACCCTTTATAACTGCCTCTCCCCTCTCTCCCAACACCTTTCTAGGCTTCTTACACTTTACATTCTGCCCCTCTCTCACTCCTCACCAATGGACAATGGCTTTTTTTTTTAATAATTTTTTATTGACAGAACCCATGCCAGGGTAGTTTTTTACAACATTATCCCTTGCATTCACTTCTGTTCCAATTTTTCCCCCTCTCTTCCTCCACCCCCTCCCCTAAATGGCAAGCAGTCCTACATATGTTAAATATGTCGCAGTATATCCTAGATACAATATATGTGTGCAGAACCAAACAGTTCTCTTGTTGCACAGGGAGAATTGGATTCAGAAGGTAAAAATAACCTGGGAAGAAAAACAAAAATGCAAACACTTTACATTCATTTCCCAATGTTCTTTCTTTGGGTGTAGCTACTTCTGTCCATCATTGATCAATTAAAACTGAATTAGGTCTCTTTGTCAAAGAAATCCACTTCCATCAAAATACATCTTCATACAGTATCATTGTTGAAGTATATAATGATCTCCTTGTTCTGCTTATTTCACTTAGCATCAGTTCATGTAAGTCTCTCCAAGCCTCTCTGTATCCCTCCTACTGGTTGTTTCTTACAGAACAATAATATTCCATAACATTCATATACCACAATTTACTCAACCATTCTCCAATTGATGGGCATCCATTCATTTTCCAGCTTCTGGCCACTACAAACAGGGCTGCCACAAACATTTTGGCACATACAGGTCCCTTTCCCTTCTTTAGTATCTCCTTGGGGTATAAGCCCAGTAGTAGCACTGCTGGGTCAAAGGGTATGCACAGTTTGATAACTTTTGGGGCATAATTCCAGATTGCTCTCCAGAATGGTTGGATTCGTTCACAACTCCACCAATAATGCATCAGTGTCCAGGTTTTCCCGCATCCCCTCCAACATTCATCATTATTTTTTTCCTGTCATCTTAGCCAAACTGACAGGTGTGTAGTGGTATCTCAGAGTTGTCTTAATTTGCATTTCTCTGATCAGTAGTGATTTGGAGCACTCTTTCATATGAGTGGAAATAGTTTCAATTTCATCATTTGAAAATTGTCTGACCATTTATCAATTGGAGAATGGCTTGATTTCTTATAAATTAGAGTCAATTCTCTATATATTTTGGAAATGAGGCCTTTATCAGAACCTTTAACTGTGAAGATGTTTTCCCAGTTTGTTGCTTCCCTTCTAATCTTGTTTGCATTAGTTTTGTTTGTACAAAGGCTTTTTAATTTGATTAATAAAAAATGTCTATTTTGTGATCAATAATGTCTCTAGTTCATCTTTGGTCACAAATTTCTTCCTCCTTCACAAGTCTGAGAGTCCTATGCTCCTCTAATTTATTTATAATCTCGTTCTTTATGCCTAAATCATGGACCCATTTTTTATCTTATCTTGGAATATGGTGTTAAGTGTGAGTCCATGCCTAATTTCTGAATGGCTTTCTTAGTATTCCTTGCACAATACCCTCCCTCTTCCAGTTATTTTCACTGATTGTCCATCATGCCTGAAATTTTCTCTCTACCCATCTATACCTCCAGGCTTCTCTCAAGTCCCAGCTAAAATCTACAGAAAGACTTTACTGTTCCTTCTTAATTTTAGTAACTTCTCTTTGCTGAGTATCTAATTTATACTTTATATAGCTTATTTGTACATATAATTATTTGCTTGTTCTCTCTCTTAGATTGAGCTCCTCAAGAGCAGGTACAGTCTTCTTTGTACCAACTTACTTTGTATCACAGAGCAGTGCCTGGTATATAGTAGGTAATAAATAAATGTTTTTTGACTAAGTAGGTCAAATTTACTAGCAAAAAGAATTCTTAATGGTAGAAAGCAACAACAACCTTTTCAGCCTTCAGTTTCCGAGCCTAAGAAATTGTCATTTTGAGTCAATATTAATAAGAAATACTTAAGTGAAAATTATATTGCAATTTGTTGGCATTGGATTCATATGTTAGTATATTCTCACAGTTTTCATCATATCTTTGAGAAAGTGTGAATCATTGTTGGATCAAAGAATTGCATTTAAAAATGTCATAGACTGATGGCATGTTTCTTTAATTGAAGCTTTAGAAAATCCTTGCTGTTTTTACCTATCCAGATTGTAGGAAAAATGATAGATTTCTTTAAAAAAAATTTTTTTTAATTAAAGCTTTTTATTTACAAATTATATGCATGGGTAATTTTTCAAAATTGATCCTTGCAAAACCTTCTGTTCCAAATTTTCCCCTCCTTCCTCCTACTCCCTCCCCTAGGTGGAGGTAGTCCATTTCATTAAATATGTTAAATCCAATATATGTATACATATTCATACAATTATCTTGCTGCACAAGGAAAATCAGATCAAGAAGGAAGGAAAAAAAACTGGGGAAAAAAACAAAATGCAAGCAAACAACAACAGAAAGTGAGAATGGTATGTTGTGGTCCACATTTGATTCCCACTGTCCTTTCTCTGGGTATAGATGGCTCTCTTCATCATTGAGCAAGTGGAACTGGTTTGAATCATCTCATTGTTGAAGAGAGCCACATCCATCAGAATTGATCATTGTATAATCTTGTTGCCATGTACAATGATCTCCTGGTTCTGCTCATTTCACTTAGCATCAGTTCATGTAAATCTCTCCAGGACTCTCTGAAATCATCTTGCTTATCGTTTCTTATAGAATGATAATAGTCCATAACATTCATATACCATAATTTATTCAGCCATTCACTGACGGGCATCCATTCAATTTTCAGTTTCTTGCCACTACAAAAAGGGCTGCCACAAACATTTTTGTACATGTGGTTCCTTTTCCTTCCTTTAAGATTTTTTTGGTATATAAGCCCAGTAGAAACATTGCTGGATCAAAAGGTATGTACGTTTTGATAATCCTTTGGGCATAGTTTCAAATTGCTCTCCAGAATGGTTGGATCTGTTCACAGTTCCATCAACAATGTATCAGTGACCCAGTTTTTCCACATCCCCTCCAACATTCATCATTAAAATGATAGATTTCACAGTAAAGTAAATTCCTTAGCATTTTTCTGATTTTAAGATTTTATATGCATTTTAGGAAATGGAAATTTTATAAGAGAAAAAATGGATTATCCATACATAATCAGGTTAGCATAAACTTAACTTTCTGTTGCATAATATACCATCACTTTGAATTTGTTTCGGTGTCTAGGGTTTCATTTTTTCTATAGGCTTAGCAGGAATGTTAATTGTACTCTATTAAATATTAACATGTGTTCAATACGAAATGGAGTAAGACACCTATTTATATCTTATCTCAACTTGGATGACGTTTTTTTTTTCTTTAGATATCTAGGTAGAGTTTAGTAGATATAAAGCTATTTCTTTTTCTCAAACTCCAGAGTTCTTTTTTGATCAATGTCCATTATTTTAGGACTTAGACTTTATGAGAAGTTTTTCTTTCATTTGAAAAAAAAAATTAGTTAAGTTCAAAGGGTATCTAATAATTGCTTCAAAATCAGTCTTTTTTATATTGTATTACATTGCATAAACATGTACAGAGTGGATTTCCATGTTGCATTAATGTTGAACTTTTTTTGGAGTATCTGATTTCTTAAGTCTTAAAGTTCACACATACAAAAAAAGGAGAATAATACCTTTCATTCATTTAATTCATTTAAACTAAACTAACTATTTAGTGCATATAAAATCTAGTTCTCTTCTTCTAGGACTCTTATTTTGTCTAAAGAAGGTAAACATTTGGATGGTTATCAGCTGAGCCCTTACCAAAGTCAAGAAAACTGAAGAGTAGTGTTGCAAAAGGATAGGTTCTTGTACTATTAAAGCCCAAAGTATACAGCTTGATTTTGATGTCAGGGATCAGGCTAGCCAGAGCCCATTTCTCTCTTGTCTCATTTTACTTGTCCTATCTCCCTGTTGGTTAGAATCATATATACCAAAGATTGATGAGAGACCTGCTGTCCCTTGCTCTATCAAACACTGGTGAGGCTGTTTCTTTTTCCAACTACTGCTGTCTCAAGTTTCCTTCAGCAACCTTGACTTACAATTGCCTATCTTTCTGAATTGGAGAGAGACCCCCAAGAAAAATATACTTCTGCAGTAACTTCGTTTATATTTTCTTACTTTTTGCAGTATCTCTTATTCAGTCTCAGAAAATTCATATATTCTTAGTGTGTTTTTCTTGAAATTTGGAAAGGTGGCAGATTTCACTTTTTGAGTCTTATAAAAAATGTTTTTAAATATAAATGTGCTTAAGGAAGTTCTAAAGTTTGTGCTTTAGTTAAAATGCACATCTTATATATCATTAATTCATAGACTAATAATGTTTAAAAGTATCCTAAATTAAAAATAATTTTCATATCCTTTTAGTGTACACATTGTAGTTTTAAAAGTATTTGCATCATTTTGACACCTTTGTCCTTAGCCATCAGTTGATCAATTATTGTACTTTATTATTACTGTACTTTAAAATATTAAATAAACCTTTGTAGATCCAGTAAAATTCTATCAATACAGTATAGGATTATACTGATTGTCCCAAAAGTCTTAGTATAATTTTAGGCTGTTAAAAGACTTCTGGGACAGCCTGTATAAAACAAAGAAATTTCCATATTCCAGCATGGGCCAAGGTAACAGGAATTTACTTGTTTGGGACAACTCACGTTGTTTCCTCAAGTTCCATATTGTTTCCTCAAGTTCCACATTGTTTCCTCAAGTTCTAACTGGGTATCTACTTTATGAAGTCACTGATACTCTTTTTTTCTCCCTTTCCTCCCTTCTCTACCAAAAAAACAGAGATACAATAAGTAGGCATGGTACCCTGATAGAGTTTGACCTGTGGAAGAAAAATGATGAAAGGGGAAGAAAGGAGGGAAAGTGGCAGAAAATAACCTGACAATATGGTGGATTGTTTTTTTGTTTGTTTGTTTGTTTGTTTGTTTTTAATGGAAATTGAGCTTAGTGTATAAATAACCTAAATTAATTTTTTAGATTATTTCAGTAAAGTATCTGGTTTAGAGATAATCACATCTTTGATTATTTACTTGTAGAGTACATTTAATGGACATTTTCCAACAATTCATCATCAGGATACATTTTACACTATATTGTTTTGGGGGCTTTGCATAAAATGGGTCTACTATTAATGGTAGATCTTACTGGCTTTCAGTTTTTCAGTTTTAGCATAATGAAAGTTCCTGCCAAAGGAATCTTTCCCAAAAGGGTTTTATTTCTATTAGACATTACATGATGTTTAAAAAAAAATCCTAATAAAATTTTATTATTTGCTTTCTTTATAGGGAATCCAGTGTCCTTGAGAACACAGACCTAAAATAAAGTTGTTACATATTGTAGAAAGATTGTGTTGTTATGGCAACTGAAATGGGAAAAATGAAAGCAGCACAGAATAGCTGTATCTTGTTGTCATAGCAACCATAGTTGTGAAAATGATTAAAGCTAGTCCTGAAAGGATATATTACACTTTTAGACCATTGGAAATAAATAGAGTAAGACAAGACAAGAGGTTAGTTTTAGCTGAAAGTTAAACTAGTCAAGTATTACATACTATGTTTCAATGAATAATTATGCATTCATTATCTCTCAGACCATGGTAATATAAAGAAAAGATGAGTTATCATCTTATATTAACTTGTAGTAAATAATTTGTTTTTCTTCTAAAACAAATTTAGAAAGAAATAAAGGTCTCAAAACAAATTCTCTGCTAATGAAAATTCTTTTATAAAAAAGCAATAACATACTCTTTCTTTCCCCACTCTACTTCTCAGTGCACATGTTCATAAATACATGTAACACGTCATTTTCATTCCTTTCCCGCCCTGTCCCATCCCCTTCTCTGATATCATTTTATTCAAAGGTTGAACTGCAACATCAAAATCTAATATCTTGGCATTTGTAATGCAGCATTATGATTACATAGGAACATGTTGGTATAATGATAATGATAAATACTCTTTAGGTAAAAAGGTATTCATTTAACTGAATATCTCATAATTTCACTATAAAATTTCTTAATTCTTATTTTATATTTCATTATTTTTTCCCTATCTCTACTTGTCCATCAAACCAAAATATTCATCCCTGAGGAATGGAGACATGTTTGGAATAAACCTGATGAAAGCCTTGCTCTTTGTTCAGCATCTGGCTGCCTTGAACAGGTTTTCATGGTAATGAAATTGTCCTTACTGTATTAAGAGTATTGATCTGTTTCTTGCTTGGTACTGTTAGAGAAAAGTATCCCAGTAACAATGTATTAATATGGTTTAAAAGCAGTTTATATTAGAGATGAGGTGGCAGAAGATGTAGTTCTGCAAGACTTGATACATACTATAAATAGCCATAAAACTGACATTTTTAGCTAAAAATTGTGGTATCAAAATTTACATACTTTCAGCTTCTTTAAACTGTACATAATAGTTGAACACTACCTGAGCATGAGTTGCCCACACTAATGCTATTACTCTGCCCCATAATAGCAGGTTTTTATATTTAATGTCCTTGTGTTGTATGTACTTCACATAAATAGACAGAGGAAGATACTATTAACAGGAAACATTGACTTTAAAAATTAAATCTTAATATAAACCTTTGAAAATTTCCATTCAGATTCCAAGTATTTTGTCATTTGGAAAAGGAGATGGGGACATAAATTTTGTTAAAACAAAAAAAAGCAAAAAAGTTGCTTTTTATGTGTACCTAGGTCTTTTAAGTGGCAAGCAGTTGTTTTGATATTGACCAACTACATTTTTCTTTTATATTCAGTTAGAGAAAAGCAATTGCTTTTATTTTTAAACAGTGGGAGCTAGAGAGGGGGCTAAATCAATTTGAGGGGGAAAAAACTTAATTTAGAAATAGAACTGCACAGGTAAATGTGTTTTTTTTTTTCTCTCATTTATTAACTAATGTCAGTGGTAGTAACATTTCTTGCATCAAGCAACAAAGTGACACAAATTATACAGATAAGTTACTGAAACATCTAACAAACACTTCAAGTATTCTATTAATGAACTTAACATCGTGAAAATGGAAAAGTTAAAGCCAATCCTTAAGTTCTTATGTTTCTAGGTATTTTTAATGCACAATAACATAATACATAGATCCGAACCTCCCTGCCTTCTACTTTACATAAGAGCAGAATTATTAAACCTGAGTCGTAAACCCTGTACCAAAAATTTACATTGAGAATTAGGATGTGCTGATTTCTAGATTAGTGCCTAAAAATAGGCAGTGTGGTTGAAGTAGTAACAATTAAAACTTATCACTATTAAATAATTAACTTGTTTAAGAAAATATAAAGAAAAAAAATCTCACTCTTGCTTTCATTATTTGTCACATTTTGCTTTTCTTTTTAGAAACATTCATTTTGGATGTTGAAGGAATATGTAATTTCATTAGTAGTGTTCTGAGAGAAAGATAACAATTTTTCATCTGTTCTTAGTAATAACCACATCATTTCAGAAAATGCCTTCCCAACATTTCAAGTAGCAGGTTGACATTAAACTTACTTTCAAGCTAAATTTTAAAAAGTAGGAGAAGCTAGTGTTCATTTCTATTGGTTACTAGGGGACCTTGATACTTGGTCTTTTGGAACAGGAGTTTATTTCATATTTTTGGCTACCATTCATTTGATATAAAATGAATAATGCAACATGCAAACCAGCTGAACTGTACTGCACCAAGAAAGGCTATAATGTGGACAGTATTAATTTATATAGGCTTACTTTTTTTACTGTGCAAAATAATAAATGTTTGTTAAATGTAAAGGAAATAATTTACTTGCTACAAAAGTATTACTGAGTTCCAAAGAATGTTGGGATCATTTTAGTAACTGAAATTATTTGATATTGATTTCTTTTGATGAATAGAATTTCTTGGTATTGCTGTTTTCTTAATATTTCTCATGACCTCTTGTTAGATGAGACCATCTTGTTCTCCCATTCCATTTCATCTGTGAGGAGTAGTATGCTTCCAGAATGTAATAGAAAAGCCTATTTCTATGTCCTTAAAGAATTTTGCCTCGTGGGTTCTTTTTGCTTCTGAAATATTCATGTTTGTACTCATGAATGTCAAGAGTTCTTATCCCTTACATGGTAATCAAGCCTTTTTTTTTTTTTAACTATGTATATTATTGACATAATATGAACTTCATGTTTTATAGCAACTGCTAAGAACATGAAAATCCTACGTGAGAAAAAATTTATTTTTAAATCCTTTTGTAAAATGGAAACTTATTTTTTGCTTCTTGTTTCCCTCTTGGGTCCAGATACATGAAACAACAGTTTCTTACATTAAATATTGTGATTATTTTATAATTTTTTTGCTCATACTGAATCCTGTTAAAATAAGTACTATTACTTCAAAAAATTGCTGTTTTGTATAACCAAATAACTTCCAGGCTCAACTAGAACAAATTTATACAGAAATTTGTACAATTCTTGGAATACATTTATAATGGGATTTAACTTGTATTAGATTGGACAAAATTCTAGTACAAGTAAGAATTTAAAAAGACATTTCAGAGAATGTTTAGGAGATATAGTAGGCAAAACTTAACCCTTTCAGCATTACTTTTTCTATTCTTGTTATGTGGCGAAAGCTTTTTAAAATAGAGAAGAAAGTATATTGTGGATAAATTTCCATTATATTTTATATTTGTGTTAAAGTTAAGCATTTGGAAATTGGGGGTTAGTGTTTTTTGAAGTTTTCAAAAGTTGATAAATGAAGCATTTTACTGTCTTTCTGTAAAAATACCTTTACTGAGTTTTGAACTGTTAACTCACTGTTCTATTGTGTGTTTATGGTTATCATTTCTGATTTTGTAAACTGAATTTTATTTAGAAGGTTTTTTTTAAAGCATCATACATAATACATCATATAAGCCTATTACTTAGATTTAGTGTTGTCATAACCAAATGTTAGGTAATAGTGAATCTCTTTAAAAATTTGACTTTTTTCATTACATACTAAAACAAGACAAAAATACTTTATAACAACACCAGTAACTGTTAACATCTTTTAGTTTTAGTACATCCAAACAAATAAAAAAAGCAACCCAAATCTTAGCATTCACAAATATGAAGGAAATAGTTACCTAATGTCAATATCAAATTGTATTACAAAGATGGTCATCCCTTATAATATATTTATCTTTTGCCAATGACTTCTGAAATCTTTTGTTTTCAGCACTGAAGATGAATACCAAAAAATACGTTGATGGAAAATTATAAAAAAGTCTTAATTTGCTTTGGGTCATTTTAGTCTCTTTGGTAAATTTATAATTAGGAAGGCCTTTCAGGGCTGTGTTGTGGTCTCACAGGTACACAACTATTCTATATCTGGTAAATCAAGATTCATATGTTAGCACAGGGTTTTTTTTTTTTTTTTTAAGCATATTATTTACACAATTCACTGGAATGGCTCCTTTGGAAGTTGGGTGGCTCTCTTATGTAATTATGTACTTAGTTACTCTTGCTATACTGAGCAGTAGAAATTCAAGGAAGAATAATTTACTGCTTATGCATAGTTATTAGAATTTTAAAGCACTTGTTTGTTCAAAATTACAGTTTATTCAAGGTATTGTTTGAGTAACTACATTTTTAATAAACAATAATGAATGAAATTTATTTTTATTGGTGGCCAAGTTGGAATTTTAACAATTCTAAATAAACATTGGTGACTACTTCTTGGTATTTAAAGGTTTTCTTTATTTCCAAGTTTTGTGGCAATTTTGCATTATATGGAGGGGGAGAAAGCCTCAATTTTAAAAACCATTTTGAACAGTCAGATTTTTTACGCATAACATTTCTAGGTGACTTCTTTGAAGAGCAACATTCACTTATGATACATAAAATCTAATATGTATATATTTTTAATATTATGTTGCATCCAAAATGTCAATACTAAAATGCATTTTGCAGATTTAGTAATAATGTCATTTGCCCTAGTCAGGGCTGATTAAATAAAATATCTCTTCTTCCTCTCTTCCTAACTTCCCTCAAACCAAATTGCTATTTCCCAAGGCCAAACTGGAATCTGAGATGACTGCCTCTTGTACTGGGGGCAGACTGAATGCTAAAGGCAAGAAGACTGGTTAAAACAGATGGTGTTTAGCCTTTGACCTTCTCTTCTTTTAAGGCACTGGAAACAATTAGAAATTTAGAGTAGAGTAGATTTCAGAGCTCTTGGAGGGAAAATTAAGGAGAAATAAAAAAGTACCTTGGATCATATGCTAGAAGTATAATGAAAATAAAGCCTTCCAAAAATGTAACTCAACATTCTACCTTATTTCACTTACTATTTATATAACATGTCACTGTGCATTTTTCTTTGTTCTTTAAATATCAATCTCCTTTAATTTTTTTCCCCTTAAACTAAACTCAGTGAATTTATTTTGTAAATAACCCTGAAGACCTTTTCTGTGATTTCACTCGCAAATCAGTTTTATTTGCAGTAATTTATTTGGACATAGTCTTATCTTGGTTACCATAACAACTGCTTATGAAACAATTTGTTTTCATTAAGGTGTCTACATTTTTGGCCCAATTAAGGAATAAGTCACTGGCATTTGTTCACCAGTTCTATGTCCTAAAAGTCAGCTATAGGAATTTACAAAGCAAGAATTCCACAGTCAAATAATTTTCCTTAAGACTGATCTTTCAAGTCTTGTTGTTTGTCTTTTGTTCTTGAAGAGAACTATGACATCAGGGAGGTGATGCCATGACATGCAAGTGAATTGAATTTAAGTGAGGGAGGGCTGGGCAAGGTCACAAGCTTCATTTTCTCTTTCAGAGCCATCTGGGTCCAGCGGCAAGATATAGTTCTGGATAACTGGAGCTGACCCCAGATGCAGTAGGAGACTTTGGCCTTTTTTAAGTTGAGGTTTTTAACAGGTCCCAGTTTGACCAAGGCAATACCCAATCAGTGATTAAGGCTAGCTTAAGAAATAAGATAGAGAATGATCTCTTTTACCTAATTAAAAAAAAATCAGTCTTAGAAGGGAAGATCCTAAAATTAGATCTATAAGCAAGAATGATACAATTGAACCCATCTATTACAGGAACTTGATTAAAGCATTTAAATATTTCAGATCCGAATTTCATAATACTCTATCAGTTTGCCTTCATTTATATGTTGTTACTTATTTTATCTTTAGGTCTTTCCTTCCAAGAATCTTAGAATAAAAGATCTAGAGTTGGAAAAGATCTTACAGGTTATTTAGGCCAACCTTTTAATTTTATAGATAAAGGACTTGTGACCTCAACAGGTCATACAGATAGTAATGGTAGAGAAAGAATTTTAACTCAGGGCCTTCGGCTCTCATGTTCCGTACCCATTCCCTTGTACCATCCTGTCTGTTTTCTTAAGCTCTTATCTTCAGTAGAAACTGTATAATCAAAGATTCTGTATGATGAGCACCTAATTCAATTCAATCTTGATTGATGCAGGGTAAAATACTAGATGCCGAATAAGTAAAGTTGAAAAATTATATAGTTGTTGCCCTCAAAAAGCTTATTGTAGCATAGATTACAGATGGCAGTAAAGCAAGAAGCAGTGTAGCTGATATCCTATCCTAACTGCTCTAAACTTAGAAAGTGTATCAGACCACATTTTTCTGGGGAAATCCAGAAAAAGTCACAATGAGACCTTTCTCTTGCCCAAGTTGACATAAGGAGACAGACTTCTGTTGTTATTGTGAACTGGGTTTGGAACAAGAACATTATTATTAGGAACTAGAAAGTTAGAATATAATATTTCAGAAGGAAAAGAATGTAATGGACTTACAGTCAAGAAAAACATACCCAGAAAAACTAAGAATAAAATGAATCTTAAATGAAAAAGAGGACTTCCAAGCATTCCTGATGAAAAAACAGCTGTGTAGAAACGTTAAGGTTCAAAGGAGTGAAAAACATAAAAAGGTAAACATAGATAAATAGTACTAATTGAATAAGTGCTAAGCAAGAATAAACTGTTTACATTTTAATAGAGGGAGATAGTACACGTGATCCTTTTGAACACTCATCATCAAGGATCATAAAGGGAATACAATTAGATAAACCCTGGGAGTAGTAATGTTATATCTTAATGATCTTTCCCCCCCCAAGTATGTAAAATCTTTTTTAAAAAATGTTAACTTGTCTTAATTGGTTTTCTTAAAATGTATTATTTTTTTTTAACATTTATATTTAAAGTTTTCCACTTTCGAATTCTTTCCCTTCTTCCAATCTGTCCCTCATCTATTGAGAAAGCAAGCAATATTATATCGGTTGAAATCATGCAAAACATATTTTCATATTAGCCATATTGTAACAAAAAGTAACAAAAAAAAAGTGAAAAAATTATACTTCAATTTGTGTTGAGAGTTTGTTAGTTCTCTCTTTGAAGATAGATAGCATTTTTTGTAATGAGTCTTTTGGCATTGTCTTGGCTCATTATATTGATCAGAGTAGTTTATACTTTTGCAGTTCATCATAGTTGCAATATTGCTGTTATTTTATGTGATTCTTTGGTTTTGCTCACTTCACTCTGTATCAATTCATGCAGGTCTTCCCAGGTTTTTCTGAAACCATTCGTTTTGTCATTTCTCATAGCACAATAGTATTCCATCCCAATCATATACTACAACTTGTTGGGCATCCCTCAATTTCCGATTCTTTACCTCCAGAAAATGATCCTATATTTTTATAGATGTAAGTATTTTTATGATATTAAGTGAAGAATGGAAAGAGGGGAACAGTGTTGGAATCCTAGTGTTAACTCAACTTGAAACAAGATACTAAGTGGAACTGAGAAACAATGCTTGTGTTCACACCTGTACTCACTGGAGTTCACATGTTTGGGAGATTTCAGGGTTTAGTATGAGATATCCGAATTCACACCTCCCTTGAAACTCTCAGGGCCAGAGAGCACTTTGAGAGAAACCCATAATCCCTCTCTCTCAGAAGAGATCCTATATAAGAAACAGAGGCTCTCTCGGAGAGTTGAGCTGAAAGAACAGGAAAAGTAAGAAGGAAAATTAAGGGAAGGTATTTCACATAAACAGTTGTACAAATGAGGAGGGGGTTAAGGAGAGCAGTTGATTTCAGCCTCATTCATCTGAACTAGCTGATGAAAAAAAAAATGCACACATAGTACAGAAATACATTTCATTCAATAGAGAAAAGGGAAGAAGTAGGGGAGGTGAATTAGTGGAAGAGAACATTAAAGGAAGGAAAAAACAGACTCAAAGATGTACAAAAAAATAGTTTTAGTTCTCATAGCTGGCAAAGAATGGGAATCTAACAAAGTATCCTTAATTGGGGAACTGTTGAACAGATTATGATATATAAATGTGATGGGATACTATTATGTTACAAGTAATGATGAAGGGGGGGTGATTTCACAGAAACTTGGGAAGACATAATGCTGATTGAAGTGAATAGAATCATGAGAACAGTTTATACAATAACAGCAATATGGCAAATGGAAACAACTTTGAAAGATTTAGGAATTTTAAACAATATAATAATGAACCATGATTCCAGAGGACTAATAATGAAGCATGCTACCCACTTCCTGATGGAAAAGTAAAGAAATATAGTACAAAAGGAGATTTTTATTTTGGACATGGACAATGTGGAAATTTGTTTTCCTTCATTATAGCAAAAAAAATTTTTTTGTCTGTTGGAGGAGTTGGAATAAAAGAGTAAGAAGGCAGAATTTTGCATATTAAAAAAATGTTTTTTTACAGAAGAGAGAAATGAGAGAACCAAGAGAACATTATATATAGTAATAGCAGTATTGTTTTAAGAACAACTTTGAGCAACCATGTCATTGTGATTATTATATATACTCAAACTAACCTCAAATAATCCTGTGAAAGAAAATGCTGTTTTTAATCTAGAAAGGAATATTGCTTTGGTGTAGGAAATGGTGTAGTTGATTTAGAAAAACATGGAAAGATTTGGATTTATGAATAACAAAGGAAAACACACACACACGCAGAAAGGTAAAAATAGTATTCTTTGATCTATATTCAGACTCCCATCAATTTTTTCTCTGGATGTGGATAGTATTTTCTATCATGATTTCTTTTGAATTTTCTTGGATTATTGTATTGGTGAGAAGATGTAAGTCATAAACAGTTGATCATCACATAGTGTTGTTGTTACTATGTACAGTGTTCTCCTGATTCTGCTTATTTCACTTTGCATCAGTTCGTGTAAATCTTTTCCAAGTTTTTCTGAGATCAGTTTGCTCATCATTTCTTAAAACATGATAGTATTCCAGTACATTCATATACCACAGTTTGTTCAGCTATTCCCCAATTCATGAACATGAACATTTCTAGTTTTCTTTGTAAATACAAGAACAGCTGCTACAAATATTTCTGTACATGTAGATCTTTCCCCTTTTTTTGTTATTTCTTTTGATACAGACCTAGTAATGATATTGCTATAACAAAAGGTATGCATAGTTTGACTGCCCTTTAAGCATAGTTTCAAATTGCTTTTTTAGAATGGTCGGATAGGTTTGTAATGCCATCAACAATGCATTAATGGTCTCAATTTTCCCATGTGATCTTCAACATTTATCGTTTTCTCTTATATTAATTTGACATTTTAAAGCAAAGATCTCAAAACCAACTTGTCCAAAACAGAACTTAATCCCTGCTTACCCCATATCTATCACTTTCTGAATTTCCCTATTTCTGTCAAAGATTGCATTATTCTTTCAAGCACTCAGATTCCCAGTCTGAGGTGAGACGTCTTACATTCTCTCATTCCACATATCCAGTTAGTTGCCAGATCTTGCCTATATTACCTCTACAGCATACCTCATACATTCCCTTTTCTTCACTCATTGGACTACTACCATAGTTCAGTTTCTTATCTTTCTTACTTGGACTAGTGTAATTACCTCCTATTTGGTCTCCTTGGCTCTCTGTCCACCCAGCTGCCCTATCTATATTCCATCTCCTATCTCCATGTCTTTGCACAGATTTTCTTCCATGCTTGGTTCACCTTATAAAAGAAATGAAGCCAGAGACTTCAGACTCTTCATCTTCAAATCCACTACTAGTTTAATCTTTCTTAAATATTATTTCATCATGTCACTTTGCAGCTCAAAAAAACTGAGTGACTCTTTCCTACTGTTTTGAGTCTCAACCTCTCTATAACTTTCAGAATTATCCATAATATGTGTTTATTATTTTAGCCACTTTGTTCATTGTCTAACAGTTATCGTTGTTTCTTTTATATCAGACATTACTGATAGGTTGCTTCTAAAATCCTCTAATACTGATAATTTGACCCATAAGCATATATTACCTTGCATTGTTCATTTTCTTCCCCCCTACCCTGAAATAGATTGTAAGTCTTTAAATACAGAAACCAAAATTTGTCATTCTAGTTCAGTGGGTACATAGTACATAATAAACAAATATTTGTGAATTGAATTGTTTCTAGATAGAAATAGCTTATTGTTTGTTAGTAATCTTTTCAAAACCTCTTGTTATAATTTTCATGCTAATAATCCTGTGATTCCAGAAAGATTGTTCACTGAGATAACAATGACAATATCTTACAATGATACGATGCCTTACATCTTTCAAGACATTTGAAAGGGTGTCTTATTTTATTCTCATAGTAGCCTTGTGAGATAGGGAGTGTCATTTTTGAAATAAATGAAAATCTGTAAGGGAGAATCATTAAATTTACATAGGTGCATTCTAAATACATTCTGTAGTTTATTAAGTAGTTTCACTGGCCTAAATTTTATAGGTGATATTAGTGAAAAGATAATTATTCTGGCCCATGGCTTCTGAATACATAAACTCATGCGTTACTTTTTAAAAAAAGAAATTGATTTTATAACTTCTAATACTTTTAGATGTTGGAGCAGCAGGGACCAGTTAACATTTTGGTAGTTTTCTTATAGTAAATACAAAATACAGCCAACCCTTGGCTGTTAGGATTCTCCAAGAAGAATGAGGAGGATTTGTGACATATACTTCATTCAGTCAAAATGGCAGGGTATAGTTGAGATGTGATTGCTTTGAAAATTAATTGTTGCAAAATGAACTTGATGGGCACTAACTAGTATTCCCATTGAAATAACTAAGGCTCTCTCTTCTCTGATTACCAAAGATGAGAGAATATATGTACATGGATTTTTTTTTAAGTGCCAAATTTTCAAAACAGAAAACTTCTTTTTTTTTTTTCAATTAATAAATATTTATTAAGGTTTTTCTATGTTTCAGGCTGCACTAAATGCTGAAGATATTTTTTAAAATGGCAAAGACAAATCCTATCCTCATGGTGCTTACATTCTTTTTTTTTTTTTTAAATAACTTTTTATTGACAGAACCCATGCCAGGGTAATTTTTTACATTATCCCTTGCACTCACTTCTGTTCCGATTTTTCCCCTCCTTCCCTCCACCCTCTCCCCCAGATGGCAAGCAGTCCTATACATGTTAAATAGGTTACAGTACATCTTGGATACAATATATGTGTGCAGAACCGAACAGTTTTCTTGTTGCTCAGGGAGAATTGGATTTAGAAGGTATAAATAGCCTGGGAAGAAGAACAAAAATGCAAGCAGTTTACATTCATTTTCTAGTGTTCTTTCTTTGGGTGTAGCTGCTTCTGTCCATCCTTGATCAATTGAAACTAATTTAGATCTTCTCTTTGTTAAAGAAATCCACTTCCATCAGAATACATCCTCATACAGTATCGTTGTTGAGGTGTATAATGATCTCCTGGTTCTGCTCATTTTGCTTAGCATCAGTTCATGTAAGTCTCGCCAATCCTCTCTGTATTCGTCCTGCTGGTCATTTCCTACAAAATAATAATATTCCATAACATTCATATACCACAATTTACTCAACCATTCTCCAATTGATGGGCATCCATTCATTTTCCAGCTTCTGGCCACTACAAACAGGGCTGCCACAAACATTTTGGCACATACAGGTCCCTTTCCCTTTTTAAGTATCTCTTTGGGGTATAAGCCCAGTAGAAACACTGCTGGATCAAAGGGTATGCACAGTTTGATAACTTTTTGGGCATAGTTCCAAATTGCTCTCCAGAATGACTGGATGTGTTCACAATTCCACCAACAATATATCAGTGTCCCTGTTTTCCCACATCCCCTCCAACTTTCTGCATTATCTTTCCCTGTCATTCTGGCCAATCTGACAGGTGTGTATCTCAGAGTTGTCTTAATTTGCATTTCTCTGATCAATAGTGATTTGGAACACTCTTTCATATGAGTAGTAATAGTTTCAATTTCATCATGTGAAAATTTTCTGTTCATATCCTTTGACCATTTATCAATTGGAGAATGGCTTGATTTCTTATAAATTAGAGTCAATTCTCTATATATTTTGGAAATGAGTCCTTTATCAGAACCTTTGACTGTAAAAATGTTTTCCCAGTTTATTGTTTCCCTTCTAATCTTGCCTGCAACAGAAAACTTCTTAGGAGACAACTTTTGTTTAAAAAAAATTCATAGTAGAAGTTTTGGTCTAGTTTTGAAAAGCAAAGTTGATTTAAATTAAAATGGTGGGAAAATGTCTTGACTTGTGACGTGGGAATCCATTCAGTAATCCATATTTTAATTTTACAATGCTAGATTTTTTTTAAGTAAAGTATTTTCATTTTTATCATGTTTTACTAAGGAAAAGCTTAGTGAACATATATATTAAGTTGTTTTTCATTTTGGTAGCTCTTGGTACTATATATTTAAGTTACTTAGATCAGGGTTTAAACTTTTTTCACTTTGCAACCCCTTTTCACCTGAGAAATTTTTATGTAACCTGAGCTCAAATCTGAGCTGAGGTGTTTCTGGCAGCACTCATGCATTCTTAGTGCAAAATACATATGTTGAAGTCACATGATGCAACACAGGCAAGTTCTGCCAGAAACAACTCTGATTCGGTATGCATTTTATTTTGAATAATTTTTGGATTACTTCAGAACTTTTTACTGTTACCAATTTTTTGCGACCCCCCCCCCACATTATTACATGACCCCATGTGGGGTCTAACCCACACTTTTAGAAGCTTTAACCGATCTTTTTTTTTTTTTTTTAATTTTAATAGCCTTTTATTTACAAGTTATATGTATGGATAACTTGACAACATTGACAATTGCCAAACCTTTTGTTCCAATTTTCCCCTCCTTCCCCCCTCCCCTCCCCCAGTTGGCAGGATAACCAGTAGATGTTAAATATATTAAAATATAAACTAGATACACAATAAGTATATATGACCAAACCATTATTTTGCTGTACAAAAAGAATCGGACTCTGAAATATTGTACAATTAGCCTGTGAAGGAAATCAAAAATGCAGGTGGGCAAAAACATAGGGATTGGGAATTCAATGTAATGGTTTTTAGTCATCTCCCAGAGTTCTTTCGCTGGATGTAGCTGGTTCAGTTTATTACTGCTCCATTGGAACTGATTTGGTTCATCTCATTGCTGAGGATGGCCAGATCCATCAGAATTGGTCATCATATAGTATTGTTGTTGAAGTATATAATGATCTCTTGGCCCTGCTCGGTTCACTCAACATCAGTTCGTGTAAGTCTCTCCAGGTCTTTCTGAAATCATCCTGTTGGTCATTTCTTACAGAACAATAATATTCATATACCACAATTTATTCAACCATTCTCCAATTGATGGGCATCCACTCAGTTTCCAGTTTCTAGCCACTACAAAAAGGGCTGCCACAAACATTCGTGCACATACAGGTCCCTTTTCCTTCTTTATGATCTCTTTGGGATATAAGCCCAGTAGTAACACTGCTGGATCAAAGGGAATGCACATTAACTGATCTTTTTAAAGAATTAAGGATTTAAGGATACAATTCAAAATAAGGATTTAAGGGTAACAGTCTTTTCCAACTTTTTGCAGTCTTTTCCAACTCTTTATTTGTTGTCCTCCCATAATTTTCCACAGCTGTGCAACATAATGGGAACTTTCCCTTGAGTCTCTTGATATTTATCATTGTAGCACCCTTGCTTTCATTATATTGTTAATTCAGCTTCTTTTCTAGTCATCCATTTACTTGGTAAGAAATGCCTATCTTGTACAATTTATCATTGATCATATGCTACAGCCTACTATCACCTTTATAAAGTACAACTTGCGTCTCACCTTGCAACCTTAATTCTTTGGAAACTCTAGTGTCTATGCTTCATGGAAATTTAGCATTACTGAAAAATTATTTTTATTAAAAAGAAAGGCCTTTATTTCAAGAAGAAATGTAGGTCCTTAAGAGCATATACAGGTTGTCAAATATAAGCTACTTAACTCTCCTTTTCAGTTTTGAATTTCAGTTCACTACCTGTCTTTAGTAACAGCCCAAGAAACAAATATTGACAAATCAGTTTCATAAATTTAAAAAGGATAAGATTAAATTTAGGTTTTTGATGGTGACCAAGAATTGGGATTTCAAAGAGTGGTAATGGCAAATCATCATAAATTACCTTTTGAGAGGAGGGGAAGCTAATTAAAAAAATAGATTTTATTGATTTTTTTTAATATCACCTTCATTACCTTTCTTTGTTTCCCCTCTTCCAACATGTTATTCCTTATAAAAGATTTTTTTTTTAAGAAAGAGGAAAAAAAATTCAGCAAAACTGCCATTAATCATCATAATTTCTTATGCAGAATAGTGACATAATGAAAAGATACTTGAGAAAGATTATGCTAATTGTGCCCAAATAAGATTTACAGACACTTAAAAAAGTTTAGCCTAACAATCCACACAGGAAAAATCAGGAGGATGAGTTGTTGTTCTGTCTTTGATTTGCACTTGGGTGGACAGCCCATTGAATTTTTGTCCATTGGTGCAAATGTATTGAATAGACACTTGCAAGTACACAGTATCCTGCATTGAATTAAGAGAAAGAAAGTATTACATTTATTAAAGTATTACAAAAGGATTACATTTGGGAAATTTTACAGTATCTTCATTTACTCCGGTCTTATCTCTGAAACAAAAATTTAACAGGTGACATCACTGTTTCAAGTGCTGTCATCTCCAAACAATTAAAGTTGGATCTCATGAGGCAATGAAGAAACTGTGATGGATGTTAGTAGGTTCCAGTTTAGGATTTTAATATAGAAGTGAAAGAAACTTTAGAAACCATCTATTTCAACTTCCTCATTATATAGATAAGGAAATGAAGCTAAATGAATTGAAAAGGGCCAAATAAGTAGAAAAACAGAAGAGCCAATATTCAAACTCAGGGCCTCCAACAAATTCAGCAGTCTTTCTGATATACTAATCTGCCTTTAACCCAGGAGTTACATGCAAAAAGGAGCATAAAAGATGTCATTAAAAAAAATAAGACTGGAAAAAAAGGCTGCAATGTGGCCTTTTAGATAGAGTTGTTCTCAGTCAGGAATAACTGAGTTTCTGCCTCAAACACATAACTTGGTTGTTTACTTTTTTCTTAACTTTTTGGTACCCATAGAAAATTCTCCAAGACAGGCATGTTATAGAGTATTTGTGTTGGTAAAAGAAATCATCATCAGCCATTGATGAAATCACAGGTCCACTTTATCATGGTATCTTCAGTCTATTACTGGAAAAGGAGGAATAGCCAGAGTAAGTGCTAACATATGGATAGTCCACATGCTGCACTGGTACCCTTATAATGTTAGACAAAAATTTAGAAGAAGGGTTCTTAACCTTGTTTGTGTCATTTGGCAGTCTAATGATGCCTATGAAAAGTAAAATACATATATAGGAAACTTACTTTACGTAAATAGTTATCAAATATTTAAGGTCACACACCTTACTTAGTTTAAGAATATCTGACCCAAGAGAAGGTCTCTACGCTGTTAAACTCTGTGGAATATTCTTTAAATGACTTGGATGAGAGTTAAAGAGGATGAAAAGGGATGAATGGGTTGTAGTTTTCACAACTGGAACAAGTATCCACATGTAGGATATCATAGATCCTTTGATGATATTCTGGCTATTACATATAGAATAGCTTGAGGAAGGACTAGAGGCAAGGAAATTAACTAATAGTTCAGTGATTAAGATTGCTGTTGTCTGATAAATGTTTTGTTATTCTTTAATGTATAGGGAAGTATAAAGTATAGGAAGCCTTGATTCCCAGGGATTGATGGCCAGATATTGTAATGGAAATATTACAAAGAAGTATACCTGATTTTGAATTCACATTTCAGTGCTTACTAACTTTGTGACCATAAAAAAGTCTTCTGGCCTCAGTTGTTTAATCTATAAAATAAAGATAGTACCACCTTTCCAGCTCTGGGATTATTAATTCTGTAATTGTTAAGAGAAACTTAAAGAATTTTCATCAGTTAAGTATCCCTTTTCCTACTAACAGAATATATGACAGTATTAGATGGTGTGGGTCATATATTAAATTTTATTTTCTAATGTTAATAATACTATTAGTTTAACATAATAATAATCTAATTTAAACCTACAATTTTAAAAGCTTTTGTTTAATATAAAAATGCTGTTTTTCCATCATTTTAAATCTTTGAAAATTTCAAATATCATTTAGCATTATGATTTAAAAAAAAAAAAAAGAAAATTTTTCATGTTTCATACACATGATGGCCAAATATTTAGCTTTTACTCTAATCAAACACGAATAATTACAAGGTATTAAGGTTATCTTCTGAACAAAGATATTCTCTCATTAAATATTTTTGTGGTAAATTATGGAAATAAATGAAACATGTTAAACATTACAGTAAAGGATTGAATATTTTATAAATCTCTAAGACAATAATTACATTAGCCTAGTAAAAAGTTTTCCTAGTTTTCCTGGACCATTTGGTGCTGAGAATACTCTGGTATATATATTAGTATTTTATCTTCTTTTTAGTTAGGTTTTAAAATACTAGAAACAGCATTATGGGGGCTTTTTGTTGTTGTTTTTTTCTTCTGTTTTAGTTGTTTCTTGGCCTCTTTGTGTTTTTGATCCATCTGGAAAGATGAAGAGGCAGCTGCTATGGTAACGATGCATTTTGGTTAATGAATAGCACAGTAACTAAACACATAAAACACATGCAAACTGTCAGAGAGTTAGTTACTATCATTGCCCCCAAAGTTGTTATTATATTTCCTTTCCTTTTTTCTTTTCTCTATCTTCTAAAAAGTCTCAGTTTACTGAAATGTTTTATTTTCTAGCTTATAATATTATAATGTTGCCATGGACTACCCCCCCCCACGCCCTCACCCCCACCACCCCTGCTTATTTTGCAGAATTGTTCACCTTGTAGTACATTAGAGGTGACTGCCTGTGCACAAAGAGGGTTGATTAATTGGACAATGTGTAATTTTCCTTTGAGCAAAGACATAGATAGTGATGCAAAAAACTGATTAAATATTTAATTTTTGCACTAGGCCATCTTCTGTTCTCATCATCTTTCCCTCTTTCCTTCTTCCCTTTATCCCCCATTTCCTCCCTTTGCTATTAAGGACCTTTTTGATTTTTCTCTTGGGGGGTAGACCAATTAGTATTACATATTTCTTGAAGATGTTTCTGTCCTGAAGGCCAGCTGTAACTGTATTGACACAATTCAGCCACGCCTTTAAAGTTCCTGTAATCTGTGCCATCCTGTCTCATACTGTCCCATCTCATAGTTGTCCTCTCTCTGCAGTGCTCTATGCCCAGGTCTCTGTGGCTGGGCTGCTCCAGCCTGGCGGACAGTATGCCTTCGCTGCGATGCCTGTATAACCCAGGGACTGGCGCACTCACAGCTTTCCAGGTACTTTCTCTGTCTCTGTGGGGGGGACGGGAGGGATGTACATGGGTGTGAGTGTGCCTCTCTCTTCGTTCACACTCTTTACTGACATTCATTTTATTCTTCTTCATATCTTAGGTATTTTTCATATCATTTTATATGGTTTTTAAATTATCTTTTCATGTAGATCCAGATTTATGCAGTCCAAAACATTTTCATTCCATTTATTGAATATGATTGGTTTGCCAAAATTGACATTGACTTGGCTATTGTTTTTCAAATTTATTAAATGCAAAATATTGAACTTTAAAAAGAATCTCAGCAAATAACTTCAACATATAATGTTTTCTCTGGACCTACATCAAGCCGGGTTATAGAATTTATCAGTTAATTATATGCAGTTGATTGAATAGACATCTGTGTTTTTCTTTTTTAATAACCAGTGAAGGAATATAATATATTCAGCCTTCTGATTACTGGTATTATATATTCCCATCTAAGACCACATGTTACTTACAATTTAGTTAATGGTTGCAAGTTCATGAAGATGGTATTAAACTTAAAATAATCTAGTTGGACTAATGATGGTCTTAATGGATCCTAAAGGGGAAATTCCTTTCAGAGTTAGGCCAATGCTAAGTTTCTATGGAAAAAAGATGAAAAAGAAGAGTAGAGAAAGAAGCAGAAACTTTAGTTTTAATTTGATAGCTAACATTTATAATGTATATATGTGTATGCGCAGGGACATTTGAGTGGTTTTCTTGACAAATAAAACTGTAATCTGTATCCTCCAGTTTTGGACAAGGATTTTTAGTCAGCATTTGATTAATATATAATATAGAAATTGTTATATTTTACCAGTCTGTGGTATAATTGATCTCCAACTTTAAATATAAGATAGTAATATACAAAATATATTATGTCTAAACCCCAGATAAAGTGAGAAAATCAACATTCTGAATGTGACCCATTTTGCTTAGTTATATAACCTGTGTAAGTACTAATAATTGTTGCTCCTGCTATTTTTGCAATGACAGCTTTGCAAGGTTCTCTGTGTTTTTTATAATTTAACATTAAAATAAATCTCTTTTGTTAATACTAATATTTTTTGTTATTGTTGTAGTTTTGGACTTGGGATTTCATTCATATAGGGAACCCCTGGTTTGAGATACTACCAAATATACTACTAATAGTTTGCAGAATATTATCTTAAGAGAAGTTGCCTGGAGCACTTTGAATTGAGTGCCAAATACTGGCAGAGGCAAAGTTTGAACCCAGGTTTTCCTGAAGCCATGGCTAGTCTTCTATTTATTGTGCTAGCAATGTTTCAGTATTAAACATAGCTAGTTTTACTAATGATAACCAGAATTTAAACTTTAACTTTATATAGATTCATGTAATCATAAATTTTTTAAACCTAAGATATTTTGAGCCCCCAATACAAATAAAGGTATTGTTTGTATAGCAGAGTATGCATAGTTTTATTGTCATCATCATTGTATTATATTGTAATTCTTATTTTTAAAATGAAGAAACTGACCCAGAGAGGTTGAATGACTTGCCTAAGGCAATGTAACTAGTTGGTGATGGAGCTAGGTCCAGAACTCTGCTCTAAACAAATCTTTAATATGGAACACCATGGCTATTTAATTTACAAAACAGGCTTTCTGTGAGGAGTCTCATATTGGTTTGAATATAGGCTATACTTTTACACTTTTTCTGATAAATTTGACTTGTCTGTATCATGTGTGGCCTATGCTTTGTGTTTTGGGGCTTGTTTTTTAAATGTATGCCTATTTTTTTCCCCCTGTAACTCTCCTTTTTGAAATGTGGCCTGTATTGGACCTATATGGTCCTTTAATCTCCCTATAGTACCTGTTTTAATGCTATGCATATAGTAAACATACTTAATAAATTTGTTGATTGATTCATATAGCCATGTTATAGAAACATTAAATATAATCATATATAATTAAAAATATGAAACTTAATTGCCAGGGGGGGAAAAAAAACTAACCTAAATTGGAAACTCATTTAGATATACAAAGGTATTTTAGAAGAAAAAAATATTGCATTGTTGAATAGGAAACAACTCTAGATATATCCAGCAATATTGCTATGGTTCCTAATCAGCAAATTATTGAGTCGGGAGAAAGAGAGATAGAGACAGAGAGGAAGAGGGAGAGAGGAAAGGAGGGACGAAGGGAAGGAAAGAAAATACACATCTGGCATTTACTATACTTTTACTTTACTGTTTCTGGTGTGATAAAATTGCAGCCTGTGTACAGTGCTTTATGCAGAGTGAATGTTCAATAAAAAAAGTGCTCATTTTATTCATCTCCTTTCAATAAATGCTACTTACTTTCATAAGCTGGATGGTATTTTTTGTAAAATTTTAGAGAACTC
Source organism: Sarcophilus harrisii (assembly GCF_902635505.1). NCBI lineage: Eukaryota > Metazoa > Chordata > Mammalia > Dasyuromorphia > Dasyuridae > Sarcophilus > Sarcophilus harrisii. Next base: position 557,390,730 of record NC_045427.1, read on the forward strand.
TTTGTATCACGAAGGTCTTTTTTTTTTTTTAATGATGATGAGGTAGAGTAATAGAAAAATATGTTTGAAATAATAATTTGCATTTTTTAAAATGAGGCTAATATTTAAGGGTTACATAGGAGAACAGGATTGCTTTTTTTTTTTTTTTTTTTTTTACCCATTCCTTTTCCTTCTTTTAGGAAACAGGAAGCATCCTAGAAGATTTTTAAAACTTTTCACTTATAGCAGCAGAAATTTGGGAGATCATTTAAATCATCATCAGTTTGCCTGGTTATATGTGGGTATGTGTGGGTGTATATTAGTAAATATATACATACATGCATACATATACACATATAGGTATGTGTGTATGTGTGTGTGTGTCCAGAAAACCCAGGCAGGAATGACAAAATCAGAATGTTAAGTTTGTTTAATTACTGAACTAATGACCTTTTACTGAAAATTCTAAAAAATAACCTGAAGATTATATGGTTGGGTCCAATTTAGGCATGCTTTCATTTTCTCTTCTCTGTCTTAGTGATTTCTTGTTTTGAATTGTATTCTGCAGGATTGTTTTCATCTCCCCAGCAAATAATAGCTATTTCATCATATAGAGTATTAGATAGGAGTTAAACATTAGAAAATAAGCAGCTCAAGTGATGGAATACCTGAGGAATTACAAAGAAAAATTCTTTTTTCCTTGGAAGATAAAATTCTAGAAGAATTTAACACTTAAGGATATAAATAGTTATGCTGTTTTAGATAGCATGAAATGGTACTAAACTTTAGTAGAATTTTGGACTATAAGAAACATTTGCTTGAATTAACTTTACTCATACAACAAAGGTCAGAATTGTAAGGGATGGAATGAATTCAGGAGAATTTCAAAATGTTGATAAATATATGCAGTCTTGATAAGCATGAAGTGATATGTTAAAACAGTAATGCTATAAAAATTCAACATTGTTATACTTAAGATCAAGGAACATAGACATAAAATTTTGGAATTTTTATTGTTTGGAAATAGATAAGTGACAAAGCAGTTATTAATATAAGATTCAAATCCTCCTATGTTATTATAGTGAAAATTATTTTAACAAGATTTACCAAGCATAGCTTTATCATAATGCAATAGACTTTCAAGGCAACAAAATAGTATTGTTCAGTTTTGTGAAGTTTTCTGGAATTTAACTTGTATTTCTAGTCTCTTTAGGTAAAGACCCCTGTGACCACATATTGACTTAGAAAACTACATTTTAACATTATCTATATTCTCTTGTATTTTTATTTATTTTGTCAAATATTCTCAGTTATGTTTTATTTGAAGGCTGCTACACTCAGACTTATATGCCTATAGGACAGGTGTTTGACATTTTTGACATATAGTGTGTAAAAAAAGAAGTAAGGAATCAGATCGTAGAAGAATTTAAATACCAGGCTGAGGAGTTCATATTTTATCTTTGAAACAGTAGAGAAACACTGAAGGTTTTGGCCAGAATTTGTACCAACTTCAACTTAAAGCCTCACATTTGTGTACACACACACACACACAATGGGGAGGTAAAAAGTGCAGATGGCACTTTTTTATATATGTGCAGATGTCTATTCTCATAAAAAAGTCGTGATAATGTTATATTGTTCCAAAGGTTAGAAATTGGCATGGATGGGAGAAAGATTTATAAGATTCCTTAATGTCATGGTTTATTCATCCCATACAGATATTGACCAAAATTGGAGAATATATATATATATATATATATATATATATATATATATATACACACACACACAAGTATATTGCCAGATCATTTAGGTTAATTTCTTTTTCTACTTGTTTTTTAATGCATTAAGTGGCCAAATTACTTGAACTTTAATAATAAGTGATTCCTTTGTAGATTAATACTTGTATGTATTTGCTACATAATATTGAATCCTGCAACTGAAAATTATTCTAATTGTTATATGATAATTGAGTCTAAAAGAAAGCATATACTGGAAAGAAAATCTTTTTATTGATTTGTGATCTTGGATTTCCTGATTTATTGGAGGTTCTGTTCTCAGGAGTGTTGTGGGAGTTGGGAGAGATAGAGACTGGATAACTGAAGACAATCAAGAGAACCCTCAGAAAATTCAGGATACAATCTTTTGGAGCTCTGTGATACTGGACAAATCATGCAACCTCTCTGAACCTTAGTTTCCTGTTCAGCAAAGTGGAGGTGACCATGTCTGCCTTTGCTATCTTGCAAGAATTGTTGTGAGGATAAAATGAGAATAATGTGTATAAACTGGGAAAGAATTTTTATATCCAGTGTTTCTGATAAATATCTCATTTCTAAAACATATAGAGAATTGACTCATATTTCTAAGAATACAAGCCATTCCCCAATAGACAAACTGTCAAAGAATATGAACAGACAATTTTTAGATGAAAAAATTAAAGCTATTTCTAATCATATAAAATAAAGCTCTAAATGACTATTGATTAGAAAAAATGCAAATTAAGACAACTCTGAGAGCTGTGTCACACTTTTCAGATTGGCCAATATGACAGGAAAAGATAATGATAAATGTTGGAGGGGATTGTTGGTAGAGTTGTGAACTGATTCAACCATTCTGGAGAGCAATTTGAAGCCAAGCCCAAAGGGCTATCAAACTGTGTATACCCTTGATCTAGGAGTGTTTCTATTTGAACTGTATCCCAAAGAAATCATAAGAAAGGGAAAAGATCCCACGAGTACAAAAATGTTTGTAGTAGTCCTTTTTGTAGTGGCAGAAAACTGAAAACTGAGTGGATACCCATCAGTTGGGGAATGGCTGAATAAGTTATAGTATGTGAATGTTATGGATTATTACTGTTGGATAAGAAATAATTACAAAGATGATTTCAGAAAGGCTTAGAGAGACTTAACATGAACTGATCCTAAGTGAAATGAGAAAAACCAAGAGAACACTACACAGCAACAAAATTTTGTGATGATCAACAGTAATGGAATTGGCTCTTTTCAGCAATGAGGTGATTTAGGACAATTCCAATAAACTTGTGGTGAAGAGAACCATCTGCATTCAGAGAGAGGAAACTAAAAGTAGATCATACCATAGTATTTTCACCTTTGTTGTTATTGTTTGCTTGCTTGTTTTTCCTTTCTTTCTCATTTTTCCTCCTTTTGATCTGATTTTTCTTGTGCAGCAAGATAAATGTGGAAATATGTTTATAAAAATTGTACATATTTAACCTATATTGGATTACTTGCTGTCTAGGGGAAGAAGAAAAATTTGGAACACAAGAATTTGTGAGAATGAATGTTGAAAACTATCTTTGCACGTATTTTGAAAAATAAAAAAAACTTACATAAAAAAGTATAAAATAAAAAGTGTTCAACAGAAAATAAAAGAAAATCTATAAGAAAGCAAAGGTAGATACCTCTGGGGGAAAAAGAGAATAATGTATATGAAATAGTTTATAACTGTAAAACTTTATTATGTCAAGGATAATTTTGCAAATACTCCCTCCAATGAAGCAGATCAAAAGTACTCTGAACCATAGCAGATGATTTTCATATACCAATGTGGCCAAAAGTCATTTGTCACCTATTGGCAATAAGTGATGATAACTCCAGTCTCTTCGAACTAGGTTGGTTCTTGTATTACAGATTTACAGTCTATAACTAGACCTGTATTTGATGTCAGTCAATAAATATTTATTAAGTGACTACCATATGTTAAGCACTATTTTCAAAGGCTCATAAACAAATGGGGAAAAAAAACAGTCCATGAAAAGAAACTGGAAAGAGTTGTAGGGGGAGAAAGAAAGGAGGGTTACCTAGCACAGGGACATGATGAGGTCCTGTGTGAGGCAAAAAATGATGAAATGATTGCTTTGTACCCCTTCCTTAAATAGAGGAGGATCTGAGAGACACTCTGCTGTGTCAACCCCTCTATCTTTTATAATATAAGGAAAGGAAGGACCCCAAAGGTGGGGGGCAGGGAGTGAATTTCAGAATTCATGTAATCTTACAGAAAGATGAGTTTCTGAAGACAGGAATGAAGTCCAAGAGAGCAGGCAGGTTGGAAATTACAAAGTGATAGCCTTGGGCCCTCTAAGAGAAGCTCTCCCATATCTACCCTCTGCCCTGTCCAGTCAGAGGAAGAGGTATTGTCCTTAGGATTCAAGGGAATTTACATTTGACTGGTAGAGTCTTTGAGAACTATGATCCTTTCACCTGACCATTGCAATAGCCTTTTGGTTACTTTCCCTGAGAATAATAATAATGATAATAACTAATATTTATGTAGTGCCTACTATATACTAAACACTATGCTAAACATTTAACAATATTATCTCCATCTGATCCTCACAACAATCCTGGGAGGCAAGTGCTCTTATTATCATAAGCAGCAGCCAAGCGTTACATGACTTGCCCAAGGTCACACAGCTATAAGTGTGTGAGGCAGATTGGAACTTAAGTCTTCTAATTCTAGGTCTAATGCTTTATCCATTTTGCCTTGAAGCATTCTATTTCCACTCAAATCCTTCCTTTATCCAGCTGCCCAACTAGTCTTCCTAGAGCATAGTCTGACCATGTCACCTCTCATCAATCCCACTAGTACTCTGTTAACTACAGAATCTCCTAGAATACCCTGTTAAAACTCTTCACAACCTCCATTCTTTTTTTCCTCCATTTCTAGTTTTCTTATACTTTACTTCCTTCTACATACTCTACTGTCTTACCAGAGTACATAAGGTGATCAGGAGGACTATTACCTCTTCCACGAGGACTTGTCGAGCCCTTTTCAGGATTGTTTATCCACTTTTGGTGTCTACCTGGTTAACTCAACTCTTAACATGTGGCTCCAAAAAAGTTGTACCATGGACAGTGGTAGACACTACCACCACTCCATTCCCCCTCCATCTCTCCCTCCCTACTCCCAGTAAACCACCTCAGCAGATAGGCTAAATCACACAGGATCTCTATCTCCTGAGTCACCTGCTCTTTCAAGATCTGTTCCCCTATGCCTGAAATGTTTTCCCTCCTCACCTTGGTCTACTAGTTTCCTTAGTTTCCTACTAGACTGCCCCAACTCCTGCCTTCTCAGGAGGCCTTTCTCAGAACCCTCAACCCTACTAGAGATTCCTCTGAAATTGCTTCCCATTTACACTCTTCCATGTCTTGTGGTTATGTATGTGTTTATGTATGTATGTATATATGTATATTGATATGTTATCTCTTCTATTTGAATCTGAGCTCCTGGAAGGCAGAGGTGGACTGTATTTTTGCCTTTCTTTTTTGGCCTCATGGTTTAACATAGTGGTCAGCACATGTAAGTGTTTAATAAAGGCTTGGTGGTTGACTTTACAGAATTGCCTTGAGAATTAAATGAGGTGATATATGTTTAAGCAGTATATAAATTCAAAACCCATGAATATCAACTATTTACACTTGCAAATATGACATTATAAACTGTTTACAGTGTTCTGGTAAAAAGACAGTTGTTAGAATGTTCATTTTTTTCCCTTTTGCCATTTTGTGAGAGCAGTATGTTTCTAATCAATGCTGCTGAGACAATACTGCAATCTTCTCAGGGATCTGTGTCTAAGGCCACCTGCTTTGGCATATTCTTATGTATTGAGAAATCTGATTATTAGTGGAAAGTTAGTATGGTACAGTAGAACATGGCTTCTTAAACTTTTTCCCCACTTGCAACCCCTTTTTGCCAGGGAAATTTTTATATGACCCTGGATATATAGGTATATAAAATAAGTATATAAATCAAATGTTTATGATAATCATAATTTTACAACCCCTACAATCAATTATGAAACTCCATGTGGAATTGAAACTCACAGTTTAAGAAACCGAGTAGTAGAAAGTATATTGGTGCTAGAGTCAGGAGAGCTAGATTATAGCTTGACTTTGGTACCTTATTAGCTGTGTAACCCTGGACAAGTAACTTCCTTTCACTGAGTTTCAATGTACTTATGTGTTAAATGGGTAGAATACTACTTACAACACCTGCATTAAAGAATGGCTGTGAGGAATGATGTCCATGAATTCCAAATTATTATAAAATGTTAGCTATTGGGAAATATACAAGTTCTTTTTTCTAACAGCAGTACGTTATCCTTTTTATTTGTTTATTGCTGAGGCAGTTGGGATTAAGTGACTTGCCAAGGATCACACAGCTAAGAAGTATTAAGTATCTGAGGCCAGATTTGAGCTCATGTCCTCCTGACTTGAGAGCTGGTGTTCTACCCACTGTACCACCTAGATGCCCCAGTACTAGTTATTTCTGAAATGATTACATTCTCTTGTCCTTTCCTCTGTGACCATTTGTTTGCATTTTATGGGAACTGTGGGCATGGAGGGGAAGGATAAAGGGAGGAAGTAACCATCACAGAGATTTTCAGCACTTACTCTGCCCTGAGATATCACAGAACACTTTGAAAATCCTTTGTTATGAACCTCAAAGATCTTGGGAGACTTACCCCTGGAAGATGGAGGTCAGTGCAGGAACCCAACAACCTACTTAATAAGTAGAGTGCACCCCTTCATTCCCACCTAAAATCAGAGTGAAGATCCTGCCTCCAATTAAGGAACTAAAACTAGAGAAAGAAGTTTAAAAACAAAACAAAACAAAAAAAAAACCTCGGCCAATATTTTTTTTTAAATGTAGAACCAGAGATATCCCCAAAGAAGGGGAGATAACTCCATAACTACTCCAAGCAAAGGCTTAAAGAAAAAAAAGGATTTTCCATAAACAGCACATGAATACCCAGAAGAAATTAAGGAAGAAATTAAAAAATGAAATTAATAATTCTGGAGAAAAGGATTAAAAACAGAATAAATAACCTGGAAGGATAAAGTGATCTATCTTACCAAAGTCCTAGATTCCCTGAAAACTAGAATAGATCAAATAAATTAGTGACTTTATGAAACAGCAAGAAGTGTAGTGTTGTATGTAAAAAAGATCAGTAAAATCAGGCTTTACTGTAGAGCATATGGGAAAAGAGCTACAAAATTAGGATTGAAAGGTAATTTGGGACCAGGTTTTGAAGGCTTTAATTTCTGAACAGAAGAATTAATAATTTATTTTGGAAGCAACAGGAGGCCACTGGAAGTTGTTTAGTAAGGGGATAGGGTGACACAGTAAGACCTGCATTTAAGGAAAATCATTTTGTCAGCTTTATGGATGAATTGGAGAGAAGAAAAGTTTATGGCCCACGAACCAGAAAGCTGTTTCAGTAGTTCAGGAAAAAGATACTGAGGTTTATTTTTAGGTAGAACAGAAGAGAAGGGAGACAGAAGTACATATACCTATAAAGAAGAAACAATAATACACAGATTGAGTTCCTTTGAGAATAGGAATTGTTTCGTCTTTTAAAATTTATATTCCTCAAGCACCCAACACTAATGTCTGGCACCTAGTTGGTATTTTTTGTTGTTCATTTGTTTTTCAGTCATGTCTAACTCTTCCTGAAGCCATTTGAAATTTTCTTGGCAAATATACTTAAGTGGGGTTGCCATTTCTTTTTCCAGCTTATTTTACTGATGAGGAAACTGAGGCAGAGTTAAGTGACTTGCCTAGGATCATATAGCTAGGAGATTTCTGAAGCCAGATTTGAATTCAGGAAGATGACTCTTCCTGACTCCAGGCTTGGCCCTGTACTTAAGAAATGCTTATTAATTGATTAGTGATTGAATGTTAGTTTAAGAGATAAAGAAGAATCAAAAATGACTGAAATGTTGTTACTACATATCTAAAGACATAGTAAAATAACTGGGTAGTAAAATAGATTTTAGGGAGAACATGGTGAGTTTATTTTAGGGATAATATATTTGAATTGCCAAAGTGGCATTCCTAAAATATAGATCTAATCATCTTTCTTCCTTACCATGTAAGGTCCATTGGGTATTGCTTCTAGAGGCAGATATTGTTTGAAGTGTTGTTTTTGTTTTTGTTTTTTGGGAAGGGGGTGCTTAGAGGTGTTCACAATTTGGCTTTCCAATTTTATCATATACTTTTCCTTCATCAGCCCAGTCAGACTTACTGCCTTGCTGTTTCTTCCAAAAGATATGATATTTCCTGTTTCCAACTCTTTTTGTATAGGATGCAAAGTCCCCATGTCTGTATTGTACTCAGTCTTAACAGCCCCCCTTGGTTCCAATTTGCTTCACATCTTAACTCTTAATATCACCTTTTATAGTGCCTTTCCACCCTCTATTTTGTATTTATTTAGCTTTAAAAAATGTTTTTTAGTGGATAAAGTAATTTCATATTTTTTGTACAAATCTTGTGTATTATTATATCTGTTCCCTGTATCTATGGAATCAATTCCAGACCTTATCTTTATGTATATATTGTCTCTCTTAAGAAAATATAGCTTCCATGAGGGCAGAGATCTTTTCTTTTTTTGTATTCCTAGTATAGTGCTTGACATTTAATATCACATTTAATAAATGTATGTTGATTGGTTAATAGAACATGTTAGATTAATAGGAGACAGTTAAATGCAGATTTCAAATGAAGGTCAGTATAGGTCAATTTGAATTAAGATTGGAGCCCATGTTTCATAAAATTGACAGAAATGTTATCAGATTAAGTTTTTGGCAAGAACTTTGGCCTCTTTCATTTTAACTCTGACTAGAAGATAAAAAAGTGTCAGAAAGAAACTGTCCTATCTTATGGGTTGGTTTTTTTTTCCATGTTTTTCAAAATTAATGTAGTTTTCACAACCAGTTTTTCAGTAAAGACAGAAAAGTACATGGTTATAGTTGTGCTAAAATTTTTCTCATTGTTGTCTTTACGCTGTATATCATCCACAGTCACGAATAGATGTTTTTATAAGTAATACAAAATATCAGTTCAATCTATATTTATTGCATATTTACTGTGCTTGGTTTTGAGGATACAGAGATGAAACAGTGCAGATCCTATGTAACTTCTAGAAGATATAGGACAGATGTATAGATAACTTTAAGTGTATATAAAAGGTCAAAGTTGGTATGGGATAGTTAGAAAGGGAGAGAGATCACTTGAACCTGGGAAGATGAGGCAAGGCTTCATAGGGGACAGTGTGGAGAAGCTGCTAATATTGTTTATGAAGGGGAAAAGAATTTCTACTGGCAAAGTTGTAGTATCTCTTTTTTAAGTGTTTGTTGGTGGATCATTTGCTTTTTACTTTAAAAAAAGATACCAGACAACATTTCTTTGGTGACTTATAGGATTCCTTTATAGAGAATTGATAAAAATGGGTACAGGAATCCAACAGCTTGAAAATAACTCAACACTTGACCAAAATCTGTTTTGTATTCCCTACTCTGACTCTATTCCAGTGGTTCAGGAAATGTGCCTGTGGACTATTTACAGTAAGATTATAAACTGAATCATAATTTCAGTCAATAGAAGCCAGAGCATGTGGCTCCCGCACCCCAGCTGGTAGTAAGCTCTCCCCAGGTTTATGAATGTAGTTAGATGGCCCCCAACTGTTTACAAGACAGCAGAGGTGAGCTCTTTGATTGACAAGTCAGAAATGCATTAGATCATTCTCTCTGCCAGTCTCTGGTTCATGCTGTTAAAAATGTCAGCCTCCAAGTTTGAATGGCAGCCCGAGGGCCTTAGAAGCTTTTTGTTTTCTGAGATGGAAACACAAATTGGATGTGTGCCTGAGCGCTTCATCCCGGGCTGTAATTTCATCTTTTAGCTAAGAACCACAAGGTACATGAGCAAAGCACCCTGTAAACAATAATACTGAGGAAAAAAAATAAACAAGGTCGTGTTTCTGGTACGTTGATCTGCTGGTGTCCTGACCTCTATCACGTTGAACATCTCCACTCTGATTGCTGTTCCCTTTGGCATTACAATGAGAGGAAGAGAGACTGACATAGGAGGAAGAGATTTAAAGTTGCAGCGTCGTTGCACATTCCTTGTATTGGCTATGAAATATTGAAGTGCCAGAATGTGACACTTGGTTTTTTAAGCAACCTTCTTGTTTGAGGTGTTTGCAGCTCATTCTTTCCTCTTCCATTTGTCTGCTTTCATTGATGGGGTTGGAACTAGTTGCCTTTAATGTATGAAAAGGGCCAGTGTTAAAGAGAAGTGTTGGTATGGAACCATATCAGCTTAGAATGAGAACATGCATGTGTAGTCATTGTAATCACAGTGATCAGAAAGGTGGAGTAGGGTAGTCAGTATCTGGGTTCATAGAAGAGACTGTATGTACCCTGTGAGAAGGAAGAATCTATATAGAAGAGATGGAGCCTAAACATAATGCCTTAATTTTCCAGGTCAGAATAATAGGTTTTGGCAAATTGATGTAATGTTATAAGACATTGTTGGAAATCAAACAAAAAATATATTTGGAGACAGTATTCATTTCTCCAGTCTTACTATGGCCATGACATTTGACTAGTTATATGGAGTTTTCTATCTTCCAAGCTTTGGCATAAAAATGGTTTGAATTTTAAGTGCATTTTAAATTTTATTAAGTGGGTTAAGGATCAAGCATCAGAGAGAGTCAATTTGATGAGTGTACTAATCCATTGTATTGCTATGTGTAAAATAAATCTGAGATGGAAATGTTTTAAAAAAAATTTTACTGAAAAATGTTAAAGGAAAATATTTTCTATTAATATTTTAAAGATAGAATACTATTTGTAGATTATAAGATCATTTAAAATATCTTTTGCTGTCCTAATAATAGTGTTTATTTTTTGTTGTCTAGATCAGGGCTTATTAAACTTTTTCCATGCTCAACCATTTTTTTTTGCCTGAGAAATATTTGTGACTCTGGCATATATAGGTATATAAAGGTATATATAGGTATATAAAATAAAAAATATATAGGTATATGAATCAAACATTTACTGATGATAAATTATAATTTAATAATTCCCACATTCAGTTATGAGACCTCATATGGGAGTACAACCTCACAGTTTTAAGAAGCTGTAGTCTAGGACACTGAGAGGTTAGGTGATTTGCATGGAATTATACTGCCAATATGTGTCAGAGACAGGACTTCACCAAGACGTTCTTCACATCTAGTCTAGTTCTGATCACAATGTTAACACATTGCTTCTCATTCTTTATCTTAAGTTCAAATTGTTCCTAGTGGATACCTTCTAAGCCAAAATTGTGTATTGAATCACTGAAAAATAAGAATCTGTGGTAAAAGTATTTGAATTAGCCTTTATTAGATGTTTTAAGAGGCAATTACACATTTAGCTTAACCTTCCATAAATATGATAGGAATGAAATGTTTCTTATTTTGATTATATAGTAAAAATGAATTGAAAAATATGTTCATCCTTGGTTATTATACTGTTGGGACTAGTTAAGGATTATTTAGTTCCTATGGAGTTGTCTGAGAAACATAAAGCTTAAGTAACTTGACCAGGGTCACACATGTAATAAATGTCAGCTGAAATATTTAAACCTAAGTCTTCCTAACTCCAAGTGCAACGTTGTCCGTATTATAATAATTTTGCATAGAATCTGGCATGTGTATACCTAACATGTGACTTAAAATTTACAAAGTGTTTTACGTGCTTCTTATTTAGTCTTCATAATAATTCTGTATAGCAGGGAGTAGAAGTATCGTTATTTTTATACATGAGGAGACTGGAGTTCAGAAAGGCTGAGTGATTTTCTATTGGTCATAAGAAGGTCATACAGTCATTAGACTTAAAGCTGGAAGAGACTTTGGAGATATCTGGCCCAAGCTCCTCATTTTGTACTTAATGAGACCATGACCAGAATGGGTTATATGGATTGTACCATATACCTAAGCCCTTTTGGGATACATTAGAGTTTGATCTTCAAATTAGGTCTTTTAACCCCACATGTAAATTTTTCAACATCAACAAGAAAAGGGAGTCTTTTTTTTTTTTTCAATATATAGTCTTTTTTTAAATAGCTTTTTATTTACAATATATGCATGGGCAACTTTTCAGCACTGACAATTGCAAAACCTTTTGTTCCAATTTTTCCCCTCCTTCTCCCCACCCCCTCCCCCAGATGGCAGGTGGACCAATACATGTTAAGTATGTTAAAGTATATGTTAAATACTATATATATATATATATATATATATGTATATATATATATATATATACACATACATACCCACACAGTTATTTTGCTGCACAAGAAGAATCAGACTTTTAAATAATGTATAATTAACCTGTGAAGGAAATCAAAAATGCAGGCAGACAAAAATAGAGGGATTGGAAATGCTATGTAGTGGTTCACACTCATTTCCCAGAGTTCTTTCACTGGGTGTAGCTAGTTCTATTCATTATTGAACAAATGGAGCTGATTTGGTTCATCTCATTTTTGGAGAGAACCACATCCATCAGAATTGATCATCATATAGTATTGTTGTTGAAGTATATAATGATCTCCTGGTCCTGCTCATTTCACTCAGCATCAGTTCATACTCCAGGCCTTTCTGAAATCATCCTGCTGGTCATTTCTTACAGAACAGTAATATTCCATAACATTCATATACCACAATTTATTCAGCCATTCCCCAATTGATGGTCATCCACTCAGTTTCTAGTTTCTGGCCACTACAAACGGCTGCCACAAACATTTTTGCACATACAGGTCCCTTTCCCTTCTTTAAGATCTCTTTGGGGTATAAGCCCAGTAGTAACACTGCTGGATCAAAGGGTATGCACAGTTTGATAACTTTTTGAGCATAGTTCCAAATTGCTCTCCAGAATGGCTGGATGTATTCACAATTCCACCAACAATGTATCAGTGTCCCAGTTTTCCCACATCCCCTCCAATATTGGTCATTATCTTTTCCGGTCATCCTAGCCAATCTGACAGGTGTGTAGTGGTATCTCAGAGTTGTCTTAATTTGCATTTCTCTGATTAATAATGACTTGGAGCATCTTAAGAAAAGGGAGTCTTGACAAAGGTAGGTGGTTCTGTCTTCATAGTGATGTCGTCATAGGCATGATTATACTTTCAAAGAGATAGGCTATAGGGAATAGAATTCACTTAATTGTTCTTGGTTTTCATTAAATATTGTTATATTAAAAACAAATGCATGAATTGTGAAGTTGATTTTATGCATAGTTTCTAGGATCCCATTATCTAACCTCGGTCATCATTTCTCTTCTGGTACACTGTAATCCATTCAAATTGTTTTTTTTCTCTGTCCTTCTATCATAACACTCCATTTCCTGTTGTCATGCCTTTGCACTGACTATCCCCCCAATGCCAAGAATTTATTTCTTCCTTCTGCTTCCTAGGGTCCCTGTCTTGCATCTTAAAGATGCAGCTCAGGCACTATATTCTACTTGAAGTCTTTTTTGTCCTCCTTTCCCAATTGTTAGTGCGCTTCACCCCAAACTACCTTGTATTTAACTTCTAGGTACCATATACACATATTCATAGGTTTCAACTCGTGTGTGTGTATGTATGTGTGTGTGTGTGTGTGTATTTGTTTCCTCCATTGGACTTTAAACTTGTTGCAAGTAAGGATTGTTTCTTTGTATCACTAGCACTTAGCTCAGTTCCTGACACACAGTAGGCAGCCATTTAATAATTACTTATTAAATAATAAATTTTCAGAAATTCTTCTTCCAGAAATTGAATTCCAGTAGGGTGATTAATAGAGTACATATATATATATATGTGTGTATGTATATATATATATATATTATTAGAGTATTAGAGTATTAATAGAGTACAAATACTTGTGAAGTTTTTCTTTCTTTTTTTTTTTTTTTTTTTTGAGTGAGATTTGGATTGTTATTTTGGTTTTGGTTTTGGTTTTTGAAACTCTTTAATCATTCAGAGAAATAGTCCAAAGCTAGATATATTGCTACTAGGTGTATTGCTACATACCTGTAATCAGTTTCCTGGGAAACTGATGCTAGTGGATCATTTGAGGGGTTCTGAGCTACATTGGGGCTAAATTAGCCACCAAAATCATTTTCCTAAAGCTCAGGTCCAATTATGTCACACACCCCCTCCCCAACCTCCTACTTTAGTGGCTCCCTATCACCTCCAGGATCAAATATAAAAATGCTTTGTTTAGCCTTCAAAGCCCTTCATGATCTAGCCCCCTTCCACCTTTCCAGTCTTCTTACACCTTAATTCCAGGATACTTATTCTTTGATTCTGTGGTTTCCTGGCTATTTGATGAACAAAGACATTCCATCTCTCAGGATGCTCTCCCTCTTCAGCTCCAAGTACTGACTTGGCTAACTTTATTCAAGTCCCAACTAAATCCCATCTTTTACTTGGAAGTCTTCCCGAACCCTCCTTAATTCTAGTGCCTTTTCTCTCTCCATCATTTTCTATTTATCCAGTAAATAGCTTGCATTGAATGTATTTGTTTGCATGTTGACTCATTAGATTGTAAGCTCCTTGAGGTCAGGAACTGTCTTTTGCCTTTTTTTTAATCTTTAGTGATTAGTGAAGTGACTGGTACATAGTAAACAGTTAAAAAATGTTTATTCATTGATGGATTGATTGTAGGTCATTCTCATTTCCCATGTAGGAATCCCTTTGCCATTGTCCCTAATTAATGATCACATAGCCTTTGCTTAAACACATCAAGTGATTTGGAAGTAACTGCTTAGGCAGGCACCCTCATTTAATTATTAGTCATTTTTCATAGTTAGAAATTTTTTCTTAAATTAAACTGAAAACTTAACTCCTACAATTTCCATTTCCGGTTCTAAACTATGCCACGTATAGAAAAACAAACATTTATTAAGTTGCTAGTATGTGCCATGCACTGTGTTGAGCATTGGTGATTTAAAGACAAAAAAAGAACAATCCCTGTACTAAAGGAGTTTCCAATAAGTCTACTAACAATAAAATTCAGATAGAATATTTAAAGAGTGCTGTCAGTTACCCTCAAATTTTCTCTTTGGCATGCTTAACATATTCAGTTCCCCCAACTTGAAACATATAGTTTCAAGACCTGTACTATTTTAGTCCCCTTCATCTGGACAAATTCCAGTTTGTCACTACCCCTTTTAAACTGTGATACCTAGTGAACAGAATATTTTGATTGTGATCTGAGTAACTCAGAGAGTAACAGTGTCTCACTGTTACTACTATAATCTCATTACTCTGTTTCTGTCAGTGCAATCTTAGACTTAATTAATTTTTGACAGCAACATTATACTATTGATTCATTAAGCATTTAAAATAAATCATAGCATTTTTTAGTGTGTTAAGATTTAAAGTTTCTATCTCACTAAGTCTTTGTGGAATGTACACTTTTAAAAATCCTATTGTTTGCTAAAGGGTCTGTACATTGTATATATCTACTTACTTAGCCTGATTTCATTTCACCCATTTCATTCTTTTCAGAGATTAGAAAGGTGTTAAGTATTTTAACATGGCATATGTAGTAGCATCTCAAAGTGTAGTCCAGGTACTTTTAGCTCCACTTTCGAAAGAGTATGAACATCTGCTTAGAGATATAGAAGAGCTCCACAATGCACTAATTGAATTACTGTTTTCTAGAGCTGTAGACTGCACTAATTGAATTAGAATCAGCTATGTGTGGAGGGAAGGGAAGGAGGGACACACACACACACACACACACACACACACACACACACACGACCATGTTGAAAGTATGGAATAAGCAGAGCTCAAGCCTTAGGGGAAGAGAAGATTGTGGGAGACATGACTGATGGTGTGTACTGTGCTGCTATCTAATGGCAGTATATGGAACTACATGGTCTCCAGGGAAGGTGCAATTCAGTAATTCATTCTTCTGTTTGACCTAAGGCTAACTTCATCCAGTTTGGTTCAGAGAGCCCCAGAATATATTGTAATTCTAATGTTCAGAAGAAAAATCATGAATAGTTTTTCTTTTTAAAAAATGTAGATGAAAATTAATGTTTTTGACTAATTTTTTTTGCTGTACTTCTAACCTTTAGTTTCATTTTCATTGTTTAAAAAAAAAGCAAGTCAACCGTCTATAGGAATCCAGTTCCAATTATTTTAATGCTTCTGGTGAGCCATTTTTCTAGTTTTGTATTTTTTTATGTGGCTACAACTAGCTATGCAGAAGTGAAGGAAAGCAACAAGGCATTTTTAGATTTGATTTTAAAATATTAAGTAGAAAATATTTGTTTGGTTTGTTTCTCAATGTATGAAGAAACAGTTAATTTAAAGACTTTACTACATATGTTATTCAAGAACTAGCTAGGAAATATTTGAAATTTTAGTTTTTACAGAAAAGGGGTACCAAAAATCTTATTAATCTTTGTTAAGAGAACAGAATTTAATTTTTATCAGAAACCTGGGGAAATTTGAAGCATTCCAAAGTTAGCCATAATTCACATATAACATCATTAATATGTAATAAGAAGAAATTTTGAAAATAAACTGTAACATTACTCATTTTTAAAAATCAGCTTAATTCTTAATAAGCATTTTAATTTGGAAAAATTTATGAATCACAGTAACACTGGGCATTAGCAAAATCCTTTTTTTGAGGGGGAGGTCCTGCATTTCTGCCTTTTAAATTAATTAAATTTATTATTTATGTCCTAAATTATGACTCCAAATATTAATTATAGAAAATCTAATATTCTTTCTCATATAGTTATCACTATTAAGCGGGTGTGTGTGTATCTTGAATACAATTATTTGGTATGATTCCCTGCTTTTTAACATATTGTTGGGCTCTCAGAGATTTTTGTCCAAATTATTTTCCAGAAAGGTATGGAAATTTATGACATTTCCTGCTTCTTAGAGTTATATGGGTATTTCCTTAATTTCATTTGGCGCATTTTGACATGATACCAAACACTTACGGTTCACTAAGCAACTCACCTAGGGTTACATTGTGTATTTTGGAAGGTTATCATGTCGTTTAGTTGTAAATATTCTTTTCATTTCATTCCCTATTAATTGCTAAGGTAATTAATTAATGTAGACCAGTGACAAACTTATAGCCACATCATTTATGTTTCATCATATATCCCAGACCAGGCTATCATTGTAAAGACATTTCCCCCTTCACTACATGCATATGTCAGCCATGACATTTTGTTTCATGATTATCATTTGGATTAATGAAATAGTATGAAATAGTGAAAGAAGCTCTGTACTAAGAGTCGAGACATGTAATCCTGTATACCACTTCTTTCTTATCTATAGAAATTAGAAAATTAGTTTTGATGGTCCCTGGGAGCCCCAAAAATCAATAATTAACTAGAAGACAAAGCTAATGTCTCTTATACTGCCTCCTTCCGGTAGATTTTTAATCTTTGTTGTCTCAGCAATTGATTGTGCCCACTTGTGGTTTAGTAGTTAGCTCACGGCTTCTTTACAAGACTATAAATGGGAAAGAATCCATTGCATACAAGGTATGAAGTGCTTTTTTAAACAATCTATTTCTAGAATCTAAATTGTCCGGGGACCAGCTCCTGATATAAAAATTCATAGAAACCTGTTTTTCACAGAGTGTGGTAACTCCTTGCCATAGTGCTGTAGTGTTAAAATTCACATTGGCCAGGTTGTTCTGTAAATTAAACACTGACAGCTACCCTCAGGGGAACAGCCAATGTATTTATGATGATGTGCTGATTACACAAAATACACTGCAAGCAGAAAACAGCTGCAGAGAACAAACCTCTTAAAAAGAATACAATTACAAATAGCACCCTCAGTATTTCTAGTGGTGAGAGTAAAATACAGCATGCTAATGCAGGTTTCTTAGTCTGCCTAAAAGAGGAAAATCTGAAAGAGATAAGTTAAATTATGGTTGAATGCTCATGTGGTCCGAACAAATTTGGTTTATGAAGACATAGCTATGAATGCTCACATTTACCTCTGATTTTTCCCCCTTGGATTTTATTAGCTCTTTTCTTATATATTGTAGGGCATGGCCTTAAGGTGTAAAGGTTCTGGATTTCTTGTAGAAAAACATGCAAAACATTTTAGAGGCAAGTGGCTAAGTTGTGTTTATAGCTCTAATGTTAGTAAAATTTCCAGGAGATATTTAGTTGAATTATAAAGTTTCTGCATTAGTATTTTATTTAAGAAATTAGATTCAAATTTTCAGAGATGAACCTTTGAAGACTTGCCCCTAGAATTAAAGGGAAAATTGCCTCCCTCCTTCCTCCTCCCTCTCAGTACATAATATTTCTGGATAGCAAGATGCTGGTTAATTTGATACCAAGTAAATTTTGAAGAAGTAAGGATGTCCCTTCTTCACCTTCTGTTATTTTTATACAGCTAGGCAAGAATATTGTCATAGTTTGTTTCCTTTGCTTGAGAACAGTTCTGCCACATTTTAAGTCCAGAACCTATAAAATATATTTCAAGTCTTGAATGTAGTGGTCACTGTTTAAACTACTTAAAAATGTTCGGCTTCTAATACATAAATTTATTCATGACCCATATTAAGGTATATCATAGGGATATAGCAATTGGAAATAGTTCGCTTCACCCGTCTGAAACTTAAAATCTGTATATGGATCACTGGTATGTAATAATTGACTATTATTGGTCAGTCTCTCTGCTTTTAATCAGTTTGGAGCCTCCTGGAGTTGTTTTCTTGCTTTGCTGATATAAGTCCCATGTGGCAAAAGAGTTGTGTATAATCACTTTGCTTTAATCAATAGAATAATTGATAAACCAGATAAGATTTAAACTGATTATGGTCCCAACAGAAATCCCCAGAGGCCTTGGACTCTCTTAATTTTGACATGTGTGTTGTGTACCCTGAGGATGAAGTGCAGTTTGAATTATCTGTTTTTATTTGCTTAATGAAGGGGAGGGTGTTAAAGTCAAATGTTTAATTAACCCAGCAATGGGCTGCGTTGTCACTTACACACAGCTGATTGAGATATCTCATGGAGAATACTGAATAGGAATGATAATGTGGCACTGAGACGGAAGATTGCTTTTTCAATCCATTTGCTGGGTCACTGCTTTGAATGTCTTATTGGATGAAAGGCATTCAGCCTGGAGAAAAAATTCAGCATTTAAGTACATTTTGTTCTTTCCCTTCCCTCCTGTCCCTCCCCACCCAGAAGTTAACTAAAACAGATATGTTCTAGGTTTAATAAGCCATTGATATCCTAGTAAAAGATCAGGGATGGTGTATCTCAATAGCTAGCAGCCTGAAGCTGTATAATTTCCTGTTGAAACCGGAAAATCCTACTAGCCCCAAGATACTCTGATTGTGAGCTCTTTGTCCCCTTTACCCCTTCTTTCTTGGCATCATTGTGGGGTTGTCTTTGGTTACTTGATCTCCTGCCTTTTTTTGTGATGCTTGCTAGATGTGCAGCTGCCTCTAGGGCCACAGCCAGACCTTTTTTCTCTTAAAAGGCAAATTCTCTTCAATCATGTTATTGCCATTTCATGTGTCTGGCTTCTGTTAGTTAGCATTTCTGACCAAATATTGCAGTGATGCATAAAATATACAGATGAAAAGGGAGGATTTTGCTTCTTTTGCTCCTGCTATCAAGCAAATAGTTGATTTTTTTTAAGTACATTTTTATTTGTTTAGAGTTAGTTTTTCTTTTGTGTGAATTAAAGAAGTAGGCTAAGATAAATCCTGCTTAATAGTCCATAGTATCAAAACTGTGTAGGCAAGTTTGGATTTTTTAATACTCTCCACTGACGAGCGCATCACAATTCTCCCATCCTTTAGTTGTATACTGAGTGGAAACTCGAAAATAAAAGCTTTTTGTAACTTTCTATTTTTGTAATCTTCATACCTTTTTTCCTTCCAATCTAGAAAAAAATCTAATCTAGGAATTTACTTATTTCCTCCCCTTTTCTTACTGTCTTTTCTATTTCAGAGAACATGGTAGGAAGAGGATACATGATTGATTTTTATGTGTGTCTACTTGAAAGTGTAGTCTGGGACATGTCTACTACTGTTGGGGAGGGGGATATTTACAAAGCAATAGAAGCAAGCAGCTAGTGTGGAGACTCAGGTTGGGCTTATAGGTCAGGTCATATCAAAGGAGTAGCTTATCTTGAGGGATGCAAGTAATAGACCATATATAGACGAGCCATTTCAGGAATCATGTAGGTCATTTAATTATCCATTGTGATTGAATGTCTAATGCTCTTTTGGCAATTACATGACCTCTCTTATTCTAGAAACCTTTCCAGGCCCTTGTGGGTCAAATGACCCTCCAGTCAGCACTCTCAGACTTCACTCTGCTCAGGAGGAACATAGATGTTGGGAACCACTGGCATTTAGAAATGGCTATACTTTCTTACCAACTACTGCTCAGAATAGAATGTCCTTTGTGCAGCAGGCAGTGATAGGCAACTGTTTTTGAAGTCAACTATTCCCTTGTTGTTTGCAAGATCAAGAGGTACATTGACTTAGACAGGAGAGAATTGAGGCAACACTAACCTCAAAACCAAAACTGGTTAGTTCAGTCTTCATAGGCTCTCTGCTGCAAACACAAGTACGATAGCATTGAAATTAATGTTGTTTGATATCTGTCAAATCAATCAGCCATTACCAAACTCGGCAGTTAGTGAGGCAGTCTTTTTTCATGCTATAACATAACAATAACACTTGACAATGGCTAACAGAAATTACAGAACAAATGGCATTTAAATATAAGTTCATATTAAAATTAGTCTCACCAAAAAAGATATATTTAAGCATTATGTTAAATGTAATTAAAATTATTATGTAACAATGCAGTAAATAAAAAGCTACCTTTAAAAAAGTTGAAATTCAAGGCCAAAACAGGGAAATTCTTGAATGTTTGAACTCCTTTTAGTCACTTTTTAATTGTTCAGTGTGGTGTTTTCTAAGAAATCAGCCTACAATTCTGGTTTCCCATTTCTTTTGAATTTTCATATCTAACTAGTGTATATAAGATCAGATACTTGCTGAAAATGATAAAAAATATTTTATTTTATAATTGCTGTAGTCACAGGTGTTTTGTTTAAAAAAAGATTAGGTATCTTATGATTCTGTTTAACTTGACATGGGAATTATGATCCTGTGTAAGAAAATGGTAATGTGTCATTAAATTAATTTCCTTATATTTGGGCAGTAGAAGACAATAATAACAGAAAAAATTATATTCAATAGCAAAACCTTGAAGCACACATGTTTAGAATACTCTGAAAAGGCATTGAATAAGTAATGAATAAAGTAGTAGATTTTGAATTATGAAGATTTGGGTTCAAATACAGTCTCATAAACTTAATTGGCTGTATGACTAAGCAAATCCCTTAATTTCTTGGAGCTTCAGTTTCCTTATTAGTAAAATGGAGATAATAAAATCTACTTTAGAAAGTTGTTAATGAAACTCAAAAGAGATTGTATATATAAGATATTTAATTACTATGTAAATGTGAATTGAAAAACATTCAAGATCTTGAGTTTATTCCATCCATCCATACTTTTACTTCTAAGCAAAACTCATTTGCATCAGCATAAAAAGGAGCAATCCGTAGTATCTTGGCAGGGGATAATTTTAAAAACCTTTTCCATGTTGAAAATAATATCTATTAATGCATTTTTTCATTAAGGGTTTTGAACTATGATAGAAATACAAATTAATCTGCTGCTATTGCTATTGCAAACTAGCTAGGTATTGCAACTCTTAAATGGAGAATCCTCACTTAAATTTAAAAACCTTAGTCAGGGACTTCATTCTATGTTAGATGACTTATAAACACCCAAAGAATTAAGTATGATTTCCCTCAGTGAATTATATACAGTGTGCAGTGTATTAAGCTCTTGTTTTCTAGAGGGTTTGTTTTTGTATTTCTGAAATTATAGCAAAAATAAACAGTACTGCTTAAAAGCCTAGAATACCACTCCCCCCAAAAGAAGAATAATGAATCTATTTATTGTTGGGAGAATCCTTTTAAAATTGATATAAAGCTTTCAGTTACCCCTTTTGACTCATCAGACTATAACAAGTAAAAAGAGGGCAGCCAAGAATAGAACAAAATTGAGTGTTTGATTTCAAATGGATACACCACTGTTCCTATAAAATATACCTTTGAGACTTGAGTTGGATTATGTTTTCCAATCTTGGGGACTAAAAAAACAAAAAACAAAAAACGTGGATGGAAATCATTGAGAAGAAAAAGTAGTTGGAACTTGAGAGACCAGAAAAATCACTGATACTGTGATAAGTGGAAAAAGCAAAAGTCAGGACAAGAGCGACACAGAATAAAAGACAAATTGAGTGATTGAATAAGGAACAATAGCACAACAGAACCACACATCTAAATTCAAGTCTTTGGCCAGTTAGCTTTTTAGAAGTTCACTTAAGTAGTTGGTATGATTTACTCATCATTCAGAAAATTTGAGTGTACCTGGAGGGGAGTACATTTTGCCAACCCTGGGAGGAATCTTAAGAATTGTTTGAACCATTGCTGAAAGGTAATTGTAAACAGAAAATCAGGGAAAATAGCCAGGGTGGTGTATTGGTTGATCATTAAGTAGAAAAGATATTCAGAAACAAGGTTGACAACATAAATAATGATGTTGCAGAGATAAAAAGGATTTCAACTTACATCCTAAGGGTCCTTATAGTTTTCTACCCTGTTATTGAGGATTCAAGCAGTTCTACATAATGCAGATGTCTTTGAGTTACAAAAGTAACCAGATGTCCTTATTAGCAGAAGCAAATGTTTGCTTCTTCATCCACATAAACCTATATTTAAAAGATTTCTAGATGAAATATTTGTGTAAATATGGCAGCAACAAAAATTAGGAAATGGGGAATCTGCTAGAGAAAAACAAATCATAACATTAGACCCTTCAATATATTTTTTAATCGCTCAAATAATTGCATGCATTTAAAGATAAGAATTAATCAGATTAAATGATTTCTTATTCACAACTTAGGTGAGTTTGGTTACCTTCATTCTGTTTTCTAGAAGTTTTCACATTCACTTCCACTCCAGATCTTTAGTGAGATTGTATTTGCTTTACATTGTTGAGTAATATAGACTACTATATATTAGCTATAGATTTTAAATAGTACAAAATAAATGCTAACTTTTAAAAAGTTACACTAGCATCCCTAGTCTCATTAAGTTTTTAAAAATGTGCTTGAAAAATTCCACTTTTGTAAACCTATTGAAGTTTTTATTATATTAAACCACATTATTATGGTTAGCCTTAATTGGCTGACTGCTTTGGAATGTCTAGCAGGATAAAATGTAAAGCACCTGTTTGGTAGGGAAAGTTATATGTGTTGTGTAGTTTTGCTTTTTCTAAGCAAAAGAAAAAAAATCTCATCAGTTTCACTGAACTTATTATATATAATATGTTTGCAGGTTGGATTTTATATGTACCTTCATAGTCATTGCTACATTGATGTTCAGATCTTTAAGAAATCACATAGTTGAATTTATTCAGACAGCTTTATAATATCCATTCCAATCATAACAACCAAGAATGGGTTTAGTTTTCCCCTTTCATCTTTATAGCATAGTTAAAATGTTGACTTTTCCCTATACCTTCTTGGTGAAATATTAAAATAATTGTATTGAGAAATTTTTTGACTTGAAACTTACAAAACAAAGGAATCTCAGCTCTGCCTTTACCCATCATTGCCTCATGGGCTCCCCTTTTCTGTCCTCCCTAGAAAAGCACTTCAGAGCTTTAGGGGAGCTTGTTTATCTTGAAAGAACAGGGGGTAGGCTTTTAGGGACTGAGCTACATGTTCCAGTGTAATAGGCACCAATGCTGTTTGACTTGAGAAACATTTGATCTCTTACATTAACAGCCTATGTCACTGTAATAGGGGCTACAGTTGTGGCTGCTCACAGCTTATTATTTTATCTTTGAAATAACTGTTAGTTCTGTACCAAAATCTACTGCTGTAAAATTGTTTATTGTCCATCCCTCAGGATCCGCAAATAAACACATAGATTGTATGACCAGCAGTTATAACCTAGGGGAGCATATTTTGTTAGCTTTGTTTTTAAATAAACTTAAGAATTCTTCTCTACAAATCACTTAGGTTTTATCTCTTATTGTTGCTATGCATTTGTTAATCTGGCAGTATTAAAGTTTTCAGTTTTGTTATAATGTATGTGCCCAACTTTGATAATAAACTACAAGTTCTTTCGAAAGAAAAAATTCCTTAGTATTAATAATAGAGGCATTTAATTTTTTAAAATTGGATACATTTTAACTCTTTAAAAAACTCAAGCCTGTACCACTTTCCCAAGTATAGTAGTTAACTGAAATTGTCTGAAGAATTTGAGCTGTATTTTTTTAGTTTTAAGTGTTAAACTGTTTTTAAAAATGAAAAACAATTCTATTGTTAACTTTTGCTGTGCCAGGAGCCTGCCTCTTAATTGAGGAATCTTGTGGAGAAATTTTAACAATTGAATTTTGTAAAGTCATTTCATTTGTCTCATCTCTAATGATATAGCAGTAGATGATCCCATAAGTTGGTTTCTCTTTTTGAAATCTTAAGGACCTTGGTGATTCTTCTACTTCATTCTTTTTTATTGTGGTACATTTACAGCATTATAACAGGCTATATCTAGCATTTACTTCACTTTTATACTAAAATACATGCATATATCAGCCAGCACAGGCATAATTGGTTGATAGGCAGCCATCTACCTATCTGGGGAATTCTTCTAAATACTGAATGTGTCATGTGCTATGACATGACGTATTTGTAATATCAGTGAACACAGAAAACACTTTCTGCATTAGCTATAAGTGTTAAAGCAATAGTGTGTTTTAAGGATGTCTGCTGTGCAAATTCTGGCTTGTGAGGTAATGACAAGTGTTTGCCTGCATAGACAATATATTTTTCCCCTTGAGGTCCCCACACACCTAGTTTCCCTCAAGCTCATCATCTCTGTCAGGTTAATCAATAGGCACCGTATGGCAGAGGGTCAGTAATCAGTGTCATCGTGCCTTTAAATCGTGTTGAAAATTTGCTTAAAGCCTGGGCCAATTAACATCGAGATGATGAATGGATGGGTAGATGGGAAGAGCCTGCCGCTCAGGGGCTTTGTGAGAAGGAGATGCTCAGCTGTTGAGCAGCAGACACCAGCGAATAAAATCAGCCATTCATGTGAGCTCAGTCCACCCACTCTTAATGATAATGTCAATCTAGCAAAATATATACACATTGGAGTTGTCACGAGTTCATAAATCAAAGGAGTTTGTCAAAGGCATTCAGATTAACGAGGCAGCAGCAATAACAAGTCAAATTTGCATAGAGAATTGCTCGAATCTCGGTAAATTATGATCCTGTTTTTCATTTGATTATTTGCTAATGTCTCAAGAGGGAGAATGATTATATTAGCATGCAAAATCTACTCCAGAAGTAGAAATCTGAGGTATAGAAGACCACCACACTATGACAATTAATCAGTTTCTGCATACTAGCATAAATGCACAAGGCCCAGAAATGAACTTCTTTTTTTTATTATTATTTCTCCTTGCTACTGATCCAAATGGTTCAGCTTGACAGAGACTTTATATTGCTTTAACAGTGTTCTGAATTGTGCCTGCAGGCAAGACATAGTTATGCAGCTATAACCAACCTATCCATCTGCCAACCAGATTGGAATTCTCCTATCCAAGGCTTCCATTAACCCCCACTGACAGCTCCAAACAGGATTAAGAATTTGGAAGCATAAAAAATAGTTGTTCTTTGCATATATGCACAGTCCCTTTGCATTTTGAGAAGGGCTACATCTGTACTGTTTTATAATTAGCATCGGACAACATAGCAGGGGGAAAAACCTACTAGGCAGAATTTTTTGTTTTCTCTGTGGGGAGTAAGGCAGTACTGATAGAAGCCCTTTATATTTGGTCATCAAAGAGAGTGCTTTCTTATTTCTAGTTCCTTGCATTAGATATATAACCAGAAAGAATTATCATTCCATAAAAACTTTTAAAACTCTTATGAAAGATTAGAAGTATAAATAAGCTTTGATGTGATTGTAGCTTAATAGAGTATGTAGAATGATAAGCATATTAGCCAAACATTGTTTAGGAAAACATATAAAAGAATGGTACCTTATGAAGATGCTTTGATATTTCTTTAAAACTGAACCCCAAATAGATTTATTCAGTGAACTTTTGACCTTTTTAAAATAGGATTGTGTAACTTAAAATGTAAATGCATTATTTTAAATATTTTTAAAGTATCTAGCATAGTACTTTGTATATCAGTATTGATTGAACATGTTGCCTTTCTTTGAGGAATATGAATATATATGTGAATGTGTCTTTATTTTCACCTTTCTATCCTTGAAGTGAATCCTTTTCATTTTGCAAATTGGAGAATAAGCATTAGAGATTATAATTGGCTCAGAATTATGAAGTGATGGGGGCAAAGTATCTATCAGTTTTCCAGTCCAAAATATCATCTATATTAATAATTAAACCCTGTATTATTTTTCCTGAATGTAATTCCTTCCTGTGGTTTCATTTAATTATTTGTTCATAATCATAGTATACCAAAGTTATACCTTTGCCATTATGATGGAAAATTAAGCTTTACAAAAGACTTGGAACTCTTGATAAGAAGTATAATAAGTGACAAATTATTACTAATGAATGATAATGATGCTATTTAATTTTATCTGTAACAATTGTCTAGGCATACAAACTCTGAGTTAAATTCTTCTACCTTGATCAGGATGTTTACTTATGGAGTTTAAAAAAAAAAGGATTTGGCTTTTCATTTTAATTCATTTCAACAAGCATTTATTAACTACCTACTTTGTGGAACTTGTAGAGAAGGGCCTGGAAATATAAAGACAGATTAAAAGCAATACTTTCTCTCCAGGTACTAAACAAATGAATAAAGGGTAATTTGAAAAGGGAGAGAAGGCTAACAATTTAAGACACTGAAAAGCTTCTTTTAGGAATTAGCCTTGAAGGAAGTAAAGGATTTTAAGAAGCTGAGGTGAAATAGAGTATTTCAAGTTTGGGGAAAGTTCTTCAAAGACATAAAAAGGCAAAAAATTATAAAATTATGGAACAGGTAGACCTACTTCTTTAAAAGGGAGAATGCATCAAGGTGAACAGTGGGACACTAATCCAGAAAAGTAAACTGAAGTCAGATAGCCAAGTTAATCAAATCAACAAACATTTATGAAATGCCTACTCTGTGCCAGGCACTGTTAAGCAGTGGGGATACTAAGACAAAAACAATCCTCGCTGTTAAGAAACTATGTACAAACAAGATATAGATTATATGTGTGTATACTTGCATATGTGTATGTATATGTGTGTGTGTGTGTGTGTGTGTGTATGAGAGAGAGAGGAAAACAGACAGAGAAAATGGGAAGATGAATACAGAAAAGTCGTCTTGTAAAAGATGAAATTTTAACTGAGACTTGAAGAAAGCTTGAGAATCCAAGTGGCAAAGATAAAGAAGGAAGATGCTCCAGAAATAGAAGACAGCTAGTGAAAATGCCCTGAGTAAGGAGAGAGTAGTTAATGGAAAGAAAGCAAGGAAGCCATTGTCACTGAATCTTAAAATATGTGTAGATTGTGAAGAACTTTAAATGCTAGGCTAAGGAGTTTGTATGTTATTCTAGCTTCAATATAGACCCTTCAAAATTTTTTGTGGAACATAGACGTAAGCTTTCTTTGACAACTTTATATGGGGAGAGATTGGAACAGTAATCTAGGTAAGAGGTACTGAGGATCTGAATAGATCGTATGAATGGAGATAAAGGCAATGAATGTTAGAAATGTTGTAAGGATAGAGTTGATCAGATTTAGCAACTGACTGGATAAGCAGTGGGGAAGTGAGGAGAAGATCCAGTGACAAGGGTCTCCTGGCCATCCACTTAGGAAGTACATCATGGTACTTTTGCTCCAAGCATTTTCTCCCAGGAACTTGGTGCCTGGAATTCTCTCCCTCTTCTATTCTGTTTATTGACCTTCCTAACTTCCTAGAGTGAATATAAATAGCAATTATTCATTCATTCATTCATTTATTTTTGGCCAGAAACCTTGAGGGTTTTCCTCTACCAATTTTTTTACATATACATACATGCATGCACACATATATGTGCAGGTATGTAATGACTAGGTAAAAGAGGCCATTTTCTGCCTCACTTTTAGTTTTAATCACATATTGGGTGTTGCTTCAGTCAAACTAAGACCTATTATAGACCTTAGTTTGAAAAGGCCAAGGTCTTCCACTGCATCGGGGTCATTTCCATCATCCTGATCTTTATCTTGCCAATGGATCCAGATAGCTCTGAAGGAAAAGGTGAGGCTAGTGACTTTGCTCACTCTTCTCCCACTTAAATCTAATTCACTTGCATCATATCATGGGATCATCTCCATTATGTCATAGTCAAACAACAAAATCCATATATTTTTTTAATAACTTTTTATTGACAGAACCCATGCCAGGGCAATTTTTTACATCATTATCCCTTGCACTCACTTCTGTTCCGATTTTTCCCCTCCCTCCCTCCACCCCCTCCCCCAGATGGCAAGCAGTCCTATACATGTTAAAGAGGTTACAGTAGATCTTAGATACAATATATGTGTGCAGAACAGTTCTCTTGTTGCTCAGGGAGAATTAGATTTAAAAGGTATAAATAACCCGGGAAGAAGAACAAAAATGCAAGCAGTTTACATTCATTTCCTAGTGTTCTTTCTTTGGGTGTAGCTGCTTCTGTCCATCCTTGATCAATTGAAACTGAGCTAGATCTTCTCTTTGTCGAAGAAATCCACTTCCATCAGAATATATCCTCATACACTATCGTTGTTGAGGTATATAATGGTCTCCTGGTTCTGCTCATTTCACTCAGCATCAGTTCATGTAAGTCTCGCCAGTCC
This sequence comes from Sarcophilus harrisii, assembly GCF_902635505.1. NCBI lineage: Eukaryota > Metazoa > Chordata > Mammalia > Dasyuromorphia > Dasyuridae > Sarcophilus > Sarcophilus harrisii. Next base: position 557,419,498 of record NC_045427.1, read on the forward strand.
TCTCTGTATTCATACTGCTGGTCGTTTCTTACAGAACAATAATATTCCATAACATTCATATACCACAATTTACTCAACCATTCTCCAATTGATGGGCATCCATTCATTTTCCAGCTTCTGGCCACTACAAACAGGGCTGCCACAAACATTTTGGCACATACAGGCCCCTCTCCCTTCTTTAAAATTTCTTTGGGATATAAGCCCAGTAGAAACACTGCTGGATCAAAGGGTATGCACAGTTTAATAACTTTTTGAACATAGTTCCAAATTGCTCTCCAGAATGGCTGGATGTGTTCACAATTCCACCAACAATGTATCAGTGTCCCTATTTTCCCACATCCCCTCCAACATTCTGCATTATCTTTTCCTGTCATTCTAGCCAATCTGACAGGTGTGTAGTGGTATCTCAGAGTTGTCTTAATTTGCATTTCTCTGATCAATAGTGATTTGGAACACTCTTTCATATGAGTGGTAATAGTTTCAATTTCATCATGTGAAAATTTTCTGTTCATATCCTTTGACCATTTATCAATTGGAGAATGGCTTGATTTCTTATAAATTAGAGTCAATTCTCTATATATTTTGGAAATGAGGCCTTTATCAGAACCTTTGAATGTAAAAATGTTTTCCCAGTTTATTGTTTCCCTTCTAATCTTGCCTGCATTAGTTTTGTTTGTACAAAAACTTTTCAATTTGATATAATCAAAATTTTCTATTTTGTAGTCAATAGTGATCTCTAGTTCTTCTTTGGTCATACATTCCTTCCTCATCCACAGGTCTGAGAGGTAAACTATCCTATGCTCTTCCAATTTACTTATAATCTCATTCTTTATGCCTAGATCATGGACCCATTTTGACCTTATCTTGGTGTACAGTGTTAAGTGTGGGTCAATGCCTAGTTTCTGGCATACTAATTTCCAATTTTCCCAGCAATTTTTGTCAAATAATGCATTCTTATCCCAAAAACTGGGGTCTTTGGGTTTGTCAAACACTAGATAATTAAAATTATTGGCTGTTTTGTCCTTTGAACCTAACCTATTCCATTGATCAGCTAGTCTATTTCTTAGCCAATACCAGATGGTTTTAGTAACCGCTGCTTTATAATATAATTTTAGATCTGGTACAGCTAGGCCACCTTCACTTGATTTTCTTTTCATTAATTCCCTTGAAATTCTTGACCTTTTGTTTTTCCATATGAACTTTGTTGTTATTTTTTCTAGGTCATCAAAATAGTTTTTGGGAAGTCTGATTGATATAGTGCTAAATAAATAGATTAGTTTAGGTAGTATTGTCATCTTTATTATATTTGCTCGCCCAATCCAAGAGCATTTAATATTTTTCCAGTTGGTTAGATCAGACTTAATTTGTGTGGAAAGTGTTTTGTAGTTTTTCTCATAAAGTTTCTGATTTTCCCTTGGCAGATAGATTCCTAAATACAAAATCCCTATTTTTACTGAAAGTCTTTCCCAACCCCTCTGAGTTCTAGTACCTTCTTTCTGTTAATTATTTCCTTCCCCCCTCTCCCATTTATAGCTTGCTTTATAAATATTTGTATTCTTATTGTCTCTTTCATTAGATTGTAAGCTTCTTGAGAGCAGGGACTATTTTTTCACTCTTTTTTCCCCTGGTGCTTAGAATATTAGGTATTAATGTTTACTGATTGAGTAAAGAGCTGAGGATCATTGTAATATTGGTATTCTGGTGACAAAGTTCAACAGAAATAATGAAGTTTGAAGGAGCAATAGTTTAAGAAGGGTGATAATAAAGAATTTATCATGCACTCACTCTGTTGCAGAGTGTCTGCATGCAGTGTCTGTTGCAGACACTATTAAAGCTGTAGGATACAAAGAAAGGCAGAAACAAACACAGTCCCTACCTTCAGAGAGTGTACATTCTAATGGGGGAGACAATAGGTAAATACTTTTGTATATATAGGATATATACTATATATATATATCAAAAGTAGTATGTACAAAAAGTTATCTCAGAGAAAAGATGCTAATAACATTGTAAGAGCACTTAGAAAAGGCCTCCTGTAGAAGATAGAATACAAGCTGAATTTTGAAGAGTGCTAAGGAAGCCAGAAAGTAGAGGTAAAGTATAGGAGGCAGCCTTTGGCAAATCAGATAGTCAGGAGATGGAATGCTGTGTGAGGAAAAGCAAGAAGGTTGGTGTAGTTGTGTGGTAGAGTGTTTGAGAGAGACGAAAGTACTAGTAACTCAGAAGCCAAGTATTAGGTTGTACAAGTCTTTGAAGGCCAAATAGAGAATTTTATATTTAGCCCTGGAGATAATAAGAAGCCAATGAAGTTGATTGATGGGTGATATCAGGCCTGCACTTTAGGTAAATCACTTTGGCAACTAAGTAGACAAAGGTTTAGAAAGGAGACAGATTTGATGTAGGGAAATCAAAAAGAAAATAAAAAAGTTATTTTAATAGTCCAAGAGAGAGATAGATACTGAAGGTCTGAACTCTAAGGGGTTAGCTGTGCAAATAGAAAAATGGGGATATGTATGAGAAGGGTTGTGTAGAAAAAAATGACAATTTGAAAATGGACTGGATATGTAGAAGAAGTGTGAGTAAGGAGTAGAGTATGACAGTGAGTTTCAAGCATTGGTGACTGGGAGGATGATGATACTCTTAACAAAGGCCATGTTTTGGACATGTTCAATTTGAAATGTCTATGGGACATAGAGATAACAATGATTGGAGTTGGAACTCAAAAGGTGATTAAGATTACATAATCAATTTGAGAATAAATTGCAGAGAGATCATAATTGAGCTCACAAGAGTCAGTGAAGTTAATAAGAATGAAAATATTACTAAAGAAAAGAGTCCAGGATGGAACCTTGGAGGACACACACTGTTAAAGGATGGAACAGAAGTAAAGATCCATCAAGGGATTTAGACAGAAAGAGGAGGAGAAGAGAGCAGTGTCATCAGAACTGAGCAGGAGAGAGGTAGTCAGTAGCATTAGTAGTTGAAGAGAAGTCAAGAAGGATAAGACCCGAGACAAAATGTGAAATTTATTAATGAAGATGTCTTTGGTGATGTTGGAGAGAGCAGTTTCAATAGAGTGTGAAGCTACTAGAGTTGGAAGTAAAAGTGGCTGAAATAAATGACTTCTTATAAGACTTGATCTGTGAAAGAGAGGAAAGGTGTCGATAACTTAAGGAGAAAAGCAGAATTAAGTAAGTTTTTTGTTTGAAGATGTGGGAGCCTTGGGCATGTTTAAAGGTTACAGGGAAAGAATTAATTGATAAGAAGAGTTGAAGATGGGAGAAAGAATAACAGTGATTAGAGGAGCAAACTCTCACAGAAAGGAGGGTATAGGGGTTCACAAGGTTGGCTTGTGAGAAATTTCTTATTCAGAAATGTAGAGCAATAGAGAAGAGAAGAGAAAATTATGTAGAGGGATTTTGAGATAGAGCATAAATTATATTTTTCTCATTCAGATACTTGATGGTATAAAGGCTTGAGAGGGAAAAAAAAGTTTGAAGCAGCTGCAATGTGTGCAATAAAAAATCAAAGTAGGATAGTTGGTTTGTTATCCTTTGTTGTCAAAGAGAACCTAAATGACATTGCTATTAAGAGTCAAGTTATTATTTTTTTTTTATTTAATAGCCTTTTATTTACAAGTTATATGTATGGGTAACTTTACAGCATTGACAATTGCCAAACCTCTTGTTCCAATTTTTCACCTCTTACCCCCCACCCCCTCCCCCAGATGGCAGGATGACCAGTAGATGTTAAATATATTAAAATATAAATTAGATACACAATAAGTATACATGAAGAGTCAAGTTATAATGTGTCCAAATGTGGCTGATCTGACCAATATGAGCTCAGAATGTTCTATCACTAGGACGGCACAAAGAATCTATGTGAACATTTGAGGTGAATTCTCTAAATTTGCACATCTCACATTTCTTTTGAGTTTCTTAAATTCTGCTTTGCTTATAGAGCATAGCATTTTCTCTAATGAGGGCACACCATGGTGGGCATTCCTGTGCCAGGATATTCTATGTCACACAATGAATTCCAAAATTCTTAAGAGAAATCTTGGAGATGTCTTTATATCACTTTTCCTGACCACCTTGTAAGCACTTGTCTTCTGTGAGTTCTCCAGAAAAATCTTTTTGGCAAGCATATGTTTGGTATTCCAACAACATATTCTCTACAAGCCTGCTTGTAGAGAACTGAAATTTGAATGCCTGGCAGTTTAGTTCAAGAAAGGACCTCAGTGTCTTATTCAGCCATATGATCTTCAGAATCTTCCTAAGACAATTCAAATGGAAGTGATTCAGTTTCCTGGCATGGCACTGGTAGACTGTTCAGGCTTCACAAGCATACAACAACTCTGTAGATCTTCAATTTTGTAGTCAGTCTAATACTTCTTCTCTCCCTCACTTTCCTTCAGAGCCTCCCAAACACCGAGCTAGCTCTGGCAATGTCTTTGTCAACTTCTTTATCAATGTGTAACATCCCTGGAAACTATCCTGCCAAGGTAAGTGAACTGATCCACAGTATTCCAAATTTCTCCATTTGGTGTAACCAGTGCTTCTACATATGGATGATACGGTGCTAGCTGGTCAAGCACCTGTGTTTTCTTGGTCTTAATTGTTAGGCCAAAATTAGCACAAGGCAGCTGAGAATCAATTGTAATTTGTTGCATCTCAGCTTTATAGGCTGTATTGAGTGCATAATCATCTGCAAACAAAAATTCATGCACCACCATTCCTTTCACTTTAGTTTTAGCTTGTAACCTTTTTAAGGTGAAGAATTTACCATTATTATGGTAGTCCAGACCTTCCTTTAGAAGTGCCACAGAGTCCAGCCCAAATATTAAGTCCAAAGTCAAGAAATAGGCTGGAAAAATGAACAAAAACAACTTCACCATAAAGAGCAATTATGGTGATAAAGAAGTTTGACATAAATACAGAAGAAAATGACTCCAAAACATCTTCAAGCAAAGCTTTAGAGCAAAGCACAGATTGGGCACAAACCCAACCTGAATTTCTGAAAGATATATAGCAGGAATTGGGGCTTTTAAAAAAGGAATTTTAAAATATTTTCATATATGGAATGAGTATAATGGGGGGGGGGTGAATTGGAAAAGAATGAAAACTATGGAAGAAAGAATTGGAAAAGGACTTAACAGCAACAAACTCACTGAAAATTAGGATGGACCAAATAAAAGCAATAACTCTCTTGAGGAAACAAGTAGTCATCAAACAAAATCAAAAAGCTAAAAAAAAAGAAAAACTTTTAAGGTGTATCATAGTAAAAACAGCTGACCTGGAAAACATATTGAGGAGAAAATAGTTTAAGAATCATTGACCTATCTCAATGTTATGATTCCCCCTGCCTCTGGGGGGTGGGGGTGGGGGGTTCTAAACATCAAATTTCAAGAAATCTTAAAAGAAAATTGCTTGGCTCTCTTGGAACCAAAGGGTAAAATAAAAATAGAAAGACTACACCTATCCTCTTCTAAAGAAACCTCAAAATGAAAACTTCTAGGAAAATCATAACCAAAATCCTGAGATTCCAGATGAAAGAAAAGCAGGCAGAAAGAAAGAATTCAAATACCAAGGAGCCACAATTAGCATCACATATGACTTAACAGCCATCACTTTAAAGGAGTGGAGAACTTGGAGTACAGTTTTCCAGAAGGCAAAGGAAATATATTGAATCACAGACAAGAATATAACTTACTCAGCAAAACTGAGTAAATATCAAAGGAGGGAGAAGAGGAATAGATTTTTAATGAAATAGAGAACTTCCAAGTACCCACGATGAAAAGACCAGAACAACATAGAGACATTAAAATTTAAATAGAGGAGTAAGAGAAAAATTTAAAAAGGTAAACATGAATGGAAAGTAATAAAGGACTAGGATAAACTGCTTATATTCAAATATGAGGAGATAGATAATACAGATGTTCTCAACATCATCAGCTGGAGTTAAAGAGGAAATCCAATTAGACTTCAAAGTGGTTTTGTTTTCTTGATGATCTTAAAAATAGAGAGGGAATGAATCACTGAGAACAGAAGAGAAAGAAAAGTTGGGGACACTTATTTCATATAATCAGGGTGTATCTTGTAGACATCTGTCCCAACAAGGAGGAGATGGGAGGAATGTCTGACATTTGAACTTCACCTTCATCTGAACTCGTCAAAAGCAGGAAGAGTACATACACATACATACATATACTAAAATTTAGCATTTCATTCAACAAGGAAATAGAAAGAAAAGAGGAGGAAGAAATCCATAAATGGGAAATTAATGAATGTTATAGCATATGTAAATGATATAGAATATTGTTGTGCTGAACTCTTATTAATGTAACAATTCCAGAGGAGTAGTGATAAAACAAGCAACCTACCTCCTGATAGATCAATCAAGGACTTAAGGTATAAAATGAAATGATGTGTTTTTGGATGTAGTCAATCTAGAAAATTGTTTTGGTTGACGATACATGTTTGCAATGGAATTAGTTTTTTTTCTGTTCTCAGTTGGGTATAGGAGTAGTGGTTGTGATAGAAGGATGAAAAGGTGGTAGATTAAAACAAATGCATGCATATATACATATGTATGTAAATGGAATCAAATATAGCAGAAAAATCAAGAATGGAGGAAAAGTTATTTGTGCTAGAAGCAACATGTACTAAGTCCTTTGTCACATAAGTTATGATATTTTCCCCCCTAAAATTAGATGATGAAATAGTCTTCAAGATTTATAGTCTTGGTACAACTTCCTGCTTGCCTTAGTTCAAAAACCAATACAAAAGTAGTTGGAGACTCCTTTGACTTGCCACAGTGTTGACTAGGTTGACCAGGTAAATGTAGAGGAAAGGGAATTGTGCCCAGCTGAACCAGTCCTGCACCTTTTCTGAATAAGCTTTTCATGCTATTGCTAAATAAATATTTTTAAATGTTAAAGGGAGAAAAAAATATGGCAGGGAAGCCTGCTTGTAGAGAGCTGAAAATATTAGGTAATCTGCTCAAGTGTTCCATATGGAATATAGCTACAGACCTAATTCATCAAGTGTTCTAGTTATTTTTAAGATGACTGTCTCCCTCCAAGCTACCAAAGGTGATTTTGTTTTCTTGAATTTGGGGGAGACTCCTTTGATGAAAATTTCTTGGTTATAGATTTATTTGTGTACTAGCTAAGTAGTGGAAGTGATTGCATTGTCTTATAAACCAACCAACTACTCAACCAATCAGAAAGCATTTATTAAGGATCCATTGAAGCAGGCACTATACTTAGTGCTAAAGATACAGACCCAAAGAAGCTACCTTCAATGAGGTAGGTAATGGGGGACAAAACAACACAAAACGAGTATAAAGAAAATAGATACAAATTAATAAAATATAGTGAAATAGAAGAAATACAAGGTAGTGGGGGAGGGAATGGTATGTGTGAGAATGAGAAAAGACTCCCTATGTCTTGAAAGAAGAGGGAGATGCGAGCACATTCTGAGCCTATGGTGGTCGAGGGTGAAGGAACTGATACTGGAGATGAAATGTCATGTTTGAAATAGTGAAAACCAGTTTGGCAGAATTGTAGAGACAAGGAGGGGAGTAATATGTATGTTTGGGGCCAAGTTGTGAACGACTGTCAAAGCTCCGGTTTCTAGTTTATCTTAGAGACAATAGGGAGCCATTAGAATTTGAGAAGGGAAATTACATGGATAAATCTATGCTTAATGCCACTTTGGTGGAAATGTAGAGAATGGATTAGGAGGGTTCTATGAACAGGAGAGCTGAATGTGCTAAGGTGTTAGTTTTAAGTTTCTTTTTCCTTATTCAGGGATGCTTTCATCTGAGCAGGAAAGCATGAGTTTGAATCCCATTTCAGAAATGCCGTCTTCCCTTTTTATTGGGAACTTATGTGATATAAAGGAAATAATTCCAATTCTGAAATCAAAAGACCTAGGTTCAAATCTATCTCTGATATTTATTATCTGTGTGATCTTTTTCTTATTTATAAAATGAGGGAATTGGAATTAATTGGCCTTGAGGTCTCTTTCTGCTCTAGATTCTATCATCTTCTGTGTGTATTGGGTTCTTTAGAATAATAGAAAAAAGTAACATCCTGTGTCTTCAGGGAGCTTGTAGTCTGTTTGGGAATATAGTCATAAAAACAATTTAAGAACAATACAAGTTAATATTTAGAGACATTAAGTGGGATAATGATACAGTGCCAGTCTACTAAGCCTGAATATGCCTTAAGAATCAAGATAAAATCCTTTGATGGAGGCAAAGGGCATACTACTCAGAATGCTATGCCTTATTTAAAATGTATAGAAGAGAACAGAATGAAAGCCAAAAAGAGACATAGACAAGCTAGACATCTTTTGTTGAATTTATTATATATTTACAAAGAAAAACAAGTTCTACATAATACAGATCTGCAATTCTACATAGAAATCTTTTTTTTATTCTGCTTTGTATATAGAAATAATCATTTTATTTGGTATGATTAAGGTGGAGGGTTTTAAGTTTCATTTTTATTTTTTTAAAGAATACATATCAAAAATAAGGTTTAAGAACTCAACAGAATTCTGGACTATTTCTCTAGAAATTAATATTGTTTCTATATTTATCTTGGGTTGTTATCTAACACAGATTTGTATTGGGACTTCCTCATGTCAAGATGGGATAGACTACAACAGTTCTGTTAAATGAAAATTTGTGTATATAATCTATAAAGGCCATAACACTCTGGAGAAGATTTGAGGGAATTAGAGTTTAGATAAAGAAATGTTTCATCGAAAATTCATAGAGTAAATTGAGTAGTAGTGGAAAACAAAGTTGTATGCAAACTGGCCTAGACATTATGAATGGCCTTTAAAATATTGTATATAGTAGGAAATAGGGAAACCATTTAAGGTTTTTGAGTAGATAAAATGACAGAATGATTATAGTATTTAAGGAAGACTAATCTAGCACTTGCAGGTAATAGGCAAGAAGGAAAGGTGAGGCAAGGTCTCAAATTAGGGAGGCTAGTGAGTAGACTTTCACAATAATCCAACACAAAAGATGTTGATAATTTTGAAATAGGATAGTAGTAACAGTAAGCTTACAGATATAGGGAAGGATGGATTTTGGAGGAAAAATTGATAGACCCTGATGACTGACTAGATTTCATGGGTGAAGAAGAAGAATGAGTCAGAAATGATTTCAAGCTTTCAAGACTACAGATATGGTTGGCAGCATTGATGAATGACAGGGAAATTGGGAGAGAAAGGAAGAGGGGTTTTGTATGTGTTGATTTTGAAATGATTTTTGATTTGCCTCCAGAATTCTTAGTCCAACTCTTTTTATTCAGCATTCCTCCTTCCTTGCCTTATGTCATTTATTGAACAAACATTAGTATCACATTCTTGTTACACACGAAACATTTTAGAAAAATCTGATGTTATGTTTTAGTCCTACAAATGGCATGTGTTTCTCCTTGACTTCTCAGACTTCAGTAATGATGCTGATATTGTTATAGCCCTGAATAAAATAAAATTATTAAGTTAACTCTAAACTTGTAATTGAAATGTTTGGTTCTTTGCTAGATTTATTAATACTGTTGACCTAGAATGTAGTGAATTAACAAAAGATTATCTTATTTTATAAAAAGTACAGATAGTTATTATTAGTTTTTTACCCCAGAAAGTTTTTATCTATGATTAAGTTCCAACATCTTGCCTTAATATCACGTATATATTAGGGATGACCCTGGTTTCCAGAGTTCAAGGTCTAGGAAAGGAACCAAGCTGGAAAGACTTTTAAAAAGTACAGGCCAACTGATGGCATTCCATCCCTCTTCTGAGAACAGGCTAATAATTAAGTTCAGAACAACTAATCATTGCTACTTTTATTTTATTTATTTTACAGCCATATATATACTTTTTTTTAAAGTATATTTTACTGAAGCCTTTTATCTTTCCTTCACACACAGTAGTGTGATCTGCATCGGTGGAAAGAGTATTTGTGCTAATAAAACCAGATACTTATATTACTAAAGTTAGCTGTCATTTTAGAATTCCCACAGAACTCCTCTAGCATAGTTTATTGTATAAGTTTTTACTCTATTTGCTAGAATTTTAAAATTTTGTTCTTTTATTAAAATCTTTCTAAAATATGCTATATGTATACTTGACTTCTTAAATAGTGTAATTTATTCTTAGAGTCATCATTTCAAAAGTGAATTACTATGATGTGCCATAGATGCAAGTAAAAGACAAATCCTTTGTCTTTCCTCATATCTCCTATAAATAAATAAGCTGAAATGTCTTAGTTGACATACTTTCAGAGAGATACATGGAAACATTAAAGGTGTGGTTTTTTAGATAAGGCTTAGTGACTTTTTGTAGGTGATGCCTTCAGCATCAATTACAGGTGGCTATTTGGTGCATACAAATGCATGAAAAATGGTCTACATATATCTGGCTTGGTGGTTTTGAAATATAGATGACTATATGTGTCACACCAAGTGATATCCAATCCCATGAAAGGCTACAATCCTTCTATGCAGCTTATTTGCCCTCCCAAATTGCAAAACTAGTTTGTCATTTTTGTCTCCTCATCACTGGCTGTTTATTCTTTGCTGTCAGTGTCTACTATTTACCTTCTCTGTTGCAACTAATAATTTCCACCATTGCTGATTTCCATCTGTCTTCCCTTTCTTATTTTCTCCACTCTTTTTGTTTCTTGTTTTTTCAGTGTCCTTTCTTTTCCTCCGACATTTCTCTGTTTTTGTGTAAGAAATCTGATCGTCTTCTGGTATTGGAGACATTAGCAAACTTATTGGAGGACTCCTTTCTTTGGGATAACTGGTTTTCTCTTATAAGGTGTAATTTTTGGCTTTTCAGTTTTTATGTCTTTGATGCTATTTCTTTGCCACCAAAAGATGGGGAGGGGTAAAGTGGGTAGAGTCAGAGCCATTCCAGAAGGCTGCCCCAGTTTCACTGAAGTAAGATAAAATAAATAGTATAATTCTTTGGGTGAAGTGCCATAAAATGAGCTGTCAATTTTTGTATCAGTTTGGTATTTTGGCTTAGAAATAACCAACTTTGGCACACTGTAAAATGCAGGAATAAAATCTTAACATGTCAAATAGCATTACCAATCATTGTTTTTCATTTTATTTTTATGTGTTGTTAAATGGCCCATAGGAAAAGTATTTGATTACACATAATTTACTCTTAACATTTTTTATCTGACCCTTTTTTACTGTCACTGTTTATGCAAAACATACTTATATTTTCTTTGCATTGGTAGTAGGGAGGATTACTTGAGCTATTCCTTTAGTTTTCCTCTTCTGTTGTTATCTTTTTATACTTCAGATAACCTTCTAGTTTTTCTTGAAACAAATTCCTGTCCACAGAAATCAAATAAGACAATGGTCAAAATGTTAAAAATTTAAAGGAAGAAAATTGTAGGTATATATAGGACACCTCCCAATTTTTCCTGATTAATTCAGAACACTTTTTATAACTAAATTTCTCTAAAACAAAACACTTTGCCATTTCATTTTGCTATAACAGGATTTTACCAGTAAAATTCTAGTAAGCTAAATTATACATAAAACATTTTTGCTAATTAAAAATTGAACTGCATGTTCTTTTCTAAAGATAAATTCATGGGGGGCAGCTAGATAGAGCATTGGACAGAGAGCACTGGCCCTGGTGTCAGGAGGACTTGTATTCAAATTTAGCCACAGACTAAACTAACATATTAGCTGTATGATCCTGGGCAAGTTTCTTAACCCCAATTTCCTCATTAAAAAAATAAGTAAAAAATATACTAAAATTATATAGATCTGAACTTGACTTTTGCCTTTATATATACTCCATAATTTGTGCCCTAGAAGTCAAAAACTGAATCTTTATTACCCTTTTAATAGTAGTTACTATTTCTTCATGTATGGAGAAGCCTTCATGTATGGAGAAACCAAAAATCTTAAAAGTTCTTGCTTTTCTTTCCAATGCTTATGGTTTTTCTAACATTTTTAAGGGCAACCATCTTATTGCAGACATCATAAATTTAAAATATCGGAGAATTAACCTCCAACTAAATTATAGTAGCTTTTGCATCAACCCAAAAGGAGCAATTATGTCTGATGTTATTGGAGAGAACTATGACCAATTTATATCAACCTTGAGGACTCAAGTACTTTTCAAATAAAGGCTTGTAACTTAGGATACATGACCTTAAATATTTTAATAATTATATCAACATATATGTGGTTTCTTTTGTGATCCTGTGTATTTTATTTTATGTATTCCAAACAGTATTCTAAGAAGGAATCCATGACCAAACAAGTTAAGAATTACTGCTTTAGAATTAGGGTAGATTAAAAAAAGATGATCAAGAAAAAAGGTAGATGCTTGATTTGAAACTTATATGAAAACTTTCATAGAGACCTTACAATTAGATTTAGTTTTCAACTCTGGAAACAAAAGTTTCCTGTTAGAATTAAACAAATGATATCTCAAAATAGCAATTGTTCAGATTTTAGTAGTATAAATTTAGATGCTAAAATTGTTGGGATGTTACCTGTTTTCTAGTTTTATAAAACTTACTTCGCTTGAATAACTTAGTATAACTATTGTTACTTATGAATTTTGCTTTAGAGTAAATTTTATTTAGATATGTTTTCTTCCTAAGTATATGAAAACCTCTTAGTTATCCCTTTTACTTGGTAATGACAGAGGCCAAAAGTTTTTAGAAATCAATCCTACTATTTGAATTAAAATTAATGGCTATATTAATATTAGCTTTCTAAAATAAGACAGCTAGGAAATATAGGGAAAAGATCTAAGAAAGTAGACCCAGTTTTGAGGGCTCAGAAGAATTAGGACCTGAGTAAGATTTGAAAATTATTATTCTGGTGAATTACTATTTTCCAGAGGCATTGAACTTAGCATGTAACACAGAGATCTTAACACCAGAAACTTGACTTTTCCAAAATAAATAGCTTTATTCCATAGAAAGCTGAGTTTTCTTACAATAAAAATATTATATTAAAAATATTTTAAAGTACCACTCATAAAAATATTATTCAAAAGTACCCTCACCCTCATTGCCAGTTTCTAAATTGATTGATTCTTATTTTGACTCTTCATAATCCCTGGTCTGCATCTGACTTAAGAAATATATATGTGTGTGTGTGTGTGTGTGTGTGTGTATGTGTGTGTGTGTAAATCCAACTACTAAAATTGCTAATGCCTTTTTTTAAACTATATTTTACCATTTGGCATAGCTGAAAATTAGTCATATAAAAAAGAATATATAGGAAATTGTGATAATATATAGGCCTAGACTTGTACTTGTTTGCATCTAGTACCTGCTATTTTTGAGGAAGATAAACCTGACCTATAATATGCATTAATCTCTGTGCAGTACCTAAAACATCCACAACATGTACATGCGTTTTTAATAATATATGTGTATGTCCCTGCATGTATTGGGCCGTCCATGTGTGTGTCTGTGTATACATACAAATAAGCGCACAGATATATAATGTTTTAGCTTGCAGAATGATAGTTCTTATTCAGTTTCCTCCCACAGAATAATGTTGGAGATGATAGAACTGAATTAAAGCTTACTTTCTTTCACAGAATTCCTCAGAGAGAGAAGACTGTAATAATGACGAGCCCCCTAGGAAGATAATACCAGAGAAGAATTCACTTAGACAGGTATGAAATTCAGTCTAACTTTAAACACACACACACACAAACACACACACACGCGCGCACGCGCGCGCATGTGCGCAAGTGCACAAAAACAATTCTCAATATCCCATTGTCTGCTATGGAGTTTGATCACTTAGAAATTAGACTGGCTATCTATCTATACACACACACACACACACACACACACACACAGATATATATGTATATCTTCATTGCTAGCTTCTGTCTTTTAAGAAAATTGCTTCATGCTCTCTGTGGTGAACTAGTATATGACAGTCAATTTCTTACATATAATGAAATTGTAATGAAGGTTAGATTCCTTGTGTAGGAAAAAGAACTTTTTTTTTTTCATGGGCTTAATCAATATTTGGCTTAATTATAAAAGAAAGTCATTTACAAAATTTGTTTATCAGACCTGACAGACCTAAAGTGGAAACTTTTTCTCCTTTCCATCTTATTTTTTCCCAAAAGACAGAATTAGTTATATATATGTTGGGCATCATTGATTCTCCACATCTTTTTAGTTTGCTTCAGGCATATGTATTTTACTTGTGAAAGTTTAGTTTTGTGGTACCATTTTTTTAGAAATAAGAATTTCTGAAAACAAAATCAGCATGGTCATGAGAACATCCTAAGAATGGAAAAATATGCTTTTCTCTGTTTCTACTGTTTTGTACCATCTTTTTTTGGAACCAAATGAATACACAAATGGATTGCTTCCAGAAGCCTTAATTTCTGTGATCTTAACTTAGATTCCCATCCATTTGGGTGGTGAGCCTCATTTTCATTGTAGCACTTCCAATGAAGATGGCTTTCAAGGGGGCCAACAATGATTAAAAGGCATCAATAACTAACTTTTTAATATCTCTTTTCCCTTTTTTTCTGAGCCCTCTCCCCCTTTCTTCATCTCTCTTCCTCTCACAAAAGTGGAATGGAAAGGAGAAAAAGCACTACTAACTTTAAAAGAGGTCAGTTTCATTTTGGGACTGCCAGGTTTTATAATAAATTATATAATCCTCAGCCCCAGTAATTTTAATGTAGCACTATTCTAGGCTCTAGTTTGCTTATCGATATGTCTAATGATACAAACACATACAATGTTAATTTCAGGAATATGAATATATATATATATATATTTAAAGTCCTTGCCACTTTTTTTTGTATCTATTGTGAATTAAATTATTTTTCAGTAAGTACTATGTTCTATTTTGTAAACAAATTACCTTGATGGAGTTGGTTCATTTTAGTAGGTTTGCAGTGATATATATATATATATATATATATATATATATATATATATATGTCAGTAATTTTGAGATAGTCAGATTGTAATTTGGTCACTTGAAGGTGATAAATTTTTAACTTCTACATCCAAATAGAAGAACTTTATCAAGTTAAATAAAATTAGAGGTAGGAATACTATAACTATTATACAGAAACAATTGTCAGTTAACAATGACATGAGAAAAAAAAGTTTTGGCAACTTTATTTAAGCTAACAAACGAATTTTCACTCTGCAAAGTTATAAATTAATTTTAATAGGCTGGTCCAGATGGTCCATTTGGAAAATGGATAGGCTGATCTGTTGAAAATTAAACTAAATTTATCTCTCTCAGACTTCAAACTGAAGCAAAAGAGAAAACCGTGCCCATTAAGTCCAGCACATACAGATGGACCAGCAGGTCACACATGGGACTAATCTGATTCATTTTAAAAATAAATGCATGAGTTATTGAATTATTTTACAGTTGCAAGTTGTGTTGTGTGCAGTATTTGAAAGGGACTGAATTTTTTTCTGTACTTCTTTTAAAGCAGCTTTTCTCTTCCCCTCCCATTTAATTCAACAACTTCCTTGCCCACCCTTTCTCTAGATGACTTTTCTAATACCTATCATTCAGTGTTGAGATCCAAGCACTAGAGATTAATTAGGTCATGACGCTTTTCCCTCCTCCCTTCTTTGTCAGGGGGTTTTATCTTTATTCTCTTTATGAAGAGCATGAACTCAGTGTTCTCCAAAAGAGAAATGGCCTTTAGAAACAGGAAAGTAAGAGATCCTCCTGGGGCTCTCAGAGCCTTTTAGCTCCTGGGTGTTTTAACAGCTCCATGAATGTAGATTTGTAAATTTATTGCAGTGCCATCTGGTTTTTTGCTTCAACCAGATTACTGTTGGCTTGTAGCTGTCTATTGTGGTGGTCACTCCCTAGGAGCTTGCCCTCCCAATCTTAGGGATGAGTGATGAATAGCAGGGGTCAACATAAGCAGGTCACAGGGCAGCTGTCCAGGACTGCCCTGAACTTGATTACCCCACTGTTGTGGTTTTTGTTTTGTTTTTAAAGATAAGGCATAGTGCAGGTTGTTTAAACTCCCCCTTTCCCTCTGTTGAATGGAGTAATAATGAAGTGCCATTTGTTGTTATTGGTTTGTTCAGCAGACAAGCTCTGTTGGGGAAAGATGTGTCAAAGGTGCCTTGTGGGCTAGTAATATATAATCAGGATTTGAATCATGTAAGCTGTACTTCAGGTCAGACCCCTAACTTGGTATTGTTGATACACAGCATTCTGATAGGATTTCAAGAACCTCTTCTTCCATATTTTTAGAAAGTTTTATTTTTCCTTTTTTCAATATATGGGCATAGTTACATTGTAACCAGCTTAGTATAATTCAAACTAAACTTACAGAGTTCAGAGATTATTTGAAATATTTTTAGATCCTTGAGGAAAGGCTGTTACCACTATGGTAGTATTAGCTTAAAAATGTATTTGAATACTAAAAATAGTAGCCCAGTGACATTACTGTCTTTTTTTATCCAGACAAGTCATTTTGTTTGCCTGATTTCTCTTGTTTCATTTTTACCAATAGGGAATAAGGGAAACAAAAAGAAAAGCAACATACCCATTTAGTGGAAAGTTAATGTCTTTTCACATTTACAAACTTCACCTTTTGATTCTAAAAATATGGAATATAATTTGGCTGGCATAAAGTAGCTCAAGTTTTCTTTCTGCTTTTCCTCTTTAAGTTGTTAAATCAAGAAAATGTATCTACTACTTTGTTAGTTTTCTCTCCTATGTTAGTTTAAGAAAATATGGCCTTAATGATATACTAGTTTTTCCATTGCTTCTATATTAGTGCTAATAAGATCTGTCAGCATAGGATCTCTATGTAATTGAGTAAATTGTGACCGCTGTCTAATCCTTCCTCTACCCCCTGCCCTTTGTGTATGTGTCCACTTACCATCCTGAGAACGTGGGCAGTGATAAATAAAGCATTCATCAGAGTTTAGAGAACTCTTTGAAAGCAGCATGATGCCAGCCCTCTAGTTATATTTCTTTAAGTGTTTACGTTTTTCTGTATTCTTTCTCTTGTGTGGCTGGAACCCTGGGGATGCAAAGCCATGAGAGAGGCCAAGATGCTAACAAAGTAGCTGTCCCCCTTGTTAGCTAGTTCTTTTATTCTTTAAAAACAAGATAAAAACCATCTGGCTCAGGGCATTACATTTTCCTCCCCCGTGCACCTCTATAGATGGAGAGTTCACCTGCAGTGAGGGTTTACATTGATTAGGGAGGGAGCAGTAATTCAAGCCTCCATCCTCTTCAAGGATACTTTGCAGTCTTTAAAGGTGCTGACCCACTGAGTTAAACTGTCAAGGGAGGATAAAAAAGTAGCTTCATCCCAGGAGGTAACAGCTGCCAGGTTTTCAACACCTTGCACGCTGCTGGAAAAATGTCACAATTGTCAGCAGAAAGAAAAATGACTTGGTTGTCATCTTCTGTTAATGACAGGACTCTATAGAAGGAAGGATTTAAACCTTTTAGAAACAGCAAGGAGTTGTTTTCCTTGCTCTTTCCTCCCTCTCTCCATTTAAATTTTTAAATCCTGGGTTGTTCCAAGTAATCAGGGCCTTGGAATGACTCCATAGAAGCAGCAACAAGCAAGTTACATGAGTTTAAATAGCCCACTCACTATAAGCATGGCAGTACAGTGGGCATAGCTCCTTTACACAGTTGAATGAGTAAGAGGAAAAAGTAGCATATCACCAGCACACAAAATGACATTATGGTGTGTATTAACAAAACAACAACAAAAAAAAAGTCAAATTCATAAGCCAGTGAACTGAGAGAAAACATACTGTATTTCTGCTCTTTGGAGGACAATTTGTTTTCAAGCAGCATCCAGATGGGTAAATACCACGACATTTCTTTTTGCGAGAGATCCAGTTTTTCCTTTAAAAAAAAATCTAGCAGCATTTACTTCATTTAATAGCTGTAGTGCTTAGATATGATAGCATTCCCTTCTTTCTGATTTGATTGATGAAAAAACTCCAAGAATTTAATGAAGTCTTTGATATCAGGCAGGAAGATTTTTTCCTATTTGTTTTAGGTTAGTCATTTTAATTGTGTTGAGTAATTAGAAGGTACACACAGCCAAGGGAGCTTTGTTATGATAATTGCTCAAGAAAAACCCATTCTCTCTCCTATCTACCATTGCCTTGTGTTAAAGCACTTTCTCCCTCTAGTGGTAATATTAAGGACTTTGGCTTGGCACTAAGCAAGGTGTAATTGCAATATGACAAACTATGCTTAAGGGACTCTCCTGTAAATACTTTAGTTTGGGTTTTGGCATTATTTCATTGTATATTTTTTTCTTTAAAAACTTGCAGTCTTTTTTTTTTTTCCTAGAGTGCATTGGGCTTCTGATAGGGGAAAAATATGCCTGATATGTTTATTTAAAAAAAAAAAAAAAGCCCCAATGCATTCTGGGTAATGTTTTGCAGCTTGACTTAATTTTAGTCATCTATTTTAATTACCTATTTATAAAAATGCTTTTGTATTTGTAGACATTATTTAATATTTTGGCAGAAGCACCTCATTTGAAATAAATAAATAAATTGCATTTATTTTAAATAGTCCATGTAAAAGAACTTAAAGGTAATTAATGCAGGTCTCCTAAGTGAGACAAAAGTGATCTTCCCAAGTCTGATGAAGTGATTTGTTTATATAACTTCCCGCTTCTGTATTCTTTAGAGTCTAATAACTTTAAAAAACAAAAAACAAACAAAAAAACATGGCTAGCAATTTGTGCCTAGCTCCAAAACTCTTCAAAAAGAAGCAATTTAATAACCAGCTTTCTTAAAATTATTTGGAGGAAGGAAGGCTGTATAGAGGGTTGGTATTTTGTTTTATTTTTATTTCAGTGTAATCATTCTTTGATAAATTATATAATCACAGACTTAGTGGGGAAAAATATTATTGAACTCCTGGGTTGCAATGACCATAAAAAGTATATTTTCATATAGAAGCTTGAGCTACTGTGTATAAATTACAAAGGAAATAGCATTTATGCTTGTCAAAATCCATATGGGCCTAATTCTGTTTTGTATTCAACACTTAATCTGGACACAGCAGTTTGGTGTGTTTTTGTTGTTGTTGTTGTTGTTGTTGTTGTTGTTGTTGTTGTTGTTGTTGTTGTTGTTGTTGTTGTTTTAAGACTATTGTGCCTAGCTGCACAAGTCTAAAAGTACCTACCGTAAGAGCAGTACAGAATGAGATCAACTATAGCTCTGCATTTACTGGAACCAGATTTGGTAGCATCTGTGTGGTATTTTTAAAGACCAGTTCCTGCTTGCCTAAGATGTAGCTTTGGGCACTTGCTTTTTCTACATCACATTCTTGCTCCTGACATAATTGGATGCCATCATATATCTGTAAGGTTCTCCCACCCCATTTCTCATCCATTTTCATTATACTATATCTTGTTTTGCTATAGGGTTGCTGAACAGACTTCTGAAGCAGCTCTTTGCAAGGTTAAAAGAATGCAGCCTAGTAACAAGTTTGTGTCATTTTAAATATATACCTCCTAGTAAATAAGGAGAAGTCTGGCAATCAATCCCTTTTAGTGTGTTATATGTTTCACCTGACAACTAAACCTTCTATTGATTAGCCATTACTTTGTTAGATAATCCTATGTCATTGAATCCATTGTAAAAAATTAAACTCTTTAAAATGTTTTACCCTAGCAGCAGTGGGAAAATTGAAAACTTGTTCAGAATTACAGCCTG
The DNA here is from genome assembly GCF_902635505.1 of Sarcophilus harrisii. Taxonomy (NCBI): domain Eukaryota; kingdom Metazoa; phylum Chordata; class Mammalia; order Dasyuromorphia; family Dasyuridae; genus Sarcophilus; species Sarcophilus harrisii. The sequence continues at coordinate 557,439,250 of NC_045427.1, forward strand.
CTTTCTCAGAGAAGGTAGTTTTCAGCAAGCAGGCATCTCACCAGTTTATGCTTGTGTGCTTTATATGCAATATAAAACCTTATTAAAGCACTCCAACGCAGAATTCTCTGCCTCTAGTTCAGAAATGAAGCCACCTTTTCAAACATCGCAATGTAGAAATCTATCTTGCCTGAGGTTATTTTGAGTATTGACTGACTTGTGTTCTACCTTAGAAGTGTTATTGCAATGGTAAGGCATTGAATTTATTTGCCCCCTTTTCTATACTGAGATCAAAGGGCTTCCACAAGTTTTAACTCATTGATTCTTATGAACACTTGGGACCCCCATTTTACAGAAGAAACAAGTAGGGTTAAATAGTTAAGTAATTTATCTCTAGTTTCACTTTGGTAAAGCCCTGACAGGTGAGAAAAAGGAATCCTGATTCAGTCCAGTGTTCAAACTACAGTTTCTATTCCAAAAAGTACTAATTTTAGAGGAAAAGAAAAAAACAACTTTCTGCTTGCTAAGACTTAAATTTGAATTTCAGTTCTTTACAGTGTTAATGACCTCTCAGAAGTCTTAAAACAACCCAGGCCTCTTTGAAGCTTGTTGTTATTGTTGTTGTTGTTTTTTATGATGCAGTAAATGATTGTTTTGTGAATGAACAGTTGCAAAAAAAAAATTGAATCCTGAGTACAAAACATAAGTGTTCAAATGCATTCTCTTAGAACTTGTAAAATATTATGCCATAACTACATTTTAACCTTAAAATTATATGTTTAATAAAACAATTGGATTTATAACTTAGGCAAATAAATTCAGAAAATATCAATTTGGCCAAGTCAAAAATAAACTTGATGATGATGGCATAATAAAAGTAACTACATGCCTTCTTTCTTTCCAAAAGCTTTCTTTATCTAATGCTGAAAGAATGAATAAAGAAAAAGTCTGCTTATTGTTTATATGAGATAAAATGGAGTTATCTGAGTTTCTTTTTTGTTTTTTCCTAGCATTATTTTAAGCACAAAAATAATTATAATGTTCACATCATCATAAGATACAGTAAAATTGTTCTGGCATTGGCCAGAATTGTAATAACATGCAAAATTGCCACATGATATTGTTTCATCATCTTCATTTGCCATCCTGCAGTTATGATGTATACCCTGAACAGCATTACCAATTGTGCTTAACTGGTGATTTTCATATACTAACATATTCATTAAGGACTAAAATTAACCTATCAAATTAATTTTTTGGTCCCATCTTAATTTGGATCTTATTCTTTTCTAACAAAATAGGAGGCTTAGCATGTATAATATCATCAATTGGAAGATTTCATGATCTGTGTTATCTTTTTGGCATGAGTAATATTAAAGTTTGTTAGAAATGTTCTCATTGACTAGTTTGGATCTATGCTCAAAAAGTTATCAAACTGTGCATACCCTTTGATCCAGCAGTGTTACTACTGGGATTATATCCCAAAGAGATTATAAAGAAGGGAAAGGGACCTGTATGTGCATGAATGTTTGTGGCAGCCCTTTTTGTAGTGGCTAGAAACTGGAAACTGAATGGATGTCCATCAGTTGGAGAATGGCTGAATAAATTGTGGTATATGAAAATTATGGAATATTACTGTTCTGTAAGAAATGACCAACAGGATGATTTCAGAAAGGCCTGGAGAGACTTAACAACTGATGCTGAGTGAAATGAGCAGGACCAGGAGATCATTATATACTTCAACAAAATACTAGATGATGACCAGTTCTGATGGATCAGGCCATCCTCAGCAACGTAGATCAACCAAATCATTTCTAATGGAGCAGTAATGAACTGAACTAGCTATACCCAGAAAAGAACTCTGGGAGATGACTAAAACCATTACATTGAATTCCCAATCCCTATATTTATGCACACCTGCATTTTTGATTTCCTTCACAAGCTAATTGTACAATAATTCAGAGTCTGATTCTTTTTGTACAGCAAAATAATGTTTTGGTCATGTATACTTATTGTGTATCTAAGTTATATTTTAATATATTTAACATCTACTGGTCATCCTGCCATTTAGGGAGAGGGTGGGGGTAAGAGGTGAAAAATTGGAACAAGAGGTTTGGCAATTGTTAATGCTGTAAAGTTACCCATGTATATATCCTGTAAATAAAAGGCTATTAAATTTAAAAAAAAAAAAAAAAAAAGAAATGTTCTCATTTCTCTGAACTGTAAGTTTTATTCCTCCCTCATTTTAGGCCTTGGTTTTTAAAAGGGAGATGGAATAATAATAGACATTTTTGTAATACTTTAAGACTTTCAAAGCACTTTACACATAGTACTTCATTTGATCTTCTCATCAACTCTGTAAAGTAGTTGCTATTAGCATTATTAACCCTGTTTCATAGGTGAAGAAACTAAGATACAAAGTGGTTATTATAATTCTACTGTGTTCATGCAGTGGTAGGAGAGGATTCATCCCTAAGTCTCTCCCAAATTCCTGTCTGATGCTCTTCTACCATACCATCCTACCTTAGGAATCAACAGCTTGTTCATCTGTCCAGAATAGGAGTTGTTTTGTATTTCATATAAAACTAAAGATAAGATTGTAATTCTAAAGATTAGAATTTTTTTAATTTAGAGATTCAAGATTAATGGAAGAATTTGAAAGATGATTCTTTGTTTTGCAGAGAAGCTTGGGGTTTTTTAAAGCATTTCATAGTTTCCCAGAGGCAATTCAGTTCTTTTCCTATTCAGTTGTTCCTATTCATTCCTATTCGTTCGTCTACAATGTCTAGCTAAGAGCCTACAGTCTGATAAACTTTATGAACTCTTCATCCAAAGTTTTATTTTAGTCTGGACAATATGCATTCTTCATCCTTTTGGTTTCTCCCCCTTGGCTAGTCAGACTGAACTCTTGAGTGGTTATGAACCTTGGTGAATGCTACAGTGTTCTGAACTTGGTACAATCAACAAAATGACATCTACAGAAAGAGGTTGTTATTTGTCCTTCTTTCTCAAAGAGGACTATTGAGGACCATTGACATCAGGAAAGAGGTGTCTTGGCTTGCAAGTGAATTGGATTTAAGTGCGGCAGAGCTGTGCAAATTTATCAGCTTGACTCTCTCTTCCAGAACCATCTGGATCCAACGGCAAGAGATACATCAGGATGACTGGAGATGGTCCCAGATGCAGTGGTAGATAGTAGTTGGAAGACTTCACTTTCTATAAAAAATCCTTCTTCCCATTAGGCTCTGTGCTGAACCGTCTCTACAATGGCATCAGATACCTTTGGCAAGATTATGTTCCTCTAATTTTATGCCTCAATTGATAACAATAATTAGCAAACAAAATTGCTACATCTTTCAAGGAATCTTTTGTGACTTTGACATAAGTATAAGGATACCTTATAGTAAGAGAGCTTCTACAAAATTCTTTTGCTGTAAGAATCAAGTTCTTTAATCATCAAATTGTAATGCTGAATGAGTCTCTGAAAAATTAAATTTTTAGATCATCCAAAAGGCAATGGAAGAGCCCATGGTTGTAATAATATGTAGACTACAGCAGTGGTAGTATACTCAGAGAAAGGAATCCCTATGAGCTGCATATTGACTTAGAAAACCGCAAATTAGCATTAACCATGTTGTATTTTTATTTTGTTAAATTTGTTTCCTGTTAATCTGTTGGAATTTTGAAGTTGAATTTAACCTCTCTGGACTACAAAATTATATCTTAAGAGTCATAGATACAGAACTAGAAAGGACTTCAGAGTCTATTCAGCAAACCTCCTTATTTTACATATGAGGAAACTAAGGCTCAGAGAGGTTAAGTGATTTGCCCATTGTCATACAGAGATAATCAGTATCAAAGGTGAAATTTGAACCCAGTTCCTCTAATTCCAGAACTGGTACTTATTCTATGGAACCATGCTGCCTCTCGATTAATGAAAGTTGTGAAGAAGCAACACAAAATGTATTATCAAAAAGGTGTATTAAGAGAAAAAGAAATGGACTGGTCATAGAAACGGACAACTCATTCTCCATTTGTATCAATGCAATGCCACTGATAGAGGAAATTCTTCAGTATATTTGGTGGGCTATTTTGAAGGATCATAGGATTATAAATCTATACCTGGAAAGGATTGCAGGATTTCATCATGAACCAGAATTGCCTAGGATGAAAGTACATGGATGGGTTGAGATATATTGTTGGATAAATTGCCCATGTCATTGAGCTCTTAACTCCATCAGGATAAGACTTTTAGCAATTTCCTCTGAAAGTTTAAAAAAAAACATGTCCTCAATCATATACTCCTATTAATTCTTGATCCTGACTAATAATTGTGATTTACAGATACAAATAATGGTTCATTGTATGTGGGATATAAAGGCAGACTTTATAGAATTATTTTGCTTGTACTAAAATGTGAAAATTCATAAAATGAATAGTATTTCTGTATTGAAACTTTTTTAAAAAATCTTTTCACAGACCTACAATAGCTGTGCCAGACTCTGCTTAAACCAAGAAACTGTATGTCTAGCAAGTACTGCTATGAAGACTGAAAATTGTGTGGCCAAAGTAAGTAACACTGAAAATCAATAGTATGCCAATTGGTATTCATGAAAATTATTTTAATCCAATGTGGCTGTAAACAAAAATTACTTAAGGATTGCCTATTTTAGAAATGAAACAAGTGAAACATCATTTCTCTGTCATGTTGTTATATGATGAGTTGTAGCAAATTAGGTACAAGAAATTGGGTTTTCCAGTGCTTCAGTAGCAATGGAATCTGTTGCAAGGGTTTTATGTCAAGATTTGTTTCAGATGAACTCTGATTTGTTGCTTGGAAAGTAGTTCTCAATAATCACAAAATTAAGGTATGGCAAAGGCAAATAGAATACCATGTACTTTAATTTAAAAATTAATGTAAGGTTTTAATACATGAATAAGTGAAGAGTATGTTTATAGGGAGAATGAAACCTAAAAGAGAAAAAGTTATAATTATTACTTCACCATCTATTACTATTTGTTAAGCACTTCCTGAAAGAATGTTGTATTTGATGCTTTTGGTGTGTGTATACAAGCTTGTTTATGCACATAAGCTACTTCTTTCTACTGTGTAAATTAGAATAGTTATATCATACATGATAGTTTTTCTAAAATTCTACCTAAATCTATTTGCAACTGAAGGTAGCTATTCCCATCCATTGTTGAAATTAATTTACTCTAACTTTATTGCAGTTTCTTCCTATCTGCCATAATTGTACTTTAAAACCATTTCTCAAAAGTGTATTATGACCTATCCATGGAATAAATACTGAGGTGCTCATTAGATACAAGCTGTGGAGAGTTGAGGTTTTTCTGTCTACTATTACTCAGGTTTACATTGTGGTCTATAATTTGTTCAGGAGCTTTCTCTAGCCAGCTGTTTGACCTCGATTTGGTTATTTTAGATCTTCCAAAGTTAAGTAAATTCAAGTATCATCTCTTTTAGAAATTGAAACAATATTTTAGTGTTTTTTGTTTGTTTAGCTGACTTTTTAATATGGAGTATCTGTAAAAATTATTGCCTTTATAGCCATTTAGGGATCTGTTGCTGTTACAACACTTGTAACTTTAACTACGTTATTGTATTTTATATCTAGGCCCTCAGCTGTATTACTATTATTATTAGAAATAGGACTATTGTCATGGAGTCTTAATCTTGTGCTCCAAAATCCAAAGGCTGAAATATTTTGTTTGTTTTTACCGATACTATTTCTTTGAATTATCCAGAAGTCTGTAGGCAAATGAAGATCTAATATTTATATTCAGATTACAATTAGAAGGTTTACCAATGAGATCTCTCAGATATCCTGATGTCTGAATGATTTCTTTCAAAATGTGAGACATATATGACTTTTGTAAAGTACAAATACTTTTATTTCCAATCATTTATTTAGAAGTAAAAAGGTTATATTCTATAGCACTCCATCCCCAACTACCTAGTCATTTTGTGTATTTGCTGTGTTTAAGGAGGGTTTTGTTTCTGGATTATGTTTGACTTAGGGTCTCATCACAAGTGGGTGACTTCTGGCTAAACAAGGTAAAATCTTAGCATGAGCACAGATCCAAGGACAGGGTGACAATTTTAATGAGTTTTATTGAGAGCCGGCCAAGTGAGCATCTGTTCCTTTTGTTTACTCCATACTTTGTAAGCCAGGATCTCCAAGCTAGCTAGTTATGTTGGTGTGTGTCTGTATAGTGTGTTTTTTTTCCCACCCTCTCCTTCAATGGTGCATGGTTAGAAATATTTTGGCATCTGGTACAATGGCATAATTTCTATAAGGCTCTTGGGTGTGGAAATAAGTTTTCTCATTGATGCTCAGCATTCTGACTCACTCCCAGATGGTGACCTTCTCATCCCTTTCTTGCTCATTTTACTTTTATCCTATCATAAATCTAATTTGGTACCTCCATTAAATAAATGCCCAAGCTTAAATGTAGTTCTTAGTGTTGACTATGTGATATGCAGTAGAATCATTCTAGATCCAACACATTTGCTCTAGATCCCACAGACATCTTCTGGCTCTCTCTATTAACCTTTTCCTGTTGTTCTTTATCTAACTTGCTTGTATCTCTTCTTGGCCCCAAACATCTATTCTAGTTCATCATTTCCTGTTTAAACCTATGACTGAGTGTTCCTTGGCAACAATTCTATGTAGTTAGAACCAATTTCTTCTTTTCAAAGAATACAGGAATAGTGAAAACATTTCCTCATTTTATTTAGAATATCTCATGTTCCCATGGAAGAGCTAGTGTAGAATAGATATAGCTGAAGAGATTAGTGTTATCAGTCCTACTTAAATTAGCAATTGCATAATCTTTGGGGAAAAAATATGGTTTTCCTTCCTGCTATTGTAGAGCTGTACACAGATACTATTTTCTAATCTTCAGCTATTTTGTAATATGGTTTGCTGCCATTGATATTTCTGCTTTTGCTAACTTGGTTTAGATATTAATATTGATTTAAATTGTGCTCCAATGTGCCTTAAATGTTACTTAAACCATTTTACTTTGCCATCTTTACTCTCTTTCATCAGTTCCCCATACAACACCTTTGGTATCCTGGTGTTAGCCATTTTTATCACAAAAACTATTTCAGGGCAGCTCAGCTGTGCTGCAAATGACATTGTTGTCTTAGATATGACTCAAAGCCCTTATTGAATTCTTAATCCTTCCTTTTTTTGAGAAATACATATAGAAGCTTCAAAATTGTGTACAATCTCTTTTTAATGTCTTTAGCAACACTGCTATTATAACATTCTAAAGTTATGGAATATTGCACCAAAGATTACCTTACTGATGACATCTTACTTTTCCAACCAACTTTTGAGAATATAGAATATAAAGAAACTGAAGCAGAGGATTATAAATGTTACTTCAGACTAACAGGATTATCTTTGATATTAAAGATGGTAGAAGTAACCTAAGAAAAGATTTAAAACTCAGAAAGGGTGCAGACTTACTTTTTTTTTTTAGTATCATTTTGTTCCCAGTTGGATTTGGGAACATTGAAATTATTTTATTTGCAACAAAAACTTTGCCTCTTACAAAGTATAGCATTGTATAGTTCATGAAGACAGTGTTTATTTTGATACATTTAGATGAGTGCTGAAAATATTATGGCTTTAATTAGGTAGCCATTATTGATTGTCACTTTAGTCTTTAAGATCCGTAATTGCAGCATGTATACTGTCAACCTTCATGATTTTTTTATTAGTAAAGAAAAATGAAAACTAAAATTTTCTTTGTTAAAATTGTCATTTAAGCAGTTTGAGCAAAATATTGCTGAAAATTTTAGTTTCTGGCTTTGTCTTATTCGATCTAAACATTTACACAAAACAGATTTAATTTAGTTGTCACATGTCTTGCCTGGATTTTTGGCCTCAGTACAGAATTTTCTGCCTCTTTATGAGTTTGAGATAAACCTTCAGCAATGGTTTGTAGGGGTTTTATTTTTTTCTTAGTCTGATAATCTGTTTGCAACTGACTGAGACAGAAAAATGTGATGTTCCTTTCCACTCACTCCAGATTTTGATAGAAGACTTGTTTTATTTATTTCCAAAATTATATCCGCAGGAAACAAGCTGTTTAAATTCAGATTATGCTGAAGCAAAATGGTCCTGGTATGAGAAGCAACGTGCTGTTTTACGAGCACAGAGTCCCTTTTCTCATAACTGATTGATAGTAAATATTTTCCTGAAGAATTATTGCCAACCATGAACAGTGCAACTGTTTCACTTTTTTTCGTGCTACTTGCTGTACCAGCCATTGTCGGTAATTAAGATCTACAATTCACAATGCAGACGTTTGCACTTCCTCTGGGTCTGAGCTATTTATAAGGCATTTCAGCTGTTCAGAGTTTCTTTTGAGTTTTAAACTACATGTTAACAGGCTTCTTTAATCTGCTTTTCCACAAGTAGTCTGTCAGGTGGTCCTTTCTACCACAGAAACTAACAGGTTTAAATGTTAGCTTTGTTGTTAATGTAGTAGGATTTAATCATATCATGTTAAATCACCTTTTTCTAAAAATTCTGAAGTTTAATGATTTTTAGCTATCACTTTTCCAGTATTCTATAAAAGCATGAATGAAACTTTACAAAAGCCATTTTTAATGCTTTTCAAATTGCATAAAGTTAATGAGTATTATTAGTTTCTTTTGGTAATGAGAACATTTGCACAGAGGTTGTAAGTTTGGCACTGAATTGATAATTCAACCAAGGATTTTCTCTTGTAGGTAAGAGTTTATATGCACTTCTTAAGTAAAAATAGATGTACAATTTTTTAATGTGCATGTACATATATATCCACCTATACATACCTTTTTTATGCCCATATCAATACATATATAGCTAACGTTTGTATTATTTCCAGCAATTAACAGAGTGCTATGCACAAACTGATATTTAGTGTGTTGAATGAATTAAATGAATGAATACATGGTATATCTAGGAATAACAACATATAAAAATTTTAAAACTTAATGCATACTTTTACGTATCATTGAGGAAATCCAGTCATAGACTGTATTGTTTGGGAAAATGCTGAAAATGGTAGAATTAGTTAGGGGTCTGTCTCAAGCCAAGGAATATACAAACCCTAAAGGCTATAGGAATTGTACCCTCAAATCAGAGTAACTATACAAAACAGTTTCTCAGCTACCAACACTCATTGTTAAACATAAAACCAAAAAGAAACAAGTAGCTGAAAGCTGTCAATGAAAGATGTTAAAAAAAACTTTGCCTAGAGCAGCAATCAGTCTGGCGGCCTCAGTTCCCCAAGTCCAGTTATATTGATTCTTCTTGTTGGCATACCAGTCAGCATCATCGATGATCCTCCAACAGAGCAATTCTGCAGAGAAAAAGAGAACTCTGAATTCAGTGCTCATTGCTTGGGAATATGGACAGAGCCATTCAAAGACAGTTCTATTTGACAAAATCTACAACTTTTTGTAGTTCTTTGAAATGAATTGTTTGTGAACCCGTTTAGGAGCAGTAGCACTTTGATGATAAAGGAACTACTGGCATATCTGATTGAAGTACCTGAATATACTAAAATCAGTCCAGGTTTAAATCTAACCAAGAAGCTGATAAGATCAAGTTTATGTGTGGATTGATCTGGATTAGCATATGACGAGTCTCAGTATCTTCCATAAAGAAAAAGGAGAGGTAGAGAGAAGGGGATGAAGCAGGAAAGTTCTTCATCAAGAATTTACTGCAGCATTGCTCATTGATGCATGTTGGATCACCCGCACGGAGAGATCACATGGCTCTTCCAAAAGTCAAACGATCAATTCGCCTCGTTTTGGCTCTGTACTTAATGCACAAACAGTGCGATCTGCGGGGCTGTAATTGCATTGTTAGGGCCAAGGAACAAGCCTGTGCCTTTTCAGCAGACAGCTGGCAGGGAGAGAGGCATGTTGTTAGGAAAGAGAGAGGCAAGGCAAATAAAATTACTGCTAACGCTCAGAGATCGGCAGGAGTCCTACTTGCCTAATCTTACCGGTGGGAGCAAGCGGCTGTTGTAATCCAATTATAGCAGCATAAGCAATTTGTTAGACACTCCGCATAATGTAACAATTTCCCAATAAACTCTGACTTGTAATAACGTCGGCAAGAGCCCGCATAAATCTACCCGAATGGTGGGGGCTGGAGCGTTCGGCTGGGGGCTTGTAATTGGCGCCATCAGCACGTTTTGCGGAGTGCAGTATGGTGCAGTCTTTTAGTGCAGGAATTTTAAGGAGAAAAGCATGGCACACATTGCTCAGAAAAGAGAAAAGTGGTCATTAAAAGGGGAACAGCCAAGAAGGGTGCCCTTGCCCTTTATGTAGAAAACAAATGAGAGGAAGCCACACTTCCTCCTGATACCGAGTTAGAAAAGAGAGAGATCTGGGAGATCTTTTAAATATCTTTTTTTAAAAAAGAGACCTTTTTCTATTCATTCTGTCCCCATTGCTCTTTCTTTACCACCACCATCCCCCCCCAAAAAATGGAAAAATTGCTGTTTTGGCAACATTAGTTCATCTTATTTTAAACATCTTGGTAAGTCTAGCAGCAAAATATAGATAGGCATATGTAGAAATTTGGACTTACAAAATCTTTTTTTTTTTTAATTATAAGTATTAGCTTTTACATCACAGCATGAAAATTTATTTTCTTTAATATACCTTGGTGTTTGGGGATGGAGGAGGAGGAGCAAATTTTGTTAATTTAAAAAAAAAAAAAGAACAATTACCAAAATTCCAAACCTGTCAGCTCTGTTTTGCTTTCTGTTTTAAACAATGTATTGCTCACATCATCGAAGTCCAGTCTGTTGTTTGGTTAGTTTACTTTTCATTATTGTATATCCTCTCATTTTTCCAGAATATTAGGCAAATTAGGAACAAAGCTTTAAAAAAATCATCCTTATTGAAAATCTGATCTAAAAATTAGAGCTTTGCTAGTTTTGAGTGGCACCTGAATTATTACCACAGAAATAATTTTTGTTCCTAATCCATATTGTACAATTTAGAGTAAAATTCATCTAGCAATTATTTATTGTGTTTCTAAAACAAAAATAAAAGCATTTTATTGATTGATTAATTTTCATAATTACAGAATAAGGTTTATTTATGAATTCTAAGAGGTACAAATGCTCATGGATTTAAAGCAAGACTATTGAATGCACATTGCATGTTATGTTTTTTGACCCTGTCCTCTTCTACTGTTAATTTATGTCAAAAGACAAGTTTGCATTCTAAGAGTAGGATACTTCAAACATCCTGTTGTTGCTGTATTATTGCAATAAATATTTATTTTCAACATAACCATTTTTTTTTCTGTTGGAGCAAATGCCTTGTTTGACTCGAGCTACATCAATAAACTGCAGTGCCCCTAATAAAGCCACTCAGTGTCTGGGTTTAACTAATGGCTGATTTTCATGGCTTTGACAGTGAGCTGTGTGCGTTATTTTCTCCTGATATTGTAAAAATAATGAGAGCAAATTAGAACAATCAGTTTACACAGATAGCTCCTGATTGGAGGCGATGGGCAATATGGCAGCAGGTAATCCATCTTCGGGCTCCTGTCACATTAACTTCAGCAGTGTGAAAAGATCAGGTGGGGTAAGCGGGGATCCTGCCCAATCGGAACACTGAAATTAATGAGAAGAGCATTGTTCTGTGATCAACCTTTTAATTAGCAAGACTGGAGACAGAGGGAGTGATGAAGACAGCAGCACAGCTGCACAATACCAGACAGTTTCTGAAAAAGGAAAAAAAATCCATAGATTTTAAATTATTTTTTCTGTGCCCCTTGTATATAAGCAGTGTGTCTTCATTCTAAATCTGTTTACAGACTTTGAGGAAATGCTGCTTACTCTCCAATTTAATATCCCATACATGGCCACTGCTAATCAGCTCAGCTCCTTCCATGGGAGTTTCATTTAAGAATGTTTTGAATATCATCAAAACTCTTTTTTGGTTTGTACTTTGGGTTTAATGCTTTACTTCTTTAAAATCAAATGAAAGGCAGTAAATTAAGTTCTGACAGAGCTGCTAGTTTTTGTTTGGGTTTTTCTTTCTTCTTTTTCAGCAGCCACCGATGCTGTTCTCATTTAGGTAATATCTGAGTGCTTCAGTTTTGTACATGGCTGCTGCTGCTGCTTCAAGTTGTTATCATGGGAAGGAAATTTAGTTAGCAAGTTACAACACTTTAGTTGAGTTCCTTTTATTTTTATTTGAAAACTGTTTTCTTCCCTCTACCTACTAATTTTCTAGTACTGAATGACAAGCTGTTTGATATTTTTATCATTTGATATAAAGTGAATATGGCAGTATCAAATCATGTGTATTTATAGAAAGATTTAAAATTACACTACAATTTTAAGAAAGTAAAGACCTCCTTAACCTACTTATAGCTCATTTAATGTTTCTTTTACTATTGAAAATTATTACTTAAACCAGCAAAATAATTTAGGAACCCAATTCCTTTAACACAAGATTAGTGGCCAAAATGTCTAAATCCACTGTGAATAGCATATATATATATATTTTTGTTTGTTTGTTTGTTTGTTTATTTGTTTATTTACAGACCCTTACCATGGAATTCTGTCAGTGATTAATTCACTTTTACATATTGAACTAGATGCTTCAAATGGCACGTATTGTGTTAAGTTGTGTTAAGTAGATTAACAAAACATACTTGCAAAGGAGATCAGATGGGGTGATTTCTTTCTTTTATATACCTATAATCATCTGCAGAAGGAAGTTAAATGATATGTGTTAGTATATAAAGAGTAACACCTGGTGAGGCCTGTGTTTATTGAGGACAAAATAGAAATAATGGGCATAAAGGATAATATGAACTATTCAAGTTAGTTTTAGGACTTTCCTTATAGTAATTGCTATCAAGAAAACTTGTGGAATCATGTCCAATCTTGCATCTCCTAAGATAGTAAATTACAGAGACTAAATAAATCCACAATATTTCTAGTCCATGGAAAGGCTCAATAGAATAGAAGTACTTCACTGCCCCCTAGCCAGACAACCCATTCCTAGTAAATATTGTTCCTGGAATGATGTCAGAGCAGAAGCCCAAATTCTGTGGGCCACAGTGAGCTTTTGTTAGAAATACTTCTAGAGTCTGTTCCATTGTTTTAGGGTTCATATGATAATGAAAAGTAATACTCTCTTATAATATTAAAATTATTACTAATATCTAATACTTTTTGTTCTTAAAGCATATGTGTACATAGCACACAAAGTTAAAATTTGATTGATGTTTTGCTTACTGCCCCTTTTACATGCCTAAATTTGGATTGCTGATTAAATTATTTAAAATTCATATGTTGCTTTTTCAGCTTTTAATAGATATTTATAGAGGTAAGCATTTTCAGTTCATTGTTTACCAGTTTCAGAAGTTGAATGCATGCGAGCTTTCTGGCAATAAATATATTCCAGAACTGGATGTCTAAACAGATCTCCTGCAAAGTTGTTGAAACCAAATTAATAAACAAGTAGTTTTATTATTTGTGACAGTGATTTAATCTCATATGATATATGAGATTTAGACTTTAGTAACTTTTCTTTTATACCAGGTTTCCACAAAAATAAAGTAGTGCTCTTTTTCTTCCTTCAAAGATGCTAGAGTTCCACTTGATTCACTTATCTTACCTATGTCTGTACTTACTGTTAAAGAACTTTTTTTCCCCAATGAGGCTTAGTTCTCAATAAGTTAAAAGGTATATAAAAAGTATACGCTTTTTAAAGTCTATAATAGTTAGGTCAGGCCATTCCTAGAAGCATAACCAGTTGACTATATAATTGCTTAACTCCTTTTTACTCTCTAAGTGAATTATAATTACAAAGTCATCTCATGAGCCCTTCCTTCTAGAATTCATCTGTTCCTTTTTAACTTCAAAAGAATTTTCATCCATAGTTTGATGACTCAACTCACCACAAGTACCTTAGAATTCAACAAATAGAACCACTCAAATCTTATTGAGTGGTTCCACTAAGAGTTTTCCTTCCTCGTTGATTTTTGGACTGGAAACATGTTAACCTTAAAAGAATACAAATAATTTGATGATTATCCATTTCATTATTCACCCATCCTTATGCTGAAAGACTTTAAGAGTAATTTTGCCCCCATTTTCACCAATCCTCAGGGGAGAAAATGGAGTTGGAGACCCCTATATGTTTTCCTTAAACTTAGTACTTGGCCCCACACTAAGAAGGACCTATAAGTTTCTCAACATGTTTTCTTCATCACCTTTGCCATACAACATAAGAAATTTAATTTTGTTTTCCCTTCTTTAAATATTGTACCATATTTTTAGCCCAAAACTCCTGAGTTATATGTCCAGTAATTCCATTATTTGATGGATTTAAATGCTTAGCATATAATAATTTCCCATCTTGTAAATCTGGTCTTCAGTTCTCTAAGATTTGACTTTGACTGTTCTTCTCTTTTCCCTGTTTTTCTGCATATAAAATATCTGAGATGTTAAAAGATAATTGATGGTAACTTGTGGATTCCCTCAGAATGATTAGCATAAGAGGATTGTTTTAGGATTACAGTCTCTGCCCTACTGCCTTTGATAAAACCAGCATTCTGGAGGTGCCCTTCCTCTTCCTGTCCAAAATCTCTTTATGTCTAATCAAGCATGGTCATTTATTTCTTTTTTTTTTTAATTAAAGGTTTTTATTTACAAAACATATGCATGGGTAATTTTTCAACATTGATCCTTGCAAAACTTGCCGTTCCAAATTTTTCTCTCCTCCTTCTCTTCCCCCCCCCCCCCCCTGCCGCTCCTAGATGGCAGATAGTCCAATACATGTTAATTGTGTTAAAATATGTGCTAAATCCAATATATGTATACATATTTATATCATTATCTTGCTACACAAGAAAAATCAGATCTAGAAAGAAAATAAACCTGAGAAGGAAAACAAATTCCAAGCAAACATCAACAGAAAGCATGAAAATGCTATGTGTGGTCCACATTCAGTTCCCACAGGCATCTCTCTGGGTGTATATGGCTTTCTTCATCACTGAACAATTGGAACTGGTTTGAATCATCTCATTGTTGAAGAGAGCCATGTCCATCAGAATCGATCATCAGATAGTCTTCTTGTTGCCATGTATAATGATCTCCTGATTCTGCTCATTTCACTTAGAATCAGTTCATGTAACTCTCTCCAGGCCTCTCTGAAATCATCCTGTTGGTTGTTTCTTATAGAACAATAATATTTCATAACATTCATATACCATAATTTATTCAGCCATTCTCCAATTGATGGGCATCCATTCAGTTTCCAGGTTTTAGCCACTACAAAAAGGGCCACCACAAACAATGCTCATTTATTTCTAAAGGCTCCTTAGGCCTTGATCCACAGATAGCATTTTTTTAGAGAAAGAATAAGAATTCTTTGGAAGAGCATTTGGATAATTGAATGATTGAGTAGAAATTATGACATCAGAAGTATGATTGTACTTCATTACCCTATTTATTCTACATAGGGGATCTGAGTAAAGGAATGAGTGATATGATATAAGTCCATCAAATCATTTTCATAAAGGAAATGTTCACAGATGTTATTCTAATGTTCATTTTAAGTATATTGAATAATGTATTGAGAAAAATAGAAGATTGACTATTAGGATTACCAAATTTCATGCTTAACTATATAGAAGCTTTCTAGATGCATTTGCTAATATGAAGAACTAAAACCATATTAAGCTGGAATTTTTTTTTAAATTACTCATACAGTGAACCTAAATTTAAGCAAACTCTTTTATTTTGAGCTTTATAACTCAAGCATTTCTTACTCCTCTCTCTAAAAGAATGAGAAATTTAAACTGATAATATTTCTTTGAGGGGCAAGGGGTATGTGAAAAGGGAAACAAAAGAGAAAGGAATAAAACCAGGTTTAGAAAGAAATGGTTCCTACAGTGTTAACTATGGAGTCTGTAGCGTGACTCTAATGGAATATCATGGCAGGGGGTATAATACTGTAAATAAGATGAATATGCCACTTGTGGATTAATGGGCAACCTAAAGAGTGGCTTTATTTACATCTGTGTGGGGTTTATTTGCAGTTTATGGGAGTGTTTTTTTCCCCTCTTTTTAGGTTATATATTTGGATTAAAGTGTTCATAATCGTAGTGTGTTAAGCAGTGAGGTAATTGTTTTAAAAAATTAATCTCTTCAGGTCCTATTTTCTGTTAGTTTAAGTAGGACTTAGTGGCTTCATTTTTGTTTTGTTTTTCATAGGTTGAAAAGGGAGTTTTGTCCTCCAAGTAACTTTGTTCCTATGCTGTTCTTTTAGAGAATAGGGATTTCTGAGATAATTTGTAAGCTTAGATGGCCTTGAAACAATTTATTGCATTTTATATAGAGAAAAGGAAAAACAAAAAAATAGAGAATGTGTAATGTCTGAATTACAATAGGTTTTAGTTGAGAGGATACAGTTTTATAAAACGGAAGAAAAATTTATACTTTTCAAAGACAAACTTGAGACAGTGCATATTTAATTATATCCAATCTGACTTCAATACCCAATATTAGAGTATGTATGAGTAAATGATTATTTGATTGAGGATTTGCATAATCAATTTCTTTAAAGAATTTTGAGGGTTTATGTTATTTGCTTTTGAAATTAAAAATAAAAAAAAAAGAAATTATAAATAGATATCTCTTTCTCTACTACTGTATCTTCCTAAGCACATTTCATTTAAAAGTCAAAAGATTCAGAGTATGCTTCTTAAATAACCAACATGGGAAAATAAAAATCACATTCACCAAAAATTTATTCATTAAGAATCAATGATTAATATTCTGAAATTAAAAGTAAAATGAGAAAATATATATATCACCCTACCAACCTTTCTCAAAACATGGATCTCACTAAAATATAATACTTTTAAAGATTGGATTAAATGGGAAATGAAGTTGCATTAGACTAATTTTCTATCTGTGTGTTATGTTTATAACAACTAGATTTAAAATGCAGCAGCCATTTGTGTTGAACCTGACAAGCCTCTGCAAACCATAGAGGACATAATAGATATGGTAATCAGGAAATTAATTCCTACTCAATGTTATAATTTGTTAAACAGTTAGCCAAGTTTAGAAAATATTTAAGTACATGTAGCTACTTTAATCTCAACACTAATTTTTTGTTTGCTTTTCTTCTCTTGCACTTGTAGTATATTCCCTTTTAGCATTCACTTAAGAGATCATAAAAATTAAAAATACCTTAATTAGCAACCACAAAAAAGTAAAACTGTTAATTGAACCTTGTAATTTCTAAGAGGAACTGTCTATTATGCTCTCCTTTTAAGGCTTTGATTGTATGTAATAAAACTGTTGCTTAATTAATGCCAGTGTTCTGAAGCCTTTGGATTTCACAAAATTGAATGAAGTGAAAGAGCCAAGAGACAAAATCAAATCGCTTTTCTATCAATGTTAATTTAGGTATGTCATTCTTGTTCTAGATCATGAATTACAGCTTCAAACATGTATCAAATGGATTTCAAGAGAAATATAACCATCAGTCCTATCTTAAGAAACATGATTGGTAATCTTAGTAGGTTAATGAATCATAGTTTTTAAATAGTTCCTTATCTTCCTTGTGCTTCTCAAGAAAAGAGAATGATGGTGTTATCATGATTTGTATTATCCCAAGAGGAAAATACAAAACCAAAAATTGTATTATTTTGCCCATTGGCATTGATTCCTGCAGTGGGAAATCAGAACTGTTAAGAATTCCACAATTCAGTCTTTGGAAATTGTTCTTTGACAGACTTAGTGTATGTTGCTAAAGCTTAAAACAAAAGAAACTTAAATCTATTGGATACCTAAATATTGCAGGGGGAAATGTGTAAACAATATGCCCTAGATAAACTGTATTTGGTTTATGATAGCGGCAGTATCTGGCATGTTGAACTAAGTAGGGCATTATATATTTTTTATATTTTACCTCTTAGTGCCAGAAATGTTGCTAATTTTTAGAGTGCAGGCTTTGAAGAGTTTAATAAAGAGATCTCCCAAGATATAACTCTCCAAAGGACTAATCTCTGCATACCTCTATTTTTCCTTCTTTGATTCAAGGAATTTATTAGCTGCTTTCATATGTGTATTGATTTTAAGAAGGCTGTTGGAATGCAGTGCTTTCAAGAGGGAACATTTGAAATTCAGCAATGAAAAATAAAGTACTTTTCAATTTGGAGCTGCAGTGCCAGAATGATTGTGCTGTAACCTTTAAACTAATTGCAGTCTTGGAGGCTTCTCAAGTGGTGGTCATGATCTTTCTAGATTGGGTGGGATTACTACATCATTTTTTAATGATAGATTTTCTTGAATTTATAGTTAGTGAAACATAAGCGTTTAGAGTAGAGACACGTTCAGGGACAATATCAATCCCATTGGTTCAAGGTCCTTGTGGAAGAGGAAGTCCATAAATATATGAGAAGAATACAACTTTCAATTTGAATAGTCTTCTATTGTCCAGGGGGGTATATAATGCCTATAAATACTTCCACCAGAATGGATAGAACTAGGTTAACTGTTTACAGACATACCTTTCCATTCTCTCCGTGCCCCCCCCCCCCCCCGAAGAGCAAGGTTCTTCTAACACTGACCTACTTTACTCCTGTACAATGCTATAGGTGCAGTGATTTTTGTAGCCATGAAGAGAAGAATAAATGAGGAAGACTCGTAGCATCTTTTAGTAGAAACCATTTGGCGGTATGTTCCTTTGTTGGTAGGACATAATGTTGTAACAAATCATGAATAAATATTGACGCTTCTGTAATATTGTAACAGTTATAACCATTTTTAAGTTCCTTTTTTAAGTAGATATTTCTCTCCTGGCTTTGTGTATTGTGAACTTTACAAAACTGGCTTCGGCAGCCCTATTAATTATTCATTTCATAGCAACAATTAAAGCAAATTAAAAATAAAAATCTTCATATTGCAGTTAAGTGTGGGCAACACCAAACTGTGTCAGCTCTATAAGGGCCTGTGGTGTTTCTTTAGTTAAAGGTGCTAGAGGGAGCTCTAACCTTCTTCAAAGGAATAGCATAAGGGACCAATTGCCTAGTGTTTGTATCTGGCCACAGAGCCACAACTGAAAATAAGAGTTGAAGCTCTGCCACAGTAGAAACAGATTTTGTTTATTAGAAATCCATGTTTCTGATATTTTAGGAAACATCGACTAAGGCCATCTACTGGCAACCAAACAGCTTAGTTCTCTCTATATATATCCCACGTTGAATATAATCATGTTTTAGCATGGTGCCTAGGCACAAGTAGGTCCTTGTTAACTTCATAACTTTGCTTCAGTCTTCCAGAGGTACAGATCAAAATTCTCACTCTTTGAGCTAACTCCTTCATTCGCTACTCTCACCATTCCCAATCTTGGCTTCCTTTTCAAGATTACAGCCCTTCTTTCAAATCAGTAACTCAATTCAACTAATAATGTAAGTTCCTACCTTGTTCAAGACATTATGCATTGTTTTAGTTGTCTAAAGACAAAAACCTTGCCTTAAGGAAATTATATTATGAGAAGATTTCAAGGTAATATAGCATCTACATAAGTTTGTAACTTTAAAATATATTTGAAACAGCACAATTTTAAGAAGAAGCTGTTTTGCGTTTGTTTTTTTTTTTTTTTTTAATGGGGAGGCTCAGAAAAGACCGCTTGTAGGAATTGGTCTGGTCCCTGTGAGTCTTAAAGGAAATGAGGAGCTCCAAAAGATGAGGTTGAGATTGCATGCATTTCACTATTTGTAAAAAGTTGTAAAAGGATCAGACAACAGGCCAATTAAGACTAGAATGAAGAAAGTTAGAAAGGAAGCATTAAGAAATAAGACTGGAGACAGGAGGGAGAGAAGGAAGCAGAATTGAGAAGGGCCTTAAATGCCACTATAAGGATTTTATTCTTAAAGTAGTAGGAAGCCATAAAGCTTTTTTTAATAGGAGATGATATTGTCAGATCTGTATCTGATAGTATCAATTTGATGATTATATGGAGGTTAAATTGGAAAGGAAGAAGGCTAGAAGTTTAGCAGCTAATTAAAAGCCCATTAGAGATATAAGGGTTTGAACTGGGGTAGAGACAGTGAGAGAAATGAGGAGGAGGACAAATATGAGGGATGTTGCAGTAATGGAAACTATAGGACTTGGAAACAGATTGAGATAAGAGTTAAGGAAGGATTATTCAAGGATAACACCAAGGCTGAAAATATTCAACACTTTTATCTCCACTCACAGAGCCACCATATGAGTTCAGGTCCTCATCACCTGGATTATTGCAGCAGCTCCGTAATTGATCTCTGCCTCAAATCTCTCCCTACTCCAGTCTGCCTTTTACATAGCTTGCCAAACTCATTTTCCTTAAATGTGGAATTGGTTATGTTAATCTTCTGTTTAATAAACTCTGGTGGCTCTATGTTGTCTTTAAGTTAAAGTATAAACCTCTCTGTTTAGCTTTTAAAACCCTTTACAACTTAGACCCAACCTATCTTTCCAGTTGCATTGAATATTCCTCCCTCATTGTATTCTTTGGTCCACCTAAACCAACTTTCCGTCTCTTCCTCTCCCATAGAATTATCTCCCATCTCTATGCTTCTGCATTTCCCTTTCTTTATCCCTGGAAAACACTCCTTCACTTGGCCTCATAGAATCTCTTTTTAATTTCAATATATGGCTCAAACACTACTTTCAACATGAAACCTCTCATAATTTCTCCCACTCTTAGCCTGCTACTAGGAGTCTCCCTCCCTAACTACTTTGTAATTATTCTGTATCCAGGTGTGTGTGTGTGTGTGTGTGTGTGTGTGTGTATACATACATACATACATACATATACATACACATGTTGTTTCCTTGCCAGAATGAAAATTTCTTGGGAATAGGCCTTGCATTAGAAAATTCTTTGTATTTGTATCTCGTGTATAGCACAATACCTGATACAAAAGAGATTGTTTACAAATGTATGATGATTGGATGATTGAATGATTGGAAGAATAAAGATATTCTCAGCAGAAATGGAAAATATGATACAGGTATTCAGAGAAAGAAATTATTTTTAATTATGGGTACTAGGAAAATTCATGGAGAAATTTGATCTTGAAGAATCCAATCTGATGAAAGTTCTCTACTATATTGAAGACACCATACTAGATGATGTAAATATAAAGACAAAGTTTTTTTAAATATTTCTGCTCTCAAGGAACATGTCTTCTCCTAGGAGTATGCAGTGTGTTAACAGATAATATACTTGAAAATTTGAGGTGGAGGGAAAGAGAATACTAAGAGAATCAGGAAGTTTCCTGTAGTAGGTAGCACATGAGCTGAGACTGGAAGGAAACTATTATCCTGAGGGTCCTAGGTGAGAAGGGAGTGCATTACAGGACTGGTATTAAGACCATGCAGAGGTATGAAGGTAGACAGTGAAGTAGTAATAAGTTGAGAAAGCAGAATGGTCAGCAGATTCTTTTAAAGAACCAGGTTTCTTCATTGTCTCTTAATTATAGCTTTCTATACAATATGATAGGCCCTGTCAATTTCTTTATTGTCAGGAAGGAATATAATGAAACCAACAGCCCCTAAACAGAAAGTTC
This sequence comes from Sarcophilus harrisii, assembly GCF_902635505.1. Lineage (NCBI taxonomy): Eukaryota > Metazoa > Chordata > Mammalia > Dasyuromorphia > Dasyuridae > Sarcophilus > Sarcophilus harrisii. The sequence continues at coordinate 557,460,870 of NC_045427.1, forward strand.
CCCTGACTGATTTCTGTCAGTTGCCACTGCTATAAGAAAATAGAGAAGGAATTTTTTTAGCTAAAACTTAGTCCTTAGAAATCCATGACCTTTTTCTTCTTCCTCTTTTCTCTTGTGGCATTACTTCCTTAATAGTGCTCCTGAAGCATCTCATATCTAAATGATATATTCTAATGAAATATATAGATCAACCTTGTGAAATATACAGCCTTTTTACAACAGGGCCAGCAAATCCTAAAGTACCACTTATGCGTAGTTTTGATAACTAGCATTTACAACCTCGTATTGTTCAATTAGTTTGATCCATGTTTTTTATATTGATGAGTCTTTTCCAACTGTTCTAACTAGCTTTTCCTCCAGTCTTAGCTTTTGGGGTCACTAGTCTTTCTTACTAGTTATAAATAGTACTTAACTATTATCCTTAGACCTATGCCAAGCTCTCTCTTCCTCCCTCTCTTCCACACTCTCTTTCTTCTCTTTTCTATCTTCCTCTCTCTCCCTCTTTCTTTCATCCTTTTCTTTCATCTCACTTGCCTTTAGGTTAAAAATGCTATCCTCAGTCACCTGAAATTTGACTCAGCTGATGTTGCACAGAAATTTCCTGACTAATCCTTGCTCTGTTCTAGGTCCAGAACCAACTCAGCTCCCTTGAGCTAAGCCTACAGCCTTGATCAGCAGGTCATGGGTTCTTTTTTTCTTTCCCAAACCACAGTTCTCTATAGTTCCTCTACAATTACCTAATTTTCTTAACTATTCTGGATGGTACCCAGTCTACCCTGATAGTATGGAGTACATGTTGGCCATACATAATAGCATATTAAAAAAAAATTGTTTTTATTCACTTAGTTTCTACTTTGTGAATTTGGTTTCCAATTTTAATATGCAAACAGACTTTAAACATAAGAAAAGATGGATTTGTCTTCAGAGAAGGGTGCAGTGATCAGGTTCTATGGACAAGCCTGATTTGCCCTAAATTAATGTTTAGGTACTAAAGTACTAATGAATTCTAGGCATTTAGGAAGTGCCCTGCTTCTTAGATGACACCCACCTCTACATGCATTAGCATTAAAATATCTAGTAGGTCTCAAGAAGTCTGTGTGTGTATATACATTTATAAATATAATTGTAAATATTATACATACATGTTATGTGTGTATAAAATCATAGAAGAAAATATGTAAGGTTTCTCATTTTTAAAGACTACCAGGATCTGATGTTAAATTGTGAAGAAATTTTATTTTAAAGCCTTTCTGACAAAATATAAGCCCAGTTCTATGAATAATAGCCAACATATGTTCAGTTTTACAAAGTGCTTTGCCTTCATTATTTCATCTGTTTTATATCTGTTTTTGCCTATCAAGTCAATTTCAGATATTCTTAAGCTAATAAAAAATTATGTTCTTGAGGACCAGAGCCATACTTTGAGGTCTCCAAGATCCATGGAGACATATGGCAGACAGAAGCAGCCTTATGATCTATAGCCATGGCCTTTGACCCAAATGATGTGAGCATCCTTTCATTGTTTCATTCATAGTTTCATTGTACCTGTACGTTCCTCAGGAGATATTGCTCTGACTTGATCCCTTGTGTAGAATTAAGAAAAAAGTAATGGAAAATGAAGTCCTAAGGAGAAGGTAACATTCATTTTGAATGTTGAATTTCTAGAATGTCTTTTATCCAAAGAGCTAAAAGGGTAGAACAGAGACCTTTCAAATATGCAACAAGCTCAACAAACATGAATACTGTGGCGAAGAAGGACTTGGTAATGAGAAAAGATAAGAGTAGGGGAAAAAAAGAGGCACTACATCAATAGGTAAATTAAATATATTGGCCGTTACCCTTTTGGGGATTCTAAATCCTATTGTCACTGCAAGACCATAGGAATGAGGGAGAGGGAACAAAAAGGAAGCATAAAGGCATTTTTGTATATAAACACTGTCTAGTGTTACAGATAGTCTGAATTTCCTTCGGGATTTTGTTTTTGTCCAAACCTGAGATTTTATTGGTGTAGGAAATCCCCAGTGAGAAATCTTACTTTACCAATGCAGAGCAACAAAAATAACAGTATAGTTTTTTGAATCCTAAAATCATTGAACTTTAAAGATAGAAGGGACTTAAAGATAATCCGAGCCAACTCTGTCATTTTTATGTAAAAAGAGATTACTTGACCCATCCAAAGTCATCACAGCCAGTTAGTGACAGAAGAAAAGAAGGAAATATTTATTAAGTGCCTACTGTATTCCAGATACTGTGCTAAGTACTTAACATATATTATCTCATTTGATTTTCATAACTAATTTTTAAGGTAGGTACGGTTAGTACCCCCATTTAAACTAACAGTCAAAGTTAAGTGATTTGCCAAGGATCACTTGTGTGACTAACACACACAGTACTGTGTGAGTAAAATGTTAAAGGTTAGAAACAAGAAGAACGAACCTCTAAGAATCTGTTATGAGTCTGTCTTGTTCCAAAAAAAAAGAAACTGTATAAATTCATATTCATTATTATAAAATAAAGTAACTTGTGCATTGTACTGCCAGAAAAGTATTTGTAGACCTGTTTTTAGTTGAAAGATTGAACTACCACAGGCCTAGGCAAGACCTATACCTTGCTGAAGCAGAAAGTAGTGTTGTAAAGAAGAAACTATCTTCCCAAATCATCTCAGGCTTTGAGAAATAGCAGTATCTCTAGGAAAGGGCTTAATACATCTCCCTAAGCAATAACAGAAACATTTAATTGATTCTTAAATTTTTCTCTGACTCCCTATTTTCTCTTCTCTTCATCTCCCTAATATTATTGGTGAGATTTTATCCTATTATGAAAAAAATTTGAAATGAATCCTGCATTTCTTAGAATTCAGCGTCTTTTCTCCGAAAGACCCAGATCTGCAATCTTGGTCTCATGAAATCCCATAAAAATGATGCCCATGTGGGGAAAATGTAAATAACCTTCAGGCAAAATTACAAGGTAGCAGAGTTTTTCTGCCAATTTTTGAAAGAGGGGTGCTGATGACAGCTGGAATTCGTCTGATTTCTGCCTTTTCTCCTTCTTTGCTGATTCCTAAAATGAGAACAGAAATTCAGAGGGAAGCAAAATGTTGTTCTCCATAGCCTACAGGAAGTTTGTTTCCTAATAAAACCAAGTAAGGTTTATAGAAAAAACTGGAGTAGTGCCCTCAAGATCACCAGTCTGGTCATCTTTCTATTTTTCTTTCTTTCTTACCTACCTCCCAGTTCATTTGTATGTTACAGGAATATATTTTGACAGTAGCTTTAAAGAATTGTCTAAAAATACTGAGATATAAATGTCCCTGCTATTTATTGATATATGCTGAGGGGATCACATTATGAATAGGATCTTCCCTTTTTATTCCTCTTTAGTTATATATAAAGAAATTTCAATCTATTAACCTCTTTCGTATTTTTAAGGGAATACCTTTTTTTTTTTTAATTTTTGTACAACAAAATTTAATGCACCTTTTTTTTCATCAAAATGTTCAGGTAGATTGGTTAAAAATATGGCATCCAAGTAAAGCACAGAACTACTTTATGCTCGAAGTGAGTATGATGATGACTAAATAAGCATGGAGACCAACAAATTGCATTTCTACCACTGTTCTTTTCTTCCTATAATCCCACTAGCAAGCATTTCACCATCACTTTCATCCTTCATATTGAAAATCAATTCAACAGATTTTTTTAACAAAAAAAAAAGATGAGATAATTTAAGCCCTTAGAGAAATTTATTACAGTATATTTGAAATATCTTGTGTGACCATATTTAGTAAGATGACAAACTGAATATCACCAATTGTCAAATATATGATTAAAATAGCATTGTTGTAGACTGTAAGTTGCAAAAAATATCTACAATGGGAGCAGCTAGGTGGCACAGTAGATAGAGTACTAGCCCTGAAGTCAAGAGGACCCCAGTTCAAATCTGCCCTCAGACACTTAACACTTCCTAGCTATGTGATCCTGGACAAGTCACTTAACCCCACTTGCCTCAGCAAGTACACACACACACACACACACACAATGTAAGAAAAAATTTCTTTGGAGATGGCCAGAAATTAATAGTTAAAAAAAAAAAATCCAAAAAAGGAGCAAGCTATAAGACCAGTTTCCTTAAAGGGTCACATAAAAGTATACAAAGTCCTGGAATGTGCTTTTGGAAGGTTCTACTTGGATATATCAATAGATTTGTGATATGTTGTTTTTTTTTTTCTAGCGATTATAGATTACAGACTATATCTTTTCCTTCTAGGTTCTTGTCTAGTCTTCCAGATAGAATCCTTCCAGTAATCTAGGGACCTCCTTCTAGATCTCTAGACTTTGCATGTATATTTGTAAAACATATTGGTTGCCCTTTAGGTATCCCTCACTGTCCCTATATGACCAATGCACCTTTTTTTTTTTTTTTTTTTTTTTTTTTTTTTTTTTTTTTTTTTTTTTTTTTTTTTTTGGGCTGAGGCAGTTGGGGTTAAGTGACTTGCCAGGATCACATAGCTAGGAAATGTTAAGTATCTGAGGGCAGGTTTGAACTCTGGTCTTCCTGACTTCAGGGCTGGTACTCTATCTACTGCGCCACCTAGCTGCCCCTGCACCTATTTTTCTAGTCCTATAGCTCATGTCAACTTTGTACCACCTTCTCTTATAACTCCATCAGATACCTCTATCTTGCTTCAGTTCTAAGCACACCTGTAGCCATACCACATCTGAAAGAATATTAATGGGCCTTTGTTTCAAAGACAAGCTTTGAGACTGCTCAATTAACCAAAGATAATTCAACCTATTCCTCATTTTGACTTCTGTGCTCTTATAATTGTCCATTTGCTATGTCTGTCCAAAATATATTTGCAGATGGATCCAGCTTTATGGATTACCCATACAATTACATTTCATAGTACAGTCAGTAAACATTCTTCATCTTCTTGGTTTTGCATGTGTGCATGGTTAGACCTAAGTTTCTTGAGTGATTATGGATCACATTACAATGCTCTACTGTGTTTTAGGTTCTGTGAAACAGGATAGGAGAGAAGAAAGAACAGGAGTGAGATAAATAATATCATATATAAAGCAGATATCCTCATGTGAGGAAATCCAGGAACCAGGTAAATTGGGAGAAGGGAGGTAGGGAGAGAAGGGACATAGGGTAGAGGCTATTTGAATAAAGCCCCTAAGTAGAAATATAAATGGGGTGTGTGGAGGGGAGTGAGTGTGAGTGTGGTATGTGTAAAATATGATCATTAAACTAAACTACAGATCATTAAACTATACCACAACCATCTTGAAAGAAAAAGAAACTAGGTACATTTGGAAAACATTACAAGTATGTCAAAAAGCATAATAAAGTAATAATGAAGGACTTCAGTTATACATCTTTAAAAGAGTTCTTTATCTCTTTCTTTCTCTGTTTCTTTCTCTCTCTTCCCTCCTTCCCATCATCCCTCCTTACTTCATCCCCTTCCATAATAGCTAATAAATTATTAATTTGCTTTAATAATTTAATCCTTTGAAAGGTAATCAAACTAAGAAATTAATATCAGTTCTGGAAATGGGGAACCTTGAGGAGTAATAGTTTCAAATTTTTAAAAATTTTTAATGGCTTTTTATTTACAAGTTATATGCATGGGTAATTTTACAGTATTGACAATTGCCAAACCTTTCGTTCCAGTTTTTCCCCTCCTTCCCCTAGATGGCAGGATGACCAATACATGTTAAATATGTTAAAGTATAAATTAAATACAAAATAAGTATACGTGTCCAAACCGTTATTTTGCTGTACAAAAAGAATTGGACTCTGAAATATTGTACAATTAGCCTGTGAAGGAAATCAAAAATGCAGGTGGGCAAAAATATAGGGATTGGGAATTCAATGTAATGGTTCTTAGTCATCTCCCAGAGTTCTTTCGCTAGGTGTAGCTGATTCAGTTCATTACTGCTCCATTGGAAGTGATTTGGTTCATCTCATTGCTAAAGATGGCCAGGTCCATCAGAATTGATCATCATATTGTGTTGTTGTTGAAGTATATAATGATCTCTTGGTCCTGCTAATTTCACTCAGCATCAGTTCATGTAAGTATCTCCAGGCCTTTCTGAGATCATCCTGCTGGTCATTTCTTACAGAGCAATAATATTCCATAATATTCATATACCACAATTTATTCAGCTATTCTCCAGTTGATGGGCATCTACTTAGTTTCCAGTTTCTGGCCAAATAGTCTCAATTTTAAGATTTGTGATAAGAGAAAAACAGGGCATAGTCTGACTTGCATCCTAAATTTTAAGAGAGTATATTTCAGAAGGCTGAGGAAAAAAAATAAGTAGAATCTCTATGAGATTCTATGAAATTCTACAGGGGAAGTCAGCCCAGGAGGGAACAATCAATAAGTGCCTGCCAGAAATTAAAAAGTTAAAAATGGAATAGTTACTGCCCTCAAGAAGCTTATATTCTCAGTGGTATAGCCAAGATAGTAGAATAAGACAAGAATTCACCTGTACTCTAACAAATTCATCTACAAACTATAAAATAATGCTTCAAAATGAATCCTAGAGTGGCAGAACCAATAAAAAGATAGAATGAAACCATTTTCCAGTCCAGGACTATTTAGAAGGTCAGCCAGAAAGATCTGTCTTACTTGGATAAAAGGAGACTGCATCTGAGTGTAGACAGTGTCTGGGGAAGCCAGCAGAAGTTCCTAAATCCCAACTCAGGTAAGCAGCTAAGACCCCAGGCCAGCAACACAGTGTGCCGAGTGTGAGGCATCTAGACCCCAGAAAGCAAGTGAGTAGCCAGGGACCTGAGCCCTCCTGCACAAGAAGCATGAGACAGTATTGCTTCATCAAGGAGCAGAGCTTAACTTTAAAAGTCACAAAATAGTCTGGAAAAATGAGCAGAAAAGAATCTGATCATGGAAAGTTACTATGATGACAGGGAAGATCAAAACACAAACTTGAAAGAGGACAACAGTGTTAAATACCTACATTTGAAACCTCAAGGAAAAATGTGAATTGGTCTCAGGTCCAAAAAGAACTCCTGGTGGTCAACTGATCCAACCATTCAGGAGAACAATTTGGAACTATGCCCAAAAGGCTATAAAACTATGTGTTCCCTTTGATTCAGCAGTGGCTCTACTGGATCTTTATCCCAAAAAGGTCTTAAAAGAAATAAAAAAAAAAACGCCCATATGCAAAAATGTTTGTAGCAGCCCTTTTTGTGGGGCAAAGAATTGGAAATTAAGTGAATATCAATTGGGGAATGGGTGAATAAGTTACGGTATATGAATGTAATGTAATAAGAAATGATGAGCAGGCTGATTTCAGAAAAGCCTGGAAAGATTTACATGAACTGATGCTGAGAGGAGCAGAACCAGAAGAATACTGAACACAGTAAGATTATGTGCTGATCAGGTATGTTAGACTTAGCTCTTCTGAGCAATACAATGATCCAAGATAATTCCAATCAACTTGGGATAGAAACTGCCACCTGCATTCAGAAAAACTATGGAGACTGAATGTAGATTGAAGCATACCATTTTCACCTTTATTATTATTAGTTTGTTTGCTTTTTCTTTCTTGTGTTTTTTTTTCCCCTTTTGTTCTGATTTTTCTTTCACAACATGACATATGGAATTATGTTTAGTTTGCTCTTTTTAGGAGGGGAAAAGTAAGGAAAGGAGGGAGAAAAAAATTTGGAATTCAAAATCTTTCAAAAATGAATGTTGATAATGAGATGATTCAGACCAGTTCCAATGGTCTTGTGATGAAGAGAACCATCCATCTACGCCCAGAGGGAATATTGTGGGAACATAGCATTTTCATTCTTTTTCTTGTTGTTTGCTTGCATTTTATTTTCTGGTTTGATTTTATTTTTCTTGTGCAGCAAGATAATTGTATAAGTATGTATGCATATATTGGATTTAACATATATTTCTACCATATAATGGACTACTTGCCGTCTAAGGGAGGAGGTGGGGGAGGGAGGGGAAATTTGAACACAAGGTTTTCCAAGTGTTAATGTTGAAGAAATTAAAAAAAAAAATACATTGAGGAAAAAAAACAAAAAATTTAAAAAGTTATTTTTTAGGTGAAAAAAAATGTTGATGTGCAGAAATATTTGTGACAGTCCTTTTTGTGGTGGCAAGAAACTGGAAACTGAGTGGATGCCCATCAATTGGAGAGTGGCTTAATAAGTTATGATATATGAATATTATGGAATATTATTGTTCTATAAGAAAGGATCAGCAGGATGATTTCAGAAAGACCTGGAGAGACTTACATGAACTGATGGTGAGTGAAATGAGCAGAACTAAGACATCATTGTACACAGCAACGACAAGATTATATGATGATCAGTTCTGATGGACATTGTTCTTTTCAACAATGAGATGATTCAGGCTAGTACCAATGATTTTGTGATGAAGAGAATCATCCACACCCAGAGAGAGGACTATGGAAATTGTGGATCATAGCATAGCATTTTCACTTTTTTCCTTTGTTTGCTTAGATTTATTTTCTTTCTCATTTTTTTCTTTTTTGATTGATTTTTCTTGTGCAGCAAGATAATTGTATAAATATGTATGCAGTTTTTGGATTTGACATATATTTTTACCATATTTAATACATATTGTATTACTTGCCATCTAGGGGAATGGGGTTGAGGGGAGGAGAAAAGTTGTAACACAAAGTTTTGCAAAGATCAGTGTTGAAAAATTATCCATGCATATGTTTTTTAAAATAAAAAGCTTTAATAAAAAAATATTGAAAGCTATCTTTACATGTGATTGGACAAATAAAATACTATTGATTTAAGATGAAGAAAAAATAACTCCTGGAAGCACTCAAAAAGGATTTTAAAAATAAGAGAGGAAGAGGAAAACATGGGAAAATTAGAGTGGTGCAAGAAAATCATGGGGAAAAAAATCAACAACTTAGTAAAGGAAGCACAAAAAATGGAAAAGATGTACAGAAAGTCATTAAAAAAGAAACAGCTCACTAAAAAAGTAGAATTGGCTAAATAGAAAATTCATTGAAGATGGAAAATTATGAAGTAAAACTGGTCAAATGGAAAAAGGAGATACAAAAGCTAACTGAATAAAATTTTTAAAAATTAGAATTGGACAACCAGAAACTAGTGACTCTATGAGACATTAAAAATCAAAATTTAAAGGATGAAAAAAATAGAAGAAAATGTGAAATATTTCACTGAAAAAATAGCTAACCTGGAAAATAGATCGAGGAAGGTTAATTTAAAAATTATTGGACTATCTTAAAGTCATAATCAAAAAAGAGCCCCAGTATCATCTTTCAAGAAATTATCCACTTATAGAATATTATTATTCTTTAAGAAATGATCAGCAGGATGATTTCAAAGAGGGCTTGAGAGACTTACATGAATGCTAAGTGAAATGAGCAGAACGAGAAGATCATTGTACACAGCAAAAAGATGATTATATGATGATCAATTCTGATGACATGGCTCTTTTCAACAATGAGATGATTGAGGCCAGTTCCAATGATCTTGTGATGAAAGAGTCATCTATACCCAGAAAGAGAACTGTGGGAACTGAGTATGGATCACAGCATAGCATCTTCATTCTTTTTGTTGTTGTTTGCTTGAATTTTATTTTTTCATTTTTTCCTTTTTGATCTGATTTTTCTTGTGCAGCAAGATAATTGTATAATATGTATGCATATATTGAATTTAACATATATTTTTACCATATTTAACATATATTGGATTTTTTGCCCTCTTGGGAGAGGGTAGGGAAAGGGGGGAAGGAATGGAACATAAGGTTTTGCAAGGATCAGTATTGAAAAATTATCCATGCATATGCTTTGAAAATAAAAAGCTCTCGTAAAAAAGAAAAAGAAAAGAAATTATCCAGGACAACTGTCCTGATATCCTGAAACCAGAGGGTAAAATAGAAATTGAAAGAATCCACTAATCACCTCCTGAAAGAGATCCCAAAATGAAAACTTACAGGAATATCATAGACAGAATTCCCAGCTGTCCCAACTGATATTTAGCAGTCAGAAAGAAACAATTCAAGTATAGTGGAAATATAGTCAGAATCATACAAGATTTATTAACTTTTACATTAAAAATTAGAAGGCTAGGAATATGATGTTCCAGAAGGCAATAGAGCTAGGAGTAAAAGCAAGAATCACCTACCCAGTGAAACTTAGAATAATACTTCTGCAGGAAAAGACCAGAACTGAACAGAAAATATAGTTTTCAAATATAAGACTCGAGAGGTATAAAAAGGTAAACAAGAAAGAGAAATTATACAAAAAGTTACACTGTTCACATTCCTATATGGGAATATGATCATTTTAATTCTTAAAAACTGAATTACTATTAGGTCAGATAGAAGGAGTACATATATACAAACTTTGATGGGATGACCACCCACCCCAAAAAAGAAGCAGTTTTCTTTCTTTCAGAGACAGTCTGAACACAAATAAACCTATATGTAATGTATGCAAGATATATACAAGATGGTTTTTTGAGAGTAAGGGTATTTCAGCTGAAGGGAGGATAGGAAAATAGTCATGTAGTAAAAGATAGTATGAAGTAGTAGTAAAGAAAATAAGGAATTTTAACAGGTGGAATTGTGGTCATGAATTTTAGGCATGAGAGGCAGCTAGTACAAAGGCACAAGTGGGAGATGAAGTATAATGTATGACACACAGCAAGAAGGCCAATTCAGCTATTTGGAGTATGGGAAGGAATAATGTATGAAGTTGGAAAGTTAAGGTAGATCCAGATTGTTAAGGACTTTACAAGGCAAAGGGAGAAGTTTGTTTATATTTGATTTTAAAGACAGTTAAGGAATATTGGAGTTTGAGCAGATAAGAGATCTGATCAGAGTTGGGACTTTTCAGAAATCACTTTGATAGCTGTGGTTAGGATAGATTACAGAAGGGAAAAACTGGAAATAGGAAGAGCTTTTAGGAAGCTATTACCCCATAATCCACATGAGAGATAATAGGAGCTGAGACTTGATCAAAGGCAAGGTGAGTGGATAAAAGAGTAAGAATGCAAGAGATATAGTGAAGATAGAATCTCTTGAACAACATTCTGAAGTCACAATTCTGAGCAGTAAAAGTAGTGGTCTGAAATGGACAGGGTAGGTACCAGGGAACTTCACTCATCAACCAACCTAGTTTTTGTTGTTGTTATTATTTTAAGACACATCCCGAAGTTAGAAATGAGAGCAGCGTTATTAACAAAAGTATGATGTGGTCCTGGAAAAATCGTTTCAGGAGCACTAAAATACAAAGTCAATTGAGGCTAGCAAAAAATCAAAACAAAACAAAAACCTAGAGATAACAAAAGGCATTTATTAATTTGTGGGAAAGAGGATCAAAGAAAAAATAAGGGGAGATCATAGATACCAGAGAGAAGATAAAGTTGTTCAACTCTTGTTCTGCTTCTGTTTCCTCTTTCAAGGTGAATAATCTTTGTATTGGAACAGAAATGGTTATTTGGGATTTCATACTCATATAAGTAGGCAATTATTTAGAGAATATGTAGCACCTGGCTTAATTCTTAGATTTTATTTTGTTTCCCCTAACTCATCTTCCTTCAAGATCATATCACCTTTGAAACTCATACCTCCTTGGTACTTTCTGGCTCTGGAACTTTTCCTTGTGATTGGAGAGAATAGAGGGTGGATATCAGAGATGGTCACTCAGTTCCTCCATTAATGAAGAAGCCCAGTGTATCCATTTCATTTCCCACTTGGCTGAAGATCTTTATTATTTCCCCCTCTCCTCCCTTTACCTCCCATCAGGTACCCTTTCTTTACCTACCTCCAAACCCCTGTTTGTCAGCCTTTTTTTTTTTTTTTTTTTTTTAAGCATTGTCTTCCCCCATTCTAGGGAAGGGGCTCTCTTTTCCCTTTCTTTGTATCTTTAGTGCTTAGCACAGTTCCTGGCATATAGTTGGTGCTTAATAATTTTATGGGCTTACTGATTTATTGACCATCCCTGAAAGAGTTCAACTCTCTAAACTCTGGTAAATTCATCCCAGGATGCCAAGTATAATTTCCAAACCACTGCCATTTCTCTGAAAGATCATGGAGGAGGAGCCTTGCAGAAGGACATGTGTCACAGTTTTTAAAATGGCAAGAGAATAAAGCCTATAAACTATATGTTCTTACTCTTGACTTTAATTTCTTGCAAAAAATTTTATTTTAATAGTATTTTTTCAAGCATATGCAAAGATAGTTTTCAACATTCACCACTGCAAAACCTTGTTAACAGATTTTTTTTCTTCCTTATTCCCCCCCTCTTCTAGACAGCAAGCAATCCAATATACGTTAAACATGTGCAATTCTTTCAAACATATTTCCATGTTTGTCATGCTGCACAAGAAAAATCAGATCAAAAGGGGAAAAAATAAGAAAGGAAAAAAAAAAAAACAAGCAAACTACAACAGAGGTGAAAATATATGTTTTGATCCACATTCAGTCCCCATAGTTCTCTTTCTGGATGTAAAAATAAGCAAACAACAACAAAGGTGAAAATATATATATTCTGATTCAGTCTCCATAGTTCTCTTTCTGGATGTAGATGGTACTTTTCACCTGAAGTCTGTTGGAATTGCAAAATATTTTTTAAAGATGGTTAGTTAATATCCAGAAAAGGAAATAAGAATCACAGCTATCCAACCTGAATTCATCAAGAACAGAACATGATAAATTAATTTTGCTTCCTTTTTTTGACACTATTACTAGATTTCTAAACCAGTGAGAGCTGGAGTTTTACTCCACCTGGGCAAATTGTTTGACTGTCTCTAATGCTATTGTGAAAAATATGAAAAAATATGGGCTAGATAATAGTAAGGAAAAAAAATTTATTAAATGTCCAGACCCAAAGAGAAATAATCATTTATGCTTAACTATCATCTTGGAAGAAGATCACTAATGAAATATTCCAGGGATTTATGCTTAACCCTACACTCTTCAATATTTTTACTATTGATTGGGATTAAACAGCATCCTCTGTGACCCTGGACAAGTCAATTAACTCTATTTGATTCAATTCTCTCATCGTAAAATGAGCTAGAAAAGGAATTTGCAAACCATTCTAGTATCTCTGCCAAGAAAATTCCAGAAAGAGTCACAGTCGGACATGACTGGAAAAAAAAAAATCCAAAGACAGTATACTTATCAAATCTGCAAATGAGACAAAACTGAAAGGGCTAGCTAATATATTGGCGCTATTAAAATTCTTTTTAATAGGGATAAATAGAAAGTCTTTTACTTGGGCTAAAAAAAAAAAAAACTTCACAAACATGAAATGAGGGATGTATATTTAGCCACCATTTTGCCCAAAGATCTAGAGGGTTCAGTGGAACACAAGGTTAAATATGAATCACCTGTGCCAAGAAAGCTTGTTTTTAGTCTGCATTAAGAGGTAGCATGTTCAGGACTAATAAACAGGTTTGCTGATCTCTGTGCTGGTCAGACCATGTATGGAATATCATGTTACCTTTGAGCATCATTTATTTAAAACAAATGTTGATAAACTATAGAGTCTGGAAGACAGTGACAAGCATGATGAAATTCCTTGAGATGGTGCTGTACATGAAGGTCATTAGAACAAGTTGGGGATATTTATCCTAAAGAGGAGAACCAGAGACAGACTCTGACAGTTGTCTTCAATTATTTCAAAGACCATCATATAGAAGAAAGAATGGGTTTGTTTTGCTTATCCTTTGAAGGTAGGATTGTAGAATCCTTCAGCAGAATTTGAAAAGTGGCAGACTTAAATTTGATGTTAAGAAAATTATCACTATTTGTGGGAAGTATTAGACTCCTCACAATACCATTAGCAAAGTTGAGGTTACCACTTGTGGATAATATTATAGAGTGGATTATGGTGAAAAGGGGAGTAATTAACTCCATCACAATGATCGAACTAGGCGACTTAGAATTCTGTGATAACTTCTACCAGGATAACATTGAACATTGTCTTCAATGTCAGCAATGTTCTTTAGGGGAGCTCTCTTAGCTTATTAGTAAAAGTTTTAGTCATTGGGCATCTGTACTATATTCCAGTCATTAACTTGAAAAGAAAAGCACAAGTTTTATTCCAGAAAAATCTGTAAAGTCAGTAGCATCAAGTACATTGGGGGTTTTAGTCTCAACCCATACTAAGTTGTGTGGATTTGAGCAAGTTATTTTGATCTCTACTTCTAAAAAACATGCTGTATCCAAACCAAGTTTTTCCTGGATAAATTAAGAAAATAATTACCTAAGAATTCCAGAGAGAAATGACTTTAGTCCCTTGATGTTCCAAGGGTTATTAAAGTTTTACCTGCAGATAACCAAGACTTCAGAAGTCACAAGTCATTTACTTCATTCAGTGCAGCTCAGAGTCCTGTGTTGCCTGCCTCAAAGGATTATTTCCTGCCGCATTTAACATGCATTAACAAGCATTTGGAAAGAGCTGAATTTCTTTAAGAAAGCTGAGTTGGCTTCTTGAAACACCAATCCAAATCTTCTCTTTCCTAATCCTGGTTTTAGATGTACTTTCCAAAGCTTTCTTCAATGATCAAGTTCTACCTAGGTGTTAAAATTCCTTAATGGGTTATCTTCTTGTTTTTAATGAGAATCAGCAGGGCAAGAAGGAGGAAAAACTTTTTTTCATTATACATAAATATAATTTTTTTTATTTTTCCATATTATCAAGTTCTGCTGAATAAAAATGGTTCAACAAGGTTTTTATACTTTCCTCTGGCAACCAAAGATTCCTTCACTATTATTTACAGGAGAAGTAAACTTCATAAAGCTAAAAACAAAGGGAGGATATAGTGGGAGAGATAAAACTCTTACTTTAAACTTTCTCCCATCACAGAAATTTTATTTTAGTAATATTAACATCATTTAACATCCAGATGAGCAACCTCTATCAGAGAAAGTTATACAGAAAGAGCAACCAGATTCTGGACAATTAAACTTTATTAGCCCGCCTAAAACATTAAGTAGTGGTTTAAGAAAATAGTTTTTCATCTCCTCTCCCTTTTGATGTTTATTGTTTAGCAGTGTGGGAGAGGAACTGTTTGTCCAACAAGCATTACTGCTGTTCCATTTAAATAAGGTGATCTTAGTAACATTAAGCCCCTTATATACTCATGTTTTCTTTCTTTTTATCCTCTTGGGACTCAGACTTGTCATAGACTGTAAGTATAGTCATCTTAACATGTAATCCTGATTCTCCAGAATCAGCTTCTGGCTTTCTACAAGAAATGTTAATAATATTGCATGTTATAATGAAGTTGATGTCATTGAAAGAAAACTCTAAAGAGAAAGAAAATTAGTCGTTTTTAATACTTTTTTTTTCCTTTTGTCAGTAACCTTGGGTCATATCCAGTCAAGCTGAATTTAGACCATTTGTGCCTAAGATGTGACATTCATTTGACAATTACAAAATAAACTGCTTTAGCTTTGATGTGTTGATTTAACTGCCATATTGTATGCCTCTGCAACCATAGTGTGATTCATGATTCACAAGTGAATGGGGTAATCATGAAAGCTGCTGCAGTACACTTGCTGGCCAAGAAAGCTAAGACCCCCATCTCATTCTAGCTTTCACTGATTACGGTACAATCTTTCAGTGGTGGGCCTGGGTTATTCAATTTGCGCTTGCTTTTTTTTTTTTTTTTTTTTTTTTTTTTTTGCAACAGTTTTTTACATTTATTTTTCAATAACAAGTAATTTATTCTATCTTTTCCACTACCTTCTCCTCTTTTTCTCAAAGAAACATGAGCAAAAATTTTTGAATACCTAAAAAAAAAAACAGTCCCATAGTCTAATAAAAGGCCAATATTATCCCATCTTTTCCTCTCCCCTCATAATTTTCACGTTTTAAGTTCATTACTTTTCAGTCAAGAGGTAAATAATGTTTCATCTTCATTCTTTTGACCTTATGTCTTATCATTAAGTTGATCAAAATTCTAAAACTTTCAAAGTTCTTTTTTCTCTATATTGTTATATTTATATAAATTGTTCTCTTCTGCTCACATTGTTCTGTATCAGTTAGTAAAGATCTTCTTAACTTTTTCTATCAATGCCATCATTGCTTGTGACATAATAATATTATATGTTAATCTACTTAGCTATTTCACAATAGAACACAGACACAACCCCAATTTCCAGTTTTTATTTACATGAAAAGAGTTGCTATAAATTTTTTCATACAGATAGCTTATTTCTTCCTCTCATTTTTGGGGGGAACTATTTAGACCTCATAGTGATATAATAGTATAGTTGATTCAAAGTATACACAGTTTGGTAACTCTCTAAGCATAGTTCCAAATTGCTTTCCAGAATGGATACACTAATTTATAGTTTACCGATAGTGCACTAGTATACCTGTTTTCCAGTAACCCTCCAACATCTGTGGTTTTCTTCTCGTCATTTTTGCCTGTCTTATAGGTATGGGGGTGGGGGGAAGAAAGGGAAGGAAAACCTCATTTGTATTTCTCAAATTATTAGTAATTTAGAGCATATTTTCATGGAATTGTTAATATCTTGAATTTCTTCCTTTGAAAATTTCCCATTCTCATAATCAGAAAAAAACTTGTTGCAAAGAGGTATTATCCCCTTTCAATTAATTTTTTCCCTTCTAATTTTACATTAAATTTTTGGGGAAAAAATTTTTTTTTAGTTTTAGATAATCAGAATTGTCCATTTTATCTTGATCTTCTCTACCACTTGTTTATTCATGAATACTTTCCTATCCATTGATCTGAAATATAATGTCTAATCTTGTTTCTCTATTTAACTGTTTTTGTTTATACAACTATTTATGTATTTCATGTATCTGTTTGGTGCTTATCTTGGTGAATGGTGTGAAGTGTTGATCTAAACCTAATTTCTGCCAAACTATTGTCTGGCATGTTTTTTCCTAGCATATTTTTAAACAAAAAGTAAGTCCTTAATGTGGAAATATGTTTTACATGATTGCACATGTATAAGCTATATCACATTACTTGTTGTCTTGTGAAGGAGGGAGGGAGAAAAATTTGGAGCTCCAAGTCTTGATGTTGAAAATTACGTCTTTACATGTAATTGGGAAAAAAAATACTATTAAATACTTTTTTGGGGGGAAAAAAGAATATTAATGGCATATATATCATGTTGAAACTTATATTGACTTAATTACCCATTGTTCCCAGCCCTGCTTATTAAGCAGTGTTGGGGGAGGCTGTAGTGGGGAAGGAGATACCTATCACCTGCTTTTTGTTATGTACCTATACCTACAAATTGTCACTTTGTCACATTTAGGAAGAACTTCTGAGATGCAATGGCCCATCTCTAATGGCCCCAATGCTAAGGTGGACCTATCTGAATTGTCTTAGAACTGTCCCCACTTTGAAGCCATTGCTGATTTCCAGTGATCATTCCTTCAATGTATTGCTGACGTGATATACTTATTATAAAATCCTTTTAATTCTCAAAAAGGGATAATAACGTATTGCCAAAATGTTTGTGGCAGCCCTGTTTGTAGTGGCTAGAAACTGGAAAATGAATGGATGCCCATCAATTGGTGAATGATTGGGTAAATTGTGGTATATGAATGTTAAAGAATATTATTGTTCTGTGAGAAATGACTAACAAGATGAATACAGAGAGGCTTGGAGAGACTTACATGAACTGATGCTAAATGAAATGAGCAGAACTAGGAGATCATTATATACTTCAACAACGATACTGTATGAGGATGTATTCTGATGGATTTCTTCAACAAAGAGAAGATCTAATTCAGTTCCAATTGATCAGTGATGGACTGAAGCAGCTACACCCAGAGAAAGAGCACTGGGAAATGAATATAAACTGTTTGCATTTTTGTTTTTCTCAATTTTCTTATTTTTACCTTCTGAATCCAATTCTTCCTGTGCAACAAGAGAACTGTTCAGTTCTCCACACATATATTGTATCTAGGATATACTATGACATATTTAACATGTATAGGACTGCTTGCCATCTGGGGGAGAGGGAAATATACATGTAGAATGCAAAGGAATGCGCTCTGGCTTTTCCATTCTCTGACCTATAAGTTAAAAAATGGTGGCCCACTAATGTCTTTTGTTTTTTTTCTTAGGTGCCAACATTATCCTTAAATCATTTCAATCTACATGGTATAGTATCTAACGAACATAAGGCCCTTGAATCCCTGTCATATTTTTGCTCATTCCAAACAGCTAGGTTACCTTTTTCTAGGCTAGTGGCCTAAGAGCCTTCCACTCTTAGATTTAATATTTATGTAGAGTAAGCAAACCTGAAAATTTAGAGCCTTATCAGCAAAGTTATTTTAGGGTTCTTATATTCCATAAATACTCAGAAGGGGTCTTTATTAAGCAAAACACTCTACTATTTTTCATTTCTAGTGAGGTTAAACTTTTTTGTTTATAGTTACTATTATATTTTCTGTCCTTGTATGCCATTCACCATAAAGAGCATAAAACTTAAGTTTCCTGGTTAGAATGGTATATAGATGGATACCAGACTAGGATACCAGTTCTACCTCAATTAAAATTTAAATTCCTGCATCCATATATGCACTTAACAAAAAGACTGCTGTTACAACCCTTTGGAATGGGTAATTTGAATAGGAAAAGTGAAACAGGATTTCAGAGTAAGTATTCTTGGCAGCCTGATACTTTTCTGAATAGAGAAGGGCACTGAAAGGGTTAAATAGTATAGTCAGTGAATGATTTTCTAGCCCTGGGGGTTTTTTGAGATGCCAGAGATCTAGGAATACTACAGTTAATTGAATTCTTCAGACATGGACTCATAGTCTTTGGAAAATCTCAGTGCTGCAAAAATTCTCTCCTGCGTTGACTCCAGTGATAGCTTTTACAAAGGCTTAAAAGTTCAGGATCTTTTTTTTTTCTCCTTTAAGGCGTTTATCACTTAACTTTATCACTTGCTGGAATATTTTATAAATGCTAAATCAAAGCATTTTAAAAATTTACACCTAAACATGACTTAATAATTTGTTACTTTTCAATTTTTGCTTCCCTACTCTTCCATGTAGATTTCACTGAGGTTTTCTTCGTTTTTTTCTTCTTGTGAGCAAAGTTTGAACAGTACGCAGCAAGTTAACTGCCTGGAGTCTTTTAAATATAAGTAACACGCACCCAGTAATAAGCTGTCGGTTGTTTTTTTGCTGCCTGCAAAGAAACATAAACACAGCGCTCATTTCTGGCAGGTTTTTACTGTCAGAGTTTCTCCTATTATATTTATCTTACAATTTGCCAGGGGGTGAAGTTATTAAGTTTTAGCAGCAGCCATCGATCAAGTTCACAAGTTAACACGATAAAGGCTCTGTGCCGCTCCGATCCGGGGAAATGATGATCCTCACTCGGTAATTAACTAAATGAGAAAGTTAAATCTTACTTGAGAGCTGGGAGAGATGAAAGAGAGGTGTTTGTCAGTTTCTCAGTGGAAATTAGAAGCAGTTTTCTGCAATTCCCTAAGCTGCTGCTCTGTCATATTTTACATAAGCACTGGGAAAACGTCTTGTAATTAGTGCTGTCATGGAGGATTTTTTTTTTGCTGAAGGATGTTGGAATAATTCATTAGATTATCAAGAAAGGCTTGTGTCCTGAAATGATTAGCACAGTGAAATTTAAACCATTAACGATAACAAGTTTAGAGCTTGCTGCAGTGCAGAGGCACCCGGGGTATGTCTGTGCCTATTTCAATCATTTCTTATAATTAAACATTATGTCCTTTTTTTTTTTCTCCCTTCACTAGGACCCATCCAAAAATCCTTTTAAGGTAGCACTGTCTAGATCAGTGAGTTTACCAGCCTTGGAGGTGTGAGTAGTTAGTAGCTATAATAATGCAGCAGTAAATTAAACCACTGTGAGTTTTTTAGTTTAGAACAAAAGAACCTATCACCCTGGAAGCTATAAAGTTGCATGAGAGAACCTACTAAGGAAATAATTGGCTTTCCTTTGAAACTTAAAAATTTTTAGATGCCTGTCCTATATACCTTTGGCTATCACAAAACCCAATAAAGAATCCAAATGATGGCATTATTTTAATTTTTTTTAATTATAAGATTTTCCTTATAATGAATCAACAGGAAAAAGATATGTGAAAGACTTTTCTAGCATTTATCATCTTTAATGATTTCATATTAGGGCAGTTGTATGTTTTCTGATATTTTTTGTTTTTAAAAAGTAGAAAGAAATCAAACTTTCCTGGTTGATTCCTGAAAATTACTCAAGATGTTAATTTAATGTGAACATTTCTTTTTCTGATGCCTCCCTGTCTTCTATACTTATTAATCAGATTTGACATGCTTATGAGTTTACCTAATATATAATCATCTGTTGTAGGAGCTGTTAAAATATTAATGGAGTAATCTCACAAAGAAAACTAATATACATGTCTAGAAACCTGTACCAGTTTCCTCAACATTTCTCTTCTCTAACAACTGCTGTTTGGGTGGTAAAAGAATAATTAAATTACTCCTTTAGACTCTCACTTCATTTTTAATTACTTAAAGTTGTGAATATTAAAGGGCATAAACCCACTTTTAGGTCATTGTCCTTTCTTCTGCATAATCAGTCTAATTCAGCCTTTTGTCTTAACCTTCCAGTCTTTCTTTATAGATCTTATAAGAGGATGGCCTAGGAATTTATATTCCCCTACAATTTCAAGATCTTTTTAAGATAAACTGTATCTAGTCAATATTCCCTCTGTTCTATATTTGTTGATTTTTCAGCCCAAAGATTTTACTGTTACCTTTATTAAATTACATCTTATTAATTTCAGCTCAATGTTGTAGCTAGTTCCTACCATTTTGTATCCTGACTTTGTCATCCAGTGGGGTAGTTGTCTCTCCTAGCTTTATGTCATCTGCAAATTTGATCAAAATGTCATACATACATTATGAAGTTTGACTCTTTCTCAGTCCTTACTTTCTATCTAGCCTTGTACTGAAAAAACCAGAATTATGATTACTAAACCACTATAATTAATTTGGTTAGTTGATTTTTCAGTCAAAATCTGGACTTGTGTTTTTCCATAGCTATAGAAGAACTCTTGGTGAGGAAACTATCAGTGGAGATCAGCATCTGTTCTGAAACTTTGAAAGAGTTGCCTGGGAAACTGAGAGGTTAAATAACTTGCCCAAACTCAAACCACATATATCACAAGCAAAATTTGAATCTTGGTCTTCCCATGAGCAGCTTTCTGTCTACTCAGCTATGTTGCCTGTTAATATGATTGATTTTTTTGAAAGATTATAAAGATTGAGAGAGATACCAAAGAACTGAAGAAGAACAAGTATTGTTCCAAGTTTGATCAAGACTGGAGTCTACAAACTATTGGCTATTGAGATTGACTTCAATTTCTGGTAGATTTCCAGAAAATATCCAAGAATAGTGAAAACCTGGAAGAAGAAGTAGTATACAAACTGCTTCATCAACAAATTATGAAAAACTAATGTAATTTTAAAAAACATTAGTAGAAGTCTGGAGTAGCTCATTCCAAGCATATTAGAATATGTTGGCCTTGGGCTTGGCCTTGTGCTCTTTGTAATTTTTGCCGAAATAACTTAGAAAAAGAAATAGGTCCATCAGTCAATCAGCAGCCCCCAAGACATCCTTTTCAAAACTGTAGTCAAACCAAAGCCAGGAGAATCAGCTAATGTTTTGTATAATAGGATCTAAAAAGATCTGAACAAGCCACACTGTTGGGCTAAATCCAATAAGATGATATTTAACGGGGGCAAATGTAAAATCTTACATTTGGATTCAAATAATCTACTTCATAAATAGCAAATGAAGAAGTCGTGAGAATACAACCATCTGTAAAATATCTTGTGATTCTACTAAAATAGCAGCTCAGTATCAAGAGTTACATTAACAAGGCCATCAAAAAAAGCTAACTTGTTCTTACTCTTCATTAAAAGGCATTATTTCCAACATCAGGCAGATGATAGTCCTACTTCACTATGTGCTGTCAGACCGCATCTTAGGTACTATTTTTAGCTCTGGGCACCACAGCTTGGGAAGGACATTGATAAACTGAATTGTGTCCAATAGAGAGCAACTAGGAAATAAAGGGTCTCAAGATCATGGTATATGATGGGGTAAAGAAACTGAAAACATTTTACCCAAAGAAGTAAAGATTTAGGGAAAGACACAGAATTATAGGATCATAGGTCTAGAACTTTAAAAATCATTTAGTCTATCCCCTCCATTTTGCAAATGAGGATACTGAAATCCAGAATAAGGTAGTGTTGTTATAGAAAAATTAGAATTCTTTTGCATTAAGATCTGTGCATGGATGTTTCCAAGAAGCAAAACTAAAGTTAAATGTATGGGGAAAAATCCTAACCATGAAGTATCCAAAAATAATGTTGGAGAAGTAAAGCTTTCCTCCTTATTTTAGATTTTTAGGCAAAAACAGAATGACCAAAGAAGATTCTTGTCTAGTTCCTGAGTGGCACAGACAGCATCTTAAGCCCCTTTAAATTCCAGAGCTATGATTCTGTGCTAGGAAAGTACTTTATAAACTATAAAATGCTGGCATACAAATATGAAATATTTATTCAAAATTTAACAAATATTGAATGAGTTCTGTTCTGTAGAAGGTACCATTACCTATTTTTATTTTTATTATTCCACTTTGCAAACAAACTACTGTATCATAGGCTCCTGAATTAAATTATGATCTTGGATATAACATCATGCATTAATTATTCTTTTATGCCTTTCACTTTTCTGAATTTTTCCTCTGTATAGTAGTTGGTCATTATGTGTTTTAATGATTAAATGACATTTATTCATCCCTGATTCCCCCATCCTGAGTCTATTATTTCCTATCTGTTTGACCTTGTAAAGCTTCAGTTTCTTTATTTGTCAGATGTGGAACTTGATAAACATTAAAATCCTTCCTGTTCCAAAGTGTATGTTACTGTAAATTCACAAAATCAGCATACTTCTTTAACAGTGGTAGAAGGGTACTGTAGTCACAATCCAAACCAGTTTCTCCTTACAATAGCAGAGCTACAGCTAGAAGAAACTCTTTGGTCATTTTGAAAGTGATGTATGTAATAATATATTAACCCTTGAATACTGCTTTATCCAGAGCAGCAATCAGCAAACTATGACCAAATGGCCAAATGCAGGATGGTTTTGTAAGCCATTGAACTAAAAATGTTTTTTACATTTTCAAATAAAATTTCACTGTATTTTAAAATGTAAAAATCATTCTTAGTTTACTGATTGTACAAAAAAAGACTGCTGGTGGGCTTTGACCTTCTGCTATTTGCCAACCCCTGATCTCGAGGACAGTTCTATAATTATTTAGCTTCCAGTTTGTTTACTTCATCTGACATGTGGTGGTGGGTTTTGTTTTTTTTTTTTTTTTTATAAAGCTACATATTGATTTTTAAGAAAAGAGGAGGAGGAGGAGGAGGAGAAGAAGAAGATGATATGTTGTAGAAGGGAGGAAGGGTTGACAGCCAGAGCAGATAGTTACTGTTACTATTAAGCTGAGGCAGTTTGTCAGCTTTCCTGGGGACTTCCACACAAGTGGTTGAGTCATCAGGCTTTTTCTGGGGAAACCAAATCAATTCTACCACCTCTGGTAACCATTACCCTCTCACACACGCAATCTAATATACAGCCTGTTGGTTTCTTAATAACTGAACTTTTTCATTTTGCCCTAGTGGGTTTTCAGAAATCCTCAAATTGAAATTTGGGGATTTTATTTTTTAACTGTAGACCAAGCTTTTTTACTATATTTACTTTATGTATTTAAGAAAAACTGTATCAGGGAATATTATAGATCTTTTACTACCAGAAATCTTTACACAAGTGCAACTTCTACTTGAAAATGAAATGAGCCATTCTTGTTGGATATAAATAAATAACATGGCATATTATACAATGAGTGATAATGAATCAGTGTTCAAAACAGTATAGCCTTTCTGTTTTGTTTACTGGTCTGCTTGATCATGTTTAGGGTCAATTAATTTGCAGTGGTCAATAAGTTTGGTTCTAAGGAATGCACATCATATAGTCTTACAGGGTATATATCCAGTCCTGAGGATGTGATGACTATAGGTCTAGTGAAAGGAATAGTTAGGAAATTAATAACTTCTTCAGTTAATTCATTTTCAGAAACTAATTGTTGATTTGTTTGTGTCATGCTTGAACAAGGATGAATATTGGAGAAAATGTGAGAAAACTGAGGCACTAATACATTGTTGATGGAGTTGTGAAGTAATCCAACCATTCTGGAGAAAAATTTGGAACTATGCCCAAAGGACTATTAAACTGTGCATACCCTTTGATCCAACAGTATTTTTACTGGGCTGATGATATAAAGAGATCATAAAAAAAGGAAAGGAATCCACATGTGCAAAAATGTTTGTAGCAGCCCTTTTTGTAGTGGCAAGAAACTGGAAATTGAGTGGATGCCCATCAGTTGGAGAATAGTTTAATAAATTATGGTATATGAATGTTATGGAATATTATTGTTCTGTAAGAAATGACCAGCAGGATGATTTTAGAGAGGCCTGGAGAGACTTAAAGGAACTGATGCTAAATGAAATGAGCAGAAGCAGAAGATCATTGTGTATGGCAACAACAAGATTATATGATGATCAAGTTCTGATAGATGTGGCTCTTTTTAACAATGAGATGATTCAGACCATTTCCAATGATCTTGTGATGAAGAGAACCATCTACATCCAGAGAGAGGACTGTGGGAACTGAGTATAGTTCACAACATAGTACTTTCACTCATTTTGTTGTGGTTTGCTTGCATTTTATTTTCTTTCTCATTTTTTTTCTTTTTGATTTGATTTTTCTTGTGTGGCAAGGTAATTGTATAAATATGTATGCATACATAGAATTAGTTGCTATCTAGAGGAGGGGATGAGGGGAAGAGGGGAAAAATTGGAGCACAAAGTTTTGCAAGGGTTAATGTTGAAAAATTATCCATGCATATCTTTTGAAAATTAAAAAGTAGGGGGCAGCTAGGTGGCGCAGTGGATAGAGCCTTGAAGTCAGGAGGACCCAAGTTCAAATGTAGCTTCAGACACATAACACTTCCTAGCTGTGTGACCTTGAACAAGTCACTTACACCCAATTGTCTCAGCAAAAAAAAAAAAGAAAGAAAGAAAGAAAAAAGAAAATTAGAAAGCTTTAATTTAAAAAAAGGAAAGGAAAGGAAAGGAAAAGTGTCATGCTTTGGCTTTGTTCATCATAGGTAAATGTATAGCCTGAACTTATTTCCCTATTGTTACATTTGTGCAAGCTTGTAAAATCCCAAAGCTGTTTCATTTGTTAATGATACTGATAGCTGATAATCAAGGTGTAATCCCAGAGGTAAACAAAACAAAACACACACACAAAAAAAACTAATTTGAAGTATAAACAGCATAATTCTTAAGTTGGCAATTTGTTACTAACATTCACTATGCTTAAATGGTTTTGATCAAGCAGTTGTGAATTCTAGATTGTAACAAATAGCAATTCTATCCATTCTATCTTTTAAAAAACAAAAGGCATAGATATAAAGGGAAGTAAAGATATTTGTGTTGTTTAGGGAAAAAAATTGATATATAATCAGAATTAATATAGTTCACCCAAATCAGTTCCAATAGAGCAGTAATGAATTGAACCAGCTACACCCAGCGAAAGAACTCTGGGAGATGACTATGAACCACTACATAGAATTCCCAATCCCTATATTTTTGTCTGCCTACATTTTTATTTCCTTCACAGGCTAATTGTACACTATTTCAAAGTTCGATTCTTTTTGTACAGCAAAATAACTGCTAGGACATGTATACTCATATTGCATTTAATTTATACTTTAACATTTAACATGTATTGATCAACCTGCCATCTGGGGAGGGGATGGGGGAAGGAGGGGAAAAATTGGAACAAAAGGTTTGGCAATTGTCAATGCTATAAAATTACCTATGCATATAACTTGTAAATAAAAAGCTATAATAATTTTTAAAAAAGAATTATATAGTTCACTATATTTGTTAGCTATAAATCTTAATCTAACATTTCTCAGGTTTTCTCTTTTCAATTTCCCTTTCATTCAGCAATTACTTATTAAATGATTACTATATGTATAGCCCTGTGATAGGTCTAGAAGAGATACAAAGTTTAGACAGGATGTGGTCCCTGCTTTCATGAACTTATGATCTGAGATGCAAACATCATTATTAAAAAGTTTTTATTGCTATCTTCTGTTTTTACATCACCTTAAGTTCTTTCAGGATCTTTCCCCCCCTCCTCTTAAAGAGCTATCCTATATAACAAGAAATATATTTTAAAGAAAAAAAGAGAAAGAGAAATCAGCAAAGTCAATCAATGCACAGAAAATATATGCAATTTTCCACATTCGTGGACTTTCTACCTCTGCAGGGGAATTGGAGTAGATTTAGCTCTTCTTTGGGAAGGGAGTTGGGTCAAGAAGCAAATAAGTATTTATACTACCTGCTGTATGCCAGGCACTGTACTAAGTAAGCACTTTACCAATATTATTTAATTTGGTCCTCCCAGCAATTCTGGAAGACGAGTGCTTATTATTTCCTTCATTTTATAGATATGGAAACTGAGGTAGAGGTTAAGTGATTACTCAGGGTTATGCAGCTAATAAGTATTTGAAGTTAGTTTTGAACTCAGGCTTTCTCCACTAAGCTACAGCTGCCTTGAGGCCATACTTGTTTTTTGTAATTTTGCAACATTCATTTTTCCTCATTTTGTTGTCATTGCTCTTTCCACTTACATTGTTGTAGCCATTGGGTATGTTATTTTCTTGGCTTTCCTTACTTTCTCTGTGATCTGATCACATATATTTTAGTAGGTATCTCCTCTAAACTCCAAAATTAATGTTACCTTTAGCATTATGCCAAAGACTTAACAAAATAACTTTAAAAGATTGTTTGATTGTACCATCTAAAAAAGTCGAATCTTCAAAGATGGTAGTATGTTAAAGACATATCATTAGATAATTTCCATGTACTAATTCTAATAAAAATTGTTTTAATACTATATGTGATGTTGATGAAATTATCTACCACAGCTTGAAGTACTCTACATCATAGCCTATGAGAATCTAGGGTCACCTCTATTTGCTATCAAGCATTGTGATGAAGTTTGAGGGCATTCAGATAACCAATCTAGGAACAGAATAGATCCATCATCTTAAAAGCAGCTCAAAGAGACTTATCACCTGTAGTCTTCTACATGATCATCTTTTTAGCCACAGCAAACATAAAACTGTCTATTGTAGTTTAGAGGGATTGCAGTTTAAATCAGTAGAAAGAATACTCACATTGACAAAATTGTAAAACTTTTAAAGTATAGAAATGGGGTTTTCATAAAAGTAATAATGACTTTCTTTTTGATAACATGAAAGATAGGATTTGAGTTTTTGATATAAACTTATTAGGGGTTTCATCACAGCCTTGCATATACATTGGTCCTTCTTTACTCAAAGGTTTTCTTGCTTTACTATTAAGAAAATGATTATTAAAATGTTTTCAACTCAATTCAACA
Organism: Sarcophilus harrisii; assembly: GCF_902635505.1. Lineage (NCBI taxonomy): Eukaryota > Metazoa > Chordata > Mammalia > Dasyuromorphia > Dasyuridae > Sarcophilus > Sarcophilus harrisii. The sequence continues at coordinate 557,488,440 of NC_045427.1, forward strand.
AACATCTGTTAAACACCTGCAATTTACAAGAAGTCTTCCCTGTGTACTAAGAACACAAAGATAAAAAGAAAATTGTATTTTTCAAACATGATTCTCTTCTATGGCCTATTTATCATAGTTTCTCTTAGCTTATTACATATTGCAATACAGGCAATTAATTCCCTGTTCAGGTATTGTTTTCCTCGTGCCTTTCCAGACAATGACAGTATGTCATAGTATCTGATCACTAACAGAATGATATGATAAGATGCATCATTCTGATATTTGCCTGGTACATGCCTTCCAAAATGTTGTAAATTTTCCTGAGTTTTGCTTATAATATCCTATATTTATTTTTATTTTCCCTCTTTAGACAAAACTTGCCAATGGCACCTCCAGCATGATTGTGCCCAAGCAAAGGAAACTCTCTGCAAGTTATGAGAAAGAGAAGGAGTTATGCGTCAAATATTTTGAACAGTGGTCAGAGTCTGACCAGGTAGAATTTGTGGAACATCTAATATCTCAGATGTGTCACTACCAGCATGGACACATAAACTCATACCTCAAACCCATGCTACAAAGAGATTTCATAACTGCCTTGCCAGGTATGTATACTGTTTTTTGCAAATTACACATTTTTTTATGGGATAGGCTGTTTTTTTAAAAAGAGCTTTGATAGCGATAATATCTAACATTATAGTGGCTTTGATTCTTATCTGAACATTGCCTCATTTTAATATATTTATTTTTAAACTTATCCCTTTTATCTTAGCCACTTTAAAGCAAAAGTATAATTTTAAAATTTGTTTTAAAATAATGTTTCTTTTATCCTCTTTGACCTTTTTGTGCCCTCATTCATCAACCATATCTTAAGAAATGTTTTGCCTGGCATATCTATAAGCAGTCTTGGTTTCAAGTTGTATTTGTTGTATATTAATAATTCTTATAAGTTTGATCAGCAGCCAGTATAAATTCCAGGATTGAATAGGAAACATGTTTAACTGAAAATCTGATAAGGGTATCTCAGGAGTCTTGTTATGAAGTTAAATATGTAAACTCTAGGTTTTACAACCTCAGTGTGCTTAGTAAACAAATAGCTATTGAAAAACTATATAAATATGGAGGCTATGAGAGTCTTGGAAATTTTTTTTTCCTTTTGTGCTAAGTGCTTAATGGTAGTAATCTAGTATACTGGAAAGGCATTATTACTTTGGAAAATGATCCTCTTAGGTAAATATAAAGATTGTGACTACATTAAAATCAATTCTTAAAGAGAAACTAATATTGAAAAATTAATAAATTTCAACTATATTAAAGAATTAATTACTCTGAAGAATATGAAGATGTTTTTCAACCCCAAAAGTTTAATTTTATCAAATATGTTTTAATCATATCTTGAAAGTAAACATTGTGATGCTGAATTTGTAAATTTATCTCTCATTAAATAGAAAATAAATTCTTACTGACTTTCAGAATTGGTAGCATTAAACACATTTGATTGGTGGTTGATTTTGAGCATGTACTTGTGTATATGATCCAGAGAGAAAAAATACACAAAATAAAGCTTAGTGTTCTCTTTCTCTTTTTTAGCAAAAATTTGTGTCTGAGGGAATTGGGAAAAGAAGAAGCTCTTCTGAACTATGAGTCTTTAGAAAACTTCTGATGTGATCTGTAAAGAGAAATAACTTTGAATGACTCTGTCTCACTTATGAATTAGAATAGCAGCCAAGAGAAGGTTTATTAGTGCAATCATGCTCTTTTATAGGCAACTATTCTTCAGAAGCCTCAGTACATAGAATTGAATGGGTGGTAAAGAATTTTAATGGCAAGACCTATCCAGTTTAAAAACAACAACAACAACAACAACCACCCTAAACGCATATAAACACAAAATATTCTTATACTTATCCTATAAATAGTCACTAAGATGCTGCTAAAATTATTGTTCAGTTTGTTAAATATCTATTGTGGGCCACGTACTAAGAGTACCTGGGAAGCTTATGTCCTATTTGGTTCTTCTCAGTGGTTCAGTGATCTAACCCATTCCCAATAAACTGAATACAAAACGCCATCTGCATCCAGAAAGAGAACTATGGAGAATGAATGTAAATCAACACATGATATGTTCACCTTTTTTTTTTTCTGTTCCCCCCATGTTTTTTTTTCCTTTTGTTCTGATTTTTCTCTCCCAACATGATCCATAAAGAAATGTGTATTTAAAAAGTTAATATACATGTATATCCAGAAAAAAAATTTTTTTTAAATTTTTAAAAGAGGTTATGCCCTAGGAAAGGGTAACAATAACAATAATGATAAAGATAAGGATGTGACATTTGTACAAAGCCTTAAAAAGTGCTAGGGAAACCAAAAGTCAGAGGAAAGAGGGAGAGCATTCCAGAAGAGGACCAACTGGTACCAAGAGGGAAATAGCAAGTAGTCTGGTTTGGTTGGAATGGAAAGTGCATGTGACAAAGTCAGTCTGAAAGATAAGTTGGAAAAGAATTGTGAAAAGCTTCAAACACCAGCAGAATCTCATTTTCATTCTATAAGCTGTAGGCCAGTAAAGCTTCTTGAAAAGGGGAATGACAAGACTAAACCTGTCCAGTTGGTAATATCAGATAGCAGCTATGGAGACAAAGGATTTTGAGAAAAGGATTTCTAGAGGCAAGACATCTGGTTAGGATGGTCCAGGTAAGATGTAAACGGTGAGGGACTAAAAGTAGAGAGAAAGGGATGGATGTGAGATATATTGTGGATGTCAAATAGAGGAGACTTGGCAACTAAGTGAACATGGGGGAGATTTCCAGGTCATATCACCAATAAGATGAGGGGCTAGATTGGAGACACTTTCTTGAGTCCTTACAACCTCTCCAAAATAGGAATTATGTGAAGATCAAGCAAGTTCAGCTGGGTCCATAATCTAAGTAAGAGATTTCAAACACATATCCACAATCCACATGCAGTAGTATGGCTTAAACAAAATTAAAATGCTATTAGGAAATATTTAACAAAATAACTAAACACAGTAAACCATAATTAATGTTAATATGTAATGACTCTTGGTCTCTGAGATTGACTTCATGGGTCTAAAGCATTAAGCACCTTAAGAAAATAACAATCCAATGAACTTAACAGCAAAGAAGGCTAATGCTTAATGATTTAGATCAGTATCTCCCTCCCATTGGTCACTATACTCCAGCACATATACACAAGCCAACTCATGGGCTTATTTTTTTCCCTTATTTAGTAATAAATATTTTTTCATAATCTTTTTTCTCCAAATTTTGAATCCAAATTCTGTCCTCCTTCCCCTCCCACACTCATTGAGAAGGCAGACATTTTATATAGATTATATACATGTGTAGTCATCAAAACACATTTCCATGTAAGTCATTCAGTGAAAGAAAACACAGACAAAAAACCTCAAGAAAAATAAAGAAGAAAAGTATCTTTGATCTGCATTCAGACTCTGCCAGTTCTTTCTCTGGAAATGAACAGCATCTTTCATCATAGATCCTACAGTATTGTCTTGGATCATTGTATTGCTGAGAATAGCTATCATCATACAAATTGCTGCTACTGTATACAGTGTTCTCTTGGTTTGGCTTATTTCACTTTGCATCATTTCATAAAAGCCTTTTCTATTTTTTTCTAAGAGCATCTTCATCATTTTTCAAAATTTTTTTAGTGTTTTTTTTTCTCCATTTATGTGTAAAAACTAGTTTTAACAACTTTTGAGTTTCAAATTCTCTCCCTCCCTCCCCACTCCACCTCATTGAGAAGACAAGCAAATCAATATCAGTTATACATGTGTAGTCATATAAAATATTTCCACATTACTTATGTTGTGAAAGAAAATATGAAACCAAAAATAAAAACCTTCAAAAAAAAGAAAGTTTTTGTTTGGTTCTGCACACATATATTGTATCTAGGATATACTGCGACATATTCAACATATGTAGGACTGCTTGCCATCTAGGGGAGAGGGTGGAGGGAGAGAGGGGAAAAATCGGAACAGAAGTGAGTGCAAGTTGTAAAAAAAAATTACCCTGGCATGGGTTCTGTCAATAAAAAGTTATTATAATAAGTAAAAAAAAAAAGGAAAAAAAAAGATTTTTTTAAAGTATGCTTCAGTCTGTATTAAGACATCATCAGTTCTTTCTCTAAGAATGGATAACATTATTTATCATAAGTCCTTGTCTTAGATCACTGGATTTCTAAGAATAGCCAAGTCATTCACAGCTGATCATCCTACAATATTATTGTTGCTTTGTACATGGTATATTTTACTTTTCATCAAATCATATCTTTCCAGGTTTTTCTGAAAGCATCCTCTTCATGATTTTTAATGGCACAATAATATTCCATCAGAAGCACATAACCACAATTTGTTCAATATCCAGTTCTTTGCCACCAGAAAAGAGCTGCTATAAAAATTGTTGTACATATATGCCCTTTTCCTTTTTTTTTTTTTTTTTTTTTTTTAGTCTCCTGAGTTTAAATCTGGCCTCAGACACTTAGTAGCTATGTGACCCCAGCCTTTTTGCCTCAGTTTCCTCATCTCTAAAATGAGCTAGAAAAGGAAGTTACAATCCACTCCAATATCTTTATCAGGAAAACTCCAGATGGGGTCATGAAGAGTTAGCCATGACTGAAAACTATTAAAATAAAAAGAACAAAATGCCATTTGAAACAATTTTTAGATTCTCTCCAGGCAAGAAAAATGCTATGACGCAAAATCCAAGACACATAGTGGTTAAATTGAACAATTTAACCATGTGACAAATAACAATTTCTTGAGGCAACCAACAAAGACCTTCAAATATGAAGGAAAAGAAATCAAAATAATCTACTAGAAACCACAAAAGGAAATTGAATAATGTGTTCCATAGAGCAAAGGAGCTCAAGATGTATCCCAAGCAACGTATCTCTCTTCAATGAGAGAATCCAGATCAGTTCTAATTGATTTGTAATGAACAGAACCAGCTACACCCAGAGAAAGAAATGAGTATGGACCACAACATAACATTTCCACTCTTTCTGTCATTGTTTGCTTGCATTTTTGTTTTTTCTTCTCAGGTTATTTTTATCCTTTTTCTGAATCTGATCTTTCTTGTGCAATAAGATAACTGTATAAATATGTTGTATTTAATATATATTTTAACATACCTGCCATCTAGGGGAGGGGATGGAGGGAAGGAGGGGAAAAGTTGAAACAGAAGTTTTTGCAAGGGGCAATGTTGAAAAATTACCCATGCATATGCTTTGTATATAAAAAGCTATAATAAAGATATATATATATAAAGATGTATCCCAGGCCAGTCAGATAGTAAGCATTTATTTAATGCCTACTATGGGAAAGTCACTATGCTAAGAGTTTAGGATTCAAAGAAAGGCAAAAGATGGTACAAGATCTCAAGGAGTTCATATTCCATTGAGATGAAAACAAGCAAACAAAGAACAACAACAACAAAAAAAAAAAACTATGTTGAAGGTAGGTATAAAATAATTAACACGAAGGCATAATATTTTTGTCTTCTAATTGTATTCTATTTTATTTTTCATTTGATAGTATTTTTTCAATTACTTATAAATACAATTTTCAGCATTCATTTTTTGAAAGATTTTGAGCTCCACATTTTTCTTCCTCACTCTCTCTTCCCCACCAAGACAGGAAGGCTTTTTGCCAATCTCTCAAAAAGTGAAAATAGTATGCTTCAATTTGCATTTAAACTCCATCAGTTCTTTCTCTGGATGTGGATAGCATTTTCCATCATGAGTCTTTTGGAATTTTCTTAGATCATTGTATTGCCGAGATGAGCAAAGTCATAGTTGATCATCACTCAGTATTACTGTTATTCTGTACAGTGTTCTAGTTCTGCTCACTTCACTCGGCATCAGTTCATATAAATCTTTGCAGGTTTTTCTGAAATTCGCCTGTTCATTATTTCTTATAATATAGTAGTATTCTATTATATTCATATGCTGCAACTTGTTCAGCCATTTCCCAACTGATGGTCATCCCCTCAATTTTCAATTCTTTGCCACCACAAAAAGAACACTTTTTAAATATTTTTCATATGTATTTTGTACATATAAAAAAAATTCTCTTTAGGATACAGACCTAGTTCTGGTACTGCTGGAGCAAATGTTTGTTTGCCCTTCGGACTTAGTTCCTAATTTTTCTCCATAATGGTTGGATCAGTTCACAATTCCACTAACAATGCATTAGTGTCCCAATTTTCCCACATCATTTCCGGTGTTTATCATTTTTCTTTTCTGTCATATTAGCCAATCTGACAGGTGTAAGGTGCTATCTCAGAGTTGTTTTAATTTGCATTTCTCTAATCAGTAATAATGAGAGCATTTTTTTTCAATAACTATTAAAAGCTTTGATTTGGAAGCATTCAAATTATGAGAGATTGGCAAAAAGGCTTCCTGGAGAAGGTAGAATTTTAGTTGCATTAGAAAGGAAGGAGTCCAAGAAGTAGAGATGAGGAAGGAGAGCATTCCAGGCACATGCTGATGAAACAGCAAGGAGACCAGTGTCATTGGATCAAAAAGTATGAGAGTGGGGGCATAAGAAATTTGGAAAGAAGAGACTTAACTTATAAAGGGCTTTGAATATCAAATAAAGTTTTTCATTTGAATTCTGGAAGTGATAGGAAGCCATTGGAGTTTATTGAATGTGAGGGTGAGGTAAAACCTGAGTTTAATTATGAGTGAAAAAAGTAAGAATGTTCAATAAAATAGGTATTTGAAAGCATTCCTACCAAAAAAACAGACCTCAGCAGACTTTTTGCTTTTCAGATACCTCAGACAACAGAAATAAAAGATAAGTAAATAAACAGAGGAACCAGCGATAGCACAGTCTACTAAATAAATGACCCTGAAGGGTTGGGGGGAGAGAAAGGAAAAAATTTAAAAGGAGAAAGACAGTTGTGAGGTTATAACTGAATAATATCTGAGGAGAACAGTAAGAGATTTCTTTCTGAAAGTATACAAGGAGACAAAGAGTGAAAGTGAAATTTAAATCAAAAAGAAGTATGGTGGAATACCAAGTCTGAAACATGGTCTAAACTCCCCAACCACTAGCCTATAAGAGAATCACTTTTTTTTATTGTTGAACTAAACTGCAGAATGGGAGGGTTGCATGAAAGGAGAAGAACATAGAAGGGGAATATGTGCTGTACCCTAAACAAATCAAAAGTTAACAATAAAAGGAAAATAACTCCTGTAGTTTCTCAGGAAGAAAACCTATAGAGAATGGATGAGGAACAAAGGGAGGGATTGAAACAAGTAAAAGAAAGGAGAAAATATGGTTTTATTGAAAGTGAAGGATGATCCTATGACAGGAGAAGTATTCTATAATAGGAAATGGGGTTCTTAAACTGGGTATAAACTAATATTAAAATGAAGTATAACATGATCAGAAAATAAGTTTGACAGCTGATTAGACTGGGTTTGAGAAATGAGGCCAGAAGACCAACTAAAAAGCCATTGCAGCACTTCAAGTATGAAGTAATGAGGACCTGTACCAAATTACTAACAATCTGAAAGAAAGGCCACATACAAGAGATGTTATAAAGTCAGAATCAATAGGAGTGATTCAGATAGACTATGGAGGTGAGATAGAGTGAAGAATCGAGGATGATGCCTAGATTGTGAGCCTGGGTGACTGGGAGATGCCCTCAACAATAACAAGGAAATTTGGAAGTGAAGAGGTTTGAAAAGAAAGATAATTAGTTCATTCTGGGTCATGTTGAGTTTGATGTCTATGAGGCATCTAGTGTGAGATGTTCAATATAGGCAATTGGATATGTGAATTGGAAGGTCTAGGAGAGATTATGACTGGATAAATAGATCTAAGAAACTTCAGCATAGAAATAATAATTGTGAAGCTGTGGAAGCTTAGAAGATCATCAAGTGAAATAATGAGAGAAAAGACGAGATCTCAAGCCAAAGCCCTGAGGGTCACCCACATTTAGCAAACATGAGAAATGGAAAATTCAACAACAAATACTGAAAAGGAGCATGTCAAACAGCTGACAGGAAAGAATAGATCAAGTGAAGGTTTTTTGAGAATAAGAGGGAGACAAGGCCATGTTTGTAGTCAGGAAAGCAATCAGTAAACAAGGAAAGATTGAGCATAAGAAAAATATTGAGATTAATGGAGCAATCTACAGGAAAAAGGAAGATGAAATAGGATCACTTGTGTATATTTTCTTCAAACGAAACATGAAAAAAAAGATGATAGCAGAAAGCATTATAATGATAATCTAAAATGAGGAAGGGAGAAGAAAGAACTTTCAACTTAGGGTCTCAGTTTTTTTTTTTTTCCCATAAAATAAGAATCACGATTTTTAAGCTAAAAAGATGTAGGGATCAGGGTTTGAGCAGGAAGTGTTACCGAAATTTGGGGTGGAAAGTATTCCAGAGGAAGAGGATAATTCCATTATTCTTTCATTTTTAGTTATTTACTTCATATTTAGTTATTTATGGTGGTATTATTAAAATACAAAGAAACTATTTTTCTGTACATACTTAACAATATTTACAAATTCATTGAACTATTTCCCCACTTCCTCCCCTCCACTAAAATTTATTTCCAAAGATGGAAGGAATTTGCCTTTTTAACTGTACTTCTGACCTGCACTTATACTTCTTAAAGAGGACATACCTAACTTGGATCTGTATTTTCTCTCTCTCTCTCACTCCTTGCCCAAATATTAATGTTTTAAAAAAAAAAAAAAAAAAAAAAACTCTTGAACTGCTGTAGAAAAGAAATGAGAAATGACCCTAATATAAAGATTTTGGGGATCTGTATGGTAGAGTTTGAGATACCACTCATAGAACATCCCCATCCCCTAGTGCTATATAGACAGATGTATATTGTTTTCTGGATTCCTTTTTATTTTTAATGTCTTGAGGGTTGTGCTGGTTGTTAACTTTTAACTCCTTTATCCAAAGAAAGATGTTTATTTCTATAACTTTATGGAAAAAAAATATTAACACTTATTTTATCCAACTCTGTGTTTCAGAGAGAAACTGGACCCCACTAGGGATAATGATGTGTCTTTACAATGGACCCATTGCTGTTTTATCTTTTAAGGATCTTTGAAAGGGGGAGAATATTCCCCTTCATATTCCCATTGTTGTTGTGTTTTCTCACAGCTCGAGGTTTAGATCACATTGCTGAGAACATTTTATCATATCTGGATGCCAAATCACTGTGTGCCGCTGAGCTTGTGTGCAAGGAGTGGTATCGAGTGACATCGGATGGAATGTTATGGAAGAAACTCATTGAGAGAATGGTCAGGACAGACTCTCTATGGAGAGGCCTGGCAGAACGGAGAGGATGGTGAGCTTTTTCAACTTTCCTGCTACTACAGAGCTTCAGGTACTGGGCATCTATAGTCATTGGAAGGCAGGTGGCGCCTCTTAATACATAGCCCAGTGGCCCAGCTTGCTTGTAGTAAAAATGTATAGGAAAACATTTTTTTCTCATGCAATTCAATTATTTTTCGTTGGGATGATGCTCTTTAAGTTATGTACACTAGAGCTAATGAAATCTTGTAAATAAGAACAAAAAGTCTGCTTGCTTTTTTAGCAGATATTCTGCAGTCGTAACATATCTTAATATCCAAGGTCACCTAATCTATCCTTCTCATTTGATAGACAAGAAAATGGAGTCCTGAAGAGAATAAGTGATATGACCAAGGTCACATAGTAATAAGGACAGAGGCTGAATTTGAACCCAGATCCTCTGATTTCTGGTTTTCTCAAGATATTTCATAATTTTATCCCAAAATATTACTATTCTGGGGGATTATCTGATTATTGAGCTTGGAGACATGAAACCAAGGGTGTTTCACCAAAATTTCAAGCTGTTCCATTAACAAAAGAAAAACTTTTTCTTAAAACTTCTTTGCTTTGAGCAGAATCATCCATTTATAATTTTCTGTCCAATGGTATTTCTTAAGATATTGATTAGAAGAAAACCAAGTATGAATATTTCATAAACAAGATTAAAATGGCATTTCATCCATTTTAGCAGTTATGAAAAATGGTGCAAACATACATGTTCTCACATGTCTCCAAATTAGCATCAGTTGTTTATCTTATATCATGAAAAAAATGAAAAATTATTGACTGTGAGGAATGCATTTAAAATTAAAGACTCATCCAAGAATATTTCTGAAATATATTTGAAGATCATTTTGTGATTAAAAATCAGTTTTTAAATACATTAAACAGGCCAATATTTCAGAGGATTCTTTCTTTCTTTTTATCAGGAAGATTTCTAATAAAACCAGTTACCAAGGGCAAAATTTTTTGGCATTTTTTTAAAGCAAGAATTGTATTAACCAAAGGTATAATAATAATTTCTATTAAGATTTTATATTTGCTACCATATTATGACTTTTACAGGACTTTTTTCATAAGTAACTCTGTACCTCGGAGATGAAGATTTGAATACTATATAAGACAACACAAATGAAAGCACAGTTATGTAACACTTTTACCAAGAGATGTGTCATCAGTACCACCAGAATCATTCTGTCAGATAGGGAATTCCATTCAGTAGTTACTTATTAAACTACCTATTATTTACAAGATACTTATTGTGTCAGACCTTGGGATTGCAATGCCAAAAAAGAAATCATCTCTGCACTCAGTTCTCTTGGCACAAGTGTAGTTGATTGCTATGGGGCAGCTAGGAAGATGGTTAAATGGATAGAGCACTGGGTCTGGAGTCAGAAAGACCAGAATTCAGATGTAATCTCAGCACATAATAGCTTTGCGATCCTGAGCAAGTCATTTCCCCTCTGCCCAAAACTAAAGGATGAAATGGCAAACCACTCCAATAGCTTTGCCAAGAGAATTCCATGGACAGTTGGTCCACAGGATCACAAAGAGTCATATACAACTGAACAACAATAAAAGTTGATTGCTTCTAGTATAAATTCAATGTACTGATACTGCCAATACTAAGAATTCCATCACAAGAAACTCATTCCCATTCTTTTAGGTTAATAATACTGGAAGCAGTAACACTTTAAAACTTATTTTAACTACTGACATTTCAGTGTTAATGTGTATGCTTTCATTAAGATAAGGAGCAGAAAAGGTTTGAAGAAAATAGGTCACTGGAGGAAGTAGTTAAACACCAAAAGCAGACTACACATATAATAATTGCACTCAAATCTGGTCCTAAATAAAACAATTTTAATTAAAGTTGCAGCCAAACAAGCTCACTGGAAAATATATGAAATCCAAATCAACCAAGATTCAATACCAAGTATATGACTGTCCTACAGACTTTCCAACTACAGAAGAAACAACCTACTCCTGCTGTTTTTTGTCTTCTAGGGTTCTAATTTGATTCCCCCTACTTCAGCTACATCCTGCTACAAATTATGTCTGCTACATCCCTCCTAACTTGATTTACACCCATGAAATTAAAACTATTTTGGTCATCATATTAAGACTCTGCTTAATATTACTATTAGTATAAAATCACTTTATAAATGCTGCATTTCTACATGTTCCCTTTCTCCCTTTAATGTTTGATGTTTATCTCTTTCCTGCTCACTTTTTTTCTTGTGCTTTATTCAAGCTTCTTTGAATAAATGCAGTAATTTCTGCACTTCCTTCTTCCTTTGAAATATGTCCCCAAAAGCTCCCCATTTCATTGAAGCCTTTCAGTGATATGCCTTTGCCTTCACTCTATCTTTGAAGCTTTCTACAAATCCCTCCATCCAAAAAAATAAATACAAACTACCAATGAAGCTTTAGGCTTTAAGATTTAACTTCTTCTCAGTGGCTGTATTTTATATCCAAATAGATTTGTTGGTCTGATTTAGATTATACACCCATCCTCCCAAGGTATGAACTCTGTCATTTTTCTGTCTTGTAGAGTGCTGAGTACACTGTATGTGCTCAATAATGATAAGTCTTAAAGTACATTAAAAGACCACTTGGGAAAAGCCCCATTTTCTTAATCAGCAGGCCACATTTTATGGTAACACTTTACTCTTAATATTTAACATTTATCAAGTACCCATACTCTCATAGATACTACCATTTTAGATAGATAAAAATGGTCCCTATTGGTCAAGGAACTTACTTCCTAAAAGGATTCGATATATGATACAGCAAAGAAGCATGCACACCTAGATTTTTTGACATGCAGATGCCCTTTTCTCTAGCACTTTTGTTTGTCATCTAATCATATGCTAGATAAGAAGTCAGTTTTTTTAGGAACAAATGAGGATAATGAGTTATTTATGTATGTTCCAGGATCATTGTAAAGCAATCAAGCATCATCTAGCATGACACCTTATACATAGTGTGGATTCATTGTTTACCCAGTAAATAACTCATGTCCTCCTATTGTGTTAAGCCAACTGCCTCAGGAAATGCAATAGGGAAAAAAATGACAGTACTAACTCTGCGCATTTTACAGCAATATATTCCCTATACCCTGTCTATGACTTGAAGTATTAGAATCCAAGCTACAGGTGTAGATAGATGCAAATGTACAAATGTCCTCTTTTCTTGATATACTTTGAATAGTTCAGGGGAACTATAGGTTCCCCTGAAGTGCCTGTGTACTAGGTGCTAGGAAATAAAAAGGAAGATAGGAATTTTATTTAGAGTGTGGTTGGCATTTACCAATATTATAAGCTCTTGTTTCAAAACTATGATTAATTTCTATTAGAAGGCAGTAATCCATTCACCTTCAACACATTAATAGAATAACTTTTTCAAAGAAGCACATTTTCAGCCAATTTACCCTTAAACATATTACTTTCATCCTTTCTGTTTTATAAATCTATGCCCTCTCTCCCACCATTATTTTTCCCCCCACATAAAAGCATTTTTGGTCTCTTCCTTGCCAGTTTAGTATTCTGTATCAGCATAGACAATAGAGCTAGCTATCTTCCTAATAGGAAATTTTCTTAACTAATTTTCAAGGTGTATAATAAGGAGAGGGCAGGGGAGAAATACTCCTGGAGACATTGAACAATTAATTATATTGTAATGGAGCTTTAGAGGAAGGAGTGGATAACTGGCCCAGAGAAAACAGCATTTCTCTAGTGCCAGGATTACACTCAGAGGCATTTCTGCCTGTCTTCACTTTGCAAGGCACTGTGCCAGTCATAACAGCAGTTAGTACGCCCATAGTGGGGTTTACTAGCTTCCACACCGTGTTTGGTGGGTTCTTAACTTCAGGATGAGGAATTAAATTTTTTACACAGCAGGAAGTGATTGCCATTTACTGAATTTTTTGTAGCAAAGATCTAGCCTGGGATATGAGTATTGCAGAGATGTACTGTCATAAGGAAGGAGATGCTAACAAATGTTGCTTACGAAGAATCGAGCAAAGGCAAGAAAATGTGTGTGTGTGCATGCGCGCACACACAAGCACATGCACATATAACTGGAAATACACCTGTGAAGCTTGATTTCTGCCTTAAGACTTGACTGTATATAACTGGTAACCATTTCTCTTTATCTTACCTCCTGCCTGCTGCTATATACTCCAGTGACCCTTTTTGTTTGAGTTTCCATTTTTAAAGTACATTCACATTGTCCAATAATGTGTGAGTAACTGAACAGCCAAGGCAGCTAAGCCCACACAAGTAAGGACCTAAAAAGGTATTTCTAGCTCTATTAAGTCTTATATTAAGCTATACCTAGTACCAGAATCCATTGGTCTTGATGTCAGCTTTACCTAATGTAGAAAGGATTTTTGGCCATGCATTTTGATTCTTAACCATATCCACATATAGTATATTCTATTAATGAAAGCATTATTTTGAAAAGTGAAAACCAACATAATATTAAATCATTGGAATAGTGAGTAGCTTGTGAGCACTATCAACGTTAACTTTATCTCTTGACATTATGCAGTTAGTTATTATATAGTCTTGCATCAGAAGTACTTGTAGCCTGTCATCTATGAAAGTAATAAATAGCTGTTACTTCAAAAATAACTCAAGATTCCCACTATCCATGGTACCAGAAACCAAGAAGTAAGCAAAGTACCTTCTATTTGTGTGTTATTCTTGGCTGGAAATAACCCTGTTTTATTAGAAAGCAAATAGTTGCTAATTGGTCTCTGTAAATAATGCAAAACAGAGAGAGTCAACACTGCCTCAAGGTTATATGCTTCTTGTATTAGATGTTCTGAAATCAATTTTACATTCATACCTTTCTGGATGGATTTGAGAATCAAATGAAATATGGCATTCTTTGAAAAAAGTATGAAGCTCTATATAAATAAAAGGTGAAATTATCATTGATAAATGTTTTTTGTCTTTTAGGGGACAGTATTTATTCAAAAACAAACCTCCTGATGGGATTGCCCCTCCAAACTCTTTTTACAGAGCACTTTATCCTAAAATTATACAGGACATTGAGGTAAGAACCTGTCTGGATTCTACACAGGTATTTGTAAAATTTTAATGAAAACTGTTGATTTACTACAATAATGATTTTTGTGGATGCATACATATTTGAACCAAGGGATATAGAATTCATTTAATTTGAGTTAAAAAGTCATTTTCTTAAAAAGTGATTAAGATTTTTGCAATCTAGAAAATCATGAGCCACATCTTTAATGTTTCCATCACTGCCTGTTAAATAATCTTCTCATGGTGCTTGATGTTTTTATCTCATATAACGGTGAGAACTGATAAGTGCCTCTAAAAGATAATTGAAAGTTAAATTCTGACAATATTAACAGAAGCTCATCACTTGAGATAGTTGATCTATATTCAGATAGAATGTTGAATATATGAGTCTGATTAATATACAATCTCTTTTGGCAAGGTCAGTTTCTAAAATCCTAGAAAAATGAATTTCTAGGAATTGTAGCAGATAGAGAAGTGCTGTTGAGTTGACTACTGAAGATAGAGATATATTGCCTAAAAATAGATTTTAAATTTGGCTCTAGTTCTCAGGAACATCAATAAGCTTGAAGTACACATTCTCTGCCTTTCTTTTTCTTGACTCTCTTGCTTCTGTAACATCAGGAGAGAGAAGTCAAGTAATTTTAGTGGACCTAATTGCTACCACTTTGTCACCCATCCTCCACAGACAATAGAATCTAACTGGCGTTGTGGAAGACACAGTTTACAGAGAATTCATTGCCGGAGTGAAACTAGCAAAGGAGTTTACTGTTTACAATATGATGATCAGAAGATAGTAAGTGGCCTTCGAGACAACACTATCAAGGTGAGGAAGCTTCTTGTATGCTTGGAGGGAAGTAGAGGTAGAAAGGACAGCCATCACCCAAAACAATTCTGAACATCAATAGTATTAGCTTAACTGAAAGAAAGAGGAAAATTTTTAGAGTTTGGGATATATATCTCACCCCAGAATCTAAATGTTTTCCTCATAAGTGCATTCATTTACCAGAAAAGTTTGTATAAATGTGTCAGATCCAGATTGATGTGTTCTGCTTCTACTCAAGATGAGTTTTTGTTACAGTGTGATTGGTCCTGCAGTAACTGCATATTACCTTTGTTCCTCACTGATAAACAGATAAAATTTGTTTTATAATGAAATCCCAGATACTAAAAGTGTTTCAACCCTCAACTTTACCTGGAGAAAAAAGTACATTGCACTCCCACATTAGTTTTGGCCTAGCTATAAACCAAGTATTGCCTTAATAAAACTAATAAGTCACTGCCATGTAACCCACTGGCACAATGATCTCAAGGGTCTCTACTTCTTGTTTACCTTCCTAGATCTGGGATAAGAACACGCTGGAGTGCAAACGCATCCTCACAGGACACACAGGATCAGTCTTGTGCCTCCAGTACGACGAGAGAGTGATCATAACCGGGTCTTCTGATTCCACCGTCAGGTATAAGAGACCAAAGAGAACTTGCTGGGGCTCTGAAACCTTTCCCTTCCACTCTTCTTTTCTTTTCTTGCCATCATTGACATTTAGTATTTCTAAAACTAAATCTAAGGAGCAATATAAAATCATGATATACAATTCTTGAATTAAAAGCTCATTCTCAAAACTCATTGTATAACTTTGTATTTTTACTTACAAATACACATTCTATGTTACATAGTTATTATTTATACGAGAAAGTAATAACCTTTCCAATTTAGCCAAGTGATATTTAACTTGTCATCTTTATGGCAAACTTATACATTCCCCTAGAAGAATATCTCACGAGAATTATATGTCCATGTGATGAAGCATCAGTTTCAGGTGGTGACAACCATAGTATGGCAATACAAACATCACAGTTTGAATTTGTATAGGTGAGTGATACTCTATTCTTGCTAGCCCCTCCCCTGCTATCCCTGCAGTTTTTAATTGCAAGCTTCACTAAGGGAGGGGGTACTCAATTTCCAGAGGCATTGGTGATTTGATGACATAGCCATTATGCTGCTGGAGTCCAGTGCAGTTTGAGTTCTGGGTACCAACAGCACTGCAGGAACCCTCTGTAAGGAATTTTGCCTTAAGCTAAAGGATTTAGCAAACATAATGTATCAAAAGTAACTTCTTTTTTTTAATGGAAAAAATCCCAGTCATCTACATTTTAGATACTCTTGAGTTAAATCTTTATTATAACAAGTTATCCTGTAAAGAGAATAAGCTATTCCTATTTCTGCTCTGTTGACTTATAGGTCTAAACTACCTTAATCCTCATTGTCATCAACTTCCAAGAGTTAATTGAGCATACCATAGGATGAGATATTTTTAAGGATTATATTATTCAAAGAAATCTGTTATAGGAGTGTAAAGGAGAGAAAAGTGACTAACAGCTATTCTGTAAACTCAAATAGCATTTCAAACACTTTGGTTTGTAGATGACAATCCTTTATCAACATACACAGGCACTATGGCCCATGGGCCAAATGTGGCAGCTGAGGACGATTTATCCCCCTCACCCAGAGCTATGAAGTTTATTTATTTAAAGGCCCACAAAACAAAGTTTTTGTTTTTACTATAGTCTGGCCCTCCAACAGTCTGAGGGACAGTGAACTGGCCCCCTAATTTAAAAAATTTGAGGACCCTTGCACTAGAACGAGTACACATATGCATATCCCCAGCTCCTATTGTTCATCAGAATCCCTTTTCTGAAATCAATCTCAAGGCTTTAAATGAATTTTTACAAAATCTTGTGAATCTTTATGTATATTGTTGAATGAATTGTAGCATGAAATTTTCTAACATCCCAGTTCACCAGCCCAATTTACTTTTCTTTTTTCTTTCCAGAGTTTGGGATGTAAATACAGGTGAAATGTTGAACACACTGATTCACCATTGTGAAGCAGTTCTTCATTTGCGTTTCAATAATGGAATGATGGTGACATGTTCCAAAGACCGTTCCATTGCTGTATGGGATATGGCCTCCCCCACTGACATCACCCTGCGAAGGGTGCTGGTAGGACATCGAGCTGCTGTTAATGTTGTAGACTTTGATGACAAGTACATCGTCTCTGCATCAGGAGACAGGACTATAAAGGTGAGAAAGTTTAAGTATAGTTAGGCTGGAGACCAGGATTTTTCCAATCCTTCCTCAACTTAGAATAAGAGGAATTAGCCTGAAAATTTGATCAAAGGCAAATTCATTTTTAAATGTCATTTCAAGATGACTTTCCAGCTAATATTATTGACCCAGACTTAAGTAAATATTGAGTTTGAAGATAAGATAAACCTTCATTACTATTAGATGCTTCATTGCCATGATGTTGCTGAATATGAGAAAAACAGATAAAAATTTTAAGTTCAAAAAACATCTGTAAGATTGAATTGACCTCACAATCTGCATTTATTTGGGAACTTCTCAGACCTTTAAAATCAGATGCAAAAATAAGCTGTAGGTTGTCCTGAATCAAAAATAAAACAACAACAAAAAAGACATATTATCCATTATTAAAAAGATGATTTTGCCTATAAAATTAACTATCCTAATAGCACAGGACTTGGGCTACATCAAACCCAGGAGCTGGCAAACCTCAGTAAAAAGCCCCAAATTAACTACCACATACTTTTTTTTTTTTTTTTTTTTTTTTTTTTTTTTTTTTGGTCTCAGGTATGGAACACGAGTACTTGTGAATTTGTTAGGACCTTAAATGGCCACAAGCGAGGTATTGCCTGTCTGCAATACAGAGATAGGCTAGTAGTGAGCGGCTCATCTGACAATACTATCAGGTGAGTAAAATTATCTCTGTGGTTTCTTGGATCCATAGGTTTATCCACGTTTCAATGATGACATCCTGTTTTCATTTTTCTTGGGATAATTTAAAAATAAAACGAACCTCTAAATTGTAAAAGATTTTCTTTACTTCCTTGCAGGACATAGACTATTCCTGAAGTAGAATAGAGAAGCAATGTTTTTGTTGATTAGCTGTTTTCTAATAACTAAAAGTTAAAATCCATTTAAAGAGTACATAGCTTGAATAAAAGAAAAAAAGACTGGACTTCAGTTAACAAGGTAGAAGTTGGGAGTCCTTTAAGACTGAGATTTTCTTTCTCTAAAATTGCTTCTGCCTGAGATGAAAAGTGCTAACCCATGCCAAACATGGTAGCCTATGTATACCTCTAAACCCAGCTACATGGGAAACTAAGAATGGTGGCTTGCTTGAGCTCAGAAATTCTGGAATGAACTAAATTAAGTCATTAAATTAGGTACCAATATGATGAGCCCCTGAAAGTAATGGAAAAACTAGGTTGCTTAAGGAGAAGTGAACCAACCCACATTAGAAATATAGCCAGTTAAAGCTTCCATGCTGAACAATGTAGTAGGAACAAGACTTCTACCCTAGGCAAGTTAGAAAGACTCACTTTCCAAAAGAAAAGTCAATATCAAGATGCCTTTTCTCTGTCACTTCAAAAAGATTTCTGTTCCTCCTGAAGAATTATAGAACACATGACATTAAAATACCACATACTTTACTGGCAGTTTCATTTTTTCCTCTATTATTAAAGACATATGGGTTGGCAATTACAAAGTGAAATATTGATTTCATGTTCTTACTTCATAAAGACATTGTTACAAATATGATTGAGATTTGGGGAGATTCTTCCATTCCTTTTACTTCCTGGGGGGAAGATGTAGGATAAGAATGACCCTCATTCAACACCAAATATAGTCATTCTATGTAATAAAATTGTCTTAGTTTACATGTAACTTAATAGATTAAACTCAAAGCATGAAATAATTTAAATTAATTTTAGTACAGATACATAAAAACATATGTACATATGTATGTATATACACATACATATATGTATGTTTTTAAGAAGTTTCTAATTTAATTTTTTTATATATATGAAGTCTCTCCTCCTTATACTACCCCATAGAGTAAAAACAGTCAGCCTCGATGCATAATTAAACTGAATTGTGTGGACATTTATCAGAGTTACTTTTGCAAGGGAAGGAAATGGTTGACATACATTCTCATTGTTTTCAGAGAGTAGTAACAGGTGGTAACCTGTTGGATTGATTCATTCACTTTCTAGACAATCTTACACACTTTTGAGGTGTTAATGCCTAAGAAAACCTAATTGTAAAATTACATACTATAGAATGACTTGAAAATACACGCTACATTTGAGCTGAGAATAACTTTCCTGCCTACTTAATCAGACTAAAAGAAAATATATTTTAATAACATTAAAAAGTATTTGCATTGATTGTTTTTGTTGGGGGTCTGTACTGCAGGGTTTGGTTTAAGGAAGAGAAAAGGAATGTTGTTTTTAAAGGGCAAGAAAATATGTATAATATTGGATTAGCTTTAAATTTAGCAGGGCAGGGAGTTGCTTTTGGAACTATTGAATACCAAAATAGCTCATATACATATGGAAGGGGATTAATTTTACTATTACATAAAGGCAAATTAAGCTGTTCAGTGTTTTTGATACTGGATGATGAAAAATATTCTTGTTTCCTAATCCTTAAAACAGCATTTGTTTTTCTAAAAATGGTCTTAAATTATAAAAGCCAGAGTGGTGTTGTAAGTTATTGTGGCATACTTTTAAAGGAGCAAAGTTCATCTAGGTACAATACCTACATAAACATTTAATTCCTAGGTTATTAATAAGTCTAAGTAATAAGATTATAATAAGTTTGTAATAAGGTTATAATAAGTTTGTATTCAGAAATGATGAGGAGGGTACACATGAAATTATTGATTTTATTTGCGATTTTTTTAAGCTGCTGAGTGATTTGTAAATGTTTCCTATTCATCCTATTTTTAAATAAGAAGATTACATATCAACTCTCTCCAAACTGGTTTTTATATGCATAAATAAAATTTTCTAATACGTACCACTTGTAAAAAACAATTGAACTACTTTCACAGTAGTCTGGCCATAATAACCAAATGTAAATAAATTCTAAATTATTCTGAATCAAAAATTATGCTATCCATTATTATTAAAAAGATTGTTTCCCTTGCCATCAGTACTATCTGTGCCCTAATGCTTGTTTTTAAGCATTATTTATGTTTGTGATAAGTGAATTTTTATGATTATAATCCATGTTCTCTGAAATACACTTGGGTTTCTTACTTTACTCTCTTTTTTAGGTTGTGGGACATAGAATGTGGAGCATGTTTACGAGTGCTAGAGGGCCATGAGGAACTGGTGCGCTGTATTCGATTTGATAACAAGAGGATAGTCAGTGGGGCCTATGATGGGTGAGGTTTTCAACAAGATTCAGAAAATCTGCCTCCCTCTATCCCCCTACCTTAAGGTATTAAAGGTAGAATTACTCTCTTTGATAGCAGTGAGTTGCTGCCTCCATTGTAGAGTATCTCTTTGACTTAGAATCATAACAATTGGTCCCAGGCTTTGTAAGACTATCTAAAGCTTGTTCTATCTTCCAGTTATTCTAGTTATTTAGCATGACCATGTAATTTATAGTACAAATGAAAGATTTAAATGTCAAATGTAAAAAAAGATCTAGTAAATAAAATAACTATTATATGAAAAGAAATTAATGAGAATGGCAGTCCCCTGCCAAGCCTAAAACACAAGAAAGGGTTAGGTGTTATAAAATTGGGTTGGTCTTTGCATTTAGCCTTCTTCAAGTGATTTGCAAAAGTACAGCTATGTTTTCAGCTGTTTTAACTTACTTGTCCAAATATTTTAGTAGTAAGTATTAATACCCAGGTTCTCAATTTGATTTCTATAAGTAACAGTAGCTCCTTATATAATACAGATAAGATTGGTAGTCAAATGCACTCAGTAAATATTTAGTTGATTAGATTTGTGCAGGAAGTCTTGTGCCTTCTATTTAAGTTATCTGACTCAAAAAAAGCTACAATTTAGTCTTAAAGGCATTTAAAAAAATATTCAGATTAGCAATATTTTCTTAGATCTTCAGTTGCTTTCACTGATAATATCCATCCATTTGCTAATGTAGTAGTTGCTTATCCCTTTATGTCAGTCATCACCATTATCCCCATGGGAAATTGTTCATTAGTTTTGGGATGGGAAATTCCAGATGTTAGAATCTAAGTTGCTCTACCTCCCATTGCCAGCCACCATTCTTTTGATTTTGTCCAGTATTTGTGTTGTATTTTCATTAGAGATTACTTTTACATGAAGAAGTATCTAATGACTGATTAATGAAATTGTTAGACTTTTCATAGTTAAATCAGAATAAGAGAGTACACAAATGTAAATTCCAGGGCTTTTAAGTGATCACCTAATTCCCAGCATGTATAATTAATGCTGTTCTATAAATCAGCCAGCAAAGAGAGAAACCAAAAGTAGAACTATTTCTGGGTTCTAATTAAGCTCTTGTATCACCAGCTGCCTGATGTCAGATATCTCTTTTTTACCTTCTCCAGGTTTGGTGTAAGCTTTCCATCTGTCCATGTCCTGTTTAGTGAAGCTCACCTGTTTCTCATTTTTATGTTAACCACATACTTTTCCTTCTGTTAAGCTCTACCCAAGAGTGAATGTAAAAGCCATGTCCTAGAATAGGAAGGTTTATATGTATTCCCACAAGCTACAATTATCATATAAGCTCCATTCACTGTAAATGTTTGTTTATGTGAATTTCTACTGTCCCTCTTCTCTGTTCCTTAAATTTTGCTTTTAGCAAAAGATTTTTGTGGTTGTTCCTTTTTTTGATCCATAGGAAAATTAAAGTATGGGATCTTGTAGCTGCTCTGGACCCCCGTGCTCCTGCAGGAACTCTGTGTCTGCGAACCCTTGTGGTAAGAGCTTCATTTGAGGTCAAGAGTGAGGAAACAAGTTAAAAATAGAGATGTCTACCTACTGTGGAACTTTGAGTTAGATTTGATAACTAGAACCTCTCAAAATCTAGGACCAAATGAGAAGGCAGCATATACATGACAATAAAATATTTTTTATGTAGTGCCTTTCATCCAAAAGTACATGAAGTGGAATGTGGCAGCTGTTTAACAGCTGCACAGCAACTAAACACAACAGTTTAATTCAGGAAGTGAATAAGAATTCTGTATCCTCTAGAAACTGCAGGGGGTACTTAGGGAAAGAGAATATAATTACCCAAGTTGGAACATGTCCAGTATATGAAGACCAGCACACCTGCTCCAACACAAAGTGCTGTGGAAATTGAAATGACCTCCCTCTCCAGACCCCCACATATATATGCACTGGTGATTTCTCCTTGGTCAAGAGATGGTGCCTCTGGCAACATTTTTCTAAGGTTTTCAAACCCCTTCCTCCCGGTTCATAGCATTGTCTTGGGGGAACTTGAAAAGCATCACCTGAAAAGGAAAAGCATCATTTTCCAAAATAACTAGCTATATATATATACATTCTGTTATTTAGCAGGTGCTTACATTGAGCAAACATTAAGGGCTTCTCCTTTTAAGAGCACTGAGCAGGAAGTGAAGACTCTTTTCTGTTTTTGAGAACTTAGAAAAGCAAGAACCCAGAAGGTGGCATTTGGAGTCTTGATCAAATGTTTTGGCTCAGTACCTGCCCTTTATGATTGCTTTCTTACCACATCAGGGATACATCACCTGCGTGCATCTATGTAAACTTATTTGCCATCAGTGGTAACTTCTTTTTCTGGAAAAGCTGGATTGAAGTCCTGCTTCAGACACTTGCTAGACATGTGACCCCAGGCAAGTCACCTGTCTTCTCTGTGTTTTGGTTTCTTCATAAAATGAAGGGGTTGGACTGAATGGTCCCTGAGGCTTCCTTCTAACTCTGTGGTCCTGTGATTTTATTATCTGCATGTTCCTTTGATATCATTCAACAAACTTCCCTTTTAATTATTCCTGTGCTTTAGCCCTTACAAGTGAAATTTATTTCTGTCATCTCGTTTTAATTCAGCTCAACCATAAAATATCCTGTAATATCATCTTTTAAAAAACAAGAGGAACCATATACACATATCAAATGGCTTTTCAAACAATTGCTTCCAAATAATACTCTATTATCATAATATTGTGTGTAGATGCTTTAAGGTTTACATAGTGGGACTATTTCTCTCTCTCTCTCTCTCTCTCTCTCTCTCTCTATATATATATATATATATATATATATATATATATATATATATATATTGTTTATGCAGCTGTGACTCCTACTAATAGTAATCCATTTGCTTTTAAGAAATCTACTTTGAATCTAAATATTTTAATTCATCACTTTTCAAGAGAGACCTATGTCCCATATTGCAATATATATTTCCTATACTGAACAGATCCGGGGGGTGGGGGGGGAAGAGTGTAGGTTGAAATGAGAAAGTGTTCCCACAAAAAGTAATATTAGTGCATAAAGGAGACACTTTATAGCTTGTTTGTATCTGTTTGCTAGAGATTCTTTATAAATATGAAATCATGATGTCCTAAGAAAGAAAAAAATTTTTGAAGACTTTCCTGGGACAGGAAGGTTTATATGTATTCCCACAAGCAACATTTATCATATAAGCTCCATTCACTGCAAATGTTTGTTTATATGAATTTCTGTTATCCCTCTTCTACCACTAGAGTCTTAAGAGAATTTCTTTAGAAGTTCAAGGTTCATCCTTTCCTTTTGGAACCCCAAACACCATCTTGTCATTTTTCTTGGCCATAACTTAAAATTCATTTGGATGTCAAGCAGGGTTATAGTACATTTACTGAACAAAGTAAAGTAAGTATCTTCTGGATTTCAATTTGACGGAACTCTCAGTTCTAAATATGAGAAATGGTGGATTGGTAGTCATGCGTATGAAGTTCAAATAGTTTGTTTTTTCCCCCACTCAAATCACAAAGATAGGGAAGGGAAAAAAGACTTTGAAAACAAGCATCCAGATACTTTCTGGGGATTTATTGTTCTTATGTCAGTTTCTAGAAATGCCCTGTGACAAGATAATTTCCCTGACCTGTTAAAGCGCAGTCATTGAAGGAATTCTGCAAGTGATTTTTGGAAGGCACTGAACAAAATTAACCTTCCCATGAACTTTGTCATAATTTTAAGAACAACAATATTAGTTTCTAGTGAAAAGGCAGAAGGAGGCGGAAACTGAGCACAAAAAAAAAAATTTTTTTTTAAATATACCAGATCTAACAGCAGTGATGAAGTAGGACAGAGCGTGGTTTTCAAAATTGTCAGTGACTTTAGCTAAAGGGCAACCTTCAGTCTATTTATCCCTTCTTCTTTGTTTCACATAACCTCCAGAATCAAACCCAGCTCACATTGAAGATAGGAAACCACCTACCGTTTGTGTTCAATTTTCAAACAGTAGGAGTAAGTCCACAGATAACAAATGCTCTCTGCAGGCCAGTTCTTTTTTATGATTTCCCCTCCATGGACAGAAAAGTCATTCCACAAGCTTATAGCAACTTTTGAAGCTGAAATAGAATAATATAATTTTCCATGCAAAAGTCTTTTTTTGTTCCTCCTTTTTGATACTGGACATCTAGACTCAGCCAAGAACAACAAGAGGGGAAATGCTTTTGGCATTTGGTACTGAATTTCACCAGCACTCAGTGTTAGGTGGTTACTGCTTACATGTACTATATGAGAGAAAAGAAGCAAGTCTATAGAGATGCTGAGCTTTATATCAGTTCATACATGGTTATAAATTTATAGTTGAATAAAAACTAAAGTAAACCTACACATAGGAAGGAAGGAAGGAGCATTAGAAAGGCATGTACTGTTTTGTTTAAATTTTATCTTTCCCATAATAATTAAAATCCAGTGTTTGTCACTCAGTAGATACTTAACAAATGTTTATTGAGTTGAAAATTGGTGAGAGAATATGTTTTTATTGTTTGAACTCCAGAATATCATTCTGATCTATTGTTTGCTTATTGTTGCCAAATATTTATGTTGTTTTCACCTGCCTTGAATACTAATTAAATTCATTTTTATCCATATTCTTAGAACTTCTAGTGAAGAATCTTCTTTGGCAACTGACTTTGGACATGCTATAGCATTTTCATACTGCATTTCTATCCCATTAGTCTAGACCAACTCAAGCATTTTCTGTTTCTTGATTATTTTCCATTGCCATTTGTCCAAAAGGGATCAGCTAGCATTTTGTTGAAAAAATGAAGAAGCCTATTTCCTGGATCCTGAAGAAATTCAAATGGTGGGATATAAAATAATACAGTTTTTTTGTTTTTTTTTCTGTCTGTTTAGGAGCATTCAGGAAGAGTTTTCCGACTCCAGTTTGATGAATTCCAGATCGTCAGTAGTTCACATGATGACACAATCCTCATCTGGGATTTCCTAAATGACCCAGCTGCCCCAGCTGAACCACCTCGATCCCCTTCTCGCACATACACCTACGTCTCCAGATAAAATAATCATACATTGACCTCACACTTGCACAGGTAAGAAAAATAATTGTATATCTAGTTCTGCATGTGATTGTTGGAAGACAAATACAGGCAAAATACAACTTTTTCCTGAATAACAGAAAGATTTGGGACTGCCTTATCCAATGTTATCTTTGGTTAATGTAGTTTTTGTCCCTGATGATTCTGGAAGAATTATTTTTTTGCCTGAAGTCAGTCTGTTATGTTTTGTGTCCTGGATAGAGTTTGGGATAAATTCTGCCATCTTTAAACCAGTGCTACCTTCCCATTTACAACATTTAAAATGGAAGCCTTGCTTTGGTGTGGTGTGAGTAAGCTTGTAGTGGTTTCGAGATGACTAGAGGGAGAAGTTTATGGCTGTGCTGATGTCTAAATAATATTTGAGGAACAATGAAAAATGAGTAGGAAAATGGTAAAGATAATGGGATGAGAATTCCTTCCCCTATACACCACAAATTTTGATCTGCTCCACATTGTAAATTAGTAACCATTTTAAGAGAACTAACTAACTTTACATGGACCAAATGATTTGGAAATCCAAGGGAAATGTGCTGGTTTCACAAGTAAGCAGAACTAGGTAATGTCTGGTTCAAAGATCCACAATGATGAACTTTGTGACCTGAAGAATCTTTTTAACCTCTATAGGCTACAGGATACAAACCTATCTCTCATTGGATTCTAAAAGGAAAAAAATTTTTTTTGATTTTTTTTTTTTTAATATACTTTGGAAACTAAAAGGTCCAAGAGATACTAGCTTTGAATCTTTTTTACATTGCTTAATTTAAGTCTGTCACAATACATTATGGCAAGAGGAACCCTGTTCACTAAGTACATATCACATGTTGTAGAGATTTAACTCTAGCTGTGAGGTACAGGCTAGTTTCTCGAAATGCCTCAGGGTCAGCCAAAGTCAGGATAAATTAAAGTCCTTGGTCTTTAGGGGGAGAAGTGAAGGAGGCAGGCAAATTGCCACAAGACTTGCCAATGATCTATCTTGGATTCTCAAGTCCAAAGTCACCAGCCTCTCTCCTCCTTTTCCTACCGCAAAGTGACTCTCTGGCCCCTCTCACCAGAGAGTCTAATCCTTTCCTACAATTATTTCAACACCAAACATTGAGCCAGCATCAACTTGTGAGAAGAGCCATCTATCCAAACATATGCTAATAGGGTTATTGTCTCATATCAAATAGATAATTAGCCTTAAGTGCTCGGTTGTCTGATTCAAGAACACCTCTTCAGAGTTTCAGCCCTCTCCATCTAGCCATGTTTATTTGATTCCCACTATCTAAAATATCAGTTTATCAATACCATACAATTACAATAACCAGGTTCCAAGGCTCCTTACTTTCTTTCCTCTGATTCAGATTAGGGCTAGGCCTTATCACCTTGAAATTGTCTTATTTGGAGAGTTTTGAAAGACCCTTGTCAGTCATTTCTAGCTTCTTTCTTAGGCATGAAGAAGTCATAAGATATCCAGATTCTTAAGATTACTAAAGATCCAGATCTTTTCTGGTCATGATGAGTTCATTCAAGTATTTGAGACCATCCTGTATCTAAAAGCACTGCCACCTGAATAAATGATAAAATGTTTTGTGATTCTCCAGTCCCTTCAGTTATCCAAAGCACCCTAGCATTCTACTTTGTTTCATCTATACACAGGAAAAGTCATATCCACAGTTGTCTTGCAACAACCATCAAAAACTCCAAAATTCTTTGATTATATCATTTTATCATTTTTTATTCCTCTCTTTCCTAAACTTTTCCACATTTGAATACTGTCCCAAGTCATCACCTCCCATCTAATCTTATTTCTCTTGCTTTATAAACTCAGCCTTATAATTCACAGGTGCCAAAGCAGCCAGCAAGAATTCAGGTACCAAATTAGAATATTACTGAGAAATGTTTAACAACATAAATAAAAGACAATAAAACAAAATTAGTTTTTCGTTTTCTAAGTATGCAGCCTTCAGAGATTCCTTTCTATTTGAATTTGATACTACTGTTGTAGTTTACCACTTCAATTCTATACGATCATGTGAGTCTTAATCCCTTGCCTTCCTGTCCAATTACTCACACCTTGCCAAACCCCAACCCTGGATTCATCAGATCATCTATCTTTTTCACTCCATCTATCTTTTTCACTCCTACTGGTGCTCCAACTGAGGCTGGAGGAAATCATACAGTCAAACCAGAACCACTACAAATTTGTTGTCTGACATCATCTGGTCCCTCACTGCAGCAAGACAGTCATTTTTACTCCTTGTTTGCACTCCCCACAGAGATTGTTGTAAACTTTTGCTTCCCCCTTCAGATCTCCCATACCATGCCTTCATCCCTTTCTCATAACTGAGAGACCTTGACTTATACCTTAATAAGAAAATAAAGATTTTTAGGGACAGTTAGGTGGTGCAGTGGATAGAGCACCAGCCTTGAAGTCAGGAAGACCTGAATTCAAATCTGGCCTCAGACACTTAACACTTCCTAGCTGTGTGACCCTGGGCAAGATATTTAACCCCAATTGCCTCATTTAAAAAAAAGAAAAGAAGAAACTACTGATAGATGCAGACCCCATGATAATCAGCTGGGAAGTTCTGCTAGTTCAGTGAGAGACCTGTAGACTTGCCTTTAGTGTAGAATTGCTCTGCTGGTTATTTCTCTGCAGGTTTAAGAATGGAAAAGTTTCCATTCTTAAACCAAGACCGAAACCCCACTCTGCTCTTGGGATCTGAGCCACATTGCAAATTGTATCTTACCCTGAAATGCCATCCCTGGACACAGGTCCCATCAGCAGTCTGCCCTACTAGGGAATGCACTACAAAGCTGCAAGATGGCCCATGTTCTGTCATAATAACTCACTATGGGTCTGGAACTCAGTATGGGTTCTTTTTTCCTGGTGACCAGTTTTTCCTTACCTGCTAGAGTATTCCACATGTTTTCTCCTGGCCATATTCTGTTTCTCTCTTTCCCTGCCTTTGTTTTCTTTGTTCTCATTTCAACTGGAAAATAACTTATTGTGACTTTTTTCTTAAATAAAATTCCCTATCAGGATTCATTTTGGCACAGGAAGAGTTTTGGGGAGAATTTGTTGTACTGTTTTCTGTTACTCCACCATCTTGGCTCTGCCTCCCCCTTCTATGCATTTTAAAAATGTTTCAGTGGCCTTTTTTGATTATTAATATTGCTTCTTATTCCGCACAATTAAAAATGGAGAGAAAAAAAGAGAATTTGTTAAAAATAATAATAATAATGACAATAATAAGCAAAATGAATCTATATAGTGGCCATGTCAAGAACTATATGTTTCTTGATATATTTTATGTCCTTCACCTCCCTGTTAGTCATGAATAGAATGCTTCATCATAGGTCCTTTGGACACATGATTGATTATTGCATTGATCAGTTCTTAAGTCTCAAATTTATTTTTCTTCATAGTTTTATTCTCCTTGTAAAAAATTATTCTAATTCTACTTACCTCATTCTTTGTCATTTCATACTATTTGACATTCTCTGAAATAGTCATCCTTGTCATTTCTGAAGTACATTGATATTCTCTTATATTTATATACCACAGTTGGTTCAGCTATTCCTCATTGTCTGTATTTATTGTATCATTGTCTGAGTTTCTTTTGACTCATATATTTCATTCAGCTTTTGTCTTTTCATCAGGATTGCTCAATATTCTCTGTTCCTTTAAAGGTCTTTTTCCCCTCCAAAGTATAGTCAGTTATAAGTTTATACCTTTTGCCTTCTGGATTACTGTATTTCAAGATCTCATCTCATTTACAGTGGATGTTACTATAATCCTGATTATGCTTTCTTGGTATTTTAAATCTTTCTTTCTGGTGGCTTAGCATAAGCTCTATTTCAGCTATAACATTTCTGGGATCTTTTCTTTTTTAATTACTTTCAGGAGATGATGGGTTGATTCTTTATATTTTTACTTTGCTCCTTGCTTCTAATAGGTCTGGGCAGTTTTCAATAAATCAATCAATAAACATTTATTAAGCATCATATACTGTGCTGAGTACAAGGGATATACAAGAAGGGACAGACAAAAAACAGTCCCTATCCTTGATCTACAAGCAAATATATGCAAAACAAGCTATCTACAGGCAAAAAAAAAAAAAAAAGGAAGTAAATAACAAAAGGAAGGCAGTAGAAATTAAAGGATTCATGGGAGGCTTCCTATAAAAGATGGAATTTTAGTTGGGACTTAAAGGAAACTCAGGAGGTCAGTAGGTAAAGCTGAGGAAAGAGAGTGTTTCAGTTCTGGGGCACAGGCAGAGAGAATACCCAAAATCAATAGGTGAAGTATCTTGCTCATTGGACAACCATAAAGTCAGTGCCCCTGGATTAAAGAGGATGTAATGAGGAGTAAGGTATGAGATTAGAAAAGTAGAAATAGATTAAGTTATGGAAGGCTTTCAATGATGTCAGAAGCCAGATTGTAAGACATTAAGAAGTTAGTGAGAGGAAAGAATGTGAAGGTTCCTGTTATAGAAGGACTTTTTGAGGAATTTATTTACAGAGGGCAGAAGAAATATAGAACAATCATTGGCAGGAGTGAAAATATCATGTGAGGGGTTTTTGAGGATGGAGCAGAGACATGGGTATATTTGTAGACAAGGAAATAAAACACTAAAAAAGAAAGATTGAAAATAAGTAATAAATAACATGACTAATTTTTAAGTAAATATTTTTTATATGTCATTGAGGAAAAAATATTAAGTATAGAATGGGATAACAGAGGGGGTGATTTCTTAGAGGAGATGGAATTGAATAAGATTGCTTAAACAGATAGAGGTTTTAGCCTTGTTAAGGATTAAGGCCCCTTCATTGTGAAGGAAGGGAGAGGAGTAGAAGGCATTTGAGTGATAGGAGAGGAGGTAATTTTCGGAAGAGATAAGATATGAAAGAAGTATTGTGGAAAACAGGATGGTGAGTTGATCAGGAAGTTTTAATAGGACTGCTTAGCAGCAGCAAGAATCCAATTGAGGTTATATAAAGTTAATTTTAGTGGACCTAGTCAGAATGGTTACATGATTTTTTCCACCTTTGTTTTGCAGCATGTGTATAGGAACAAAAGTGGCCTATGGTGAGATTGATCGAAGATTAAGACTTAGCAGAGCTAATTGGAGCTGACTTTGCTGGCAGTCCCTTTTTCTTATTGCTATAGGACTTCTGACTGACCTTTTGTGCAGTTCTGGAATAAGAGAAGTCACTTACTATAGTTTCTTACTGGATTTGTTTTCCATTATTCAATCTGGTTTTATTGAAGTAGGTGGCAGTGGATCCATCGGCATCTCATTCAGACAGACATCTTAGCTGGAAGTCCTTATCTAGTACAGTATCTTATTATATGTGATAGGTCCTAAATAAATTTTGAATAAATGCAAGATTCATTGGACCAGGATTAGCTGTTATTGTTGTTATTAGACACATAATGTGTCTCACTAACTAGTTCAAATAACAGCAATATTATCAAGTAACAGACCTTTTATATATCCTTAAAAAATAGTTTTTATTACTTATGCCTACAGCTGGGAGTGTGACGTTAAGGGAACTATTAGGAGCTCTGCCCCAAGACGAAGCCAAGTTAATGTTCTTTGACTTTTGTATTTGATGAAGATGCTGGAAAACAGAACTAACTCTTTCCTTTCCTTTTACAGGACTCATTAAAGTTGCGGTATTTAATGTATCTGCCAATGCCAAGACAAGCAACAACAAAATCAACTATCCAGTTATCTAGGATTAGCTGAGAAGTGGGGCTTTCAGACTCATGTTTGAACAGAGTTGGCCTGCAGTCGACCCAGGATGGTCTGCTCAGCACAGCTGGACTGCTAAAGTGCTGCTATCAGAAGATGTCTTTTATCTTTGGTGAATGAGTGGAACTTTTAAAACTCACCCCTTCCCTGTTCCTTCCTCTTTTTCCCACTGCACCTGTTTTCCCCCTCTTTGGTTGCAGGCACAGATGACCTATAAATATATTTAGTGTTTTGCCAGAATCTCTGTTGCTTTGCTGTTAAGCAGAAGAATCAGTTCTGAGGGACAGGAGGAGGATGCTTTGAGCTAGAAAGCTCAGCACCTTCTGCAGACTTTTTAGCTTTGGGAGCATCCAGTACGTGACTGAAAACCACCATTAATGAAGAAGAGGCGAAAGTTTTCGAATGTCTTCTGGAGTTGTTCTGAGTGAAAGGGTGTATGTATGTGTGTGTGATATTTTTGTGGTTTATTACCACTGGCGTATCTGGTACATTGATCCAGCATCTTTGTTTCCTTCTTTCTCCCCTCCCTCTTCTCAGTTCTATAACCACTTAGAAAGAAGATATATGAATATCCTCAGCATGCTTGAGGTAAATCAACTAGAAGACACTACACTTAAAAGGGTTAAAAAATTGTTTAGATGAAGTGGCCAGGCCAAGATTTTGCTTCAGGTTATCCCAGTAGGTGAGTCTTTAGTGGATACTGAGCTTGTAAAAGTGGTACATAGGAACTAGCACCTCTCACCTCTTTCCCCCCTCCTTCCTCCCCCCCCCCCAAAAAAAAAAAAAACAGGAATATGCCAGCCCCCTATCCTTGTCTGCCTTTTTATTTTTTTTTTCCTCCTGGACACAGCAGTCTTCCTGATTCCATGTAGAGCATTGGAAGGAGGAACTGATTACATTTCCTCTCATTAACAATTAGATGTGTAATAAAAGCAATTGTACTTCATCTTAAATCCCTCAGAATACAAAAAAAAAGGTTTGGAGTGACCAGGGCCAATCCCTTGGGTGCATTCAGCATAACAGCTTACTTATGATGCTGAGCATTCAAGTGGTAACATCTTTCCTGCAATTGTGAACCAAATAGTTGAAGAAATAGTCAAAAGTGAAAAATGATCAGAATTGCTTTGGGGCCAGTAAATACCATCTCCCCCCAGATAAAATCTAATCACTTTAACTTTGTATTGCAGAATCTGCCTGCACTCTTTTTTAAACCATGTATTCGCACATAGGGTTAAGCTACCATCAAAGAAGCTGAAATTTGGGAAACAAATTTCAACTAATTGAGATGGAGATTGTAGTAGCCATTTTTCCTTCTTTTCTTTTTCTTTCCCTTCTTACCCCTAACTTACCCAAATTTCTCAGGCAATTAGTTGGTAATGAAAGTGAATGACCCTCATTGGTGTCCAGATTAAATAGCTGCCTAGAAAGCAGCCATGTTGGAATCACACACATTGATCATGTTTCATGTGACTCTCCACAGGCTTAGTGAGGACACTGGGAATCACAGAAGTTTACTCTACATGCTCCCAGACCCCATAATATGGAATGCGTGAACTTGCATGAATCATCAAACTAGGCTCAGAACAAGTAGGCGAGCCAAGGCCCTACCATCACGTATACCCCTTCTCAAGCTTCTCGCGGAAGCTTGGCAAATCCGTCTAACAAATCAAAACAGCTTCTCAGGCAGCACTGATAGCCTGAAAGTCAGGCAGAATTAGAAGACTATTCCAGGTCTGTTTGAGCTAGGTTGCTGTCAGATAGGAGGGTGTCTAGCCTATTCTCAGAAGGCATGTCCAAATGTGGCCTGAACAGATTCTGAGGATTGAGTATTGATAGAAAATTGGATACACGTGTACATGCTTTTCCTTCCTTGATATAATCAGCGCACTTAACATTTGTAATCCAGGTCATATAAAGAAAAAATAATTCTCTAGCACAGTGACTAACCCTCTTACTCACAAATGCTGCAAAGATTGATTTCCTAATCAGTCATTGTTAGGGTCCCTTGTTGGGGTATCTGCTATTTACTGCAATTTTCACTTAATTGATCTTTACTCTTGAATTTAGGATTTTGCTGCAGGTGAAAGAGAGGTATCAGCTCCGAAATGCATATATTTCAAATACTGAAATAAAGAGATGTGGACTTGTAGCTATTGCAAAGGTAGCATAAAATAGCCATAACTCTATTAGCCTTCTGCTGTATGCTGCTCTTTAATCCAGGGGAGATAATGGGTCATAATTGGTATTAGAGACTTAACTCTAACCCCAGATCCTTTTTGAAGGTATGTTGTTTTCAACACTTATTTCAAAGCCTATTTGGTGTACACCATAAAGAATCTTCTAGCTTTTAATGAAATTGAGCATGGATTTGACAACTTCAGAGCTGTTAGCTCAGAGGAGGACATCAACTCTCTGTTGATGATGGAAAAGGAAATGAAGTTAAGTGGCCTGAAAAACTTGAATCTCACGTTTCTGAGCTTTGGGGGTCATTTACCAGTGCATTGTAGAAGAAATAATCAGGTAAGTAGAAGTTCATTTCCAGAGAAGGTAAACCCCACTTACCATCTCTGCATGATTTCAACCAGGAATTGATTTTCACTAATCCCCAACTGGGCTAGAATAAACATAGGGTCTGACCTTTTTAAAAAGAAAAGAGAAAAAGAACAAAGAAAGTCTCTTAACCTGTTAAAAGGAAAGATGGGAAAGTAGCTGAAATAGATTGAAATACCTCCATTACAGATGTCTTCTCAAAAATATGTAGGACACTAGTATTTAACACTTTCTAAAATTTCAAATTTTAGAAAATTCCTTCTGATGAAGATGGAGTGAGACTCACTGAACAAGAGAAGCGTGTGCATGTTTGCACATGTGCAGCACACCCATTCTCTTAACACAGCCTGAACTGCCTGGACAAAGGTCTATAATATGCCTTGCTATAAACATGCATAATTTCAATGCTAAAAGAACTTTTTACTTACAAGTATGCAAATTAAAAATGGATTTGAAGGAATTGTGAAAGGGAAACCTATTATGCAGCTTTCCCTTGGCAAAATTCTTTTACCTAAAATCCTTACATTCCAGGAGACTCTAAACTGAAACAGTGGCGTGTATTAATGTCTATGGTTGTCATAAATGTAAAGACCTTTAACCTTTTGCTGAAGAGAATCTGTGACTACTCCATGTTGGTCCCCTGCTTGTTTGAAAACAAATTTCATCTTTTGATTTGGTATAGCCAGAAGCTGAAGATGAAGGAAATAAATTTCTCTCTCCCATTTCTTGTTGGTCTGAACATCTGTAGTTGACAGTTACCTGATATAACACATTTCTTAAAGGAGGGGAAAAAATTTTCAGGAGGGCAAGCTGGAAAGTGGGTAGATTTTTTTTTCCTGAAGCTAGATTGGGTATATTAAAGGTTAACTCTTAGTGAAATTGATTTCATATAAGGAATACTCCATTGCCTCAAGTGAGAGTGATCTGCATCCAAGTCATGTGGCCTTGGGAATGTGCTCTACAGATCTGAATCTGTGGCATCCACAAGTTGCTTACAAATAGACAGGGTAATTCCTGGAGTTGACTTTGCACACCTTTATTTTATTGCATACCATGCTCTACTCTTTTTTTTTTTTAATCAAGTTTAGTTTTACCCCTTAACTTTCTCCTCACATATTTGACCTTATGCACTCAGATTATATAAATAGGCTTACCGGGACCTGAATTGTCAGAAAATTACTTTACCTTTCCTTTTCCCTATTCAAACATGAGATTTATCTCCTTCCCCTTTAGACAAAGGATGCCATTGTTACAGAGATGTCTAAGTTTCATCATTGTATTCACTCATCATATTTGAATCTAATTTATTCATACCTCTCTTCCTGTAAGCCAGTTTCACTATAATTTGTACCATAAGATGTGAAGATCTTAGGGAGCATGAGCTCTGAGTGTTGCATTCCTTCATACCTTTGCTCATTGCTCATAACTAGAATTTTGGGTGCTTAGGAGAGAAAGTGGTAAATCCATGAGTTAGGCTATTGGATTTCCAAGTGGAATTCTGGAACTTCACTGTTGGAAGTTTAGCTCTTGTGACCTGAGACTTCCCAGAAAGAAAACAACTGAAAATTGTTTTCTGACTAATGTAGCTGGCAACTCAGCTACTTTGAATAATAGGGCTTTTCTCTCCGACTATGAATGTCACTTTAACTATTTTGCTCCACTCCCCACCCTCGCGCTGGGCGATTCTTGGCACAAAAGGAACCTATAGTTTGCTAAGGTATGGGCTTGTGCAATCACCTCAACTCTCTGTACTCAGAAAAACACAACCACCTTTAATGCTTTCCTAGATTGGTGAAAAAGTGAGTCCAACCTAAGCTGTGGTTGAAAAAAGATGTTCAGACAGACTGGAACTGTGAGGATGGGGCTGGAAGTAGAGAGATGTGAGGTTTCCTGGGAGATTTTGGATTTGTTCAGCTCTTTGTTCTTTAGATTCAAGTAACAAGTGCTTTGACTTTTGTGATTATGTTATGGTGATGTGTAGTTAATGTACTAATATGTTCAAGAGCTAGGATCATGGTAATAAGAGTGTGTTTTTTTAACTGTTCAAAAAAAAGTAACTTAAATTACAAATATAATATTAAATTGTGAATTTGCCAAGTGTCTTGTCTCTTTACCCAATCCTAGGAAGGAGAGTGAAATTGAAAAGCAGTACAAGCTATTAAATATAAACAATAAAATACTAAGCATTTACATAGGAAAATAAAACCCTTAAAGGCCAGAGGACACTGAGCCTAGCCCAGAGCTCAACCATGGTAAATATGGTCCTGATTAAAAAGCTATCCAATTTGAACTCTGATATTCTCTCTCACCCACTCTCTCTTTTCCCTTTCTCTTTCCTTCCTTCCTTCCCTCTCTGTCTGTCTCTCCCCTCTCTCTCACATACATATTTTCTCTACAGTCATAGCTAGTCACCTTACCAGTAAACTTGGCTATTCTGAGTCCTAACAGAGACTACTTGAAGCAAGACAGTCTGCTAAGTTATGAAGAATGGCAAAATATTAGCGATACTAGGAGTATTCATGATTGAGAATCCCTCAGGTATGAGATTTATTCCCTTTTCTCAAATTCCACCTTAACCATGTCTAGGACTGTCTAGGATTGATGGACAAAGGGATAGTACCTCCCTTCAGTTGTGGTAGAAAGTTCTCTATATCCTTCCCTAAGGAGAGCAGCCTTTTTCACTCTTACTGTTGGTGGCCACCTCTCTGCTGCCATTGGATGACATCACTGTACCTCCAGAAGCCAGGGAGAAGGCAGATACCCTTACTAGTGCAGACCTAATGAAGGTATTTTATTCCTACTCTGATTTCTGACCAGGTCGAAGTCTGAGCCTTGGAGAAAGTGAACTCTTTTTGCAATACTATCAATATCAAACTTATCTTACCCTAAAAAAGCTGAAGTCCCCTTTGTAAAGCCCTCACTACTGTCTTCATTCTTTGGTCTGGGACAGAAACCTTCCTCCTAAACAACTGCTGCTGCCATCAGCAGTGATGGGGGTGGTGGTGGAAAGAAGGGGCCTCCCCCTTCCTGATTGGCTCTTACCAATTAAGAGCATTTTATTAGACTACTAATTAAAGGCACTTCGT
The DNA here is from genome assembly GCF_902635505.1 of Sarcophilus harrisii. Taxonomy (NCBI): domain Eukaryota; kingdom Metazoa; phylum Chordata; class Mammalia; order Dasyuromorphia; family Dasyuridae; genus Sarcophilus; species Sarcophilus harrisii. The sequence continues at coordinate 557,525,617 of NC_045427.1, forward strand.
TAGCAGCAGGGGAGGCTGGGTGGGTGTCTGGATGCTGATGGAGCTACAACTGAGAGAAATTGGTTTCCTCTTCCCCCCCCCCCATCAACCCTAGCCTCTCAGGACCCCCCTCAGTCCTGAAGTTTTTCCTTCCACCCGACAAACCCTTGGCTTTCAATTAGCAGCTCTCAGGGGAGTAAGGTCATTATCTGAGCCCACCCCCTTCCCAAAACCAGGTGGACTTGGAAGGATTGGGAAATTTTTTTTCATTTGAGACCCTAGGGAGACGAAGGAAAAAAGAGTTAAAACTTTAGACCATGTGGTGAGTCAAGGAGGATATTCCTAGTAAGATGCAGAAGAGGCTCAATGAGTTTTCTTATTGTGAGAGGAGCTTTTCATTGCTAAGTCTGCTATTGACCCTTCATCTGAGACTATCAACAGCCTCAGTTTTTCACCTCATGAATCTTTTGAACCCTTTGAGTTTTTCCATAGCTTGATAAGTCATGGATGGACAAAGAGAAGAATAGTAGCTCCATTCTCTGAGCCACAACTAGGGTTCAATTCTGTCAAAGATGATTGTTAGCTGTTGTGTCATTTACGTTGTCACCATCAACCAGATCATGTCACACTATTCAACTCTTCCCTAATAGCGACTGTCCTCATGTTGAATTAATTTCTTTGTCTCTGTAACCTCATCATGGTATCATTTTGAAAAGAAAAAAGGGGGGGGGGCGGAGAATCTGAGATGATTGAGAGAATCTCAAAAGACATGGATAAAGATTTAATGTGTGTGGATGATTGCTTTTTCTGTCTTTAAATATTTGAGATGACTGCTGGGGATTCTCCCAAAGAAGTCCCCTTTGGGCCCTACTCCATGAGGAGGGCAGGAATCAGTTGTGATCAAGATCATTGACACCAGCAATTGAGGGTCACCCTGAGGACAGCCCCAGTCCCCTCCTCCTTCTCCCTCCACCACCACCACTTAGCTGCAGAGTTAGCACCAGGGAGCTGGACTGGGAGGACAGATTTATGGCCAAGCCTAGCTCTCTCTGTTTAACCCGCAGCCGACTTGGGCTGCAGACACTAAATTAGATTGTTGACAATTAGAGAGACTAATGGGAGCTCGGCCGTCCCCGGAGCCAGATAGCCCAGCAAGGCCGCCCTTTAATAACCACCGATCATAGGCAGAAAGCCCCACGAACTCCACCCTCCCTCCACTACACACACAGACACACACACACACACACCCCTTCAGGAGCCTTATAATTGGTAAGACCAAGGTCTCAGACCCTCAACCAGTGTTTATCACCCGTTCCCCTTCCATTGACCCCCACCTCACTCTGTCTTCATGGTATGGTAGAAGGAGGACTGGCTCTAAAGTCAGAAACCTTGGTTCAAATTCTGCCTCTCTATGGCTGGGTGAATCATTTAGACTGAGCCCCATTTCCTCATCTGCAATAGGAGGTCTCTGAAGTTCTTTCCACATCTAGGTTTATGATTATCCCTAGTCTCCCCCATCTCTGTATTTGCTCTCTCCCCACTGCCCAACCTCCCATTTCCTACTACACACCTCCCCTCCCCTTTTATCTTTTCTGCTCTCTCTTTCTCTGTTTTCTCACCCTACCCTAGTTGGTCTCAGGGCCTCTCCTGGTTTCCTGAGGCCTCTGACTTTGTTTCTCTTCTCCCTCTGTCATTTCTCCAAGTCTCTTCATCTCCCATCCATGCCCATTCAACAACTCAAGCCAATAAATATCTCCTAAGCACTTACTTTACAGGCCAGAGAAGAGAAGGGCTACAGAGCTCAGCCTGGTAGAGAATAGGAAATATTTAATGGGCATAAATATGGTCCAAGTCAAGTGTTTAAAGAGGTTGGGGCGGGGAGGGGGGGAGATCAAGGAAGGTTTCCTGGAGGAGATGATATTTAAGTTGACTTTAAAAAATGAATGGGAATTCAACAAAAATAGAGGATATAAGAAGCTGAGCAAAGAGGAAGGCTGGAAGCTTGGGGAATATACAGAGACAATGGAGAGCAGCCCAATTTGGCTGAAGCAGTGAACATGGAAGGTGCTGATATGAGTTAGGCTAAGATGGTGGCCATTTCTGTCTCCTCCCTTTTCCTTAGTGTGTTTCTGTTTCTAAGTCCTGTCTTCTTTGGACAGATATGCACAATTTCTCTACAACTGAATCAAGAGTTCTTAACCAACTTTGCATTGTGATCAATCCCCTTTGGCCTTTTCTCAAAATAATGTTTCTAAATGATAAAGGGAATTATTATTACATTATTACAAGGGAAAACAATTATATTGAAATATGGTTATCAAAATGTTCTTAAAACAAGTTCAGGTTTTTAAGAATTAAAGAACATTGAGGTTAAGAATCCCTGAACTACATCACAGACTTCTTGAGTGCAATGGGAAAGTCAGCGCTCAAGCAGTGTTTGTTGCTGACTCTGTATCTGAGCCTCTTAGTATCTCCCTCCCTCCATCCCTGATGGACTGGACTGGTTGATCTTCATGAGTTTGCTTAAGAGTAGGTCTCTGGGTCTGAGTGACCCCTAGGTTCTCACTTGCCTCAGCTCATTTGTCCCCTTGGCCTGGGCCAGCCCCAGGAGTCTATTGGGGGGGTTGAAATCCCTGCATCAAGCCCAGTGTCTCCCTGCCCACTTCGAGCCCCTGCCAGAGCTTGATCCTTGGTAACTGGGCAGTCCGGTAAGCAGGGAGGAATGGGTGGGTGGTAATGAGGTTGCTATGAGTGGTGGTGTGGGGGGAGAGGCTCACATTCACTCAGGCAGACTCATAGCTCTGTCAGACTGATTGGTCCTGTGCGGAGGCGCAAACGGCCCCCCGTGGACACACTGAGATTGGTTATAAAATTACAGGCATTTGTTCTGCTGTCAGACCCCCTCCCCCCTTACACACATACTCCAGGCTCTCCCCCACCTCCAAAGTCCCTTCTCTTCCATTGCTTTAAGCCTGATGCTCTGCCCCAGGGAACAGTCACAAGGACATAGGAGGGGGGTGGAGGTTACCACACCTGTCCAAGGGTAGTGAATACAGTTTAGACACAGACTAAGGAGGGAAGGAGTTAAATCTCATAGTGACATTCAGGAGTGAGAGAGGGGAGAATAAGGAAGGAGTTTGCACCCTTACCCTCCTAGTGAGATAAGCCCATAGAGTTAGAACCCCTGCAGAGCAGCCCCCAAATCTCAAACTCAGGGTTTCAGTCCAAGTTCTTCCTAATTTCAAGGCCATGGTACTCTGAGGGAGGAAGAAAAGACACAAAATGGAAAATATGTGGATCACAGACCCTGCCCCAGACCATCCTGTTGTGAGGGTGACCATACTCGCCTCCCTCCTTCCCCTGTTGGCTATATATTTGACAGAGAGATGGCCACAGAACTGGGTCCATCACTCCAAGAGAAGGCTTGAATTCCTTATGTGTAAAAGAAAGCAATGAGGGAAGGTACTGTGCTAAATCAATAAGAAAAGGACTGCTTGCCTTCAAGAAGCTTATGGTCTAGGAAGAAAAGACAATCCATAAAGGAGAGCTTGAAATGAAAAAAATCTGTGCACTGTGGCTTCTAACAGTCCACTCTGAGGCAGCCCTTGAATCCCTGCAGCCTTCCCCGCCCCTGGGTTCACCACTAATGACTAATAGAAGCTGCCTCCCCACTCCTGCTTCTGTCTCCTTTCTCTAGTCTGTAATGCTAAGACCTGGTAGCTCTGGTATGTGACAACTCTCTGCTTCTAGGCAGGGCATGAGAGTCAACAGGATCATTGATTGAGAGCCGGTGGAACCATGGCATACAATGTGATGAATAAGGAAACAGCCCCGGTTTTCTTGACTCCACATTTGGAGTGCTTTCTGCTGTCCTATTTCAATTAGGGAAAGCAGGAGGACCATCCTGTGTGGTAGGGGTGGTCTGCAGGAGCCTCTCAGGGTCAAGGTGGTTAGATGAGAAAGGTGATTTCCAGGGATTGGGGGGGGGGGAGGTACTTTTCCCCACCCTTACTGCTATGGGAGGTAAGCTTCCAGTCATTCATCATCCATTCCCAGACCAGAATTTATTTGCTGTAATTACATCTTTAATTAGAGCTTTAATGGCTCATTGTTCACCAACAATGATGAATCTGTAGCTTCCTTCCCTGCTTCCACCATCCCCCACCAAGGGGGAGCAGACCCCTTCCCCAGAACTCTCTCCCTCCCAGGACCAAGAAGGCTAATAATGAGCATAAGGTCCAGTGTTTCCCTCTGCTGGGGGACAGTGTTCCCATGGAAAGGCACAGGTGTCCCCTCAAACTCCCTTGCTTCGCAGTTCAACGCAGGATATGGCATACTAGAGAAAAATACTGGATGGTAGGCAGGAAACCCGAGTTCAAATCTTACCTCTTGTTCTTAGCTGTGGGAGGAGCCTCTCGGTGCATCCCAGTTCTGACTGTGCAAGCTTAGCCTGCATCTCCACTTCTGTCCTACCAACTCCCCAATGCAAAGTGGAAACCTCCCAGCCTGCCCCCTGCTAACCTTGTTCTACGTGTTTACCATATTTTCAGTTATTCCCAGCTTTCCCATGCCATCCATACTCAGGTCTTAATGTATTCCTTTGAAATCAACACTGTCGTCAACCAATTCACTGATTGGTCTCTGGAAACAAATTAAGTCCTTTAAATGTCTTACTCCCTCATTCTAGTGTGACCTCTTTTTTCCCCAAACCTTAATGCTGGATTACCTCCATGTTTACAGACTTCTTCTCAGTCTCTTCATCTAGGTTGTCCCACAGTCTCAAGTTCAAAATATCTCTATTCCTCCTCTTGATGAAGTTAGTGGCAGTCAGAGAGTTGCTAAGATCCTCTTATGGTCGGTGCACAAGTTCTTCATGAAAGAATTCATGAAACCGGAAATATTAATTGGCAAAAATGAAAGCTGCTGGATAGGAAGCCAGTTTTACTAAGAGACTGACTTCTTTAGTGGTAAAGTCCTATTAGGGAAATGGGGGTTGACACTAAGAAAACGCCTTCTCAGCGGGCAGGGTCCTCGCAAGCTGCTTGGGACCTTCTGCAAAGAGGGAGTTTAGAAACTGCCTTTTAAAAGGAGTCTTGAGGTTTCAGGTTGAAAAGGAAGCCAAAGTGGGGTTATCAGGGAGAGACTTGACCTTGCCATAAGTCCTTGCATTTGTCTACCTTTATCTTGATTTTTATTTGGTCTATTTACTTCACATAGGGTTGGTCAAAAGTATGGTGCTAAGGCCTTCTAGAGCAAGGTAATTCAATGATTTGCATAGTTAGAAGAAAGAGAGTGTGGAATGTTGTGCCACAGTTCCCTTTTGATGCCCTGACCCAGTTTCCCCATTGTCCTCTTTAGTGACTCTGCCTCAGGTTATGACCTCTCCCTCTTAAATGTTGAAGAGATAAAGGATTTATATCTTTAGGCTATCCATTTTAGACATCATTAGAATATCAGTAACCTCTCCAGTACCTCCCTCCATTATGTCATCCTAGGTGCCTCCCCCCATTAGGTTATCCCCATCCAGGTACCTCCCCTATTATGTCATTGTTCTTGTTATCCTATAAAAAATCTTGCTGTCCCAATACTCGGGGCTGGATTCTTGGAGACCATACTCTCGTCCAGCCCTGGGACCACATGGATCCATTTGATCCCGGTATATATCTCCATTTAATAAACTATTAAATTGGTCTCTAAAAAAAAAAAAGAAAGAAAAGGAAGCCAAAGTTCCCAGGTCTAGATGCTTATGGGTATCCAGCCCTGATCTCCTATTGGAATTAACATCACTTCAAAGGGATGCTTTTTGACCAGGATTTCTAATTGAATCAAAGGATCTGGTATCCCCAAAAGATAACTTATCTGGGGGGAGATTCCAAAAGGGATCCCAGATCAAAGGGAACAGTTTCAGAGTGATAAGCTTAAAGGGAACACAGTTTTCCTCCCCCTTCACTCTCATGTGAACACTTCTGGAGGAACTTGCACACAACCAATTTGGGATGCAACCTGATTTTGTTCTCTAGTCCCCACTTGTTGGGGACTGGTTCCACACTCCCTATGGTGTGGTTTGTCACCAAATGATGGCAAACACCAAAAGTTGGGGTTCGGTCATGCAAAGAACTCACAATAGCCATTCTTTTTGGCAAAAGATGTTTTATTTAGGGGAACAGATTACAGACAAAATGGAGGGATACAATAGACACTTGGGAATGGTGAATATGAAATAGTGGGAGAGCATATGAAGAAGTTACTCAGTGGAACTCACAATTACCCAATAAAAAGGGAGCACCCCATGAGGTTGGGGCATGTCCTTAGCTGGCAGGCTAAATCCTGAAAGGGACCCAGCACCCCAAAAAAGCCAGGTAGCTATAAGGAGGAAAAGTGAGGCTGGGAAGCATTGTGGAGCCAGGAGAGACACCAAGGGGCATGGAACCACAATTGTAATACCAATTGAAGCAGGCTAAGTTCCAAAAAGGATTTATTTAAGAAAGAACCAGGAGCAAGAAGACAAATTTATAGGAAAAGTTAGACCAGAGCTTCATGTTACTTACTTGCTAATTTTATGGTTTACAAGTAGGTATTGTCTCAAGAATTTGGTTATCACTGACCAATAGATTATCTGACAGTCAGCAATGTTTGTAAGACTATACATTATAGTCTTTCTAAGGCCAGGAGACTTTAGAATCATTGACAAACATTGTTAGAACAATAGCATTCTAAAGTCAGGGGACCTCAGGATTACTGCTATATTTCTCCTAGAAGCTTTACCCCATCACCTACTGTGTCCAAACCTCCTCTTGTCTCCTCAAATCTCCCACACCACCCCCTCAGCAAAGGACCTTTTTTTCATACTTTACTAAGAAAATGGAAACCATCTTTTATCAACTCCTTGTCCCAATTCTCCAATTCAAATCCCCTTCTCAGTATTCCCTTTTTTTTTTTTAACCTCCTTTGTTCCAGAAGGGATGGTCCTTCTACTTGCCAAGGTTAACCCTATTACTGGTACCTTAACCTCATCCACCCCTTTCTCCTCTGGGAACTTTTCCCTTCCAATATCCCTTCTGTCTTAATAGTCCAGCCTCTTCATTCACTAGCTTCTTCTCCATTACCTAAAACTGCCCACATCTCCCCCATTATTAAAAAAAAATTTAAAAACAAGACTAGCATTCCCTCAAACTATTCTCATATCTCTTCTCCCTGTCACATCCAAACTTTTTAAAGTATATACTTAGCACCTTCACACCTTCATATCCCATTCACTTCTCCACTCATTGTAATATAAGTTCCAACCCCACCACTCAATTGAAACTACTCTCTCCAGAGTTGCCCCTCAGTCTCCTAATTATGAAATCTAATGGTCTGTTCTTAGTCCTTCTCCTTGATCTCTCTGCAGCACATAATGCTGTTGTTCACCTCTTCCTCCTAGATTCTCCCTTCTCCCTGAGTTTTCATGATGTGCTTTCTCGAAGTTTTCCTCCCTATCTGTCTGACCATTCCTTCCCAATCTTCTGGATCATAATCCTGATCTCTCTGTGCAAGGTTAAACTCCAGATCTTCACTAGATTCTTTTTCTCCACTCCACTCAGTCCCCATGTATTCAATTCTCATCTATATGTAGATCTACATACCCAGCCCTCATCTCTTTTGCTCAACATCTCCCTATGGAGTGTTCCTTAAACAACTCAAGTTCAAAATGTCCAAAAGATAATTATCTATTCCACAAATCCCTTTTTCCTAATTTCCCCTTATTTTTATCTAAGGCACCACCATCCCATCACCCAAGTCTGAAATCAAAGTATCCTCAACTCTTCATTTTCCACCCCCCCCCACATCCAAACGATTGCCAAACCTTGCCAATTATATACCTTCATCAACTCTCCACATCCTTCCCTTTTTATTCACATATTCACCACTCTAATCCAGGTACTGGTCCCTGTCACTTGGACTATTGCAATAACCTTCCTATTGGTCTTCCTGCTCTAGTCTTCCCTTTTCAATTCTTCATGCAAATGCTAAATTGATGTCCCTAAAGCATAGGCCTATGCATGTTATTCCCCTGCTCTACAAGTATCAAGGGCTCCCTATTGCTTCTAGAAGAGTAATTCTTATCTTGGGCAAAAAAGTCCATCTTGGTTTCCCTAACCTTTGGTTTCCTCCGCAATACTGTGTATTTTATATTACATGCTTAATCCCTTCTGAGAAAAGATTCATTATGTTTGACCAGATTGCCAAAGGAATCCATGATACAACATCTCTAGAAACACCATCTCTACTTGGTCATTTCTTTTTACAGTCTTTCTCCAATCTGTCTTTCAGAATGATTTCCAATTAATCTTCTTCATATAGTCAGTATTTCAGCCAATATTACCTCCTTGCTGTCCATGACATTCCATTTCCAGTTTCTGCATCAATCCTAATATCTGGAATGTCATTCTTCCTTATCCTTCTTGGAATCTTTAGCTCTCTTTCAAATCCAGCTCAACTACCACTTCCTACAGGAGGTCATTTGTCATTTCCCCTAGTTATTAATACTCTTCTCCCTTTGTCCCCAAATCAGTAAGTTATAAAACATTGATTTAGCACCTATTATATGTCAGCAATGTGCTAAGCATTGGGGATACAAAGAAAGACAAAAATGAATCCCTGCCTTCTAATGGGGATAAAAACAGCACGACAACCACCATGTATAAGTAAGAGAAGATAAATTGGAGATCATCTCAGAAGGAAAGCCTTTACATTGAGGAGGAAAGGCTTTTTGTATTTTGTGTTCCCTTATCACCAGGCTTTGTTCATGCCCCAATTACCCAAGAGGGAGAAACCCTGTGGGACACAGCAGGGATCTATCTGCTTCTGGGAGAAGGCGTCCTGTGCTCTGCTGCTACCATTCTCTTCCAAACACTGACCATGCAGCCAGAACAATCAATCATCTTTACAACTATCTCACTGGAACAATCTCTTCCCAGCAGCATCCAGCGGGTAAAAGCCCTGTTCATCTGAACCATAGGCACCAGGCACTGAGCTGGCTGTGGGAAAAGGTACCTTCTTCCTCTTCCTCTTAGGACCCATGGACCTAACTTGGTGTTTGGATCTGTTTTGTTTCTCCTTTTCAATTATAGGTAAACATAGTGGAATCCTTAGATTGGGAGCTTGAGTTCAGGTGACTTTGGAATCAAGATTTCAGGCTAGACATTGCTCTTAGCCCAGAAGATATCTAGGACCTCAGACCAAGAAGGGGTAGCAATGCACTGGACTTGTAACTTGGCAGAACTATGATAGATAGGAACCTAATCCTCCTCCTTTCCCCAAGGCCCTAAAGTGTGGAGGGGGGATGTTTATGTTTTTTCTTTTATAAATCTTAAGTAAATATTCCTTTGCACAAAATTTATTGAGCTAATGACAGATTAGGTGTCCCCATTCCCCTTTAAAGATGCTGGAGAATCCTGGGGGAGTTGTGAAATAAAATATATCTGGCCTTCACCAGTGAAAACTAGGGACCTTACTGTTTATATGGAAATAATGCTCCCCATCCCAGAAAAAATGAAGGAAACATATCTAACTACTTTATCTCATTTGATGTTCACAACCCTGGGAAGTGGGTACATTAAAATCTCCATTTTACAATTGAGGTAACTGAGGCAGAGTCACACAGCTAGCAAGTGTTTGAGGTCACATTTGAACTCATCTCCCTTTCTGCAGGCCAAATCTCTATCCATTTCCCCACTTTACTGCCCAGTGGACCTGGAAAATATAAGGTGAGAACAAGGACTGTCTCAAATTTGTCATTGTGTCCCACACATCCATCATGTAACAGGTCCTTAATATGTTTGAGTAGAATTGAATTGGCTCAACTATTTATCAAATGTAAGCCTTGATCACAAAGAGTCATCTGACTTCAACAAGAACCCAGTCAAGCAGGAAGGTGGGACCAAGATGGCAGAGCAGAAGAAAGAAGTACAGCTGGCTATCAAACTGCATACCCTTTGACCCAGCAGTGTTACTACTGGGCTTATAGCCCAAAGAGATCTTAAAGAAGGGAAAGGGACCTGTATGTGCACGAATGTTTGTGGCAGCCCTTTTTGTAGTGGCCAGAAACTGGAAACTGAGTGGATGCCCATCAGTTGGAGAATGGCCGAATAAGTTATGGTATATGAATGTTATGGAATATTATTGTTCCGTAAGAAATGACCAGCAGGATGATCTCAGAAAGGCCTGGAGAGACTTACACCAACTGATGCCGAGTGAAACGAGCAGGGCCAGGAGATCATTATATACTTCAACAACAATACTATATGATGACCAGTTCTGATGGACCAGGCCATCCTCAGCAACGAGATCAACCAAATCATTTCCAATGGAGCAGTAATGAACTGAACCAGCTACGCCCAGAGAAAGAACTCTGGGAGATGACTAAAAACCATTACATTGAATTCCCAATCCCTCTATTTTTGTCCACCTGCATTTTTGATTTCCCTCACAGGCTAATTGTACGCTATTTCAAAGTCTGATTCTTTTTATACAGAAAAATAATGGTTTGATCACGTATATTTATTTTGTATTTAATTTATACTTTAACATATTTAACATGTCTTGGGCAACCTGCCATCTGGGGGAGAGGGAGAGGAGGAAGGAGGGGAAAAATTGGAACAAAAGGTTTTGCAATTGTCAGTGCTGAAAAATTACCCATGCATATAACTTGTAAATAAAAAGCTAAAATAAAAAAAAAGAAGGAAGTACAGCTGGCTTTCTGTCCCTCCGGAAGACTCCAAACAGATACAGTAAATGCACCAAGCCAAATCTGGAAGGAGAAAGCCATGAAAAAGTCACAGTGAGTCATTTTCGCAACCCAGGTCAACATAAGGGAAGAGACAGAAACCGGGGAGGATTCCAGCATCCAGAAGCTAAGGGCTATGTCCCAAGTCAGGGGTGAAATCCCAAATCAGGTTTGTGTGTTAGCTGGCAGCTTTGTCCTTCACTAAGCAGTTCTTGGTCACAGGTTCAGGGTAGGGTGAAGAGAAGACTTGTGCATAGGGGCAGCATTATGGGTTAAAGAGTGGTTATAGTTTTGTGGTGGCAAATGCCCATCATTTGGGGAATGGCTGAATAAGTGATGGTATGGGAAAGTAATGGAGTATTACCGTCCTATAGGAAATGACCTATAGGAAATGAATTTGAGAGAGACCTAGAAACATTCACACAAACTGATGCTGAGCGAAACGGGCAGAACCAGGAATACATTGTACACGCAAATAGCAAGATTGTGTAATAACCAACTATGACAGACTTGGTTCTTCTCAACACTTCAGTGATCCAAGACAATCCCAATAAACTTTGGATGGAAAGAAAACACCAAACACATAATTTTTAAAAATGATCAACAACAACAAAAACAATGGTTATGGCTTCTAGACTGTGAATTGAACAAGGAACAGATTCAGAAGCAGGCAGCCGCTATGGGGCTCTGACCCCAAGAGAAGAGTGGGTACTCGGTTCCAACTTCTAGCCCAGTCTGAAACCTGCAGAGAAATAACTAGGGCAGGGATCCCCCCCAAAAAAGAGAAGGTTACAGTTCTGTCACCATGAACACCATGAATAGCTCTCTACCTGGCTGTGATTGCAGCTGAGCCCACTATCCTGAGAATTCTACTGGAATTCTGAAAGAAGCAAGCTTTTTACTCAGAACCAAATCCAAGGCAGTAATTTGCAGAACCCAGATCAGGTGGATATAGATTTTGCCCTGACCAGACCTTTTGGGAGCACTGAAAGTTTGCAAGTCCCCAATATGAGCAACTGTTCCTGAGATCATGGCAAAACAATATTCAAAGCCTCAAGAAAGCAGCAACAGGGTCAGCCCACTGTCCAGGAATACATATTCCTAAGATAAAGTCTGAAATCAGGAAGTAGACTGAAAGAATGAGCACATATTCCCCCAAAAAAGAATTCTACCATAAAAAAGCTATTATGGACAAGGATGCTCAAAACTCACACCCAAAAGGAATGACTCCAAAATAGTAACAAGCAAAGTTTCAAAGTAAAATATAATGGGAACAAATTCAACTAGAATTCCTGGGAGAGATAAAGAGATTCTAGAAGTTATAAATTTTTTATTAAAATAAGAGTACCAGAAGAAAAAAAATGTAAAAGAAATGAGAGCTATGTAAGAAAGAATTAACGCTTAGCTCAGGAGGAACAAACTACACCCAAGCAACAAACTCCCTAAGAATTAGAATGAATTAAGTATAAATCAGTGACTCCATGAAATAATGAGAAATATTGAAACAAAGTCAAAATCTAAAATAAATGAATAAATAAATATAAGCAGAAGAAAATGTAAAATAGCTCATAGCAAAAAACAACCAACCTGGAAAACAGACCAAGGGGAGAAAATTTAAGAATCCTTGTAGTACTTGAAAGCCATTACCAAAAAAAAGCCTAAACATCTTATCTCAAGAAATCAGAAAACTGTCCAGATCTCAGAACTAGAATGCAAAGTAAAAATAGAAATAATCTACTGGTCATCACCTGAAAGCAATTCCAAAATGAGAACTCTTAGGAATATGAAAGCCAAAATACAAAACTTCCAGGTCAAAGAATAAATACTGCAAGGATATAAAAAGTAAGAATTCAAGTACAGAGGAATCCTACTAAGGAATGTTTGATTTGACAATCACCAGTTTCAAGAAGTGGTGAGCTTGAAATGCAGTATTCCAAAAGGCAAAGAATATAGATTTATGAACAACAATAACTTACTCAGCAAAACTGAGTATGTTACAGTTAGGAAAATGGACCTTAAATGAAATTGAGTTGTTCTAAGTATTCCTAATGAAAACACTAGAATGGTGTAGAAACTTTTACATGCAAACACAGGAATGAGAAATATAAAAAGATAAATATGAATGAATAGTCCTATCATCATCAGTATCTTCAAGAGAATTGAATTAGCCTTAGGTTAATTCTGTTTTATCTTAATGATCTTAAAAGAAGAATGGAAAGAGAGGAGAAGAGAAATATACTGGGGAAAGGAAAAAGAAGGACAGGGGAAATTATCTCACATAATCAGGTTATACAAGTAGCACAAACAAGGAGGGTTTCAAGGAGAGGTTGGCTCTGGAATCTGAACTGGTCAAAGAAAAGAATACACATACATACACAGCTGGAAGCAAAAATATGTTTCACTCAGAGGGAAATTCAAGGGAACAAGGAGAAAGAATAATTAGAGGAAAGATTAAGAGAGAGAATAGTCCCAAGCAAAATAAATTTCAAGAATGTACAGAAATACTTATAGTTCTTTTTGAGATAGCAAAGAATAGGAAGGGGGTGTCCATCATCTGGAAAATAGCCAAATATGGTATATAAATCAAATACACTTATGCTTTGAGAAATGATAAACCTAGGAAGACTTTATGAACTGATAACAGAGTGAATGAGCAAAACCAGAAGAACATTTATACAAAAATAATATTGTAAAGACAAACAACTTGAAAAATTAGGGATTATGACTAATGATGAAAGCTGCTGGCCACCTGATAGAAAGATGAAGGATTCAGACATAAAATGAGACCTTTTTTTGGAAATGGCCAATGTGAAATTTTATTTTGCTTGACTTTTTCTTTTTCTTAATTGAAGGGAGGAGCAGAAAGGAAAGGAAACAGGTTTTTGTTGTTGATTAAAAACATAAAATGTAATAAAAAAGAACATGTAATAGCCGACTAATCTTATTATTCATCCCTCTTTCTTGAAGAGGATCAATGACTTCATGAGGATGATAGCTTCTGTGTGCATTGGATTTAAGTGAGACCTATCTTCTTAGAGTCATCAGCCTGACTCTGTTCTCTAGAGTAATCAAAGTCCAGTGGCAAGATAGAAGTCAAGATGACTAGCAACAGCCCAGGATGTAATAGATAACCTTAACCTTTCTGAATTAAAGTCTTTCCTGGGCCTCATTTCTTTGACAAGGTACTGAACTGGTCGAACAGGGGAATGCTATCTGTACTTTTTATCAATGACTTGTATAAAAGCAAAGCTGGCATGTTTATCAGATTTACAAATAACACTAATCTAAGAGGAATAACTCACAATGAATGACAATCAAAATCCAAAAAGAACTGGATGGAGGGAGAATAATTCTAACAAAATGAAATTTAACATAGGAATAATTATCAAGTTTTATATTTGGATTCTAAAAATTACTTTGCTAATATAAAAAGGTGACGACTCAATGTGGAAAAGACCTTCAGTATTTAGTGGATTGCACTATAAGTCAATCAACATAAGTCAACAGACAACTGGTATGGCTCATGAGATTTTGACAACTTTAAGAAAAATATAGCTCCCAGGAATAAGGAGGCAATGGTCCTGCATTCTGCCCTAAACAGACCACATTCGAAATACTGTGGTCAATTCTAGGCACCATAATTTTAAAAGGGCATTAATAAGCTGAAAGAGAATAACCAGAAAAGTAAGACTTAAAATCCATACCATGCCAAACTAAATGAAGGAACTGGAGGTGTTTAGCCTGAAAAAAAAGACTGGTATTATCTTCAAATATTTGAAGAACTATTATATAGAAGAGAGATTAGACTGTCTGACCAGAAAAAAAGTGAAATTGGGAGAAACGGGGAGGTTTCAAAAACACAAATTTAGGCTTGATGTCAGGAGAAACTATTTCAATTAACGCCATCTCAAAGATGAGTGAGGTTGCCTCATGAAGCAAACAGTAGGTTCCACTTTATTAGAAATCTTAGAGACTGAATGATCAGTTAGGGGGATTGTTGTCTGAGGAATATGGTATACTTTAGGGACAATGGATTGGATCAGCTGGTCACTGAGGTCCTTCTCAACTCAAAAAAAAAAATTCTAGGTTTTTAGACTCTGATGCCTGAGAAGGTAAAGGAAAGGAAGCAGGAGGAACTTGGAGCTAAGGATGCTTTAAAAGGTTAGGGATGGAGGCTAGTTAGTATCTGATACTTGGCCTCCACTGCCCTGCACAGGGACCTGTCAATAACCCACTATGCACCACATGTCTCCAGTTTGCAACTAGGGCAGGTTTCAGGGCCTGACAAACCCCTCTGAATTTGAAGCAAAAACTGGTCATCATTCCCCAATATTAACCCTCTCCCAAAAGCTATCAGATGATTGGACAGAAGGAATAGACACATTCAAAACTGATCTCTGGCTCCTTGCATGACAGCAGTCTCAGCTCCAAACTTTTCAAAATCTACCTGAACCAAGAACTTACAAGGAAGCCTCAGCCTCCTCTAATGCATGGGAACCCATTCATAACCACATTCTAGTTCTAGCCTTGAAATACTTTTCAGTCCTGACTTTACCATCTCTCCTAGCTTTATGCAATCCACAAATCTGAAGAGCCTGCCTTCTATAGTATAGTCACAATAAGGAAAACACTTGGAAAACTTTGAAGCACTATATTGTGATACCATTATGACTACTTATTAAGAATATTGAACAAAACAGATCCCCCGGGTAATTTGCAAAATTAATTAACCAACAATTAATGTTGGTCCACTAATTACTACTTATGTCTTATCAATCGAGTTATTCCAAATATACCCAATCCCATTATAGTCTGGCCCACACATCTTTATCCCATCCTAAAGGAAGCCATGAGGTTTGAACAGAGGACAACAAGAAAACAAAAACAAAAGAAAACTAGCCAATGAAGTGCTTATCCAGGAATATGTTGGAGTCCTAGTCAGAAAAAGACGGAATCCTTCCTTAATCCTCCTCCCACAATGTATGCTCTTTTTGGTCTTTGCCCACTTCTAATATTTACTCCATCCAAGAAGAAAAAGGTGGCAAAGGTATAAGGGATCCAGGTTAACATTACTGAGAAGGGTGGGAAGCCACCATGACTTGGTGAGTGGAGGACAGAAGAAAAGAAACTAAGATTGGGCCCACTCCTGGGTATGTAACTCAAGAAAATTACAGGACAAAAAGAAAAATACCAACTATATCAAAATACTAATGAGATGGGCATGGGGGAGGAAATACTGAAAGGCCAAGTAGGTGCTGGTCAACTGGGAAACAACGGAAGAATTTGGGGTCCATAAATGTAATTGAAAACCATTTTATTACACCACAAGAAATTACAAACATGAGGAACCCATAGAAATATCATGAAACTTGTCCAAACTCATAAAGAGCAAAGTAAAAAAGAACATGCTCATTTACTATTATGATGTAATTAAGAACACACAAAAAGGCAAAAGTACTGAGCCTAAATGCCATGACCAAAACCCTGATAGCTTATAAGCACTCTGATGGCTAGCACTATCTCAGTTGCCTCCCCTGCAATCCCAATTCAGTGGGGCTTCACAAAGTAAACCAAAAGTGATTGCATTGTATGACCAGAGAAATTTTACTAATAGTTTTCAGTCTTGATTCAATTGGGCAGTGTCCGGAGAAAGAAAAAAATATTAACTAAAGGTGGGGAGAAGGGGTCAGGGGAAGGTGGGACCTGTCCTTTGAAGGAAGGCTAGGATCTGCACTGAGCAGACCAGAACAATTCTGAGAACCACATCTTAAGGACAAATGGGAGTTGTTAAATGAGAGGGCTCAGGAGAGCAAGGGGAACTCATAACTGTGCCATGTGAAGATTTGCTTTTCAGAATTAGGGACATTTATCCCGCAGAGGAGAATGGATGGGGTGTATGATCACTGTTTTCAAGTATCTGAAGAGTTTTATAGAACAAACTTTTTTGTGTGTGATCTCACCCACGCCCATAGGCTCAATTATCATCTCTACAGAGATGATTCATGAAGCAATATATCCAACCCAAATCTCTTGCCAGAACTCTAATCCCATATCCCCAATATTGTGCTAGACATCTCCACCTGGATATTATGTTGAAATCTCAAACTCAACATGTCTACCAAAAAAAAAAAATAAACAAACAAACAAAAAAAATCTTACCATCTTCTCAACTCTTGCTTCTTCTCCAAATATCCCTATTTCTTTTTAGGGCAACACCATCTTCCCATGCCCCCAGGTTCATAATCTCCAAATCAACCTAGATTCTTTCCTCTTCCTTCACCCTCCTTATCCAACCTGCTGCCAAATCTATGAATTCTACCTCAACATCCCTTCCAAGAGCAACTAAATAATACAATGGATAAAGATCGGGCCCCAAATTAGCAAAACTGAGTTCAAATCTGTCCTCACTTTCAAATTGTGTGACCCTGGGCAAGTCTACCTCACTTTCCTCAATTGTAAAATGAGGATAATAACAATACCTCCTTTCCAGAATTAGCGTGAGAATCAAATGAGATATTTGTGAATTATTTAGCACAATGCAGTCATATAATAGGTGCTTAAGAAATGCTTATTTCCCTCTTCCATCTTTTTTTCTCCACTCACATAGCCATTGCCCCCAGAACAGGAAACTGTTCTTTTGTCTTTGTAGTGCAACTTGCATTGAACTCTATCTCTCTCTCTCTCTCTCTCTCTCTCTCTCTCTCTCTCTCTGTCTCTGTCTCTGTCTCTGTCTCTGTCTCTCTGATTGAACTTAGCTCTTCTTAATTTCAGAGCCTGTGCTCTCCCCACTATGCCATTTAGCTGCCTCCCCTGTGTGCATGTGTCTGTCTGTCTGTCTGTCTCTGTCTCTCTCTCCTATTTGTCTCTCACTTTCCCCTCTCCTCTCTGTCTCTCTCTTCACCCCCCATCTCTTTCTTCCTTCTCGCCACCACTAAATTGTGTACCAGCTTCTATCCCCTAACACAAAGATTCTGAACTTAGGGTCCAGATCTGTGGATAGATGTCAAGGTTCTATGAATTTTCTAGTGGGGTAAAAATTACATCTTTATTTTTTACTAACTTTCGGTTTCCTTTATGAATATATGTAATTTATTTGTGTCTTTAAAAACTCAGAGCAGGGGTAGCTAGGAGCTGCATTGGAGAGAGCACCAGCCCCTGGAGTCGGGAGAATCTGAGTTCGAATCCAGCCTCACTTAACACTGCCTGGCTGTGTGAACCTGGGCAAGTCACTTAACCTCAATTGCCTTGTCAAAAAAAATAAATAAATAAATGGAAGCTCAGAGCAGAATTCCTGAAAAAAGCATCTTCAGATATCAAAAGTTCTACTCCTTGATATTCACTGTCATGCCATAGAAGCCTCTTCACACTGACAGTGCACTCTGTGGATGCCCTCCTCTGACTGGCTGGTTCATTCTTGAACCTCCATTTTAGGAAAGCAAACAGACCAACCTTTAATTTTGTTGTTGTTCAGTTGTATCCAAGTCTTTGTGACCCGATTTGGAGTTTTCCATTTCCTTCTCCAGCCCATTTCACAGATGAGGAAATTTAGGCGACTTGCACAGAATGAACAGCTAGTAAGGGTCTGAGATGGGAATTGAACTCATGAAGGTGACTCATGGTTCTAACCTGGCCTGGCCCTCTATCCACTGTACCACACAGTAGCTCCTAGTTTTTAATTATTATTCTCTTTATTCCTCTGCAGATTTCATTCCTAATTCTTTGGACTTTCTCTACCACATCTTCCCTAGTACCTTCCAACTCTTTCAGCTCCCTTTTATGTGCTCCCCCATTAGAACATAAGCTCCTCTAGGGCAGGAACTATCTTTTTTTCTGTTTGTATTTGTATTCTGGAATTTACTCTGAAATGTAATCAATGCTTGTTGATCTGATCAATACAATGACCAAACATGAAACATGCAAACTACCTTCACATAAAAGAGTATCAGGAATATTCTCTTCATTCTTCCCTTTCTCTTTCTTTCTTTCTCAATGAGACGGAGACTTTATTTGCAAGACAACATATAGTCATAATAGGCTTTATTTTTCTTGTCTTCTCAATGCATGGGACAGAGGAGAGGAAGGGAAAGATTTGGAACTGAAATAAAATAGAATTTTAAAGAAATGCTTGTTGACTGACTGATATTGTCCTTAAATTTCAAAGGGGTTCCATGAAAAAAATAATCTAGTAACCTGTAAGTCTTAAGGAAAGATTATTTCTTTTCTAATTTTGTATTCACTTTGCATATAGCTGTGGCTTAATGTTTGCCAAACTGAATAGAAGTGAATAGAACTGAGGAATTCACAAAAAGACAAATTTCTGTTCTAATAAAAAGAATTCTAAAGATGGAGCATGATCCCCCAACCCCTCCAAGTGCCTTCACATAATCAGTATAAACATTCTAGCACAGCAAACCCCACAAAAAGATAAAGTGAAACCATTTTCCAGCCCAGGAAACCAGAAATTCATCAGAAAAGGTCTGTTTTATCAGAATGAGAAAGGAATCAGTCTAGTGCAGGCTGAGCCAGACCAGACTGGTCCACAGAAAACCAGGAGCAGGCCTGGGGCAACTGACTCCCATCCAGATCCGAGGCTCCGAAGGGGATTTATAGGAATCCCGTTGTTGTATTCCCTCAGCTTGGATCTGGGTCGCAGTCCCAGGTCTCAGTCACAGGTTGAAAAGGAGCACCAGCACAGCAGAGTTTGTGGCCATAGGGGCAAAGGGAACCCGGGTCACAGTTCCAGTGCTGAGGAGTACCTGTGGTCCCTCACAAACCAGTGCAGAGTCCTGGAGAGTAGTAAATACACCCCTTCCTGGATCATAGAGCCTTGGAAGAGCCAAAAACTTACAATTCCCCACAATTACTTCTAATAATGATCTCCTGGCCCTGCTCGTTTCACTCAGCATCAGTTCGTGTAAGTCCCTCCAGGCCTTTCTGAAATCATCCTGTTGGTCATTTCTTACAGAACAATAATGGAATATTATTGTTCTATAAAAAATCATAAACAGGCTGATTTTGGAAAATCCTGGAAAGATTTACATGCACTGATGCTGAGCGAAGCAAATAGTACCAGGAAAATACCGTACATAACAATAACAACATTGTATGATGATCAACTATGATAGATTTCCTTCTCAGCAATTCAGTGTCTTACTATACAGTAAAGTAGGAAAGGAAGGAAATAAGACAAGGGGAAAGGGAGCTGATAGAAGGGAGGGCAATTTGAGGAAAATTAAAGTCAGAGGCAAAACACTTGAAATTTTGACAGTAAAAGGAAAGAAAAAGTAGGATAAATAGGGGGAAACAGGATAGAAGGAAATACATAGTAATCATTACTGTGAAACAAAATTTACAGTGAGTTTCTCTGATAAAGATTTCATGTCTCAAATATATAAAAACGGAATGAAATGTATAAAATAAAAGCCATTGCTCAGTTGATAAATGGTCAAAAGATATTAACAGATGATTTTCATGCAAAGTAATCAAAGCTATCTCTAGTCATATAAAAAATGCTGTAAATCATTATTGATAAGAAAAATGCAAATTAAAATAACTGAGCTATTACCTCACTCCTGCCAGATTGGCTAGTATGATAGCAAAGGCAAATGACAAATGCTGAAGGGGACGTACACATTAATGTACTATACTGATTCAGCCATTTTGGAGAGCAATTTGAAACTGTTCCCAAAGGACTATAAAACAATGTATACCCTTTGACCAAGCAGTACCACGGCTATAGTGGTCTGTATTCCAAAAAGATAAAAAACAAAAAGGGAAAGTGTCCATGTGTAATGATACCAGATTTTCCTGGAGTGTCAAAGAATTGGAAATTAAAGGCATATCTGATGGGGGGGAGGGACCCTGAAACTATCCTCTCTGACTTTGGAGAGGAAGCCATGGGTGAACTCTTGAGAAACTCTCTGGGAGAGGCTGGCCTCAGGGAATCAAGATAAAGTGGCTTCATTCTGTTACCTTGATGGGACTGGCTGCACCCTCTAGTCAGCTAAAAATTAGTCCAGGACCACTCCTACTTAGCTTGAACTTAAGTGATCTCATTCTACTGGAAATCTAGGCCTGAGGGCAGTGATCTCATTCAATTGATCTCTTATAAAAAAGGCAATTTTAAACTCATAACTTGCAAAGGCCCAAAGCAGGGCCTTTTTTTGTCAAGGAACCTCTCTCTCTCCTTGCCATAGCTGCCTGCCAGGACTCCTGCCCTTTGTGAAGACATTCTCTTCTAGTGATAACCCCTCTTTATTTCTCTGCCAGGATTTCTCTGCTAGGACTTTTATTTCTCTGCCAGGACCTTGTCACTAGAGTCTGACTTCTCAGTGCCTTTTTTGCCACTAATATTTCGGGTTCGTGAATTCTTTCACATTGAACCTGCACCGAACAGAAGGGGATTCTTATACCTCAACTGTCTGCACTGCCACTAACCGCATCCATCCACCGGGGAATGGCTGAACCTGTTGTTGTATATGATTGTGATGGAACACTAGTGTGCTTCCAAAAATAATGAGCAGGATGCTCTCAGAAAAACATGGAAAGACTTGTGTGAACTTGTGCAAGGTGAAATGAGCCGAACCAGAAGAACACTGTACACAGTAACAAGTTATATGGTGTGATGATCTTCTATGAATAACTTAGCTATCAATGATCCAAGATAGTTTTGTATGATTTATGATGAAAGGTGCTGTCCATCTCTGGAGAAGGAACTGGTAGAACCTGAATGCAGATCAAAGATTTTTTTCTTTACTTTTAAATTTTTTTCTTGGGAGATATTTTTGTTCATTTTTTTTTCTTTCACAGAATGACTTCCATGGAAATGTATTTTGCGTGACTACATATATAACCTATTACAACTTGCTAGTCTTCTCAGGAGAGAGAACTTGGGAAAGAATATTTAAAAGATTTTACATATAATTGGGAAAAGTAAAATATTAAATGAAATTTTTTAAAAATAAAGAATTATAGTTCTATAACCCAAGGTGTTCATTGAAAAAAAGAAAGTCCCATATGTATACCAAAATATAACCCTTCTAGTAGCAAAGAACTAGAAAAAGAAAAGGAGTAGCAAATGAATGACCAAGTTGTGGTTCAAGAATGTAATGGAATATCATTTTATAAGAAATTAGAGAAATGTTCACTACAGATATGGGCCAAGTTTCTCCCTGACCAAATAACCTTGTGAGGGAGATAAAAGACTCATCCAGTCTCTCTTGATAGCCCAGAATTCATCAGTTGGTGACATGTTTGGAACTCAGCTTTCTGAAACTGTGTCTTGAAGTCTCCTGGGCGAGAGAAACCAGAAGCTGTAACTAACAGTCATGTTGGTTACTCACTATGTAGGAGGAAACCCAGACAGGGTCAGACGAGACTCCATTTCTGGTTGTCCAGCTCCCCTGACTCAATGAGCTTCACTTGCAAATCAGAAGTGACCTTTACCTGGTCCTGGTAAAAGCAAAAACAAACAAGAAGTCCCTGATGCAGTGGGTCTATGTGGTGATTCATAGAGCAGCTCAGCATTTCCTCTCTCTTGCTTTTTAAAGAGAGATTATGTTAAAACTCACATCTTCATTAAGTTGTTGGACAATTTATCTTTCTCTTTGAGAGGAAAAACTGATTGAGCCTCAGCTCCTCTTCAGCAGATGAATTTTTCTTCCATTGCTCATTCCTTTCACCATTATCATTTTGCCTCCCTCCTCCCCCAAATATAAAAGCTTCCCGCCCCTGGTTACATCCAAGGCGCCAAGGTCGCCCACCATGTGCCAGCTTGACTTTATTCTTGCCCCTACACTGGGATGTACAAGCTGATGATTTTGTGCACCTCTGCCTCACTTCAATCCAATTCACCGACAAGTCAAGAGCCCTGTGAAGTCAGTGGTCCTCTTGGGAGAGGAAGGGCAAGCAACAATTAAGCCACAGCAGAAAGACATTCAACAATGTTGTTCAGTGAGACCACTGGGCAAAGCCTTATAGGGTTAATTATGAGAAATAAAATGCCATTTCAAAAACCTGATCTAGTCTCAAGGAGAAACTTGATTGGCTTAAGGATTTGATTTCTTTTCTTCTTGATGGAATCTTAATTTACTTAGTATTGTGTATTTCTCTGGTTACATATAAAAACAATTTTTAACATTCTTTTTTGAATTTTGAGCTCCAAATTATCTTCCTCTCTCCCCATATCCCCATTTCTTTTCTTCCTAAGGAAAAGAATCAAACTAACCAGTATGAAGTAAGACTTTAGGAAATACACCCAGCCAACATGACAGGATCTTAAGAAATATTGTTCCTGTAAGGCAGTTAGAGTAGATGGCCTCTGGGGTGCTCTACAATGCTAGACAATGAGCCTAGGAACTATAAAACAAGGGGGAATAGATGTTGAATCCACTTACAAGTTCCAAATGCAAAGCAAGTTCCCTGAAAAACATATCTCTGAGCAAGTACTGATGACATTGTAGAGCACCAGACTTGGAGTTCAACTATGGCTTCAGACACATGTATGTGATCATGGACAAGTCATTTCACCCTGTTTGCCTCAGTTTCCTCATCTGTAAAATGAGCTGGAGAAGGAAATGAAAAACGACTCCAATATCTCTGCCAAGAAAATCCCAAAAGAGGTCATAGAGGAACCCAACTGAAAACAACTGAACAATAGGCAACACAAGTTTCCATAAAAGGGAGACAAAGAGACTGAGACAGGCAGAGACAGAGAGAAATAGAGAGGGGGAAGGGAGGGAGGGAGGAAGGAAGAGAGAAAGGAGAGAGAGAGAGCAAGAAACAGGGGGGGAGGGAGGAAGGGAGGAGGAAGAGAGAGGGAGGGAGTTACAAAAAAGTCTGGATGAAAAGTAGTTCTAAAAAAGAAAATTGATGAATGAGTGAGAGATTGTAGTCAACTAGGGAGAATCATAATAATGACTGACATCTATATGGTGTGTAAGATCACAGTTCAAGCGCTGGAAGGGTCCTCGGAGGCCGTTCAATACAACTTCTTCATTTTACAAATGAGAAAACTAAGACGGAGGAAGGTTAAATTCCTTGTCCAAGGCTGCATGAGTGGTGCCAAAGGCACTACTTGAGTTCTAGATCCACTGGTTTTTCTAGGGCAGGATTTTAAGCAAAAAGGAGAAGGAAGGGGAGGAAGGCCCACTGCAGCCGCGGAGACGAGGAGCGCTTAACCCTGGCTGGAATGAAGTGGTGGCTGGAGATAATGCTGAGAGATAGGGGGAGGCCAGGTTTTGGAGGACCCTGAACACAGGGCTGAGAGGTTCTGTTTTATCTTGCTGACAATAGGGAGGGACGGAAGATTTTAGTAGGAGAGAGGCCGTGTTCAGAGTGACCCAGAGCAGCTTGGACAGTGGCCTGAAGAAAACCCTTCTAAGGGAAGGATGGAGGCAGGGAGACCGAATAAGGAAGCCACTAATAGCAGGTGAGAGGCTACGGTGGATCCCAAGGAAGGAAAAGAAAAGGGGTAAGGTAAAGGATGTGGTAGAAGCAGGACCCACTAAGTCCTGGGATGGGAAAGGATGGTTTGGGGGGTAGAGGGCTCCCCCTCTAGAGGGGGTAGATGGGGGGCGACGGAAAGCGAGCTTCAGCTCTGAGCTTCTGACTCCCCCGCCTCCATCCCCGCAGCCCTAGCCTTGCCTGTGCCAGCGGAAAGCATGCGGTAAGTATGCGCAGCATTACATATGTATATTGGAGAGTAAATAACCCCAAAAAGTGCCTGTAAATAGACTTCGAGTTTATCCTTTATTAATGAGGCGCCAGGCGCCTGCTGTGTCAGAGCAGCGAGACTTTTGTAATATCAAAACCTAAATTACACATCCCAGGAACGCAGGAATCGCTCCCAGCCTCTGCCAGTCCAAGCTTCAGCCTTTCCTCAGGCACAGTCCGAGCTCCAGAGGGGTTAAAGGAAAGGGTGACTCCTCCCCCAGCCAGGGGGGCCGCAGCAGGTGAGGAGCCTAATTCTATTAAGGCCTCGGCATAGCACCCCCACACACACACACTCCTTCCCCTGCCTGTCACTGACCCACACTGGCCAGTCAAAAGATGCTTGGAACATGGGGGAGGGCTGAATCCTCATTCTAGGGGCCCGAGATCCTGAGGGGGAAGCAGCACCAAATACAAAGCAGGATCCTCCGCTTTTAGAAGAGGGAGGGTCCTCTCTTGCAGGGCTTTGGGATTTAGCACCACCAGTCCCTGTGACTGATTGGGACATGTGGGTGTGTGTGTGGGGGGGGTGTTAGGGACTCCTGGGGGAGGTGGCTGAGGGACAAAAGTATATAGCAAGGGGCCCATCGCTCCTCCCAGGGTCCCAGAGCTTAAATATTAGCCTCTCCTAGCTGATTATCATCTCCTTGATTCCTCCAACAGTCCCAATTCAGGAGGCATGGAGGAGATGCCCCTCCAGCCAGGCTAAAAGACCCTGAGTGTCCCATCTGGGGGAGGGAGGCGGGTTTTCCTACACCATTACCCCAGAGCTCTTTTCATCCTCTCCCCACACTGAGACCCTTCAGAGAAAGGGTGCAGTGTGATCTGAAACCTTGCTCAGGCCAGGATTTTCAGCCCAAATTTTGAGTCCAGGGTCTCTGACTTGGTCACAGCCACGGGAGGATTTATGGCCCTGGCTCCTTGCCCAGCGCCGGCTCCTGGATTCTAAGATCTGGGCCTTGGTCACCGGACCCTTTGGAAAGGTTCTGCCCTAGGTGCGGATGCTGGACCTGGCCTGGGCTGCATCCTCGGCAGGATTTACAGCCTGGCCTGGGCAGGCAGCTCCCAGCGGCCCTGGCGTCATGTTGAGTCTGTCCCATTATATGGACAGTTGAGTTTAATAGTCACTGTGTGCTCAGAGCCCCTGGTACAGAGCTGTGCACGGCACGGCCCAACACCCCCTCCGTTCTTGCCACCACCCGCCCGATCCCCAGCCACCCAGCCCATCCACACAGTAAATTAAAAATATGAATCACGTCTCCCTGCTGCCTCCCCAAACGCTCGTCTTGTCAGCCTCTGTGTTCTCTTCATTTGTATTACCTTAATTTAATGTTAATTATGGTCTTCATTTACAAGGAACAAGCAACCCGAGCCAACTCCCCTCCCGCCAGGGACCCTCCCTAGCTCCCTGCCCACCCCCTCAGCCCCCACCTCCATCCTCTCCTGCCAGGTGCCCTACCCACTTCTCATCCCCTTCCCAAGGGAGGCACTCCCACCGCGTCCCCTGCCTCCAAAGGGAAGGCAGGGATTAAAAGGACGCGGTGTGACTTGGGACTTTGGAGGTGCTGGGCAAAGCAGAATGGGCCAGGAGGTGCAACCCCCAACTCTTCCTGTGGAAAGAGTCTGAGCAACGCAAGGAGGCTCATTTGCAGGGCCTGCCTGCACCGGCTACTAGAACCGCTGTCTCTGCCTGAAAAATGGGGACTTCCACCGAAAGAACTTTGATGGGGTCCTTAGCACGCCTTAAAGCCAGTTGGCTGCTCCCTTTTACCCAGGGACCCCTCATCCTCTCCCTAAAGGAAGCCTTTCTTGTCATCTTGCCTAAACCTGTCCTGCTGTAGGACATCCCAGTGGCTGCGGGCCCACAGAAAGGGGCCTGAGTGATGCAACTTGCCTCCCGCCCATGGTAGGAAAGGCAGGACCGATGGGCTCTGATTCCCTAAGGGGGAACCCCACCCCCCCCCCGCCCTCTCTTCCCTTCCGCGGCCTCCCAGTTTAAAAGAAGGGGGGGGCCCCAGCCAGCTTACCCCCACTCCCTGGCTTTCTGAAACAAAAAGTCCCTGTGCTGGAGCTTTAACCCTTCTCCTTTTTCCCCTGCTTGGCCCAACCCCGGTAGGGCCAAAAGGCCCAAATTTTGGACGGCGGGAAACCCAAGGGCAAACAAACTTCCCTGGGGGGAAAAAAAGGGGGAAAGGGGGAGAGGAGAGGGGAAGGGGGGGGAAAAGGGGAGGGGGGAAGGGAAAAGGGGGGGGGGGGAAACCCCAACAAAAGGGGGGGGGAAAAGGGGGGGGGGAAAGGGAAGGAGGGAAAAAGGAAGAAAAGGAAACAGAGGAAAGGGAGAAAAGGGGGGGGGGGAAAAAGGGGGAAAAAGGGAGAGGAGGGCAGGGGAAAAAGGGGAGCCCCCCGGGGGAAGGGGGGGGAGGGGGGGGAAAAAAAGGGGGAAAGAAAAGGAAGGGCCCCCAAGGGGGGGAGGAAGAGGAGGAGGCGCCCAAAAAGGGAGGGGGAGGAATTGGGGGGAAGGGAGGGAAAGGAGAAACGGGGGGGGGAAAAAAAACCCCCTTTGGGGGGTTTGGGGCCCAAAGCGGAACGGGCGTGGAAAAGGGCACCCTTTCCCCCGGGGTTTGGTTTTCCCCCCCCCCCCCCCTGCCCGGGGAAGGGGCCCGGCCCCGGTTTCCCCCCCCCCCCGCCTGAAAGTCCCGGCCCGCCGGGCCCGAAACCCGGGTTTGGGACCAGGGGAAGCCTTCCCCCTCCCCCCCCGGGCCCCCCGGGGGGGGGGGACCCCCCCCCCCCCCCCCCAAGGAGGGGGGCCCCCCCCCCAAAGGAGGGGGGGTTTCCCTGCAGTTAGAATATAATGGTGACAGATGATGACGCCGAGTGAACGTGCTGCTGGGGAGAAGGGAGAGGTGGGGCAGACCCTCCTTTCCCGGGTTTTTGTGTGCCCCGCACCCTCCCACAGCACCCCCACTTTGGCCCCCGGATGCCAGCGGTGCCACGGACGCGGACACGGATGCGGGGGAAGTGATGACAAATGCCCGTTATCAGCGAACGAGGCTGATGACAAATGTGCGGGCTCCGCGCGGCCCCATTAGGCTGTAATAACCGGAGATGGATGGCCCGGCCCCCCCAGCTCCCCTCCCAGCCTCCCCCGCTCGGTGCCCCCCCCCGCCCCGTCCCCTCCCGAAAGGTGCCCCCCTCGCCGAGCCCGGCGCTCCGCCCACCCCTTTCCCCCAATTAGGCTGTAATAACCAGAGATGGATGGCCTGCTCCCCCTCCCCCAAATCGACTCTGGCTCAGCTAGAGTGAGGGGGAGGGGGAGATGCGACATCTCCAATCACAGATGGTGGGGGGGAATGGGGGGCAGAGGGAGACAAGGAGACAGACTGAGAGAGGGAGGGGGAGAGACGGAGAAGAGACAAAACCCAGCAAGGTGGGGAGGGGGTGTCTAACAGTCCACAGATAGGCAGTGTGCACACATGAACGGGCTGACCTCCCCCCACTCCGGGATGCAGTCTTGGGGTCTTCTCCCACCCCCACCCCTGAAACTGCCCCTGCCCATGAGGAGGAGTCTGGCTGAGAGCCCCGCCCTTTGTTTCCCTCCCCCCTCCCCACCTCCTACCCCCATGCAGCCGCAACGAGTCTCAGGCCCGACTCTAGGTCGGGAAGTAAAGCAGGAGGGCCTGGAGTTCTGGGTAAGCTTCAAGGGGCGGGGGTCTGTTCTGACCCCCCTCTGAGCAAGGGCCTGGGCCCACGAAGGTTAGGAATGGATTGGGAGGACCTCCCACCACCACCTCCCCCCCATCCTTATTCCACCTTTGTCCTCCACAGGGAGCCCCAGCTGGCCGTGGGCTCTGGCCCTGGACGCCAGACAAGCCCGGTTCGCCCTTCAGGTTTACAGAACTTGGGTGGGGGGTGCGGCAGTTCTCGGGGTGACCCACATCTAACTCCCTTCTCTTGAATTTAATCTGACCTTTTCCCCGGCCTCAAGAACACAAATCCCTCCACTTTCCCAGCGATCCCGGCCACTGCTCCTGGAGGGGGTCTGGGGACCATCCCAAAGCCCCTGCCCACTCCAGGCACTGAGCCGAGGCTGGAGATGCTGAGGGAAGAAAGAAGCGGCCTGCACCTCCTCCCCCCGCCGGAGGGTCTGACTCAGGCAGGGCTGGGAGGAGGGGGCTGGGGGTTACTAGAACCGGCCTGGTTAATGGACAACAGCCAGACTCCCCCTTCCATCCCACCCCCTCCTCTCTAGTGCTATTGACCTGTCATTAGTTATCCCATATCCAAGGTCACCGGGGCTGGTCCAGCCATAAATCACCTGCCGAGGGGTGGGGTGGGGGGGGGGCTGAGAGTGAAGGTGACAGGCACAAGAGAGCTTCAGAGATATTGGCCCAGACCCCCGGCATGGGGGCAGAAGAGCGGGGGCAGGGGTCCCCATCTCCAGAGCAGTAGCCGGACCCCAAACAGGCACTTCCCCACCCCATCTCTTCTTTTCTTTCCTCTCCCTCCCTTTCTTCTCTTCCTTGCTTTCTTACCTTTCTTCTTCCCCTCCCTCCCTCCTTCCCTCTCTTATTCTCTCTCTCTCTCTCTCCTCCCTTGTTGCCCTTTACCCTCACAGACCCTCAGAAGCCGGCCTAGGTCACAAGCCCCCACAGGAACGTGTTTTGTCTGGAGGAGGGGAAGGGGCAGAAGGGAGCCCCGGGAGGGGGCCTGGCTCCAGTGGTCAAACTTTGCTCAGTCCCTGGGCAGCGGGACCAGGGGGAACGTTCCCGGACAAAAACGGGAAGCGGAGGCGAGAGCCTGGCCGGGGCAGAGCCTGTAGCTCCGGCTCCTTTGTACCCGCGCTTTCTTGCCGGTCCCCCTCCGGCCTGGAAGAGAAGGGGGGCTCGCGTCAGGGTCAGGGACCAGAACGGCCGCGCGCCAGAAGGCGCAGAAGTCGCCCCGTGCTGCTGGCAGAAAGTCTCTCCCCCGGCTCGGAGCCAGAAACTGGAGTCTTCTTCGGACCTTGGGTTCCCTCTGCTGGCGTCTCCCCGAGGTGCAGCTGCCCCTTTCCCCTCTCTCCCCGGGCGGGGATGGGGAGGGGGTCCCCTAAAAAAGCCGCCCGGGCGCCTCACTCTGGGCGTCCGCGCGCGGCCCACGGACTCGCCTTCCCGCAGCCCTCGGGAGCCCGGAGGTGAGAAGCCCCTTCGGGGCCCCTGGTTCCTCCCCAAGTCCAGGCCCCGAGGAGGCCCCGGGCGGTGATTTCCGTGGGGATTTATTTTCCATCCAAGAGCAGCCGCGGAGGCCCCGGGGAGCACCCTTCTCTTCCCGGAAACCCCGGCGCCTCCTCCAGTCCTGGGGAGCTTCACCCCGAGAGGAGGGAGCCTGGCTGGGGAGCCCGAGCGCCGGGTCCTCGAGAGGACCGGGCGGACAAAGCCCTGGGACAGCGCCTGCCCCACAAGGCTGGTCCCTGGGACGCTGGGCTCTGGGCCCCGCGCGGAGGCAGCCCCGGCCAGCCGGCCCGAGCCGAGAGAGCCGACCCCTCTGCGTCTCCCATCCACCAGGCGGGCGGTGGGGAGCCGACTCAGAGGGTTAGGGCGCTTGGCGCTCCGCAGCCTGTGTCCCGCTGACCGCGGGGGTCCCGAGGAGCCGGCCGCCTCCTCCCCTGTTCCCCCGGGCCTCTGCGGCTGGCGGGCCCTCCTGCCTCCCCGGAGCGCGCCCAGAAAAAAGAGCCAGTGCC
Source organism: Sarcophilus harrisii (assembly GCF_902635505.1). NCBI lineage: Eukaryota > Metazoa > Chordata > Mammalia > Dasyuromorphia > Dasyuridae > Sarcophilus > Sarcophilus harrisii. Next base: position 557,555,790 of record NC_045427.1, read on the forward strand.
ACTGGTTACTTGCCATGTAGGGGAGGGAAACATTCAGGACACAACATTTAGTGCGGGTGAGTGCTGAAAATTATCCTCGTATATAAAAAGCTTTAATTAAAAAGGAGAGAGATCTAGGTGGATTTCTGTGTTCTCGAGCTCCTGCCAAGGTCAGGCTCGCCCTTTTCCCCTTCACTCTAGGAGACCTGGGCTCCCCCGGGACCAGTGCCCCAAGGAGGGGATCATGGGTGGCAGAGGCCCTGGATCACCAAAAGGCCTCCCAGTGCTCCCAGCCACAGGGGTCCCTAACCGGCCCTTCCCAGGTCAGGCTTCCAGCCTGCAGCACAGAACCTCTCCTGCAGGTTGGAGTGGAAGGGGGAGAGACCCCAAGGCACCCGTGGGCTGTTCCACAGCCGGGGGCACTTCTCAAAGCTTTTTAAAGCCATTGCTGCTGAGCCCACTGGGGTCAAAACTGATTCCGGGGTGGGGGGGTAGGAACAGAGCTCAGAGGGAAGCAGCGATCTCCCAACTCTCCCTTTTCCTCCTGGCCCAGCCGTTCTCCCAAAAACCAGAGTTCTGGGAGCCCCGGGGGAGGAGGACAGAAGCTCCAGGAGGCAGCTTCCGCGGCGGGTACAAAGCGGGGCTAAATCCGCAGGCCGGGGGCCCCTCCCCAGGCCGGGCACCTCAGCAGGCAACACCGAGGTGGCTCCGCCATACATGCACCCGCAGAGAGTGCTCCCTTCCTGACGCTGTACCCCCTTTGTGGGCCAATGGGAGGATTATGGGAGGAAGTGAGCTGAGAGATGGGGTGTCACTGACTCGGTGGTTTCCTCACCTGCCAGAAGAGCTTGGAGTCAGAAGGCAAACTGGGGTCCAGCATCTGCCGCCCTCTAACCCTGGGCCTAGAAGGAGTCTCCCTCCCTGCTGGGATTCTCGGTAACCGGGAATGTGCACGTCACACTTTTTGTGGCACCCTGGGGTCCGCCACCCTCAGAGTATCTATGTCCTTATGAGCCTCTGACCACACCCACAGCCGTTCTAACCTCACACAGCGAATTTGACACGGGGAGGTTTGGGGGGTCAGGCACAAGCTTGATGGCCCTAGGTCTGTGGGCAGCGCCAGCACCAGACTTCACCCAGCCCGCCAGCCAGAGGGCCCGGGCACCTGGGAGAAAGAAGGGGCACCCAGAGGGGCTCGGGACAGACAAAGAACTCGGGCTGCTCTCCCCTGGCAGGGGTCCCGGAAGGGAGCCCGACACTGGGGAGGGACAAGCGGGATTTGGTTCAGAAAGCCCGGAAAGGATGGGGAGGCGTCTGTGTTCCCCCACCGGGGGAAGCAGGGAGCCCTGGGTGGCTCTGCTCCGCTCCAAGCTTGGAGGCTTGATCACCAGCCTCGCCAGCCGCTCCGACCCTAATTACAAGCGCTGCCCACCCCATCCATCCCCTCCCACCCGGGAGATTTGGGGCTCCCGGAGTTCCAAAAGGGCGCCCGCCTGGAGTGTGCAGAGAGAACACGATGCTTAATATTCATAATTGGAATAAGGAGTCAATCACAGCCGCGTTCCCGGGGGGCGGGGCTAGGGACTGGGGAGGGGGACCGACAGTGCCTCCATCACCCCCCCTTCCCCATCCTCTCCTCCCCTTCCTTGCGCCAGTGCAAGGAGGAAAATGAATGTGAATTTATCATGATTAGGCAAATCCGGCAGGGGCGCGATTCCGGGGGAGGCTAAAAAGATGAATTTCAGCGATAAAGTTAAATAAGGACGGAGCGCCCCCCCCTCCCCTTTCCCCCTCCGCTGATCGCTCTTCCCACAATTTATGAGCCGATTAGGCGGAGGCTGCAAGTTCCTGCAACTTCGCTAAACGCGGCCCCGCTGTTCCCAGCAAATTAATTAACCGCGGGCTGCGGCTGGCAACGGTAAAGGGGGAGCCCGAACCGCAGCCCCCTGCCCCCCAATCCCGACGCGCTTCCCCTCGGCCCCCACCCCAAGGCCGCCCCGAACCCGCTCCTCCTCGAGCTCCCTGGCCAGCTCTCCCGCCGGACTCACACCCATGCGGCCGTCCCCATCAGCCACCCTGCCCTTCTCCACTCAAGGGCTTCTTGTAGGACCCCCGCCCCCGGGCTGCCTAGTCTCCAGCTGTGTCGCCTCCTGGCTAGGAGGAGGACCTGCCGTGGTCGGGGGTGGGGGGCAAAGACCCCGTGGGACCCCCGGGAAGCCCTGGCCCGCACTTGTGGGCCCACAAGTACGCACACGCGTCGGCGTTAATGCCGTACCAGGCGGCTTCAGAACCCATCTTAGTCCCCCACCCTCTCCTCCCAGAGGAGGGAGGATGGGCCCCAGGAGGAAAAGTGCTTCCGGATCCAGGCCCGACCTCATCCCTGGCCCAAACCACTCACTTCCAAGTCCCCTGTGACCCCGTAAATGCCAAACCCGCCGCCCTTCCCCGGCCTCTGCCCTTCTTGACTTCCTCCAGAAGCCCCTCTCCTTCCTGGGTATTTGGGACCCCGCCCTGCCCCCCTGCCGGCTCCTTCCTGGCCTCCCGGACCACCGGCCTTGTCACATTCACACCAAAAGGGGGGGGGCTCTGTTCCCTTTCCCCTGCATCCTCCCTCACTTGGGCAGCATCAGCTCCCCCGGGCTTAATGATCATCACCATGCCGACGACTCCCAGAGGTATAGCTCCAAGTGCCTATTGGACACTTCCAATTGGATGTTCCATTGGCACCTCCAATACCAGGAGTCCAAAATAGACTTAATTACCTTTTCTCTAAAGCCAGTGTGTCTGTCAAGGGCATGGCTGTCCTCCAGCTCGGCCTCCCTGACTCCTCACTCCCAGCACCCCATGGCCCCAGTTCTCCCAGCCACCCCTCGCTCCCACCTGCAGCACTTCCAGCCTCCAAATTGTTTTCCCCGTCCCATCTTCCACTCAAGGCTCTCCCCGCGCTGCCAGAGCGACTTTCCTGAAGGCCCGGCCTGACCCACAAAGTCCAGGGCTTCTCAGCCTTCCTCGCTCATACTGCTTACCGCAGGAACCTTCAGTTCTCCCCACTTGTTCACACACCTCCCTTCCTGGAGCATCTCCTCCTCCTCCCTTCCCCCTTTGGAATCCTTTCTTCAAGGCTCAGCTCAGGTTCCACATGAGCCCTTCCCAGCCCCCTTTCTCTCCCTCATCACCTGCCACAGCCTCCTCCCCCCCTCCAAGGTGACCTTGAAGTTGCCTTGTATGGATTCTATTCCACCTGAATGTCTGTGCGTTGCCCACCCTGTTAGCGAGTAACCCCTGGAGGGCAAGGCCTGGGTTGCTTTTTTCTTTGTACACTCCACAGCTAGTGTCCCGCATCCAGTAGGCACTTAATAAATGCTTGCTGGCCGCCACACCCAGTGGTGGGAACATACACACCCCCTCTTACAAACACATGGGGGTACCCAGACCCCAGATGTGCACCCACGTACTCAGACGCATCTACACATAGACTCCGATACAATGAGCAAAGCTGTACCCCGGACCCCAGTGAGGTCAGGGAGCCCTCTCACCCCGGGGGCCCCTGGAGGGTCTGCATCACATCTTTGGCCAGAGTGCTCACACAAGTAGGGCCCTGCAGGTCATCTTACCCTGCCCTCCCCCACCCACGACCCTCTCCCCCCTTCTCCCTCTGCAGGGGTGGCCAGCCCTCTCTCTACGGCTTTTCCCCTGGAATGAGGCTCCCATTTCCCCCTGTCCTAGTCTCCGGAGCACAATTCTCAGCCCGGGAGGCTTGAGAACTCTCATGGGAAAGTGCTTCTAGGGTTGGAAGAGACCTTCAAAAGCATCCTCTGGGTGAGAGCCTTTCGTGCTAGGGCTGGCCCCTCTGGCCCCCTACACTAACAGGTCAAGCCACCCCTGGGCTCCCCAGACAGACTGGGAGGTGGACCTGGAGCTCACTGGGGAGCAGGGAGCACGGTGGGGAGAGTGTGGGCTTGTGGTAAGGGAGCATCCGGTTCAAATACAGCCTCCCACACCCCGGGCTGAGTGATGTATGTGCAAGTCAGAGCCACAGGGAGAAGGGCGCAAGGCTGAGTGAGGGGGTCTGAGGAGTGAGAAGTCTCCTCCGGACCACAGCACGTAGGCTGTGTGCCGGGTCTGGGCCCAGGGCCTGGGTTTGGAACCTCCACCGGTCACTTGCACGAGTATAAGCCACATTCCTTTTCTGACCCTTGTTATCTTCCTCTATAAAACAAACCCACTAAACTGCATAATCCTCCAGTTTCTGAGCTCCAATAACTGGATGCCTTCCTGGGAGTGACCCGACACCCCTCACAGAACCGAGAGAAGGGCTGTCTGTCTGCATTACTCCCTAAACCACAATGGATGAGTAGAGAAAGGGAACCACAAAAAAAGGGTGGTCATGCATAATTTATTTAGGTGATAAGAAAACTATCTTAAAAAAAAAACCTGTTAATTAAAATCTTAACTTCCACAGGAAACTTCTTCCCAATTCCTCTAAATTCGAATGCTTTCCCATTCCTACTTGCTTCTGTATAGCCTGGATATAGCTTGACTGCCTGGTTTGCCCTTGATCTCCCTTGTTAAATTGCAAGCTCCTTGAGGGCAGCCGCTGCCTTTTGCTTTTTACTGTATCTCAGCGGATTGGCGATGCTTAATAGAAGGTACTTAATAAATGTTGACTTGTACTGCTTGTGCCTCCTTGGCTTTCATAACTTTTGCTTTTAGTGGGTGATAAGAACCAGGCGGCAGAGATTTATTTCTATCTGACCTGGACGAATCCAGGAAGTAGGCTGGTGGGTCTGGGAAAATCCTTGAACACAACTGCCAGTGTAGAAGAAGAGCTTGTCACCCTTCTGATCCAGTGGGCTTCCAACTAAGTCTCAATCTCAAGAAAAGGGAGCACTGGGGCGTCATAGACGAGAGGGAGAGAAGCCAGCCTGCCAGGGAAATTTTACAAAAAAAGCCTGGAATAAGACGGATGCCTGAGTGTAGAGATCTGGAGCCCAGGGAAATCACTTCAGGATGAAGGCCGGAACGGAGACATCAACCACGTGACAGGCTATACATGGGGCCGCAACACTCCCAGTGCAGTCTGAACCAGACTAAAATGTAAGTGTGAAATATCTGACAAAAACACACACAAAAAAACAGAATAAAACATAGACGATGTTAATATGTAGTTTTCTAAGTCAATATGTTTTCTGCAGCTGCTTCTAAATGTGCTGTCACAGCTGAACTAGAATTTTGGAATAGACTCCACTGATAAGTGTGGAAGTTTCCCAGATTTCTCCCATACAGATTTCTGGCAAGCTGCAGTTTTGGACAGAATCTGCAATTTCATGCATATAGGGAAATGACTGTGGGATCTTGGGTAAATCATTCCCTCACACAAGTTTGCCCCTATTCTGACACTTATTGATTTGGAGAGTTGGCAGGAGGCCCTGAGAAATTTCAGGGACTTGTCCAGGGTCGCACGGTCAGTTTGTGTCAGAGATAGCTTTCCTGTCTCTGGGGTCAGCTCCCCAGCCACCGTGGTGACGGTTTTTCAAACCGTGTTAAATTTAAATGCTACTTCGGAAATAGCATTTTTTTCCCTTTATAAATGTCTCTCTTTATCTCTAAGACAACTGGAGGACTCTCATGTGCTAAGGGACAGGACAGGGGCCCAGTGGGTCTCGCGATGGCAGCTTCTGGATACAGGCAGCGTGTGTGTGACCTGCTGGCGAGCTGATTGCTAAAGTTTCAGTGGGAGCAGTTACACTGCAGAAATCAGCAGTTACTCCAGATTAGGGTTGAATTTGTTCTAACCTTACCAGAGTGTCAGTAGTGTAGATGAAGCTAGAAGTGCACATGTATACACCTTTTCTTTATACCCAGAGAGCCCAGTTGTTAAACATTTACCCACCTGCTTCTGCATGACCCTATAAACATAAGGAGCTCAGCAAATGCGCAGCAGACTCTAAGAGAGTCAGAGCAATAACTGCAAATTAAAGAGACTTTCCAGGTTTACAAAGTAGCTTCCACCCATCTCCGGGATGGGCCCAGGATTCCTGTAGACGGAAAGCTCCCTGACCCTGCAGGATCCCAGCATCTGGCCCTAATCGGCAGGAATGACCCCACTTGGTCAGGCCTGACATCAGACACTTCAGGAGCAGGGCCTGCAGCCGGAGAGCCTGGCCCAGTTGGGCCGCTGGGCAGGGGGAGGAGGGGGGGCAGGCTTTCAGTAAGAGGGGCTGGGGGAGCCGGCCAGAGAGACCCTGGAGAAGCTCACCACCGGAGGCGGCCACATGCAGAGCCGGGAGTCCCAGCAGGCAGGGAGAGGCCTGTGGTCCCCTGTCTAGGAGCAGGCCTCAGAGCCATTCTGGAGGCCCACAGCCAGCCCCCCTCACTGGGGCCCAGAGCTGTCTCCCACAGAGGGCTTTGGGGAGCCGACCTGCTGCTCCTCACCTAGCCTAGCTTTTGAGGGCCCGTCCCCTCCAAACTGGCCCTGCCATTCCCTGGTCTCTGCACCCTCTCTGGCCCCCCTGAGGACACTCCCTCCCCCGAGGCCAGCCCTTTGGCCCAGGGCTCTTCCTGCACCCCAGGGGTCCGTCCCCCGCTCTTTTCCAGCCATCGCTTCCCCAGGCCAGGGAGGATGACCCAGGGGGGTCAGCGGGCAAGGTCCAGGGTTTGTCCGGACCCCACTGTAGAGTGGTTGCATAGGACACATCCAGAGCCTGGGTTCAGGCTGGGGGATCCTGCCCGGGGGGTGCCTGACCCCAGGATTTCTCAGGCGCACATCCTCCCCTCACAGGCTTCCGGGCGTCTGAGAACAAGGATCGGCTGGGACCAGGGCAAAGTACTGTGAGGCTCAGGCCTTGGGCCCAAAGTGGTGAGCTGGCCTCTTCCTTGTCCCTGAGCCTGGGAGCCCCCAGGAAGCGAGGGCGGGTGTGTGGGGGCCGGCTGGGGGACAGGGTCCGAGGGGTGGGAGGGCACCCCTGGGAGGGCAGCAGCTGTGAGGGCCGCGCTTTTCATGCTCCAGGGCGGGCAGGGGCCGGCCTCTCACAGTGCCCAGGTCTGGGGGGAGACGCCGAGCCTCGGCGAGGGAAGGCCCTGGGAGGGGGGAGCTTTCCCGACCCTCCACAGGACACTTGGCAGGTGCTTGAAGGCCCGGCAGGGGAGCTGACACCCCCATTTAGGGCCCTTGGGGCTCTTGGAGCCATCCCCATTCCCCATTGCAGCTGTGGGCAGGACCCCTAGGGAGCCTCGGACCTGCTCCCCGTGCCCCCTGGGGACCTGGTCCCTCCTGGGCTTCCCAAGTCTGAGGTTTTGGAACTCACCGGCACCCGCTGGACAGGGTTTCATGGTCTCCTGGCCTGAATCCCTGGGTGTGGGAGAGCTCAGGATGGGGGGCTCTGGGAGCCCCGGCCCCTGCACCCTCAGGGGAAGCCTGTCCCTGGCTGTCTCCTCCAGCCCACACCGTCCCCCCAGCCTGGAGAAGGGGGGCCCTCCCTGTCCCTGGGCACCTCCCCCCTCCCCTGCTGCAGTCCCAAGAGGGCCCTGAACTCACAGAGGGGGCTGGTCCGACCTCTCTCCAGGGGTGGCCTCCCCCTGCACGCAGCTAGGACACCCTGGGACCGCGGGATGAGGGGAATTCTACCATCCCTGGGCCTGGGGCTTGAGAGAAGGGGGACCCTTCCAGACCAGCCCCCCCACCCCAGCCCAGCCAGGCCCTGTGAGGGGGGAGAAACCTGGGTCAGGCGGGATGTCAGAAGGCAACACAAAGAGCAGCAATGGCTCTGAGCTGTGCAGCTGGGCCTGGATGGGGGGGGGGGGGGTCCCAGGCCTCCACTGGCCAGGCCAGCCCCTCCTCCCGGGACTGCAGGGCTGCCTCAGGGCACCCCCAGCCCATCCCCACTGCTGCCCCGAGACTCAGGCTCTATAGGCTGGTCCAGAGATCTATAGGATGCTCCCCTGGCCAGGTCCAGACATCCGGTCCCGGTCCCCTGTCCCGGCTGACTCAGCCGTCCTTCTTTGGTGATGGGGCAGTGCTGGAGGGAGGGGAGACACGGTGGCCAGGGAGAGGCTCAGAGGGGGCCCAGGGAGCAAGGGTCGCCTTCTCTCCTTCCTGCCCTCCGGGGCCAAGGAGCCCATCCATTCCTTTCAAGTTTCCTCCTGACCCGCCTGAGGCTCAAGCCAAGACTAGCCGGAGGGCCCAGACCAAAAGCTCCCCAGGGGTTTGGGGGCAGCAGGAGGAAAGGGCCTTACTGAGGCCCCCTGCCTGGGGCTGCCGCCCACCCTGCTCTAAGAGTTCCCCACATTCAGCAGCGAACATTCCCTCTCTCTATTCTGGAACAGCGAGGATCCCTTAACTTGGGGGCTCTCTGGGAAATGCCGGCCCCAAATGCTTGGGGATGCTGGCCACCGGGGCCACAGGGGAGTGGGGTCTCTCCAGCACTTCTTGTTCCCATTTCCCAGGGAGGCTACAGGCCCGCACCCGAAGAGGGCCCCAACTTAAGGCCCTGGGCCGGTGCTTCTGCAGGGGGTGGGACTCGCCAGGCCCCCCAGGCGCAGAAATTGGGGGTGAGAAAGGGGAGGGCCTGGGGGGCCCTAGAACCCTGTGGGGGGCGACTCCCGGGCCAGTACCAGCCTCCCCAACTGGAGCCCGGTCTCTGGATCTTTTCAGCCCCCTCCCCAGCAGCTGGGGTGCCACGGTCAGCCCCGCCGGGAAACTGATAGAGGAAACGGCCCACAGGCTCCGCAGCTTCCCAGGCAGGGAGCTGGGGTAACGTTCTGGATCCCTTCCCCATCCTCAGGGGGCGGTCAGGCAATTCCCGCCGGCCAGCAGGGGTCACTCTGAAGCCAGCCCAGAACTCGTGGGCTGTGGCCACTGAAGGGCAGGGTATGGAAAGTAGCCCGCGGGGGAGGGGGGAGGGGGCTTCCCAGGTGTGCCGACCCATCCTTGGTGGGGCGAGGGTAGGAGGGGGGAGTGGGAGGGCACCCGATGCAGATTGGCTGGGAGTAGAAATGGCAGTTTTATACAGGGGAATCAATAGAAGCCCCCTCAAAGGGGCGGCCTCCCCAGGCACCTGATCAGCTTTGGGGCCCGGAGCAGGGAGAATTTGCCCCCTCATAAAGGACCTTTTAAGGCCCTGGTACTTTGATGAGCCGCGTTTGGCTGGTTAGCACTATGGTGTGAATGGGGCCACCAGCTACCTTTATGGAGGAGGGGGCCCTTTGTTCCTACCCTTTCATGCGCTCCCCCTTTGCTGCTTTCCACCAGATAGCTCAGGTTTCAGGGGCCCAAAGTTGAGAGGGCTGGATGCATCTGACTCTAGTCCCTTGTTCCTGGGGCTCCGGGCGCCCCGAGGCAAGGTGATTACGGCCACCACCGAGCAAGAAGGGGAAGAGAGGGGTCTTCTTTCCTCTCCCCCAGCGGGCAGGAAGAACAAGACCGACCCACTGGGGGAAATTGGGAGAGCCTTGTTGGGACCCTCAGTCCTGGAGGGCTGTGAGCTCTTGGACTGCACTCAACTTAACAGACATGCCATACGGCCGCACTGGCCCTGCTTGGTATTTTACCATTCCCTCCTACTCAGCATCTCACTTGTAATTGGTGCTCTGGAATGAATTCATACCTGTTCCATCTTGACTAAGGCTAGATATTTGTTGAGCTTTAAATAAACGTAAGCTGCATTAAAACCCATCGAAAATACTGTGTTTCATTCTGGGTGCCGAGTTTCATGGGACTGTGAATAACCTGGAACCTATCAGTGGGTAACCAGAGTACGACACTGCACATGGGACAAGAACCATTCAAAGAATCCTTTGTGAATACCTGGAAAAGGGAAGCGGCAATCTCTTCTGCAGCCTGGCTTCAGTGTGAACAAGCCACAGAAGATTCAAACTTCACTTCCTTTTTTAACAGTCAACCAGAATGCTAGGTCAGGATGCACTCGAATTTACTCATATTTCAGAAAAAGCACATGGCAAAGTTTTCTGGGTCATCCTTGATGACATTGCGGCCTAGATGATGGGGATTAAATTAATTTGGAACTGGTTTAATGACGACGAAGGACTAGCAAAAAGAGATGTCTCCAGTAGGGTCCTTCAGGGATCTGTCCCCAGCCCTAATTTGTATCAGTGACCTGGATGGCAAGCTTGTCCAAAGTAGAAAGGTCAGGACCCCAAAAGCCTTTGTTGGGCCAGAATGATGGCCAAATCATACTGTCCTCTCCTCCAAACTACCCTGCACTTATTCTGTAAAGCCCCTGTGAGCAATGTATACGTGTACATAGATGGTCTATTCCCTGACAGAGTGAGAATAGTACTTATTTCATTCTTTATCTCCAGTGTCCAGAGACGGACACTTCATATATGTTTGCTAATTAATGTGTTAAAAGAAGAAAAAATTAAAAAGAAAACAAATTCCTATATTAAGACAAAATAAACAAAAAACCAGGACTGTGAGCCCAAGAGGGAAGAGATGTGACTAATCAAGGTTAAAAAAAGATGGGAGCATTTTGGTGGATAGCCATCTTCATTATAAGTAAACAGTGGGATGCAACAACAAAAAATAAATTGACATTTTAGGTTGTGGTAAAAGAGGTATGGTATCCAGAATACAGGAAATGAACAGTCAACTGTGTACCCTCAGCAGAGTACCTAGAGGGCCCACCTGGGGGACACATTTTAGAGAAGACAGCTTAGAGAGAATCCCAAGAAAACCTAGATGGGGAGGAATCTCAGTTACATGAAGATTGGCTGGAAGAACCAGCAATGTCTGACCTCCGAGAAGACTGGGGGGCAGGTATTGAAATGATGGCTGCCAGTTGATTATTTGAAAGAGTGCTAAGTGAAAGAGGGGTTGGATTTTTTTTCTCCTTGCTTGGCTCTGGAGGAAAAGCAGAAGATTTAGACAATACAAGGAAAAACCTTCTAGCTAGCTATTCACAAACGGAACTCAATCAGCAAGAATTCATTAAGCACCTACTATATGCCAGGCACTGGGAAGGCAGTGGGCACAAAGCGTACAACAATCCTTGCTCACAAAGGGCTTACATTAGGAAAAACAGCAGCTTGGGATGGAGGGCAGTATCAGGCCCAGGAAGGGACTGTAATGGCTCCAGACAAAGTCTTAAAAGAGAGAGGGGTTCTAGGAAGCTGAGATGAGGGGCACACTGCAGGTCTGGGGATGATGGCTATGACAGAACCTTGGCGAGCCCTCACAATTGGGCATGTTATGGGGATATGTTCTCTCTCACCAGAGACCTTCAAATGAAGCTTGGATGACCACTTTGGGAATGCTGTTGAGGTATGTAATCTGGTACAGGCTGGACTAAACGAAGGTGTCCTTTGACTCCAGAGATTCGGTGAAAGGGGTAGGAATGCTGGAAAGTTAGAGTGGCCATCTTCCAGGCTCTAAAGGGCCGTTGTGGAAGAGGCTGGACTTTTCTGGGTAGCTCTAAAAAGTCAAACTAGGAACACTGGATGAAGTCACAGAGAAAGACTTTGTTTCAATTCCTGATACAAATTCCTCACAATAACCATTGAATACTAAACATGGAACACAGCTTTTAGGTGGCAGATATAATAAAGAATAGCTTACATCTCTGTAGTGCTTTAAGGTTTGAAAAGAGCTTCACCATAACCCCGAGAGATAGACAGTTCAACTATTATTTTCACTTTAGAGATGAGGAAGCTAAGATTAGGGATCTTCTGACCAGTAAACACAAGAGCCAGCCCCCCAAACTCATCTTTTGAGCCCAAGACCAGTGTTCTTTCCCCTGCCCCAGAGCTGCTGCTCTGAAGTGAATCCGGCAGAGGGCATTCTTGAATTGAGCCAGGGGCTTTATTAGGTGACCTGGGAGGCCCTCAACAGCTCCAGGATTCTATTTTCGGTTTCTCTCCCCATCTCTAATCTCTTGTCCTGAAAATTCAGCTAGCACACCAAAAACAAGTTTCTTTCTGAAGATTTTGCTTATTACCCTGTTTAGAAAATGTTAATAGTTCCCCATTTCTACTGCATCATCTCAATTGCCTCTCATCTTCTGAGGCTCCCCGTGGCCTTTTAAATGCTTTTCAATTTCCCCCAAAGAGATGCTGCTCCAATCTCAGCGCTCTCCTCCTGGTGCATAAGGGGCACATTCACAACTATGTCTTCCCCCCTGATGTTGCCCCGCTTAGAACACGCACCTCCCTCCAGCTGGAATCTCTAAAGCTCCCCAACCTCTAGGGAGCTTTCCCTGACCGCCGGCCCCCACAGCTCTGCTCCCCTTCCTCCAAACTCCTGCCAGCATCTCATGAGTTAGCACTTAATGGTGTGTGTGTCTGTCTGACTGTCTGTGCTCCTTAATCAGCATGGGAGCCCCCTCAGGCCAGAGACCCGACCTTCTCCTCCTTGTCTCCCCACCGTTCCACTGCAGGGCTGACAGGTGCATTCTGATTGATGGATAAGGAGCTTTACTACACATACACACCTCTCCACTCCCCCTAACTCTCTGGCTGTAGGAGTTCCAGTTCCTGAGTCCACCTGGGCCAATTCAGGTCCTGTCTGAGCTACTGGCAGCTGAACTTTGAAGATGACCACTCTCTGGCAAGGAACTGGACACTGAGCGGATGCCCATCGGTGGAGAATGGCTGAATAAACTGTGGTATATAAATGTTATGGAATATTATTGTTCTGTAAGAAATGACCAGCAGGATGATTTCAGAGAGGCCTGGAGAGACTTACACGAACTGATGCTGAGTGAAATCAGCAGAACCAAGAGATCATTATACATGATGATCCGTTCTAATGGATGTGACTCTTTTCAACAGCAAGGTGATTCAGGCCAGTTCCAATGATCTTATAATGAAGAGAACCATATGTACCCAGAGAAAGAATTGTGGAGCCAGAAAGTGGACAACATAGCACCTGCACTTCTTTTGTTGTTGGGTTTTTTTTTGCATTTTATTTTCTCATTTTTCTTCTTTTTTGATCAGATTTTTCTTGTATAGCAAGATACTTGTATAATATTTTTTTAAAATTAAAATTTAAAATATGTACATTGAATATAGGCATATATCCCTATATACCTATATTCAATGTACATATTTTAAACCATTTTTTTTTTTTAACACATATTGGCTTATTTGCCATCTAGGGGAAGGGGTAAGAAGAAGGAGGGGAATTGGAACACAAGGTTTTTTAATGTTGAAAAATTATTCTTGCATATGTCTTGAAAATAAAAAGCTTCAATAAATTAAAAAATATATATATAGAGAGAGAGAGAGAGAAGAGGACCACTCTCCACAATCTGGGAAATTTGTCCCAGAAAGGAGTTGTAGGAGGCAGGAATCACAGACACCAGAAGATATCATGTCCCATGGATTTTGCTATTCTCCTAGTCTCCCCTCCCAGTCTTGACCCACAGGATACATTCCAGCATTGGACCACCTTCTTCCTCTAACCCTTTAAAAGCACAGGAAGCAAGTAAAAAAGGGGAAAGCAAGCCAAGCATCCCCCTTGATAAAAGATGCTCTATCCTCCTGGTGCTTAAGTAGAAGTGGGCCAGGAGTCTGTGAGACCCTTCTAGGTACGCCCGAGTCCTCAGCACAGGAAGTGGGATAGGCTGTATAGCAGCCACCTGCTGCTTATTAAACTGGGGCAAGGGGAGGAGTAAAACTTATAAAAACCCCACACACTCACAATCTAATGTAAAAGTGAGGGCCGATGGATGTACTTCCAGGAAAAAGCAACGGTTCGTGAACAGTCAGATCTCCCAGCTAGTGAGCCAGGGAGGATGATGATCACCCTCTGGTTCTTTACTGAGCAAAGAAACCCAAAGGTGAGTTGAAGAAAAGGCCTGGTATGGGGTGCAGGGAGAGCCCCACTGTGGGAGAATGGCCCAGGGCTGGCACGGAGGTGGGGTCACCAGTCCCGCTCAGAGGGCTCGCGGTACGGCAGGCCCAGAAGTCTGAAGACATCCTTCTCAGTGGGGGTGGGCAACGCCCGGCCTGGCCCCACCTTGAGGCCGCGGCCATCACGCACGACAGCAGTGTAGAGTGAGCGCTCCGACAGGCTCATGCCCTTTGTCTTGGCCAGGGCTCTCATGGAGCGGTTAAAGTAGGCAGAACCAGTGAAATACAGTAAGGCACAGGCAAACTCGCTATATGGCACCACAATGATGTCCAGGCGTCGGTGGAGCCGACCGGGCCCTGGCAGCCGGCACACACCCAGATACTTCTGTTGCTGCCCATTATCATCCTGGCTGACCAGGTCATCTGTCAGGAATCCTGTGCCAGGAAGGCCAAGAAGAGGAAATTGGGGGTTGGGGGTGTGGGAGTCTAAAATCCCACCATTCAATTGCAATCCCTTTTCTTCTTGGATTCCTAGAAATCTAGATTGTTAGGACCAGAAAGCCCTTTGAGACAGCCCAAAGGGCAGTGACCTGTCCAACATCACACTAATAAAACTCAGGACTTTAGTGAAGGCCTCCTAATTCCCTCCAGGTCTCTCGGATCACACTGTGCTCCCTTCCCACCGGTGCTCCCATCTGAGAGCCCAAGATGCCTCCCCGCTTTCTTCCTTTGGGGAACCTCCCAAAGGCTGGCCTGGGGCCGTACCTTGCTGCCGAAGGGTATCCAGGAGCTGACCAAAGATCCCCTGGTGGGATCGTCCATCGGGGTGAGTGACCAGCACATCCACATCCCCACATGTTGCCTTACCCCGGCGATATGAGCCACATGCCACAGACAGCAGCCCAGGATTGAGAGCGTGAGCTGCTTCTCGGACCTACAGGATGGAAAAGCAGAGGGACTGGTGACCAGGGGCTAGCCGCAGGCCTCAAGCCAACCCTGCTCTGGGCATGGGTACTCATAATCCACAGGCTTATACAAGGGGGGAGAGAACAGGGAACAGAAACTAAGTGCTCCTGAGCAGGGAGGTGGGTGGGCAGGGAGAGGGCACAGGCCACACTTTACCTTTTATAACAAAAGGATGACAAGGTTGAAATAACAGGAGAGACAGATACTGGAGGACAGATGGAACTGACTAATAGGAAAGGGCTGTTTCTAAGTTCTCCTTTTATTCACCAACTCTTTCCCCTCAGCCTTCAAACTTGTCCACATTTTCATCCTTGAAATCTTCACTTGATTTGATTCTAGCTCTTGTCTTGTCCTGTCCTTTCCTCCCTTTCACAGCCTATTTTTCTAGGAATTTGGGCACACTTCCCTGCCATTTGGCCCCCCTTCTTAATAAAAAATTGCCACCCTCTCTATAGGGCTCTCATTGCTCCCAATCTTCATCATGACACATCTGACGATGCTGACTGCCTCTCATGCTGGAGACTCTTCTCCATGGGCCCTTCTGACCCATTGGTATCTCTTCTATGGGAGAATTCTTCTCCCATACAAATGATCCTACATAAATGATTAGTCTACAGATCCATCCTTCCTCCATTTCTATCTCAAACTCCAGTCTTGCATTTCCAAATGTTTCCTGGACATCTCTACTCAGATTCTCCATAAGTACCTGAAATTCAATAAGTCCAAAACAGTATTAATTATCTTTCTCCTTAAAATGCATCCTTCCTTTTGACTTTCTTATTTTTATCAAAAGAACCATCATTCTTCCAATAATTCAGATTGAATAGAGCCATCCTCAACTCTTACTCTCTTTCACTCCCCTGAGCCAAAGGGCTGCCAAGTATCATTGACTTCACCTCCATGTCATGTCCTTTTCCCTCTACTCTCACCACAACCACCTGATGCAGGCCCTCACCATTTCTTACCTAGACTATAACACTGACTTCCTCCTTCAAATCTCTCTTGTCTCCAATCCAGTCTTCACAGAGGAGACAGATATTCTTGGAGCTTCACTCTGATCATTCTCCTGCTCAGCTTTTTATTGTTCCTCTGCTCTCAGGATCAAAGTTTATTTCTAGGATCCAGGCAAACAGACCTGTGTTAGCTTCCCCACAAATCACATTTTTATTTCCTACCCCTTTGCTTTTGCCCAGACTGTGACCAGAATGCTCTTTCTCTTCACCTCCACTTCTTGAAGACCCTCATTCCCTTCAAGGCTCAGTTTCTATGCCAACTCCTTCAAGAAAACACCTTCTGATCCCCCCAGCTGTTAGCACCTGCTACTTCTACCTTCACTATAGAATCTGTATATACAAAGACTGCATTTTCTTATCTTATGAAAACATCATATTCCTCTAACAGAATGACAAGGCCTTGAAAGCATGGACTGCCTTATTTTTTAATCAGTATTCTCAGGATCTGGCATAGTGTCTGGAAAACGGTAGACCCTTAATAAATCCTTGCTGATTAACTGACTGATTTAGCACTGTAACATGTCCCTGAGGGAGAATGTAGAACCAATCCTCTAGAAATACTGAACAGCAGATTTCCTTCCCCACTGCCCTCAAATCTAACTAGATGGATGGGCTATGTAAAGCCTAGGTCCTCCCCACCTCTAGATTTATGAATCTAAAGGTGGGAGGAGGGTCACATTTGGACATGAAAGACAGGAGGGGAGAGAAGATCCATACCCTGCTTCCTTTTGGCTTAAAACAAGGGGTAATTTTCAATCCTAGGATTATCCTTCATTAAGGGGAGATAAACTCATTAGACTCTATCCCAAAGACACTGGTCTTTCTCATGCAGATGGCCTTTCCCACCTTCTCCCCTGGAAATGAAGATTTTTGTGGCCTTCTAAAGGAGAGGAGCAGGCCTTCGCAGTGGTCTCCTGACAAGTGGCATCCACTAATCCCTTAATTCCCTTCTTGGGCCTATCTCAAGGGAAGGGAGGAGGGGCCTGGGATGCGGAATCCTATCAATAAGGCCTCTGAACCCAACCCAAAGCTTCTGTCTGTTGAAACATGGAAGAGAAGCGCTTCTGATCTAATTCAAGTTGGGTGGGGGGTGGGAGAGGGTATTCTTCATGGCTGGGCACCGTGAATGAGTGACAGCGTCAGCACGAACAGGACTTCCCCGTGATGGATGGACAGCGGGACAGCACAAACTAATCTTGGTGCTTGTCCCCAGGGGTCTCCCCATCCTCACTCTATACACCACATTGTCTGTCCCTCTTGTCTCCCACAATGATTGTAGTGACCATCCTGTCCTGCTTTAATGGGCTTTTCAGATGTTCTGGCTCTGGCAGTCAAAGGGGAAAAGGCTTGTGGATGAGGGAAAGGAAGACAAATTCAATTCAGTTTCTAAAATGTTTTAAGTGCCTATTATGTTGAAGGATGTGCCCATTTAAATTCAACTAGAGGCAGCACTGCCTTGTCATCCTGACCTCATCCTGCCTTGAAATAGTTACCCCAGTGATAACTCTGGCCCAAATCAACCTCCAGCCTAACCCCAAATATAATCCCACTTCAGATACAACCCTATGCTAGCTTTAGCCTGATGGGCTGCATCCTCCAGGGCTAAGGGTAAGCCTGGCCTGGGACATGCAGGCTTTGGCCCAGACCTGTTTGTCCTCCCGAGCCTCATGCCTTCTGCTAAAGGGGACGAGAGGTTAGACACTCTGAAGGGCCTTTTCTCTGTTACATGCTAACTCCCATCTTCACCCGACTCTAACCGAATCCTCACCTTAAGACAAATCCATAAGCAGAGGCAGGGAGGAGACCTGGGGCTCTGCCCAGAAGTAGCGTGGGCCACAGTCCTTCCCTCCCCAACGCTTCTGATTTCCATTACTGTTCTCTGTCCCTCCCTCTGATTCTGAAGATGACATGATGGATTTGGGGCCTTTGCGGAAGCCACAAAAGCCAGCTCTCACTCCTTCACTTTCACCTTTCAGCCCCTCCAGTCTGCCAGACTCCTGCTTCCCAGCCTCCTTGGACAGACCATTATGGGCTCAGTAGGGGAGGTAGGCAGAGGACACCTATGCTTCCCACCCTGTGGACTTCATCTGAAAACCCCTTCCCTTTCCTCCCAAACCTCCTTTCCCCAACGTGGGGTTTCTGCTCACAGTCTGCTCAATCTCTGAGGCCTCTTCCCTGGGTATGCGCTTGAGGAAGTCCTCATAATGCTTCAAGCCGATGGCCTGCTGAGAAGTCAAGGTGGCCCGACTTTCAATGTCCTCCAGAGTCCGGAAACCCTGAAAAAACCGGCCACACAGTAGGAGGTAGTGAGGTTCTGGGACCCAGTAACACTAAGCCACCACTGGGAGATACAAGTCACTTATACAGGCACATCTTCCCAATCTCAGAGGAAGGACGGATGGGAGATCACCCTTAGAAGAACAGGGTCAGTGCCCAGAGAGAATCAGGAAAAGCAGAATCTTTTCTTTCCCAGGAAGAAAATAACAGAAATATCCTGAGCTACTAGAACAGTTATAGGAAGTGAGGGAAGGAATAAGGTAAGAGGAGCAGGTGCAAGTAAACTTTGACTTTCATCTGAGGAAAGAGACGAACTGGATTTCATGTCCCCAGCAAAAGGCCGATCTGAACTGCCAGTAAATCAAGTGAAGTCACCCACAAAGTAGCAGGGAGGGAGTGGGGGTGGGATCAGGGCAGAGAGTGACCTGCTGATACCACATCTGGGCAGTCTTGCTTCCAACCCCCCAGATATTAGAGAAGAGCTCTAAGACAGGCACACTGTCACTGATGTGGTCCAGTTTGCGAAGATGGCCACTTTCTACAATCTCCATGATCTTCTCTGCCATGCGCTTTCCAATCCCAGGGATGCCACAGGCTTCCTGTGGAATGAGGTAATAGTGACATAAAAAGTAAGTATGGTTAAAAAAAAAAAAAAAAGAAAAGAAAAGAAAAAAAGAGGCGGGGTGGGGGGAATCCCGATTAACAAGCTACAACTGTGCTAGCTTGGGGGAGGGGTGTTCCCTGAAGCTCAAAACTAGGTAAGGGTGAGTTCAGGATGGTAGAAAGCTGCACATTATACAGAGTTGGAGGCAGAGATCAAGCCAGGACAGAACTGGCTATAGGTATACAAGATATGTACATAGGGCAATACCAGGGACAATCCAGCCAAACCGACCTTTCCTCTGCTCTTCACACCTGGCAGCCCAACTCCCAACTCTTTGCTTTTGCTCTAGCCATGTACCCCTCCACCCCTTATATCTGGAACACCCTCTCTCATTTCTCAGTTGAGTCCCAAAAGCAGCCAAGCTCTTCCTGATCCTCCTACTTTTGGCTCCCTCCTTTCCAAACTACCTTGGACTCAACTACTTGGCACATATTTTTTGCTTGTTAACTTTGTGGTTTTGCTGTATATATTTTTACACCCATTTTCTGTCTTCTTTCAAATGTTAGTTTCTTATGAATCGGGATTATTTTCTACTTTGTACTTATATCCCCAGTGCCTGGCACTGTAGATACTTAATAATTAATGAGTAGTTGGAAGACTTCTGCATTCCCTCCCTCTGGAGCCCCACTGAGAATAGGGGTTCCCCAACAGCAGGAAGGGCTCTCCTCCTTCAGATCAGAGTTCCCTGAAGGTGGGAGCCATTACTCCTGCCCTGAGGTGTTCAGGGCTCTTACCTGGTAGGAGCTAACAGGCTTGTGAAAGCTTTTGAGGGCATTAATAGCCTTGGAGTAGCTCAGTGACCGCCACCTGTCGCCTTGGACAGCATAGGCTTTGGCCAGCACTTCTAGCTTCTCGGTAATGTGGGAATTGTGGTTGGTCCTCTTCTGGCTAGAGGGCTGGGCGCACACCCACTTATCACTGACCGTGGGGGCCAGGCAGGGCATAGCGTCTCCCTCAGGAGTACTTGGGTACTGGCCTGTGATCAGGGCTTCCAGATCAGCCGGGGTAACCTGTACTTCTTCCTCATCGCTGCTTTCATAAGAGTTAGGCTTGAAATAGAGAGAGCACACATAATTAATCCGGGCCCTCCCCTCTCTTCCCCTTCTCTCCGACCAGTGGCTCCCAATGGCAGACACTATCACTGCTCCCTTAGTTTGGGATTTTCCTGGGCTTGGGAATTACCTGGCCTTTCTCACAAGGGTTCTTCCAACATATTGGAGCTCCAAGAAGGGAAGGTCCAGGCTTCCCTCCATCTGAGGGGATTCCCTAAAGAAGGGAATGAGTCTCCTCCTTCCTCCAACAACACCCACAGTAATGAGGTGACCCATGACTGCTGACCAAATACAGGGGAAAGACCTCCCAGAACAACAAGCCCGCCTGCCCCAACATGGATGGAACTTTCCAGACTATCTTCAAGTCCCTGACCTTTGGGCACTGATTGAGAGATGACCAGTTTCCTAAGGGTCCCAACAGTTTCCAACAGCCTAAGGAGGAAAACAATGGGATTTGGATGAGCACCTGACCTGTGTCTGAGTGTTCAATTCTGAGTGTGGCTCCTGAGGTGGGGCAAAGGCAGCAGCGGAAGGAAGTCCCGCCTGGGCTGAAGTTCCAGAACACCCAGGCTGGAAAGACGTGACCTGATTGTCTGTCTCGTCCAGGTACCTGGAAGGACAGGGGGGCAGCAGAACATTGAGCCACCACAGTCCCAGGCTGCAATGAGGCCTTTCCTCACAGGGCCTTAGTTTAGCCATTTGTCTGGGGGCGAATAAAGAACTTTGACTTCTCTAAGAACCAGCCAAGGAGCAGCTAGGTGGCTCAGTGGATAGAGCACCAGCCCTGGAGTCAGGAGTCATCTGATCTCAGACACTTGTTGCCTCAGCAAAAATAAATAAATAAAATTACAATAAAAAGAGAGAGAGAGAGAGAGAGAGAGAGAGAGAGAGAGAGAGAGAGAGAGAGAGAGAGAGAGAGAAAGAAAAGAATTAGCCAAAAACCCTGGACAAGTGGCACCTTTGGTGGTTCAGTTGAAGTCAAGTCAGTGGGACATCTGCTACCACAAATGAAAGGCGAGGCACTGCGGCTGGGCTCACCTGTCAGGGATGAAGATGCTGAATCCAGTGGTGTCCACCAGCTTCTGCTCTTGCAAGCACTGGCTCAGCCAAGCTGACTTCACTATTTGGACTCCCAGGGGCAGCTGGGACAATTTCAGGAGGCGGAGGGCTCGCTCACAATCTACAGCTTCGTCCACCACAATATGTGTGATCCCTGGGGCCTGAGGGGAGCAGATTCGGCCCCCATGCTGGATGATTTGCTTCTCAAAGATCTCTGCCCGGGCTCGACCGATGCCCGCGGGTAACACATGGACTTGCAGTGGGCTCAGCCACTCTGCATAAGAATCACCCCAATCCTCATCATCATCTGTCTCCTCTCTTCTCTCTCTCCAACTCAAAGCATGAATCAGAGAGGGAGCAAGGTATGGGGGAAAAGGTGTTGGACACAGGGTCAGGTGAGACCTGGATTCAAAGTTTGATTCACAAAAATTTGTTGCGTAGGAAATCACTCATTTCTCTGACCCTGCATTTCTTTTTTTGTCTATGAAACAGGCGGGCTGTTATTATGGAAAAGCTCCCTCTTCTTTTTCCTCTTCCTGAAGGGGAGTTCAGGGCCGCCCCCTCCAGGAAGGCCTCACCCATTTTTCAAATTGCCCTCAGCTCCAGCTCTGCTTACTCTGCCAGAAAGGGCCGCCGGGCAACTGACCCGTCTTCCCTCGGGAGTCTCCCTAAAGGTGCAGGTCCTTGCCAAGGGGGCCCGTTCAGAGCTCTGCTCCTCAAACCCTTTCTAGGGCTCCGGTGAGTCTTGTTCACATCGAGGGCTCGGGCCCGTCATCTAAATGAGCCCGGGACCAGGTTTGGGGGGTAGCGAGGCTCAGACGCTCTGACGGACAAGTTGGAAAGCAGGGCTTTTGTGTTAGAGGGGAGGGTGTGTGAGGGGAAACCAGCTCACCTCCACCTTCTAGCCCTTCCTTCTTGGGAATCTTCAAGAGTGCGCTCCTGTCCGAGCCGGAGCTCCTTTTCTTCCGTCTGGGAAAGGCCTTCAGGACCCCGCGAGGTTCCATGGCTAAGGCCCAGCCTGGCCCCTCTCTCTAAGAGGGAGGAAAGACAAAAGCGAGGGAGGGAAGCCAAGGCCGCCCTCCTCCGCCCGCCGGCTCGGAGTGAGGCTGGCTGCCCGAACCTCATCCAGCGGCGTCAGTCCCCGCGGCGGGCGTCAGTCCTCGCGGCGGGAGCGCCAGGTCCCGCGGCGGGCGTCAGTCCCCGCGGCGGGCGTCAGTCCCCGCGGCGGGCGTCAGTCCCCGCGGCGGGCGTCAGTCCCGGGCGGGCGTCAGTCCCCGCGGCGGGCGTCAGTCCCCGCGGGCGGCGTCAGTCCCGCGGGCGGGCGCAGTCCCCGCGGCGGCCGTCAGTCCCCGCGGCGGGCGTCAGTCCCCGCCGCGGCCGTCAGTCCCCGCGGCGGCCGTCCTTCGGGGAGCCCAGCGTGACCCCGGGCTCCTCCCTGGCTTCTAACTCTCGCAAAGCTGCCACAGGGGCCGGAGCTCCCGTGCGGGTCGGCTGCCGTCTGCTCCCTAGAGAATGCAAGGGTTAACCCAAGAGCTCGCCCGGGGCCCGCAGGCCGCGTCTCAGCCCCGCGCTCAGACCGCCGCGCTTAGCGGGGCCGCTTTCTCCCGCTGGGCCCCGCGCCGCCGTTGCGGGGGAAGAAGGGTTGCGAGGCCCTTCCCCGCTGCGGTTCAGGACCGTGAGACAGAATCGCTCCGGACGCGAAGTGCCCAGGACGGCGTGAGCCGCAGCGAGAAGGGGCTTTCACCTAGTCCTGGAGAAGAAGGCTTGGGAGCGGGAGGGGGGCGGGGGGCAGAACCCCTCCCCCCCCCGGGGGCGGCCCGCAGGCGCCTCACTCCGGGTCTCCTGGGGGCGGGGGCGGGCTCTCTCCCCCTGACCACACCCCCTTACCCTGGGGACTCCAAGAGATGCAGAGGCAGGGGCTCCGTTCCGCCTGAGGGCTCTCCGGGGTACTTGGGGAGACCCGCTTTTGGTCGTACTCTATGCCCCTGGCTAGGCTCATTGCCCAGGGGGCGGGGGGCGCCGGAGCCAGGAAGTTCTGGATTCGAATCCGGCCTCAGACGCCCGCTGGCCCTGTGACCCCTGACCCTGGGCAAGGCGCGCCCCTCGCCTGCCTCGGTTTCCGCATCTGAGAAATGGGGATGCGTGACACTCCTCCTGAGTCACACCTACCTCCGGGGCGGCTGCGAGGAGCGGATGACACGGCCGGGGCCTCGGCATAGCGCCTGGCGCACGGCAGGCGCGTGGTCAGTCCCTCCTTGGGGGGGGACGGCGCCCTGTGGGAGGGCCTCCCGGGCGGCCCGAGAACCACGTGGGTGCGCTGACCCCCAGGACCCCCCGGAGCCCACTGGAGGCGGGAATCCTTCATCCGCCCCTGGAAAGCCGCGCGACCGCCCCGGGGTCCAGCCTCTTTAAAAGGCCCCCCCACCCCACCCTAGGGAATCAGCGAGACCGGGCCGGGAAAGGCCACCCGCCCTTGACAGGACACCTTCCGGGTCACCCGGAAGCGGCTCCGCGGCGGCGGTTGCCATGGCACCGCCGGGTCGCACAGCCCTGCAAAGGGAAGATGGCGGTGCCGGGCTGGCTGGAGAGATTGCGGGCGGCGGAGAAGACGGCCCTGTTGCAGGACGGTAACACGGGAGTAGCCCTGCAGATTCCCCGCGGCCGTCGGGACGGGAGCCGCCCCTGAAGCCCCGGGACGGCGTCTGCGCTCCCGGCCTCCCCGCCCGCCGCCGCGCACCTGGGGGAAGGGGGGTAGCCCCAGCCCGCGTCCGGAGGCTGCTGCGGGCGCCGTTCTCCGCCCTGTCACCCCCGCTGCTGTCGGTGGCTCCGTTCGGCGAGGGCCGGCGGGCACTCGGGGCCAAGTCCGGGGTCCAGGCCTTCCTCTCCCCGAGGCCCCGGTTCCGACCCAGGGGCCCACGGTTCTGGCCCCCGCCGCGTGGCGGGCTCCCCGAGGGCCGGGGCGGCGCAAGGGCCGCCGCGCGCCGGCCTGTCAGCGGACCTGTCAGCGCGGCCCGTCAGCGCGGCCTCCGCGCTCCTCCTGGGTTGGGGACCCGTTCCTGCCCGGTCGCCGCTGAAGCTAGCCCCGGTCCGCGGGTTGCCCGCCCAGAGCCCGCTCCGCGTTGTGTGCCCGTGCGGAAGCCCGGGGGCGGGGGCGGTCACTCAGACTGAGGCTTAGCGTTGACACGCTTGGTGGCGTCGCCGCCGACTCCCTCTGTGAACCCGGGCAGCTCATTCCTCCCAGTTGTGCCGCCTGTCAGAGGGGTGCCCGAGCTCCTCCCGGGGTTGAGACTTTTAGCGGAGGTAGGGCGAGGCCCCGGGCGGAGGGAGGGTTCGCTCCCCTCGCCGCGCCCTGGGAAGGGCGAGGCTGGGCCGGGCCGTCCGGGCGCCCCGTTGAGGCGCCCCGTTAAGGCGCCCCGTTGGGCGCCCCGTTGGAGCGCCCCGTTAAGGCGCCCCGTTAGGGCGCCCCGTTGAGGCGCCCGTTGGGCCCCGTGAGGCGCCCCGTTGAGGCGCGTTAGAAGCGCCCGGGGCGCCCCCGTTGGGCGCCCTTGAGGCCCCGTTAAGGCGCCCGGTTGGGCGCCCCGTTGAGGCGCCCGTTAGGCGCCCGTTGGGCCCCGTTAGGGCGCCCCGTTAGGGGCCGTTGGGCGCCCCGTTGGGGCGCCCCTTGGGGCCCGGAGGCGCGGCTGTGTCCTCCGGAGCAGCGTGGGAGAGGGCAAAGGCAGAGAGGCAGCGGCTACCTCAGCGCAGTGGGGAAAGCATACGCCTGGAGCCAGAAAACCTCCACTAGACGTGATGTTGGGGAAGTCACTTAGCTTCTGAGGACTGTCACCTGCTCCTCGGTCATCTCTCTGTAAGCGCTTCCCCAGTCCGGCTCCCGGCTCGGAGCTTTCTCAGGTCTCTCACACCTTTGACTGCAGGTTTGCCGTCTTTATCGGGAGGTCCTGTCAGCGTAGGCCGCTTGTCCAATATTTAACTTACTTTCCTCTAGAACATCCATCGAGGGCGCTCATTCTCCTTGTGACTGTAGTCATTGGTCACTGAGGACATTCATTCTTGATTTCTCCCTCTTTCTCGCGTCTCATTTAATCATTTCCAAAATCTTTCCACCTTACCTCTGTAACAGCTCTTTTCTCTCTCCCTTTCCCCCCCATGTAGCCGTAGTCCTCATACAGGCTCCACTCAACCTGGACCATTGTAATAGAGCTTCCAATTTACACTTATCTCAACCCTGTTCCATCTATCCTCTACATGGCTGCCGCATTAATAATACTTGATACTTTTTAATACTTTTTTATTGTAGCTTTTTATTTACAAGATAGATGCATGGGTAATTTTAGCTTATAATTCAATTTCTTCAATTTTTCCCTCCTTCCCAACCCTCTCCCCAAGATGGCAGGCTGACCAATACATTTAAAAGTATAAGTCAAATCAAATATGTACACATGTCAAACAGTTATTTTGCTGTACAAAAAGTGGACTTTAAATAGTGTACTATTAGCCTGTAAGGAAATAAAAATCGGCAAACAAAAATAGAAGGATTGGGAATTCTATGTAGTGGTTCACACTCGTCTCCCAGAGTTCTTTCTCTGGGCATAGCTGGTTCAGTTTATTACTGTTCTATTGGAACTGATTTGGATTCTCTCATTGTTGAAGAGGGCCACGTCCATCAGCATTAATTGTATAGTATTGTTGAAGTATATAATGATCTCCTGGTCTTGCTCGTTTCACTCAGCATCAGCTCATGTAATACTTAATACTTAATAAACTTTTCTGGTGTAATGTCTTCTTCTTCAGAATGATGTTTTTAGATGCATGAAACAAGATGTATAGGATTACAAAGGAAACTAGTTTTATTGAAATAGTTATCATAAGTCCCACATTCAGAACCCCTCTTGTAACAAAAGAGGTCTGTGTTACACCTTGGCTTCTGTTGCCTCTAAAAATGAATAACATTTCTTAGTTTAGCTCAAGGCCCTTCATGCTCTAATTCCAAACTGCCTTTCTTACTTTCTTCCATTAAGACTTCTTCACACATATACTAAGTTTCAGTCAAATTGTACTAAACATTGTTTTTCTGAACTTGATGTCCATCTCCTATTCAGTGCATTCACACAAATTATCCTATCTATTTGGAATGCATATTTTATCATATATGGCCACTGTCCTGATCATTTAACTAAAACCTCACTCTCCAGAGTTACCAAGGATCTCTTAACTGCCAAACCTTTTTAATCTCAGTCTCCAAATTTTTCTTGATCTCCTGTGTAGCATTTGACACTATTGACCATCTTTTCCCGAATACTTTCTGTTCTCTGGTTTTCCCTTACTTTGTTCTCACTTGGTTTTCCTACCTTCTTTCTTACTATTAATTCTTATCTCCTTTGTTGGATCTTCATCTGTTTATACACACTGACTGGTTGTCCCCCAGGGCCCTTTTCTCTTTTTTCTCTAAATTCTCGCTTGATGATCTCATCATCTCCCAGGGACCAAGTTTCATCTTTATATAGATGATTTCCAGATTTATTTATTCATTGCTGGTCTTTCTCTTGAGCTGAGCGCCAAACTGAATGCCTTATAAACATCTCAAACTCAACATGTCCAAAATAGAATTCATTATTTTTTCCCTGAAGCCTATATTTCTTATCAAGTCCCCTTTTTTGGCAAGGTGCCACTATCCTTCCAATAACCCAAGTTTGTAACCTTGTTGTCATCTTTGACTCTTATCATTTGCATATCCAGTTATTAAATCTTATTTCTACAACATTTCTTGCATCTGTCCACATCCCTTCACTCATAAGATTACTACCCTCTTTTCTAAACTGTCTCAATAACTTTATAATTAGACTTTAGGGATGCCATCCCAACCCCAACCGCAATCCATCCTTCCCATAGCTGCCCAGGTCTGATCATGTCATTTCTCCCTGCCAGATTTCTTTTCTAATTCTGGGATCAAGTAGAAGCTCTTCTATTTGGCTTTAAAGCACTTCATAACGTCATCCTTTCCTATCTTCCTGTTTTTTTAACTTCTTTCCTTAATGCACTTTATGAGTCAGCCATACTATCATGCTCGAAGCTCCTTACACACAGTGTGCTGCTCATGTCTGGAATGCTCCCCCTCTTTGTACAGTCCCTTGCTTCCTTTAAGACTCAGCTTAAATGCACTTTCCACAGGAGGCTTTTCTCTGAACTCCCAGCTGCCAGTGTCTTTCCTCTAAGACTACCTTCCATGTACTTTGTATTTATCTTCTGTGTATTGATTTATGCATATGTCTCCCCCTCCCCCCTTTAGAATGTATGCTTCATGTGGTCAGGGATTGTTTCTGTTTTTCTTCATATTTTTAACATCTGTTGTTTGAATGTCAAAATCCTTATATCCTTTAAAAGCTTAACTCTTTTTCAATAATATTTTTCTGATTACATGTAAAGATACTTTTCAACATTCATTTTTGTAAGATTTTGAGTTCCAGTTTTTTTCCTACCTTTCTCCTTTACCTCCCCCCTTCTCAAGACAGCAAGCAACCTGATATAGATTATGTATGTACAATGTGAAGACTTAACACTTTGCTACTTCTTCTGTGAAGCCTTTTCTGAGTTCCTGAGTTGTTAGTGTTTTGACTCCTGCAGATAATGATCTTGTGTTATACTTATTTGTGCACATGTCCTATTCCCCCAGTAGGACTGAGGGCAGACTCCAGGCTTTTTGACTTTGTATCCATTGTACCTTGTACAGTACCTAATGGATTATAGAGGTTTAAAGCATATTTGTGGAATTGAATTGAATCTATAAAATTGAAGTAATTGAGCTAGGTGATTTCTATAGTTTCTTCCTGCTCTGTTTCCTATCGTGCTATTTGGCAAGTGGGGACAACCAAGGCAGGATTTAAGTGATAGTAGTCAGGCAGGCTTGAAATATTTACTCAGCCAGTATTCATTTGGTGCCTGCTGGGGGCTCCTGGGGGAGAGAGAATGCTAAAGAGACGACATAGCTGTCCTTTTGGAACTTACAATCTGGCTGGAAAAACCAAATATATATATATATATATATATATATATGCAAACTAAAAAAAACAAACAGGAAAAAAAATCACAAAACTGCTCTACTTAACTGTTGATAGTCATACTAACTAGACACTCTAGGTAAATACAAAGGAGAGGTGGAGTAAGGTAGGAATTAGGTTAGGGGACGCCTTCTGAGCTGCTTCTGTCACTTACAGTCAGAACATGGCCTGGAACATAGAAAGTTTCAGGGCCACCTCTCTTTTTTTGCTATACTATTCTGCCTTTGACGGCTTCAAATATTACCTCTCACATTTACTTGCTATGTGACCCCTTTACCTCTCTGAGTCCCAGCTTCTTCATCTGTTTAAAAAAAAGAGGTGGGGAAGGTTGAATTGTGTGGCTTCTGATGTCCCT
Source organism: Sarcophilus harrisii (assembly GCF_902635505.1). Taxonomy (NCBI): domain Eukaryota; kingdom Metazoa; phylum Chordata; class Mammalia; order Dasyuromorphia; family Dasyuridae; genus Sarcophilus; species Sarcophilus harrisii. The sequence goes on from NC_045427.1 coordinate 557,584,019, forward strand.
TCTATCTCTGGCTCTATGATCACAAATATAAAATAATTTCCAGGGAAGGCACTAGCAATCAGTCAGGAAAGTCTCAAAGGTGAATGAGTCTTAAAGCAAGTCTCTGAAGGAATGATGTGTATGAATTGGTAGGGAGGTAGTGCCAAAGGCAGCCCCAGGGAGGGACATTTGTAGGGGCCTTTAACAGCCACTCTAGTGGGAGTGACGCAGCAGGGGAGACCTGGGTCAGCTTTTACACATCACATAGTTCTTTGTTTGCTTTCTCTTTAGGAAGGAGGAAAGTGCATTACCTGTTCCCTGATGGAAAGGAGATGGCTGAAGAGTATGATGTCAAAACCAGTGAACTACTAGGTAAGGAAAAGGATCTCACTAGGCAAAGTGGGCAGATAAGATTGTGGAAATCACAGAATCAGCTTCTCCCTAGTTCTGAGGAGGATCTCAGGATCAAGTTCTGGAAGAGATTGAAGCTGTTGGGCCAAGCTAATGACCCCAGAACTCCAGAGTAATCTACTCTTAAGTAAAATGGTACCAAGGGTCAGAGAATTGTATAAGCTCTGCTTTTTTGAAAACTGAAGGAAGGGCAAAGTTGTAGCCAAAGCCTCCCGTTTTCCTATTAAACCTTGGGCTAAAAACCAAAGCTCAGTTGCATTGGGATAACCAGCTTGGCTATCTTGTCAAAGGCCAACTTCCAGCTCACCTGCTCCATTCCAGGGTAGGAAGGGCTCCTTTGGTCTGAATTTGCTGTGGAGCATTCGTTTCCAGGGAAATCTGTGACTATGTATGTAGCCTTCTCATTTTCACCAATTAAATTTAATTCCTCTACCTCCTCCTCTCTAAGAACAGGATCGTGAATACAGTCTAAAGGCCTGATTTCTGGGAATTATTTGGCTTACTCAGTTTCTCTTCTGGGCATGCATATCCATATTAACCATTGTCTTGAATGCTGGAGTTCCTGTGCTGTCAGTGTTTGACCTACAGACTGAGCCTGTCAGCTTTGGGAGTTGGCAGTTTGTTTCTGATATCAGTCCCTTTATTAAGTTCCATCTGAAAATGCTAAGACCAGTGATGGAACCATGGGATGGCTTATTTCCTTCCTGGGTCTGATCGACAGCCAGTATTGGATGGGGAATTTCTTTTCCCTTTTCTGACAGCTCATAAATGTCCTGAGTCAACACAGTGGATTAAACTGACTTGTGTTCTATTCTCCAGTCTTAAGGTATGTGTTCTGCGCATGTTCGGACCAAACACAAAGTATAGCTCCCTCCTTATTATGAACAGCTTGGGCTCTAGTCCCAGTTGGTTTAGTCTGCTGCTATTAAAAATCTTGATGTGTTTAGCATGTGACACCAGTTCAGTGGAAACCAGCACAGTAGTAATATCCTCACAATGCATTGTAATTTATAGCACTCCCTAGGGGGGATAGCCTTGGAATGCCTAACTGGAGAGAACATAGGAAAGCAAAAGGTCACGTGACTTGCCCACTACCAGGCCGGCCTCCAAGCCACACTCCCAGCTCCAGCTCCAGCTTTCTGTGTCCTCCATGTGGAGCAAATCAAGAAACTCTTAACTGTGGCAAATATACAAATCCCAGGTCTCTGCTTTACCTGGAGATTAGATTAAAATACAGGTTCTTTAAGCCATAGAATTTCGGCCTATCATGTATCATTATTTATCCTGGAGGGTAGGGAAAGTCATGGCTCCCCAGCCGCCTACTTCTGTGACCCAGAGACAGGAGATCAAAGCTTAGCCAGAAGGTCACTGAAAAATGGAGTGGATTCGAGTCCGGTGTTCTTCACTCTCAGACCCCCATTCTTCATCCTTCACATTTTCCTTCCAGCCCCCAAAGTTCTCGAGTGGTTTTGTGGCTGTGGAGCCCCGCTCATGTCTCTGGCCAACCCCAGGGCAGCTGAGGCTGCCACTTAGTCCCTCAAGGTCAGAACACTGCCTCTCTCTCTCTCTCTCTCTCTCTCTCTCTCTCTCCCAGGCCACTGTTTGTTGCCTTTAAGCTTGAAAATTTAAATAAACTAGAGTGACACTAGTTCACACAGAAAGTGAAATGTGATATGGAGAATAGTCGCCATGACAGTAAATGAAACCTTCCCTCTTTTCTCCAGTTCCTTTGCAGATTTGATAATAAGCCAGGATAATTTTCCAGCAGAAATATCAGAAAGTAAATGATAGCATTTGCCTAAGAGGAAGTATGTGTATTAAGAACCTTTTATATTTAAGATTCCTACCATTTTACCCTTTTCGCTCCTGTTCTTCCTACCTCCCACTCCCCCAAAATATAAATGGTCTTTATTCACTGAGGGAAAAGTACATGACCAGGTCACAAAGATCAGAAATTCAGAGAGGGCATAACTGTGGGACAGCCTTCTGTGCTAGATGACATTCATTTATTGGCTTACTCTGCCCTGATATTTGACCACCAACCTAACCAGCCCAAGCTGTCTGTGGAGAATTTTGAGCATCTTCAACCCCAAGCACTTCACCAACTTTATAAATGACCCATGTGGTTCACTTCAGCCTCCTCGGGGACAGGATGTGGCAGCTGTTTAATAGTCATACAGCAGCACAGCAGAGTTTTAGGGAAGAAAAGAAGAATCCTGTCTTCAGTTTACACTGCAGGGAGTATTTAAGAACATGGAATGTAATTATCCACATTGGAAATGGGCCAGGCCTGAGAGCTTTGGGGGAAAAGACTTTGGGGACTTTCACTTTCTATCCCACCTGAATGGTGGAGCCATCAGCAGTCAGTTTGATCCTTTAGATTGGGTCAAACTGACTCTGGAGAAGGAGCTGGACACCCCACCTCCTCCCTCCCTTCCCACCCCCCATCTCTGGCTCTACATCATTTGAATTTTTCTCCTCAGACTCTTTGAGATTCATTGAAAGTCTCCCTTCCAAGGACTGGCCCTGCCTTTGCTGGGGAGTGGCCTTGAACACACTGGTTTGGCTTTAACATATAATCAAATCAGAGTGACAGCAGGTGGAAAACATTCTTTTATTGCTGTAGAAACTGTCCTTGAATTCAGGAATAAAGGAATAAAGAGGGGCAAAGGGAGGAGCAGATAAAGTGTGTGTACATGTTATTCATAGAGAGGATGAGGACTTTGCTGAAGTCATTTCTGGACCTTATTGTTAGTGGAAAGAGGAAATGGAGTGATATCTTACTTACTTACTAGTTTGTAGTGATAGCTTTCATTCTTTTGGTGAAAAAGGCTTGTTTGGGAAAGAGACAAGAAAAGCCACTAAGAGCTCTGAGTTCCAGTCATAAATAGCTTTCGGGTCCGTGTTGAAGAGATCAGGTGCTATTTAACAGGAATTATGGGAACATGGTATTCCCTGAAGCAAAATCAAAAAGAGTAGGTAGGAAATCTTAGGTTACAATGCATTATGAGAACTCATAATTACAGTAACATTGACTCCAACATTGTCAGGGAATGCTCCCTATGAGATAATATTATTTTCTAGATAACTGCCACTTCATTGCCAAAATTATTTTCTTTTAAGTCTTAAAAATTTTTTGATGTAAATACTTATCAAGTATACTTCCCTCGTTTATTTAGCAATATAATAAATAGAACTTTTTTTGAAAACTTAGGGTCAATAAATCAGCATTCTTATTCCAGCTTTGAGCTTTCATTATTCTTTATAACCATATTTTGAGTTGGGAACGGTCTATATCAAAGTTTCTTGAACTGTGGATCTCGATCCCAAATGCAAAACTGAACATGGGGGTCATGGAAAATTTGGCAACCATAGAAGATTTATGAATGCAATGACCAGAAATTAATTCTGAATCAAACATGTAATAAACCTGAGGTGATTTTGGTTTCTGGCAGCACTTGCCCATATTGCATTGTACATCTTCACTCCAGCTTTGGTTCTGGGTATGCATGGGTACTTTGCACTGAGCATGCATGAATGCCACCAGAAACCCCTCGGCTCAGATTGGAGACAGGGTCATATAAAAATTTCTCAGACTAAGAAGGGGTGGTAAATGGGAAAAGTTTAAGAAGCTATTTGATTGGGACAAGGAAAGAATTGAAAGATGAAATTTCAGCTTCTTCATTTACAAAATGAGGGGTCTAGATTGGTTCTAATTATAGCACTATAGATTTAGAGCACAGAGGAATGTCAGAAGTCAAGGAATGTCCTTATTTTACTGGTCAAGAAACTGATATGATGAGGTTTAAGTGACTTCTCTAAGGTGTCATAGGAAGAAAATGAGTCAAAACTGGATTTGAACTCAGATCCTCCAATAACAAGTCTGTCTTTTTTTTTTCTCCTTTCTTTAAAAATATTTCATTTTTCCAATTATAAAGACAATTTTAAATCATTTTAGATAAAATTTTGAATTCCAAATTCTTTCCCCTAAGATTTGATATTCTAAGTAACTTGATATAAGTTATATATGTGCAGTCATGTAATATATTTTTTTCATATTAGTCATGTGAAAGAAGAAACAAAGCAAAAGGAAAAAACAAACAAAAAAAAAAGTGAAAATAGCATGCTTCAGTCTGCATTCAGTTCTTTCCCTGGATGTAAATAGAACTTTCCAATACAACTCTTTTGGGATTTTCTTGAATCATTCTATTGTTGAGGAAAACTAAGTCAATGTTACTGTTATTGTGTATGATGTTTTGCCGTCTTCCTTTGCTTTGTTCTGCTAGTCTTGCGAGGTTTTTCTGAAATCCATCTGCTCATCATTTTTTATAGTACATAGTATTCCCATTCCATTCATGTATCATAATTTGTTCAGCCATTCTTCAGTTGATGGATATTCCCTCAATTTCCAGTTCTTTCCCTTCAAAAAAGAGCTGCTATAAATATATTTGTACATGTACATTCCCCCCCCCTTTTTTTTTTAATAATTTCTTTTGAATATAAACCTAGTAGTGATATTGCTGGATCATAGGGTATGCATATAAATGCAAATATGCCCTATGGGCATATTTCTTAAATTGTTCTCTAGAATGGCTGGATCAGCTCACAAGTCCAGCAGTAGTACATTAGTATCCTAATTTTCCCATATCTTCTCCAAAATTTATCATATTCCTTTTCTGTCATTTTAGCCAGTCTGATAGGTGTGAGGTGGTGCCTCAGAGTTGTTTTAATTTTCATTTCTCCTAATCAGCATTGAATTTAGAGCATGTTTTAGATGATTATAGGTAGTTTTGATTTCTCATCTGAAAACTGCCTGTTTATATCCTTTGCTCATTATCAATTGGAAAATGACTTGTATCTTATAAATTTGACTCTGTTCTCTATATATTTGGGCTTTATCAAAGATACTTGCTATGAAAATCGGCAGTTCTTTTGGCTTTCCTTCTAATCATGATTGAATTGGTTTTATTTATGTAGAACCTTTTTAATTTGATATAATAAAATTATCCATTTTACATCTTACAATGTTCTCTGTCTCTTATTTGGTCATAAATTCTTCCCATCTTCATATAGCTTTATATAGGTAAACTATTCCTTGCTCTCTTGATCTGTCCCCCTTTATGTCTAAATCTTATACCCATTTTGATCTTACTTTGGTGTACAGTGTAAGATATTGGTCTATACTTAGTTTCTGCCATATTGTTTTCCAGATTTCCCTGCAGTTTTTTGTCAAATAGTGGGTTCTTATGCCAGAACAAGTCTTTCTTTCACACCACACTGCCTTGCTATCGTGGTGACTAGATAGATGCTCACTAAGGTCATTTGCAGCTTTGACATTTTATTATTTTCCTTAGGACAGTGATGTCCCCAAGGCCTGGGGAAAACTTGCCCTTAGAGTCACTGGCTCCATTTGTAGTCCTGGTATCTCTTCCCTTACCTGCTATCAGCTACCATGTGAGTGGCTGTCATGTTGTCTTTGAGAAGCAACATGTCTGCTATTCCTAATCTGTTTTATACAAACTAGTCTAAATAAGGGCCTGAGGGTGACTGCCTTTCTTACAAAGCAAAGTTTGATTCTCTAAAGTGAAGTTTTCTTAAGTTGAGGGCTTTCTATAAGGTCAGTCAGTAATGGCTCATTATAAAGGGTTAACCTGCCACTTTGAGATTTCTCCGGCACCAGAGTTATCATTTTTGATGTTCACTTGTAGGCAGAAGAGAGTTCCCTTTCCAGATGACTCACTTGCTTTCTTTTCTTTCCAGTTAGAAAGTGGCGGGTAAAGAATGCTCTGGGAGCTGTGAGCCCATGGCAGACAGAAGTGGGAGAGCCAACAGCCTCTGCAGGTGGAGTCCTGGGGTCAGAGCTCATCAAAGAAAGCAGTTCTAACGTACGTCTCTCTGGCCAGGTTACTGAGGGCCAGGCTAAGGGTATTCCTTTCAGACCGGGGGAGTTTGTCTTTCTGGGACAGGGGCTCCGGGCCACGGTTTTGTCAACGGTGCTAGTAGGGGCATAAGAGGATGGGGGAAGAGCATCCCCCAAGGGTGCTAGAATTAGGGAGGTTTGGAGCTTTCATTTGGTCTCCTGTGTTTGCCACCCATCTCATGATGGATGACTGGATTGCTTTCCCTAGCCTATCTTCATGCGGAAGGACACAAAAACGAGTTTTCAGTGGCGGATTCGTAATCTTCCCTACCCTAAGGATGTCTATAGTGTTTCTGTGGACCAGAGTGAGCGCTGCCTCATTGTTCGGACCACCAACAAAAAGTAAGTTGCACAATGAGTGGGGGGCTGCAGAGCGTGGGTGGAGCTCAATGCTGATGTAGCCTGTAGGAGCAGTCCTGGCTTTCAGCTGAGGTTTCTGCCAGGGAGAAGAGAAGATGGAGGAATGGAAGGAAGCGGCATGATAAAGGATTGAAAGGGCACCAGATTTAGTCGGAGGAGCTGAGTCCCAGCTGCAACACTACCCTGTGATTGCCCTGTGACTGCCTCTGTGACCTTCAACAAGCCATTTCGCTGTCCTGGGTCTTTTTCCCCTCCTGTAAAATAAGGTCACCTCCAGTTAGAAATCTGTGGCCTCTGACTTGATAAACCCAAACCCCATCCGAGACTTGAAAGTGAAAGAAAAACCTTTGGCTTCCTGGGCAGTGCTATTTGGCAAACTGATCCCGATTGTTGGCTTTGTTGTCCCTAAACTTTTGGTGCTGGGGATAGCCGTAGTTTGGGCTTCTGTGATCCCGGGACGATCCACCTATCGGTAGCAACAGTTTATGAAAAGTCTGATCAGCGCTGGACTGGAGAGTGAGGAACCTGGTTCCCCTCAAAACTGAGGAGCCGCCTCATTGGTCAAATCTCTCCTGTCAGTCAGTTGTCCTGGATAAGGTTAGTGCTGGGGCTAGAGAAAGGCAAAGCTCCTTCAGAGAGTTTATGTTCTAATGGAGGAGACAGATGCCTACAAATTGGTTGATACAAGATGCAGCCAGGGACAGGGAAAGATTGGGAGAGGCCTGCAAGAGGAGGGATTTAAGCAGAGTCTGGAAGAAGACCAGAAGACTGAGTCAGAGCCGAAGAGTGAGAGTGTCTGACTGTGGAAACAGGGACAGGGCAAAGGTGCAGAAATGAGAATGGGATCTCGGCAAACTGACCCACGTGGCCAGTGTGTAGACTGCACAGAGAGGAGTAAAGTGCGAGAACTAGAAAAGTAGAGAAGCCCGAAGGGTCAAACACAGGATTGTATGTTTGTCCTGGTGGCAGGAGGGAGCCACTGGAGGTTACTGAGTGGGCAGGAGGGATCAAGACACGGTCAGACCTGTGCTTTAGGAAAGTTCCCCTGGCTTTAGGAAAGTTTGGAGTGCAGAGAACTTTTTAAAGCTGCTGCCCTAAGTCTAGGCAAGAAGGGATAAGGGCCTGAGTTAGAGTAGCAGCATGAGCAGAGAAAAGGGTATAGATGTATCAAAAGAGATTGTGATGGCCAAAGTGACAGCATTTGCTAAGTGATTAGAGATGAGGGGCGTGAGGAAGGCAAGATGATACCAGTGTTCTGCACTTGGGTGTCAGAGTCCCATGGTAGCCCTGACAGAGATAAGGAACTGGGGGAGAGGCATAGCTCTGAGAGGAAAGAGAATGAGCTCCGTAGGAGACAGGTTGAGTTTGAGATGCCCATAGCAGTCTGGCACAAAATAGCCAATAGACATTTGAAGCTTGGGAATCATCAGCATGGAGGTGATCATTGAACTTATGGGAACTGATGAAGTCACCAAGGGAAATAGTAAAGAGAAGAAAAGCAAAGCAAAGAGGGCCTGCAAGAGAACCTTGGAGGTTAGTGGGCAGAGTGTGGATGCAGGTCTACCCAAAGAGACAGATGAATAATCAGATAGATAGAAGGAACCTAGCAGAGAAGAGAAGAAAAACTAGAAGAGAAAAAGTAGTCAGGAAGAGAATGTGGCCCCACTAGCTGCCAACAGGAGCACTGGGAGGTCCGGCAGGTAAGTCCTGGGTAACTTTGGAGAGAGCTGTTTGGAGTGCATGGTGAGGGCTGAAGCGGGGGTGGGGGAAGGGAGAGACAGGAGGACAGGAGCCTGGCAAGGTGTCTTCTTCCAGCTCTGTTGGCACCAGATGAGGATGACCAAAGAGGAAGCCCATGGGAGTAGTTGAGGAAGGCAAGGGAGGTACCATCAGACTGATTCACCGAGGGATTGAGACTAGGGAGGAAGGAGGGATCAGAGGTCGCCATGAGGACCAAGAACAAGAGAAGAGATTTTAAAGCAGAGAGAACAAAGGTACAACAAGAGACTATGATCAGATTCGGGAATCTTGGGAGTCCTAGATGTAGAAGTGAAGTTCTGACGGTCTGGCTGAGGTGGAAAGGATCAGAAGGTCATAGGAAAGCAGCTGAGTGAGGATCTGAAGAGGTAGGACACTGGAGGCAACATCAGGACGTTTGTGGAAGTCCTGCAGCAGGAAGCAGGAGGAGCTCGGGCAGAGAGGGGGACTATGAGCTGGGTCCTAAACTCCTGGAGGAATGAGGAAGATTGGTAAATCAATGGCCACCAGGATCCGGACTGGTCGATAAATTTGAACAGAATGAAAATTAAAGGAGGTGATAATGGAAAAGGGAGAGTCTAAAAGTAGCATGAAGTATGAGCAGTGTTCCAATTCGCTCCCCCCGCTGGTGAGTTGGGGTGAGAGAGATAGGGAAGAAAGGATAGCTAAGACTGGAAGGGGGTGAGTAAGTGGGGGTCGAGTATCAGCTAATGAGCAGGGAATGCAAATGTGCCGCCAATGAAGGAGAAGAGGTCCATGGAAAGAAACACACAATCACACAGTTAAAGGCCCGCCCTCTTGTGTTCTTGACCCTGGACTCCTGCCTCATAGCAAACACAGAGGAGCCAGCCACAGCGGACTCAAGGAAGCCCCCTGGTGCTCTTCTGACCTGGGGGTGTGGGGGGGAGCAGTGTTGTCTATGGAAACTGGTCCTGGGGCTATTATCTGTGATACCTTTGGAAGGGAGGGTGCTGAGAGTAGTTAGGTACAAAGTCCATTCCCAGGTGCCGACCAAGGCACTAATGTGAAAAATAAAATGAAGGTTGAGGGTGTTGAGACATTAAGTCTTTAATATTTGTCTGCCCGTGGCCGGTGAAACTGCTTGTAACATTCCTCCTCAGCCTCTGTGAGGGTGTGAGACTCCGGTTGGCCTTCCCTTCCCTGCCAGCTCATTATTGGAAACTTTGTGGATTGGCCAGTGGGAGCTACCTTCCTCTTTTTGCTCCATCTCCATCCCACGGGAAAGGCATGTGCCTGTGATCAGGGAGAGGCCCTAGGCTGCTCCCTATACCCTGTCCCTCTCTCCTCCCTGCCTTCACCGCAGCAGGCTAAGGGTGACCAGCAACCTGCCTCATTGGGGCACGAGGAGATTAATGAATTAATTTCAGTGTTATTGCTGCACATGCAGCCAGTGGCCCCAATGGTTAGGCCCATCTATAAATACAAAGTCATAATAATAAGGGGTTTGTGTTTATAAAGCACTTTGAAGTCCTCAGATAAAAGGCAGTTTATTCCTGTTATTATTCTCATCATTAACAGGAGTCTATGCTTGAAATGGAATTTAGCAATTCCAGATAACACAGAAATTGCTTTTAGGAAAACAAACTCTGCTCTTCAGTGAGTATTCCCTGATGTGGAAAGCCCTAGTTCTAAAGTGGAAACAAAAGTGCTTCTGAAAGCACTTGAATTTGCTGCAGAGCAATTCCTGAAGCCAGCTGCTGCCTCCTTTTTCTCCCCCAGAGGTCACTGTTGAATACAGATATAAAGCAGAAATGTGATTACTAGGAAAGAAAACTGTTTACCAAAAAAAAAAAAAAAAGAAACCCCACAACCCCCCCACACACACACACACTGTTGGGCCTGCGCCTAGAGCCAGCCCAGCCATAGATGGCGCTCTTGGCCAGCAGGAGCCCCACTCATTGTCCCAGCCCTAACAGAGTGGGAAAAAAGGCTATCCATGGCCAAGCCTGGAGATGTGATGAGCCGGTTCAGATGGATGCCCGGGAAGGGCGGCTGGTCCAGCCTTGGGCCGGGGACTGCCGCCGACATGGCAGACGTGAGGGGCAGAAGCTTCTCTCCTCCTGCCCATGGAATGGCTTGTGTTGTGTGTTTATAGCTCACTGCTTATGGGAAGTTGTGGTAAAACTGGTGAGTGTGAGCTTCTTCAAAGCAGCCTTAAGCAAATGCTTCTTTTAGCCTGGTAAGTGTGAGTGCTGGACTCTATCCCTTGGGCCTGACAGTGGCGTGACCTACCAGGATCACAGGAAATCCATGGTGGATACAGCTAGATCAAGAGCTAGCATCAGGGCCTCCCCCTCCCCTAGATCCCTTCATCCCCAGATGGGGACGTTGAGGCCCCAGAGGATGAGGGTCTGAGCCAACATCCTCTTCCTACCACATTCCTGTTTTCTCTTACACGCTTGAATATGAATTTCAGGCAGGAGGTAAAATCATCCCTCTGTGCTCCGCCCCAGTCAGATAATACCTGGAGTATTGTGTTCATTTTGGGTTATAAGAGTTTAAGGAGGATGTTATTTAAATGGGAAGTATTCTTCCTTTGGATACTCTATGAGCCCTATGAGGATCTGTTAAAAGAACAGGCAATGTTTAATCTGGAGGAGAGACTCAGGAAGAACAGGAAAGCTGACTTCAAGTTTGTCAAATCAGCAAGCATTTGTAAAGCACCTACTAAGTGCCATGATCTGTGCCAAGTGCTAGAGCTAGAGAGAAACAAAAGAACTCACAGTCAGATGGGAGAGACAACAGGAAAACCTCAAGGTACAAACAAGATACAGACAGGACAATTTGAAGGCACTAGCTTTAAGAGGCTTGAGAAATGCTCCTTGTTGAAGTTGGGACTTCAAGCTGAGACTTGAAGAAAGCCAGAAAAGCTAGGAAGTAGAGATGAGGAGGGAGAGCTTCACAGGCCTTGGGTCAGCTGGTGAAAATGGCTGGAGTTTGGAGATGGGCTAACCTGTTTAAGGAAAAGAAGGAAATCCATGGCACTATAGAGTACAAGCAGGAGAAATATGAAGTGTAGGAAAAACTGGAAAGGTAGAAAGGGGCTGGGTTATGGAATGCTTTAGAAACCAGAGGATTTTATATTTGATGCTGGAGGCGCGAGACATACTACAATTGATTGAATTGCAGGATGTCATGGTCACATTTATGTTTTAGGAAGATCAGTTTGATAGTCAGGAGGAGGATAGACTAGAGGCAGCAGAAACGTGGGATGGGGAGACCAAGGAGCAAACTATGGCAATGATCTAGGTGTATGGTGATGATGGCCTGACCCATCAGAAGGGACATATTCCAGAGATGCTGTAAAGGTAGCAGTGACACACTTAGCAAATGATGGAATATATAGAATGAAAGAGTGGGGCATCGAGGATGATGCCTAGTTTGAGAGCCTGAGTGACAGGCTGGTGATGGAACCCTTTGCTATAACAGGGAAATGAGAAAGAGGGAAGGGAAAGAAAAAGGTATAGATAGATTCAGTTCTGAATTCAGTTCTTCCAGCTAAATTAGGAGACCAGAAGCCAGACCGCAGAGAGTTGAGGGAAAAGGGGGAGGGGGGCGGGGGGTCATTGGTTAGCAGGGCAAGGTGTAACTACAAAGGGGAGGTGGGATGCAGGAGGGGAGCCAGCAGGCAGGGAGGCATTTGAGGAAGGTGGGTTAAGGAGGGAAGAGACAGAAGTGCGTTCCTAGACTGGGCTTAGGAGATGAGGAGAGACTCGAGATGAGTGAGAGTGGGGAGAACAGGGCTGTCTTATACACGCGTACACTTGTATCCATAGAGGAATTTGCCTTAGAAGAGAAAGGACTCTTCATGTGAGAATGGTGATGGAGGAGGGAAAAGAGGGTGCTTTGGGAAAATGTCCTCATTTTTCCCAGTGAAGTATAAGGCAGGTTCTCAGCTGAAGAGAGAGTACAGCGAGAAGGAGTCATGGGTGATTTGAGGAGGGATGAAAAGGCTTTGAAAAGCTACCGGGGCAAGTAGGACAGTAAGTAAATTAGATTGGGAAGGATAAATGATTGCCTTGCCAGAGAGAGGGGTCCCCTCCCCTTGAGATTATGTGGAGGACCCAGCCATGCGCTTTTGCAGACAGTGGGTGGGAGTGATCCAAGACTGATGCTTGGCAGAGAAAGATCTTCACTAGGATGAGAGAGCAAGAGACACAGGAGAAAAGAGAATCTTAGAGTCAAACTGGCTCACCAAGAGGTCAGGGAGGGGGAAAGGGATGGGGCCAGGGCAGGCACTGGAGGTCCCAGTGCAGGAAGAAGACCAGCCTTGGGGGAGTGAGGCTATTGCTATGTACAGCTGCAGAAGTGAGGGTGGATCATGGGAAATGAATAAATTATAGAAGGGTTAGAATACTTGAGGGAGTATCAGTGTAGACAGGGAAGTGAGGACAGGAGCTGGACCTGTACCACATTGAAAAGGAAAGAGAATGTCCTGGAGATGGGTGGAGGCTTGATGGGTGATAAATAATAATTGAATGAACCTCAGAGGAGGAGAGCTGGCAAGGAAGAACCTAGAAGTGCAGTGGAGGGAACAAGGAGTATTTTAATTCCCTCCCCAGGATCAGCAATTCCAGGGGTTTGAGGGAAGTACCAGTATTAGAGATGGCAGCTGAAGAATTTCTTGTCATCCCTGGGGAGCTAGGGATCAGAGTGTGAGAAGATAAAAGGAGCAAGAGGAAAAGGGTTAAAATGAAGGCTAGTTTGTTACTTATGGAGTAGGCATTCCAGAGGGCACAGTGAAAGTCCTGCGAGCTTTAAAGTGGGGTGTGGGCAGAGTGTGTAAAGAGGCTATTCTGTGGAAAATGAATTAAACTGCTAAGGTTTGGTCCCATGTGGAAGAACCAATAACAGGAGACAAATTTAGTTTTAGATGTCTTTTAAATGCTCAGAAATGGAGGAAGGGTCTCCTTTGGCATTGTGTCCCCTCCCTAAAGGCCTGGATGCTGAAGCTGGAGGTCTCCCTATCAAGTATGTCTTGATGGGGACATCTTCCAGCGTTGGTCCAATTAGATTATTGCTCAGGTCCTTTTGTTCTCAAACTCGCTAGTTCTGTGCTTGCATACAAACACCAAACTTAGTACTTCTTTGCCAAGAGAAAAAGGGATTTATTTTATTATTTCTTCACTGAGATTTTCAGTGGCTTTTCCATTAATCAAGGGTTCAGCTTTCTTTTAGTAATCTTTTTCATTGGCATTGGTGTAGTCTTGTTTGTATCCAACCCAGTCATTTTCTTATTTATAGTGTATGTCAAAAAGGAAGAGTTGACCAGAAAAGCAGCAAGCTCTGGGGCCCGAGGTGCAGGAGATGTGGAAGTTCTAGTTGAGCCCTTTCCCTTGTGACTTCTGTGTACCCCAATAAGACATTTCAGGCTTTTTTTCAGAGCTCCTGTGACTCCACACTGGAGGGGCACCTCCCTATGGGCCTCCGTGTACAAACGAGTGTCTGTGCGAATGAGTGCATCTGCGTCAGTTCAGTGGTGTGTGAATATGGGAAAGGTGGAGAGAAAATATGTATACATAGGGCTGTTTGTGTGTATGGACGCAAGAGGGAAACTGGAGCTGTATCCCGACTCTTTTCCATTTTGATCAGCCTAGGGTTCTGTGAGGGTCTCTGGGCTCTGGAGGGGCCTATATTTGAGAAGGGCATGTCCAGCACTATGAAAATCCTAAAGCACAGGATGGATGGGAACTGCCATTCTCTTCTCTGGGCTCCCTGCACTTTACAGTGCCTCCTTCCAGCTCTCTTCCATAGGCCATTAGGCTTTAAGCGGAGGGGGGTGAGCCAGAGCTTGAAGAAGGCAGCAGTGGCAGTGTGTGCGTACCGATCTAGGTGTAAGGTCCGTGCCGCAGTCATCATCAGGGGCTCTCCCACAGGTGCCACATCCAAGGGCCCAGAATGGCCCAGGCCTAAACAGGCCCACTTCCCTTGACCCGGTAATTTCCCAGAAGATTTTGTGCTCCGGGATCCGGAGCCCTGTAACTGATGGTGGCAGGAGGGACTGGGGCAGCAGCCTAGGTCAGGCTGTCAGGGGACAAGGCAGGAGGCTTCCTTTGAAGTGAATCCCCATGGGACTGCTGATTACAAAATCCAATGCAGTTCTTCTAAGATCCTCTGGGTGAGCTCCAAAGGCAAGGAATCCGACAGAGGCTCCCACAGACTAGCCCACTCCTGGCCCAGGACCCAGTGCCATTGACTCCTGAGGCCTGGCTATCTGGAAAACTCTCCCGGGTGCCAGATTCCCAGCATAAGCCAGGCCCTTGCCCATACTCAGTACTTGAGTTTTTGTGGAGCTGACGTCTGAGCTTTCGGAGGAGCCTTGACCTCTATGGTCTCCTCATTCCCGTTTCCCAAATGCCACCATCCCCATGAGGCACAGGTGAGAGTGCCAGCCACGCTGCCTGGGGCTTCTTGCCCGACTACCCTCCCTACCCGGGTTGGCCTCCACACCACGTCTCCCACCCGGGAACTGCGCGTGTTTCTCTGGGTTTTAGCCTCCCTTTTCTGTGCCCAGCTTTTTTGTGTATGTTGGTAAGAAGTTAACACTTCCTTAACAAGTCTTTGTGTTCATCTAATCTCTGCTGTTTAACCTTTGACACTTCCCTATTATCGGTGTCTGCCACCTTTCCGCGGCCCAGCCCAGTGACCCTGTAGCCCCAGGCAGAGGCTAGGAAGAGCTGGGAAGAGTGGAAGAGGCCGGCATTCCACCCCTGCGGGCAGGCGGATGGATCGGCTTTCTCTGGGGCAGAGCTTTGGAAAATAAACTAAAGGTTTCGTGCCATTAGTGCCTCAAAGCTGGTTTGCTGAGGAAAGGAACAAGGGATGTTCCTCTCCTTTTGAACTGTCAACCTTTAAGTAAACACACTTCCTCTCCTGTCCCTCCAGTCTGGTGAGGGAGAGCCTTGGGGAGGAGAAGGCCCAGACCCTCCCCTGACCCAGCCCGGATGGGAGGAGGGGGAAAGTAGAGCAATTGTAGCCAAATGTACCTGGTCATCAAGGCCTTTGAAGTGATCCCTTAGAGAGGTAGCTTCCCCACCCCCAGCCTGAATCCACAAGCCCTCCCTATTACCCCCTCCACAGGTTTCTACCTGCCGAGGGCTCCCGGGGGGCCTCTGGGAAAGCAACAAAGAACCTCTCCCCAGGACCCCTCTCTCCCCACCTTGGCATTCCAGGCTGAGCTTCCAGGCTGGCCAGGACCGGCCCACTAAAGGGACCTTCAGATGCCCAGCCTGGTAGAGGTTAGGGCAATAATACCCATGTAATCCTATTACCAGGGGGCGAGTCAGGGGCTCTAGTGGACCAAATGAGATACCACAAATAAACACTTTGCATGGCTTTAATTGCTAGAGCAACCTCCTTGGTGTTCCTTGAACAAGAAACTCCGAGCATTTTTGCTGTGTATCCTTGCCCACCCTTCACCCCATATCTGGAATACTCATGATTCTGCCTCCTGGCTTCCTTCAAATCCCAGATGAAAATCCTACCTTCATGAAGACTTTTCTCCAGTTTATCTTGTATATATCTTGTTATATGCATGTTTTTTGTTTTTTGGTTATCTCCTCCAATAAGAGCAAACTGTCTTTTGGGTTTCTTTATATCCCTAGTGCCTTGAACAGTGCCTGGTGCTTAATAAATGTTTACTAATGGAATATTGTTAATAACAAAGAATGAGTTCTGGATACTAGCTCTGCCATGAACTATGGCCTTAGGCAAATTTCTTCCTCCCCCCCACTTTGTTTTCTACAAAATTACATCTACAGACTAGATGATCTCTAATGTCTAATTTAGAGATGACTATTCTAGTACTTTAGTTTTGGCTCCATTATTCAGGGTGTGACAACCTTGTGAGTCATTAACCCTCCAAGAGCTTCTTCATTCAGTGTCCCCAAAAGTGGGAATAGTCTTGAAGCTATCATAAGTCGGTATTCTTTGAGTGATGTCCCTTGGTTAAAAGTCCCCAAAGGCAATGAAGAACCTAGTGACTGAGTAGACATAATTTTGTTCTTGCCGAGGCCTAGACAGAATTATCTAAAGATTAATTTTGAGAGGAGTTGAGGGTAACAGGTAACGGGCTCCAGCAAGGGAAGTCAAGGATCCCAAAATGAGTTACTGGACCATTATAATACATGATCATGTGGGGTCATTTGGCTGTGAAGATAATCCTTTTAGAAATGGGTAAATTTTCTTATCCTTGTTTTTGCAGAACAGTAGGGGCAGATATAGACCTTAGAGGCCCTGGAATTATTAACATTATCAAAAGCTGGCTGCCAAGAATCCCAAGAGCAGTATGATGAAAATGGCACTTGCAGAGGACTTATTTGCATAATCTAATTAAAACCTCCCAACATTCTAGGTATCCTGTCTGGGTTCTAGGTAAGGAATCTGAAGGCCCAGAAGGGAGGGGACTTAATTTACCTAAAGTCACACAAATATGTAAACCTAGACCTTCTGGCTCCACATCCCAAAGCTGCTCCTAGTACAAGTGATCTTTTTACTTGGTGCCTGAGGGAGAAGAGAGGGAAGAGTTATTTCCCAAGTACAATGGGTTCTAAGGACACAGAGTTATTAAGGAATTTGCTTGTTGATCGAAAGGGGGAAGCAGTACCACAGAACTGGGATGTTGAACAGATTTGTAGCCTGTCCCTGTGAACTCCCCAAAGGCCCCATTGACTTGTGGAGTGCCCACTGTTGTGGTTAGGTCTAGAATCCACAATTACAGTCATTTGGCCAGGCTTGCTACTGCTCCCTTTGGCGCCTTTTTACCACTTTGCTCCCAGAAAGGAGCACTGAGGCAAGAGCCCCCAGGCTTCCCTGATCTAGCCCTGGGTAGGGATACGGGACCCCTGAGGTCCGAAGAGGGCCACATCCTCTTTCTCACAAAACTTGCTCTATGTCAACATTAAACACAGGTACTACAAGAAATTCTCCATTCCTGACATGGACCGATACCAGCTTCCTCTGAACAGCTCTGCATTGAACTTTGCCTATGCCAACTGTACTCTAATCATTACTGTAAGACCCGCCTCCAATATCCTTGATTCTCTCCTTCCTTCCCTCACACAAAAATCCCTGCTTCTTTTCTGATCTGAGGGCATGATGAATAGGAGTAATACATGGGGAATAGAGAATACTTGGGGAGGGGGAAGCAAGTGTGCATCCTTGTGGGGATGGGATGCAACTGTGGTACCATTTAGGAAGGGTAAAAGGGCTTTCACTCTTTGTCCTGATTTATCCTTCTCATCCCCAGTACCAAAAGCCAAAAGAGGTCCTAGATGCAGAGGAAGAGTTGCAGAGAGAGCTGAAGAAGGTAAAGACAGCCAACGGCCAGAATGGGGACTGTAAGACCCAGTAACCAGACCACCTTGTCTACAGACTTTCTAGCTCGTGGATATGGGCCATTTCAACAAAGGTTTCTGATGACCAGGCCTTGCCTTTGCCCTTAACCTGAATGAAGACTTGGGTTTCAGGATTTATTACACTTGCAGATAAAATGAGCCCTGGAGACAGGCCCTGACTTAAAAAATGGTTCCTCCCAGGTCATATAGGTTTGCTAATTTCCTGAGTAAAGCTGATTTGCTACCCTTATTCTCAGTGGAGCTTCTTTTCACAAAATCTCAGAGAGACTTCAGAAGCCATCTGGTCCAATCTGTACCTAACCAAGAATCTTTGGGGATCACAAAGATGAATCACTTTATCCCTTTACCATCATGAGAACTTTGGCACAAGCCTCAACCCCTGCCTTAATTCAAAGTCCTCAAATATACATTACTGGGCAATAAATGCCCCCCTCCTGTCATTTCTT
Organism: Sarcophilus harrisii; assembly: GCF_902635505.1. NCBI lineage: Eukaryota > Metazoa > Chordata > Mammalia > Dasyuromorphia > Dasyuridae > Sarcophilus > Sarcophilus harrisii. Next base: position 557,602,270 of record NC_045427.1, read on the forward strand.
TCTGGGGCTCAGGAGGAGCTAAGAGGCAAAGTGGGATGGTATAACTGTAGAATGTAGAGGAAGCTTGTGATTCATACTCTTCCTCCTCCTCCACACCCCATCTAGTCATCTACTATTTCAGCACAACCTGGCCTCCAGTAGCATTGGCATAATTGAGCAGGAAGCCCAGTGGACAAGAATATGGTAATGTGATGAGGGAAAATTCTTATGGATTTGTGACTTTCTGAATGTGATATAAAGTCAAGGTTGATGCTAGAAAGAAGCCTAGTAAAGTTAGTTTAACAAGGAGCACATCACACTCTCAGGAATGAAAACACACAGAGCAAGGACTAAATATCCTTCAAGCCCAAGGAGGAAGTTGCATACCCTGATCAGTTAGTTGGAAAGATAGGCTGATGGGCAAGAGTTGTAGTGCATGCTACCTACCCTCATTCCAAGGTGGGAAGGGGGTGAGAATGAGTATTCACAAGACTTATCAGTAGAATTACAAAAAAGGCAGAAGCTACAGCTCCCAGAAAGGATATATAAAAAAGTGGAAAAGATGGGAGAATACAGAGTAGTGACCCTGTTCTATAAAAATAGAACTTTTCCTGCCCAAAGTTACTGAGGAAGCTCTGGTGGTCAAGGTGGGAAATGGAAACTAAGAATTAGGACCTAATTTTCTACCCCTAAAAGCAAGCCAAATCTCAATCTGCTAATAGAGTTGCCAGAATCCACATTAACAGCTAAGGTTTATTTAAAAAAATAAATAAATTAAAAATATAATTTCCCATAGAACCCCACAAACAGGGCCAGGCCAGAGAGACTGGCTCAGAAATCAAACCAGCTGAATCTCCAATGTCCTCTGGTCTGCCTAAGGAGCTCAGCATCTGAATGCTTTCCAAAAAGGAGTCCCTACTCTTCTTCCCTCCCCAGGGGCCAGGCTTATTTCATCTACACATGGTCCTGATTGAAGAGTTGAAGACTGATCCCGTCCAGCAGGAAGGATAGTTAGAGAAGGTAGACAGGATACATGGGATGACGGGCCAACGGGGAAGGCTATGAAGGTTTCTTATGTCTTTGCAGGCCGATCATGGAGGCTCAGCGCATGTTGGAGTACTGATCAAACTGCCTCAGGGCCCTGCAAAGACAGAGTCCCCAGTCCAGACCCCACTCTTTTAGATTAGCAGGTTCCAAAGTGGTTGGCTGGCTGGGTATGGACACAGGGAACAGCCCTTCTCCCAAATGGAAACATCAAGACTACCAAATGCCAATGGTCTTTGGTTTAAAAGCACAGAGCCCGGCGATCACAGGGTCATTTGGTTGCTCTCTTCAGGGCCAGGACTAGGGAGGCTGATCCTGAGTAGGCCTTCTGCCTGGTCTTGTGTGGGGAGGGGTCAGTTTACTGTGAAGGGGAGCCAGTCATGGAGTCTTGAAGTCAAGAACATGGAGGGCAGAGGCTACTGCTGCGTAGAGATGGGTAGTGCTGAAACGCAGGCAGTAAACGGGGCTGCTGGTCGGAGATGATAGCGAGAAGGCCTGTGGGGACATAAGAAGGAAAGATGGCTCACCCAGGTAAAGGAGGGGAGAGCATGGGTGGGTTCCCATTGGGTCTCCATATCCCAGGATCCATCCCTCCCTCCCGGAGCTTCCCTATTTGCAAGGAGCTGGGGCCGAGCGGGAGCAGGGCCCAAGGGGGAAGTTGAGGTAGGTGCCAAGAGACCTGGCAGAAACAGGGAGGGGGCAAGAGACTCACATGCAGGCAGCCTTTCTGGCGTCGGTCCCACAGCCGCACCACGCCATAGTAGGAGGAGCCACTGGCCAACATGTGATTCCCATCGCTCCGGACACAGTAAAGGGCACTGTCATGGGGCTCCTCCCACTCCATCACGCATTTCCTTTCCAAAAAAGGAACATAGGATGGTCAAGCACACCTCATCACCCAAACCCACCAGCTAATGGACTCGGCACCAAAAAGTCCTAGTGCTTTTGTATCAGAGAATGACAGCACTATAGAGCCTGGTCTAGGAGGAAGAGGAAGAACGAGCTTTCAAATATTTAACCAAAACAACCTACTGCAGGAAAAAAATACCCAAAACATAATTTCTCCCAAGAGTAATTGTGTCTGACTCCAGAGTTTTTTGAGGGTGAAAAATAAATGTAGATGAAAAAAAAAAGAGTTGGGCAGGGGGGTCCTGATACAAGGAGTCTTCTGTGTGAAATCTCCAAGCCTGCAGATATAATAATTCTTTGAGGTAATAAGAGAAAGTCAAGATGATGGCAAAGCCATTTAGGGCTATGTGAATGGTCAGATAGGGGCAGTGGCAGTTGGTTGAGTCCTGTAGAAAAGCCCAATGTCATCCATGTAGGGGCTGGAGAACTCTCAAGCTAGGACCCTAGAAAGGGACTTGATACCACTGGACAGACTGGCTCCCAGGAGGCTATGGCCACACAGGACACACAAAGGTATGGACAGATGCCCCACACATTCTCCTGGCCTAGGTCTTCACCTGCTTCTATGTACAGTCATGGGTCTGCTGCTCCTCAAGGAGGTAAGGCCCAAAGCCGGGCTCCTAAAGTAACTCCCAGAGTAGGAGCAACAAGGGACAGTGCTGAGGACAAACTGAAAGGCCAGTGACTTCCATCATGAAAGAAGGTGGCTGAGAAGGGTCAAAATCATCTGTAAAATGGTTAACACAGAGAAAGCGTGTCTGTATCCACAAATCCAGAAACTCCGGAATGAGTTACCTGCTTTGAAGCCGGAGCATGTGAAGTTTAAGGCAAATTAAAGGAAGACCTAATTCACCCAGAGGGCTCCTTACCTCTAGAAGATATATTACAGGCAGGAAATACACATGGATCCAAGTGAGTTCAGAAAAAAATGGCCAGTTACAGAGCCAGTCATATTTGCTAGAAGGAGCAGGGAATGTGCCTGGCCTTTGAGGCAGACAAGACAGTTGCCATTGTGTCCCATGGGCAGCAGAATCTTGGACCGGACACAGCCTGACCCATGCCCGTGAGTAGTGACACAACTCCTAGTTAGACACAATCTCTTAAGCCTTCCTCCACAATGCCTAAAACAACCTGGAGCTTTGTGTTCCTTGGCCCCAGCTATAATTCCCAGAGCTGAGAGGGGAGACAGTCGGGAACAGACTGGCAAAAGATGCACAGACCAGCTAACCCCACACTCTGGGGGCTGCACTCACTGGGAGCTGGTTCGGATGTCCCAGTATCGGATATAGGTGTCATAGCCGCAGGACAGCAGGGTCGAGGGTGTCTCATACAGGACATCCAGCACTCCGGCCCCTCGATGAAAGTCCCGGCCCAAGTGTGTCATCAGCTGCCCGCTGGAAAGACAGAGAGAGAGGTGAGAAGGGGACGAGTCTGGGGCATCATCATCTTGTCTAGCTCTAGGGATGCCTCCCCCCCCCCACCTTCAAGTGATTGCAAACACACAAACTCCCCTGGAGCCTCTATGTGGGCTGAGGTGCTCCACCTTTCCTGGTGGGCCTCCTAGAATAAAAACAAACCGAGCTGGTCTGGGGAAGATGGTGAATTAACGACCTCACCCCAGATCTATCTCCCTGCCGTAAAGACTCCCTGCTATTTCTACACCTGTGTACCAGGGGCCAGAGGAATTGGCCTGCCTCTTTCCCTGCTCAGGCTCTCTCACAACCCCCTCAGAAAGTACTCAAATGCAGCAGGGAGGTTCAGCCCAGCCAGTCACACCTGCTTGCCCGGCCGCCTGCTGCCCAGGCTGACTCCCGCTCAGGACAATGAATGGGGCTGTGCCAGAGAGGTCAGGATCTCCACACACACATGTGGTTATTTTATAGTCCTTGATCCCATGGGTCACAACAGCTCTGAGCTGCCCAAGCCCAATGCCTTAATTCCTCCCTGTAATCTGGGGCTCAAACCTCGTCGGGGATAAAGACCACACAAAGGGAAAAGGGGAGTTTCGGGAGATGGTAAAACAAGTAAACACCTTTGTATCTGGGAAGAGAAATTGCTGAGAAAACAGCTTAGCAGCAGGGCCCTGTCGTTCCCAGCTCAGAAGGCAAAAGCCCCCCAGCCCCAGCCCCAGCCCTGGCCTGGCCCCCATCCTTCTCTCTGCAACAGCACGCCTCTGTGATCACAGCTCCTGGCCTGCTGGGCCCAGCCCGCTCCCCCACCCCTGCTCTCCAGAGAGCAGATTACAGGGAATAACAATTTCTTTGTGGCTGTGTAATTCCCTCCGTGACCGCGGCAGTGGGCAGCCACCTAGTCCCTGATGCCAGACCCTTAGCAACCATTTAGGGAGGCCTGCTGGTCCTAACAACGCCCCCCAACATCAAGTGCACCTGTTAATCCCTCCCACACTGGGTTAGGTTGGGCCGCCAGGACATTGGATTTTGTGTTTTTTTGCAGGATAGGAAAGGAAAAAAGGAGATGTTGAGTACTGAAGGCTCTCAACACCAGAAAGTCCCTTGGCCTGACCCATTAACTCCTTCAGGGAGACGGAGAGTAGAGTGTTCATACCTGTAAACAAATCATAAGGGTCTCCAGACCTTACCTTTGGGGAAATGGGAGAAGGTACAGAAACCCTGAGAGGAAAAAGAAATCCTATGGGAGAGGAAGAAAAGCTGAATGGAGACCCTGTTGGAGAACAGCAAAATAGCCCAGAGGAGATGGGATGGCCACCTGTAACATGCCCTGATTATCATTCTTTCCAGAACTTCCAAACATAGAATTATAGCCCTCAGCCATGCTGCCTTTAAGACTGAAGAACTTGGGGACAATTTAGCAACTCACCAGAGAATCAGGAGGAAGACCTTTTGATAAGAAAGCCACCCCCACCCCTGTTTAGCACCCACCCTAAGGGGGAGGACCACTAAAGAGAGGATTTTCCTTTCCCTCATTCTTGTGTTTTTGGTGTAACCCAGGACCAAGAGAGAAGCATCTCCTGCAAACAATGTCGCTGCCCAACTCAGACAACAGACAACATGAGCAGAAGACGCAGGTCTGCTCAGTAAAGAGACTTCTCATGGCCCCAGGGAGTCCAGAGCAAGGTTGGGCAAGAACCTTGTCTCATAAAATCACTTCCTAATCTGACCAAGTGGCGGTTCTCTGGCTAGGCCGGAGCCTAGCTTAGGGCTGCCTCAGTTGACAGTCGGGCTGTCCTGACTCTAGTGGGTGTAATCCCACTGGCACCCGGCCCTTGAGCACTTACACAGAGACTCTGGGGACTGTGCTACTGAACCTGGAGGGGGGGACAATTCTCCCCCCACCCCTGGGTTTGGGTCCCGTTTGGTGTACTCCTCCCCCTCCCCACCTCCCATTAGTGAGGTGGTGATGAGTGACTGAGGGGCTCTCTCCTTTAATCTGGAGAAGTAATTTCATGTTTGTTTGTTTGAAAGAGAAGATGAAAGGCTACAGGGGTGGGAAGCCGGCTTGGAGGGTAATTGGGGGAGAAGGGGGAGAGCAGGGCCCAGCGAGGACTGACTCACCCATTCCGAGGCATTAGGTACCCCGCCAAAGTCGGAGAGGAAGGGAGAGCACAAGTGCTGTTTTCTTATCTAGCAGAAGCTAGGACCACGGCTCTAGAGACCCGCAGATCTCCATGGGCACAACAAACAACTGGGAGTGTCAGGTTCTGGGCAGCTGATGAAATGCCCCCCAGCCCCAAGCTGGAATGTCAGCACCAGGGGCCCTAGGAGTCAGGGACAAGTGCAGAGACCCCGACAAAACACTGTGGACCAAGCGGCGGCCAGCTGCAGAGCCCCAAAGGCTGGGAGTGAAGGGGGTCAGGACTGGGAACAGAGGTGGTCAGGCTGGAAGTTTGGTTCCCCCCCCTTTGCACTGGGGGTTCTCTGAATTGACCACACACACTTCAAATGGTCCAATAAAAAAGATACAATTTCTTTTACTTTCTTGCATCAGGACTCTCAAAGTTCTGTTGTGTGGGTGCCCGTGAGGTTAAGTTCAGAGTATAAACGGACACATTGGGCTCTGGGAAATGGCCCTTCTCTTCAAATAGAGCCCCAGCAGTGCCACAGGATTCCTGCTGGGGCTTTGATTTGGGAAAACAAACAAAAATGGCACCGTAGACACCCCTCCCCCCCACTGCACAAGCTCCCCCCATGATCATCCCTACCACCAATTTAACTATAAAACCACTGTTGCTGCTGGGGCAGAAGAAGGCTAAGGGAAGGGGGAGGGGGACTGCCCTGACAATGGCCCCAAACTTTGGGGAAAAGGGGACAAAACAAGCTGTCTGTCTCCTTGTCTTCCCTCCTCCCAGGCCTCTTTTCTTAGCCCAAGTATGTTCTTCGAAAAAACGATTAGATTGCAATTTGTATAACACAGTGACCCCCAAATTCAGACATTTCACCCCTTTTCTCTGCAAAGAATGTCAAGAATGCTCCTCAGCCTCTCACCATCCAGAGGAGGAGGAGGGGAGGAGGGCTGAGTCCCTGGCTTCTAACACCACTTGTGTGGGAACTGGGCAGCCATGCCGGAGCCCCTCTGGGTTGGGCGGGGAGTGAGGGAAAGCACTGGGGGTCTCCTTTAGTGGAACAGACAAAAACCTAAAATAAAATCTGGATCCCAAGGCAAACAAAGCCATCTGTTTTCGTTAGGTATCTGGCTAGTGTGTAGGGGGGACTCCCCATTCACCTCCTTTTCTCTCTCGACCACCAATTCTCTTTCGACCCAGGGAAAGATAAAGACATATTGGACCATGTGTGTGAGCCTGATGAATGAGGCACTGCCTGGGATGGAACCTTCTCTTCATTCCCTCCTTTTAGGCATTGTTTTCCAAGAGACCTAATAAGTAAAGCTAGAAGCTAGCTCTATTTTGCCCTCATGCTAGTGGGAATCAGAAAAAAGGATGGTAGCCTTCTCCTAGCTGCCTCAGGCACACGTTAGCAAGACAGAGTTGGGCTGGATCCAAAAGGGAATATCTTGACAATCCATCCCAGAGGGAAATGATTAAAAAATATTTATGGTGAAAAATCTTCACTTTAGGACAAATGGGGCTGTAGCTATGGAGAGGTAAACTAAGGGCTGACCTGAAGGCATAAAGAAAGCTTCCTTGAAGAGTAAGTTTTTAACATCCACTGCCTCAAAACCAGAGCTATTTGGAGAGATCTAAAGAGAACATGGTCCTATGGAGAAACTCCTACCACCCCCACTAATGCAGCAACGACAAAGTAGCCATCCATGCCAAGAGGAAGAAGAGATGCTCCTCAAAGTCCCAAATCCAAGGCTTCCCTAGACGCAAATTGTCATGCTCTTTTCTAAAATTCACTAGCTCCTTTTGTCTAGTCCATCCCAAAGTTGTATAAGCCTCAGGAAGTTTCTGCTCCTGGGGCAGTTCCTCTCTAAACATCTATTCCAACAGGAAGCTTTCCCTGACCAAGACTTATCTGATAAGCAAACTCCCAAAATTCTCACTTCACTCCTCACTCCACGTCCCATGTACTTAATCCTTGTCCTCTTTCTAATTTTGCTGCTTTCCCCCTACATCACCATGTTTTTGCTGTCATTTTCACATTTTATGTCTGCCCATGATTGTAAAATTCTAAATCATCAGCATCTCCATCCAACTTGTGCACATTTAAGTACGATAAAGACTTCCAGAGATCAGAATGGAAGAGTATGAACAAATGAAACCCTTATCCTCCCTGGGGAGAGAGTGGAAGAGGGTCCCACATCAGTGAGTGTATGTCCTGCAGGCATAAGAGATCTCAGGTAGGTGGGGAAGAGATTGCTAGAGGTGGGTGACTGACCGGAAGGTACAATAGAATAGCGTCAGGGATTTGGCATTAGGAGTCCTGGGTCCAACTCTCAACTCTGCCATGTATTATTTATACTGACTAAGAGCAAGTCCCTTAACTTCTCTGAGGCTTATTTTGTTCATTTGTAAAATGGGATTAAAATTTGCCTTGCCTTTTCACGGGGATGTTAGAAAAAATGCTTTATAATTCTTTAATAATGATGATTATAACTACCTTGTATAGAGCTTTTTAAGATTTGCAATGCACTTACTTATTTGACTTTTACAGCAACCCTGGAAAGTAGTTGCAATTATTATTATCATCCCCATTTTTCAGATGAGGAAACTGAGGCAGACAGTGGTTAAGTGATTTTTTCCTAGGGTCACATGATTAATAAGGATCTGAGGCTAATTTGAACTCAGGTCCTCATGAACCTAAGTCCAGTGTTCTATCCACTGTGGTACTTGGCTGCTCACAGAGTTGGGATGTTTCACTATAAAGCAAATGGAGCCGCTGGCCTTTTCTAAGTCGCCCCAGAGTCGCACCCGTGAAGCTGGTCCTGCCAGTCCCCGGGATTCCCTGGCTCCTCGGCCATCTGTGAGCCTCCTTCCCGTCTCCATTCTGGCTCTCTTTGTTTCCCTCACTTCCCCTTGACCCTGCCCAGAGCTTTCTCTCTCCAGGCTTCGCACCCCTGAGGAGAGGGATGGGGGAGGGTAGCCAGGCGGGGCCCCTGGGCAGTAGCGGGACGGAGGCCCTGCAGTCCTGGCCCGCAGGCCTGCAGGGCCTCTCCTAAAAGCACCGGCGCACCCAGAGGCGCACAGGCCAGCGCACGGGCACACACACATGTTTAGACACAATGGCTCAAAGGCCCAGTCGTGAAGCAGCCCACTTTGTACTGCTAACAAGGGGAACGTAATTACAGGAAGGGGGCAGCCGGGCAGATAAAAGGATACAAAATTTCAACATCTGTTGCCATAAAGGGATAAGGAGAAGTGAAACGGCAAAGTATCAGTTTGGTGTCAGAGCCGGCAAAAAGCCGATTTCAAAGAGTTGAGGGAAGAGGGGACTGGGGGGGGGGGGGGGGGGGGGGGGGGGGCAAGAAAAAGGAGAGAGGAAAAAAAGAAAGAAATTACAGGGTTCCTTAAAGAGGTAAAAAGAAAATGAAAAAAGCTGTTGTCACTAATACTTTCAAAGGAGAGGGCAGGTACTTTAAAGAGGGGCTGTTCCCCTAATCGCTCTAAGCAGAAGCTGAGGCCTCCGGTGCACAGGGATGCTGGGGGAGGGGAGGGAAGGGGAGGGGAGGGGATGGAAACATCCTGCCCGAGGGTCACAAGCCATCCCAGAGCAGGCAGGGGCCACATCCACCGCCTGCCTGTGCCCCCAAGGAGAGAGGCAGCCCTCCCCTCCGCTGCAGAGGGCTCACGGGCTCCCTCCCCACCTCCCCAGCCTCCAGAGCCCAGCAGCTGTTGGAGGCTTTGACTATGCTGACCTGGGAGAGGGCTTTCCTCACTTACTGAAACAAACCTTAAACTTAGGGCGACTTTCAAGGAGAAAAAGGAAAGTGTACTTGAGTGGCTGAGGGGGCACAAAGACTCAAAGGGAAAGGCAAGAATGAGGGGGTGCCCAGCTTGTCTCTTTCTACTTTTATGAGACACAGGGGAGCTTAAGGGGAGGAGAGAGAAGGAAAATACCTAAAAAGCTCAGAGTAACTGGGAGGCACACTTGGTCCTCAAAGAACCAAGGTCCCCAGGGCGGAATGTGAGAAATAAAGGGAGCCCATTGGCCAGCTGGTTGTTCTTAGGACTTGGAGCAGACCCCAAAAGCAAAAGCCAGCAGAGGCTGTTTAAGAAACTTAAAAGAGACAGATATTTAGATTAGAATTCATGAATGGTCACAGCTCAATTCTGAGTCAGACTAAGGGCCTACTATGGGCAAAGCACACTCCAAGAGGAAATGGACAGTCTTATATGCTCAAGGAGCTTATCCTTTACAAGGAGGATAAATATGAACACAATAAATACAATATAAGGTAGGACAAATAAATGTGATAAGGAGGTCTAAAACCTAGTAAAAAGGTCTAAAACTAATAAAGTCTGAAAAGGAAAAGATTGTTCTAAATTAGAGTGAAGGGATGAGAGAGAGAATCATGGTGGGCCTCATAGCTTATGACCTTTGGCCCTAGAAGAAAAAGATTTCAACAAGATTAAGAGGGAGTACATATGTCTTAAGGCAGTAAATGGCAAATTAATTATCAATTAATGGACACTGAAGTACTTGAGGGCCAATGCCAATATGTAAGGCTGAGCTGGGATATGCAAATTTGGGCCTTGGGCTATGTTAACCAATATCTTATTAAAAGCAAACAGATCAGCAGTGTCATTTTTTTTTTTTTTTTTTTAAAGAAAAGAAACCAAATGTACAAGTTAGGAAAGCCCCCTAGAGAGTACATGAGGTGTAGGCCACATCAACATTTTAATATTATGCCTTCCATAAAGCCCACTATCTGGATTTCGCACAGCCTTTAGGGCATGTTGAGTATTCAGACAGCAGCTGACAAGATCAATAGGTGGTAGCTGAGCTCTGCAGCCCTTCACATAGCTCAGGACACATAATTAACCCAAGATTTTGTTCACATATGGGTAGAGGAACAGGAGATGATGGGTTTATTCCCAGGGATTCTTTCCGCCCAGCATCTCAAGAGTAAGATGATTTTGGCAAGCCCCTCTTCCTGGGACAAAGGGATGTCTCCCCAACAAACATACACTCTGTAGTAGCTACCTCTATAACCAAAGGCTGATACTGCCCAAAGCGAAGGAGATCAAGGCACAAAGGTCATCAGCTTTAAATCCTTAGGGAACCTATCTGAGCCCCCGAGGTGGAGCCACCAGACCACCTGCCACTCCTATGGTCAGGGAAGCCCACTTGGGAGCTACTGTTCCCCTCATGCCCAGAGAATATTGGTGAGTCAATTTATAAATTCTCCAAAAGTTCAGGTAATGTCAGGAGAGAAAACAAAAGCAGGATCTCCTTCCTAATCCAAGATGTCCAGAAGTGCTAGCACTGAGGGGCCAGAAGAAAAAGAACGAGCTGTTTTTCAGAACACGCACTTGTCTCTTCTCCCTATCACTCTCCAAGTCTGCATCACTCCCCCAAAAGTGCTGGGTTCTGGATGCAAAGGAAACAGGGAATTCCCAGAAAGGAAGCCTGAAGGAGTAATGAGTGTGGGAGTTGGTGGGACCTTCCTGCTCCTGACAGATGAACATCCAGCTGGAAGTCTCCTAAGCTGGGGAGTACTCGACCTTGGAGAGCGAGCAGAAGGGGCCCGGAAGGGGCAGTCAGGGAAGCTAGAGGGCGAACACTCATCGGCTGGGACACTGGCAGGGGTGCAATCCTCATGGGGCCTGCTTCCCCACAGTAATAACGTTACTGCTAAAGAGCTATACCAAGGCACAGAGTTATACATAGTGGCTTCTTGCCACCGTCCATTTGTTCAAAAGCCTGGTTAAGTTCTTGCCATGAGCCAGGCACTCGGCTAGACTCTGGCCTTGCTCTCAAGAAACTTCTGTTTCGGGGAGAGGCAGCATCCACCTTCAGAAGGTGGCCTGAGAGCTGGGGCCAAGCACAGCGTGGTCCAGGAGCTAGTCTGCAAGGACTAGCCTCCCCAGCCTCCTCCCACCCCCAGCTCTGTCCCTCATTCTTCAGTCCATGAAGGGAAGTTTTAAGAAGAAATTGGCAAGAAGCACGTTAGTCTCGGAGCAGGTTGCTGGCAGAAATACTGCTCAGAGAAGACCCTTCCTCCTTTCCGTACTCCTCCCCCCTCCCAACATACATGAAAGGAAAAATCCAGTGGCTCCTCGCATTTCAACTGTGACAGGTTAAAAGCAAAGAATCCATCCCACACTGAAGCCAGAGCAGCCGGCCAGGTCCTGCCGGCAATATTGTTCCACCTTTCGGATTGGCCTGTCAGTCAGGCTTTGGCTTTATTGAAAGATCAAACTCCATCCTGCCTGTTCATTACCTTAATCCTATTTTCTACATGGCTTTATTATCTGTTTGGGCTTCTCTGGGAAAGGCGGCAACAGAAGTCACCCTGTCTCTGTCCACCTGCCCCCCACCCCACTCCTGTGCCTAACCCCCTCAACAGCAAAGTCCTCCATTACGACCCCAAGTCCAAAGCATACTTTCTGGCTCTCGTTCTTTGGGTCTGGAAAACAGTATGTCACCTCCAAGGTAGCACCTCTGATCCAGGTAACTGAAGTGCTTCTAATTCCAGGAAGACTCAAGGAAAAAGCCCAGTTCCAGAAGAGAAGATTCACTCTGTTTAACACAGGAGCTCAAATTCAATTTTCTACAAATCTAGTTCAAAACATACAGGTTCAGGTCCAGTTTGAATAATGATGCAAGAAGCTTGTTCTCTTCCAATAAATATTTATTGAGTACCTACTATGTGCAAGGTCCTGGGCTTGTTGCTATGATCAATGGATGATTTCTAAAGTCTTTTCTAATTATAAATTCTGTTATCTTGTGATTCAGTTAAAAATTCATATGTAACTAAGGGTATGACATTCGGGGTTCTCCCTTCAATTCAGGATTTCAAGCCTCTCACTAACAGTCCCTACTGTAATTATGGTGCCTGCAAACTACAGGGAGAATGTTAATGTAATCATATCTGGTCTTTGTGAAATGGAAGAGTCACCAAAGGGGGTTCCCAGAAGTCCCATTTTCATGAACTTCTCTGTCAGACACCATGATTTTCTTTGCAGCAGACAGAGTCCAATTCACTTTCAGGTGACAATTCAATCAGGATTTGCACCAGCATCACTAGGAATAAAAGCCAAGGCATCTAGCCTCTTCCACAGCACTTGCTTCAGGTCAGAAACCCAAAGATCCACAGAACACATGGAGATCTGTGCTCTGCCCCGCCCCACTCCTCTTAAGGAATGAATAAGATTTCTATCATCAGCAGAGCCGCTAATACACCATTCCATTTCTAGCACCTTGCAGGAACTAAGTTTTCTGATGGATAACTTGAAAGGGCAACTAGAAGAAGGGATTATGTCAACTGAAGCTTGAAAGGACAACTAGAAAATGAGATTATGTCAACTGAAGCGGGGGGGGGGGGGGGGGGGGACTTGCATCAAGTATCTGTTAAGGTAGTCATGATATCTAGAGAATATCCATAAACATGTGACATCAAGGGCTACTCCTCCTCAGTGGACAAGTAGTTAAAGGGGACAAACAAGGGATAGGGACTGGAGGTCTAATTTCAGTGATAGAAGAAATTCCCCAGGTGAGGGAAATTTCCTCTACTAATGCAGGTTAGCACCTTCCCTAACAGTGAGAGTCTTAAGGTGCCCAGATTCATACCTCCAGGATATGTCAGAAGTTAAACTTTCACTGGGGCCTTCCTGGCTTCAAGGCTGGCTCCCTATCCACTACGCCACACTGTCTCTCATCAAAAACAAACAATTCTCAAAAGAATCATCAACCATTAAGAATATAAAATAATGCATTAATAATAATGCAAATCCACATAATTTTGACTTCTTACTTCACATCCAGCAAAGTGGCAAAAGAGGGGGAATAGTGTATATTGGAAGGACTATGGAATGACACACTTGGTGTATCACCCTTTTGGCACACTTGGTGGATCTATGAATTAAAGACACCAGTTAACATTTATATAATGCTTACTATATGCTGAGCACTGTGCTAAACACTTTATTTATTGTCTCATTTGATTCTCACAACACCTTTACAAGTGAGAAAACTGAGGCAAACAAGCTGGGTGACCTGCCCAGGGTCACACAGCTGTCTAAGGCTAGATTTGAGCTCAGGTCCTCCTGACTCCACTTACTATACCACTCAGATGAATTAATTTAGTCATTCTGGGTTGATAATGCTAAGAGGGTGACTAAAATGTTCATCCCATTTGACCGGGTGGGACCTATTAGGGTATATAATACTCCAAGGCAATCAAAGATAAAACGAAAGCTCCTACTGATAACAAACTATTGTTAGCAGTGCTTTTTGCAGTAATAAAGAACTAAAAACAAAAGTGTTCATCTTGTAGGGAACGGTTAAGCAAATTATATGAATGTAAAAATAATGTTTTATCATAATGACTATAATGATTTAAATAGGGGGGAAAAAATCAAAACACTTGAACTATAATGACCAAATTTGGCTCCCAAGAAAAGAGATGGTGGAGGATACAGATGTGGAACTTTGCATAAAATGTCAGACGTTGACATGTTGGTTTCTTTTGTCAAATGACTTTTTTTCCTTGTTCATTTTTGATTCTTTGTTATGAGGAATGGCTCTTTAGATGAGGGAGAGGAAAAGGAAATATTGGAAAATAAAAATAAAATCTAACAATACAATTAAAAAATATTTTACAGCATCTGTTTTTGTGGAGTGGCTGTAGCCCTAACCCTCTTTCTTGGAGTAAGACAGACTGGGCTGAAATGAAAAGGACACAAAAATTGGAGTGAAGAATAAAGGAAGAAAAACACCTGGAAGAAGTTTCACATGTCCACTCAACAATGAGCCAGCAGGCCTAAGGTCTGTACTGACTTCATCCTATACTAACCATTGGTCACAATGGCTGTGACCAACTCCAGTCGAGTTTTCATGGATCCCAAGATTACAGTTCCAAATATGAAAGACAACAGTTGGATCCAATCCTCTCTTTACTGGTACATAACTCAATCCTCAGGATAACTACTTTCTCTCAACCTTCTTAAGCAACTTAGAGGGCTCATCCCCTCATTATATCAATCAAATGAATAACATTCTCCTAGGTGACAAATTATCCCTATCCTAACCATTTGTCCCTCATTCCAACCCCAGTTCTTCCCTCTGACCCTAACTTCCTCTTCTGACCATATCTATTAGGCACATACTATATATTCTCATTTTTGTTTTGAAAGATATCCTCAAGTCCCTTCTGCTCTTTGTTTTTTTCCTTATTTATTAGGTGACAGAGAGACATTAACAGAGGACCTCTGCTCCACAAAGATCAATGGACAAATACACCTTGTATTTAGTTATAGAGAGGCATTCTTTAAAAGATTCTTCCCCAAACTGAGTAGCTTTCCCACACACATTTATTGGGATAGTCACTACTGGCTTCAACACAGTGATGCCTGAAATAGACTGTCCTCAAAGTCTATGTCTAACTGGTCTCTGAGAAAGCACCTCAAAGAACAAAAGCCTTTTGAATGTGAAATGACTGATAATGCATTAACAATGACATCTTCTTAATTAAAAATTAAGGGCTGGGTGAAACAGGAGAACTATATTTAGTAATAATTCCAAAAGATTCAACTAAGTAACATCAGGTAGGTCATTGATTCTCTCAGAGCCTTGGTTTATTCTTGTAAAAGCACCTTTCTGATTCACAATGACGATGTAAGAAAATATGGATGAGAAACCGAGAGTGACAACAATAATGAATTAATAGAAGAGATACAATATGAAATGGAGGAAAGTAATAAAAAAGCTGGAGAGAAAAACAAAGGAGGAAAAAGGAAGAATAGTAGCAGTAGGGTTATTTCTTCGTAGTAAGAAGTAGAGAAAGTTATTATGGAGAAATCTGGGAGAGAAAAAAAGAAAATCAGAAGGAGCTTGGCAAAGGGATGTTTTGGATGGCTACTTCAAAAGGCATTTGGGCTAAGGAAGGTCAGAAAAAAATGACAAGCAAGAGAACTTTGAAAGTTACATATTAAATTTATTATAGATGTAAATAGAAAAGTAAGCCCTATGTAATAGATATGTAATGCTATCTTCTCTTTATGTTTTGATATGGATATGCTCATTTTATCTGTTGTTTGTTAAGTTCAAAATAAAAAAAGAGTGAAAAAGAAATTTTTTAAAGATATCTGAAAGTGGAGAGCAGCACAAGATGCAGCAAAGACAGAAGATAGAGGCAGTGTTAAGTCAGTGTCAAAATAAGTTATATCAAAAGAGAATCTGGAAAGAATAGGGATCTAGAGGCAAAGCAGTCATGGTACTAAGAGACAATACAAAATCAAAACAGGTTCCCACAAAAAGAGAGAAATTCTGGCTTCCATTGGACCTTTCAGAAACCAGCCCTGCTCCTTCCAGTTAGCTGAAGCCCTGCTGAGACCTATCCTAAATTGCACAGAGATCCAAAAGTCCTGGACTAACTGACTTCTTGGGACCTAAAGTCTTTGAGGTGTCCTTAGAGTTTTGGCCAAGTACAATATCCCTGCTGACTTTTAACTTTTCAGAAGTTCTACCATCTACCATTTTTCTCATCCCAGGCACGACACTAAGGTCTTTAGCTCCTCCACTTGGCTCTGACACAGAGCAGTTGGCACTCTACGAGGCTCTGTCATCGCTATCACCCTCTGGGCAAATCACTGAGATATGATTCCCAGTAGCTAAAGATCTCAGGGACCTCTTCACAAACAAGTTAACTATGACATTTAAGCACTAAGCATTAAGATGTCCCTTCCCTCCAAAGTGACAAAAATACAAGACAAATACATTGCACAGTTCCCCCAAGCTCTTCCTGGACAAGAAGCACAAAGTTTCAGAGTCAAGAGACAAAGGAAGGCAAGGCAGTCTAATGGTAGGACGCAAGATGGGCACAGAAATGCTACCCAAAGCAGACAGTGTTTAACAAACAAAATGTCTACACTGCAAGGGCATCTTCAGGAAAAAGGGGATATGGAAGAGTGACCCCTCCTGAGACACAAACAGTCACAGGGACCACAGGGTTAGAAAAGAAGCCAGGCTACTACCCATTAGGTAAGTGGCCAAAGAGCACAAGGGGCAGTCTGAAAAAAGAAATATAAGTTCTCACAGACTGCTCCAAGCCGCTAAAAAGAAAAATAAATATGACAAGCACACAAAGGGACATGGTGCTCGAGATCCCCACTCTGGCTCTCCTTCCCTCAGGTTGATCCCTCTTCAATCTCTTCAGGTGATTTTTCCTCCAGCTTACAGTCATAACAGGTGTACCTGAGGCTCCTTTCTGGCCCTTTTTTCTTCACCCTCTCCCCCGGATTCAGTGGGAGACAGTCAATACCAGAAATGGAGGAGTTAAATGCCAGGAAGCCGGTATCACAGGGTGGAAGAGTACTTCATAAGGAAGAGGGTATAAAAAGACCAGAAAGGCAGGAGGAAAGTAGCTTGAAATGTTAAACAAAGTATTTGGTATTTGATTTTGAAGGCAATAGTAAGCCTCAAGAGTTTTAAGGGTGGCCAAGATCAGATTCAAACTTTAAGGAGAGTGACTTGGGGCAGGCAGGGTCCTCAGCTGGCTGCTGCAGTCGGTCATGAAGGGGGTGAGCAGGGCCTGAACAAAAATGGCAGCAGTCTCAGAGGAGAAAAGGGACCAAAAGGAGATGCTGCAGAGGTGAAATCCACAGGCTTGGGGGTAGGAGGGAGGAGGTGAGACAGGGAGGCATCCTGAGCAATTCCTAGGCTTCAAGCCTGAGTGAGGGAGAGGAAAAACGGAGTGGCTCTCTCAGTAATAGGGCAGTGAGGGGAGGGTTTAAAGGGAAAGACAATGAGGTCCATTTTGGATGGAATGAATTTATGATATCTACTGGCCATCTAGTTCAAAATGAAAGGCAGCTGGAGATGTTTTCAGACATGGCTAATGAAATGATTGATTTTGCTGGACTTATTTATTATTAGGGAGAAAGCACTCATTCCAATGGTGAGGGTAAGGACATCACTGACAACAGTGATATGAAAAAAGAAAAGGGAAATCATTAAACCTCTAAAACAAAAGGAACTTGTGGCCAAGTAGAAGAACTTTAAATACATACTTATGAGTCCCATGACATCAGCATTGGTTCCTGGCAGCTCCAAGTCTCAGTATTTCAGCTGTAAAAAGACAGACTTTGCCCAAACTAGCTCTAAAGTCCCCAAATCTGACATTCCGTAATTCTATCAAAGGAAAAGTAAAGGAGACAAGCAAAGGTCAGAGAAAATGAGGAAGACAGCAAACTGGAAAAATGCTTTCACCACCAGTTCAATGAAATGTGGTTTTTAAAAAAGATTTTAAAAATTAATCAGATGGAAACATATTACTGTTAAAAATAGTAGGTACCTATTTTAAATATTCTTTATAACTTTTTTTCATTTGTTTGAAGGCAGCACAAGTTTCTTCTTAAAAAAAAATCTGTAAAGATAAATGGGATTGTGTGGACGCAGTGCTAGGAGTTCCTTAGGAGAAAGGTCTATAAATCCAAGCTATTATAATAATAAATTATAAGCCCAATTATTTACATATTATAAATTATTTCAACACCCTCCTAACCACGTGACAAAGACTAAGGATATTATGTCTTCCACATATAGGGTTGAACTTGGACCATCCACCTGGAGTAAAGGTAGAATCAGAAAGAGCCTAGTTTTTTTACACCTTCTTTGTTTCCCATCCCCCAAATCCCTGCTGCAGAGGAAGGCATGCAACTCAGAAAATTCTCTTACCTAGTGAGGTCCCAGATTCTTAGGGGTGAGACATGTCCACAACAAGCCGTCCCTGTCACAAAGGAGCTGCCAAACAAAGTGAAAATACAGTCAGGCTTAGCTTGTTGGAACTTGTGGCAAAAAAAAAAAAAAAAAAATGGCAACACAATCTGAAATGTCTTCCTTATTCTCCAATGGATCTCAAGGTCAAGCTAGAATTGGAAGACCAGTGAAGGAATAAAGAAAGAGGTTGGGGGAAGTACCCTGGCTTGTGGAAAGCACAGAGACCAAAAATGGAAGTTATCTACATCACCATAAAACGTGCTCATTAATGTTACTTGTAAGCATGATACTTTGCCCCAGACTAGATTCCCAATCAAACAACATCGCAGCATACGTGTAACAAAATAGATAACTACAACTTTCTAACTAAAATCCAATCTGGTCATTTGGGAGAGTATGAAATTATTCTGTATTATTTCAGTTTCCTATGCAAATTGCATTCTTTCCCATCCTTATTATACTAAGTGAAAACTTTCTTCTATACAACTTCATTTTGGGGGGACACTCATAACTAAAATCCAATCTGGTCATTTGGGAGAGTATGAAATTATTCTGTATTATTTCAGTTTCCTATGCAAATTGCATTCTTTCCCATCCTTATTATACTAAGTGAAAACTTTCTTCTATACAGCTTCATTTTGGGGGGACACTCATTTTCAGGGTGAAGGAATGCTAGAAGGGCTTGGGAATGTAATAAAAATATGGGAGAAATATAATAAATTGGAAAAGCTAGAAACTGTGACAATGAAAAGGGCATTTTATGTGGAAGGCAAGAAACATGGCTCTCTTTTAAGTTTCCTGGTCTATGTTTTTGCTCCCGTGTAAGCCAAGTGCCAGTTCACGGGCCAGCGGCATCCGTGAGGAAGAAGCCCAGAGTAGTGAGCCTGGCTGGTGGCAGCCCCAGAATTAGAAATCACAGCTGCAGCGATGTTCTTTGTGCAGTATCCCTGGGCCTGGCTGGTGCTTTGTTACATGACCACAGGGCAGGGAAATGGGGGTGGCCAGAGTACCAGACCTGCAAAATTAAACAGCAAAGCACAAAAGCTGAGAACAGCAGAGTCCCGAGTTCCTGAGGGCCATGTCCCTACATGTCCAGCATGGGGGGTGGGGGGGTGGGGGGGGCTGGACACCAGCTCTCCAAGCTGGTGCTTGGCAGAGAACAAACAATGATAATGATACCCTGCTAACAATGTGGGGGAAACAGCAGTTCAACAGCACCCAGCCCAGCACCTGCTGCTCTCTGATCCCACTGGTTTGATGGGAGAGATAAAATTCTAAGGAGAACCATCCTGTAGAAAGCAAAAGCACCGGGGCAGGGAAGGAAATACTGGGGTGGAGCGTGGGCAAGTCACTGATTTATAATCAAAATGGCAGAGCTATAGGTTCAATTTTCTAGAACCAATAAAAGTTTTTCTTGAGCCGTTCTTACCCCATCTGTTTAGCTACCTGGAGCTAATTCCTCAAGCTATGTGTATGCTCCCATTCCTCCCACCGTCCTCTTAAGCCAGGAGACAAAAGTGCAGGTCAGGGAGAGCTCGCCGGGGCTGCCATACAGCCAGCTCCTGTCATGCCATTGTGAGCCCCAACCTGGGAAGCACCTTCCTTCTGGGGAGCACTCTGAAAGATGAAGCCCCGAACTACAAAGCCAAGGAGGTGTCATGCCCCCACCCACCCCCTGCCCTGACATTTTTCACTTTAGTGTAATCCATTAATAACTGGTAAAGCCAATTACCTGGAGTCGGAAACATAATAGCTGCTTGGAAATCATTCAAGCAAGCAATTGGGCTCTTCAGAACTTTGAAGGGGTGGGGAGAAAGCCATCAGAGACACAGGCATTTCTTAAGAAGGTCTGTAACAGACCTCTAACTGGTTATAGGTCTAAATTAGTGACAAGGTAAGTCAATAGGGAGGGAGATGGGAGGAACCTGAAACTTTAATCCCTGCCACTCCAGCAATGCTGACCTCCCAGCGGGCTTGTAGAAGGTTTGGAGCCCATCTCTCCAGCCTCCTTTTCCTTTCCTTATTTTGTCTGCCCTGTCCCGGCTCTGAGAAGGGCAACAGCTCCAAGACTCAAGGTGCCTGGCAGTTTCTTCTATTATGAGGCATTCTGTAAAATGGGTGATTGATTTTTCAAATCCAATTCCTATCCTCAGTAGCCCCTTTGCCCTCCGTGTTTCTTAAATAATTGCAGTGGTGCTTATAAGTGACTTAGTTATTTCAATACTTACTGAGTCTGTGATCTCATCAATATGGGAAGAGCCATAACTAACAATTCTAAAGTCCCAAGACAAACAATGCATATGGTGCCTTTAAATGAACTCCAAAGGTAAATTCAGTTAGGATAGGAGGGAATGAAGGAAGTGAATTTTACAGAAGGAACTTAGTCCTGACTACACAAGAGTCTTGGAGAGAAAGGGATGGCTAGGAGGAGACAGAGGTCCCAAGACACTACTTTCTTCTTTTTTTATAGCAGAAATTTTTTTTAATTTATTTTTTATTATAATAACTTTTTATTGACAGAACCCATGCCTGGGTAATTTTTTACAACCTTATCCCTGGTACTCACTTCTGTTCCAATTTTTCTCCTCTCTCCCTCCACCCCCTCCCCCAGATGGCAAGCAGTCCTATATATGTTGAATATGTCGCAGTATATCCTAGATACAATATATGTGTGCAGAATCGAACAGTTCTCTTGTTGCACAGGAACAATTGTATTCAGAAGGTATAAGTAACCCAGGAAGAAAAACAAAAATGCAAACAGTTTACATTCATTTCCCAGTGTTCTTTCTTTGAGTGTAGCTGTTTCTGTCCATCCTTGATCAATTGAAACTGAGTTAGAGCTTCTCTTTGTCAAAGAAATCCACGTCCATCAGAATACATCCTCAAACATTATCGTTGTTGAGGTATATAATGATCTCCTGGTTCTGCTCATTTCACTTAGCATTAGTTCATGTAAATCTCTCCAAGCCTCTCTGTATTCATCCTGCTGGTCATTTGTTAGACACTACTTTCTATAGACAGAGATTCCAGTATACCATAAGACAATAGAGCACAGAATGAAGGGTGGAGAAAATATAGAGGCAAGAGTCTCTCTGGAGTATAGAAGCCAGCCATAGTGTAAGGGAAGAAAGCACTATCTTCTTGTAGTTTCCTTTTTTAAATTCATTAATCTTGCCAACTAGACAGCAAGTTTTTGAGTTTTCAAATGAAATTATATTTGTAAAAAGCAATTATCACAGTACCTGGCACGTACCTTGTAGGCACATAAATGCCTATATACATGTTTATTCTCTTCCCATTCACCCTTCCCCTTGTTTCTAATGGAAAGTATACAATTGCTATAAAACAAACAAACAAACAAACAAACAAAAACACTTCTAAATTTCAGTGCCCTGGAATAAAGTCTTGATTGGCCCCATTCTAGTAATAGTTACAATTGTGGTTATTATTTCCAGTGGTACAGATTCAAGTCTTCCCATTCTGTAACATTCTTGTCAATGTTTTCCCATAAAACCTCCATGGGAGTGTACCCAGTGAAATAGAGGCCTTCCTCTTAATCTCGATGCAGCATGTGCCCCGACCCTTCTCTTCACCTCACTTGCATTTTCAATTGATATCTTTTACACTTCTGTACAGTTTTTGATTGGGGATATGATATAAACCTATCGATGTCCACAAATTTTCTCTATACTACTCTTTGGGTGATCCATAAAGTTCATTCTTTGGAGAGTATAGTATTCCATGATTCCACTGCCAAAAGCATACTAGTATTTAAAAAAAAAAAAAAAAAAAAAAAAAAAGACTTCATTTTGGGAAGACTGGGCTCATTAAAAGCACCCTTTCTTCCTCCAAGTACATTCTGGGCCCAATTCTTTTTTTTTTTTTTTTTTTTTTAATTTAATAGCCTTTTTATTTACAGGTTATATGTATGGGTAACTTTACAGCATTGACAATTGCCAAACCTCTTGTTCCAATTTTTCCTGTCTTTCCCACACACCCTCCCGCAGATGGCAAGATGACCAGTAGATGTTAAATATATTAAAATATAAATTAGATACACAATAAATATACATGACCAAACCGCTATTTTGCTGTACAAAAAGAATCGGACTCTGAAATATTGTACAATTAGCCTGTGAAGGAAATCCAAAATGCGGGTGGGCAAACGTTTATATGGGGATTGGGAATTCAATGTAATGGTTCTTAGTCATCTCTCAGAGTTCTCTCGCTGGGCGTAGCTGGTTCAGATCATTACTGCTCCATTGGAAATGATTTGGTTGATCTCATTGCTGAGGATGGCCAAGTCCATCAGAATTGGTCATCATATAGTATTGTTGTTGAAATATATAATGATCTCTTGGCCCAGCTTGTTTCACTCAGCATCAGTTCATTTAAGTCTCTCCACGCCTTTCTGAAATCTTCCTGTTGGTCATTTCTTACAGAACAATAATATTCCCATAATATTCATATACCACAATTTATTCAGCCATTCTCCAACTGATGGGCATCCACTCATTTTCCAGTTTCTAGCCACTACAAAGAAGGCTGCTGGGCCCAATTCTTTGACCATCTGTATTGATACAATGAATCAGCTCTATGAACTATCTATTCAATAGTAAGTATTGTCATAGAATACCAGGACAATGATCTGGCCAAACTCTTTAGAGTAATCATGGAGCTCATTTAGGAAGCTTTCGTGTTTTAGGGCATAATGAAATAAGCATATCTTCAATATCAAAAAGAGTTCATCTATAAGGAATTCCTTTTCCATTTTGCCTGTGTGTGTGTGTGTGATAGAGGATGGCAGAATAAAAAATCTAGACCTGGAAGGGCCCTTAGTACAATCCCCTCATTTTTTAAATGAGGCAATTAAGTCCTAGAGTGGTAAGTGTCTTGCCCGTGTAAGTGGCAGAATCTACATTTGAATTCAGGACTAGAGGATCCATGTTAGCACTCTACATTCAATCCTCTTTCTATTGTACCATACTCCTTCTGTTTTCTACAGTAGCAAACACTTTCTGTCTTCAAAATTATGTTTGCACAGATAATAGCAAAATTATGCAATGATCAACTATGGCAGACTTAGCTCCTCTCAGCAATGTGGGATCCAAGACAATTCCAATAGATTTGGGATAGAAAATATCATCCATATCCAGAGAAAACTATGAAGACTGAATATATATTGAAGCACAGTATTTTCACCTTTTTATCTACTTTTTCTTTCTTATAATTTTTTTCCCCATTTGGTCTAATATTTCTTGTACAACCTGACAAATATGGAAATATGTTTTAAAAAATTGTACATGTATAACACTATATCAGATTGCTTGCTGTCTTGGTGAGGGAGAAAGAAAATTTGAAGCACAAAATCTTACAAAAATGAATGTTAAAATTATCTTTACATGTATTTAAAAAATAAAATACTATTGAAGAAAAAATTATGTTTGCTATTAATCTTCCAAGAAATCATATAATTTTAACAAAAGCATGGAAGATACCCTTCTTGAAGGAAAAATTTTAATGCAGTCCACAGAATCACTTTCAATGGTTGGCAGCAACATCTTTAATCCTATAGCTTTTCCTCCACTGATGAGCTCTTTCCTGAGCTCCACTTGAGAAAATACTTTCTATTATTGCCATCATGTTCTCTTTTCAAACTCAGACCAGACCATGACACCCCAGACCATTTTGTCCCTATTTGGGCAAATATGTTCTATTTTTATCACCTCTTACTTTTCATTTGTCTTTTTTGTGTTGTTTTTAACCCGCTCAATTCCTTGGGGGCAAGGACTGTCTCCTTTCTGCTCCTTTTTTATATACTAGCACTCCAAAACAGTTCATGGCATAGAGAAAATGCTTAACGTATACAATATCTACCAATTTTTTTATTAAGACTTTTATGGATGCTTTTTGTTTCATATTACCAATATTTTCCCCTTGTATTCCTTTCTTCTCCCTTCCAGAGCACTTCTTATTAAAAAAAACTTTTTAATAAAGAATAATAAAAAATGAGTAAAATAAATAATTTTTTAAAAATCTGATATCATGTCATATTCCACATTCATTCCAAATGCTTTTTTTTTTTAAATCAACAGGCAAAGCAGCATGATATAATGGGTAGAGAACTGATACATAATGACTGTGTGATTTTGGACAAGTCATTTAATTTTCTTAGAATTAAAAGCAACTCTCTAAAAACATAAACTGCAGAAAGATGCCAGTCAACTTGCATTTGTCAAGGAAGTTTCCTCTTCTAGGAATTCTCTGTAACAATGAAAACAAAAAAGCTCCTACTCCTACCTCTAATCAACAGCCTACCTAGCAGCTTCTTCTAACCTCACATCTTCTAAAAAGATGTGATCTGCTGTAGAATATAATTTGTGAAAGCCTAAGTATGTGTGCACATTATTCTCATATAGATTCTAAAGAAATAAAAATCTGTAGTTACCAGTACTTATTTTCTTGATTGGCCTTTTGGGGAAAGGAGTAGTAATTTCATTCATGATTTTCCCCTCCAAAATTGACATTCTTGCATCTTTCAATTATTTTGAAAACCAATCCCTTAGAGCTCTCAAAACTGTTTTGTCTGGTATGAACCTCTTCCTCTGGGTGCAATAGGTCTAGTCCAGCTGCTCTTTGTTTTTTGGGGGGCCATTTTTAAACTTTCTCATATTGCATAGGAGGAAAATGATGTTAGAATTTTTTAAAATGTCACTGATAGAGAAAAGAGTTTATTATAAAAATCTTGGCAGATCTTTTCTATTATTGTTTGTCTGTTACTTGTACTCCCAGTTTCATCCTTATGTGTTCTCAGGACGATGTGGCATATATAACTGGATTTCATGCAAAGGTTTCTGTCACTTTGTCTCTCTCTACCTCTTCCTGTTGTTTTATGACACAACACTATTCATAAAATTCTGCCATCATCCCTCATGAGACTTTCACATACAAGTTAATACTCTAAACCAGTGTTGCCCTTGACTGTCACAGCTGTCCATTCAGCAAGAAGTTGAGTCTTCCCTGACCAAGGTACTTTATACGCTCTCTTGGTCACCTTTATGTAGTGACTGATTTATATGGGCACTTTTAATGATCCTAAGCTTTTCTCTGGAACAAAACCCATCTTTTTAACATCAATATTCTTCTGATAATGCTATATAGCTGCAAACTGTGGAATACAACACTCTCCAAAGAATCAGAAATATTAATAGTCTCTTATGTCTGTTCCTTTGTCCATTTTGCATTTGGAGGGCAGGGCATTTAAAGCTTGTTTAAATAGATCTCGGTGGAGAGGCATGCCATAATAACTTTTAATAGTCAGAAAATAACTTTTTTTAAGAGAAACTAGAAAAGTTTTGTGACTAGAAATTTTTTTTTGAAATAATAGCTTTTCATTTTCCAAAATACTTGCAAAAATCGTTTTCAGCATTCACCCCTGAAAAACCTTGTGTTCCAAATTTTCCCCCTCCCTCCTTACCTCTCCCCTCCCATAGACAGCAAATAATCCAGTATAGATTAAACATGCCCAATTCTTCTAAGCATATTTCTACATTTATCATGCTGTAATAGAAAAATAAGATCAAAAAGGGAAAAAAGAAAAAGAAAAATCAAGCAAACAAACAACAACAAAGGTGAAAACACTATGTTGTGATCCACACAGTTCTCTGTCTGGATACAAATGGCTCTCTCCATCACAAGTCTATTGAAATTGGCATGAATCACCTCATTGAAACTAGAAAAACTGACTGAGAATCTGATATATCACAGATCTCAGAAATGGAAGGAATCTTATAGACATTAATTAATACCTGAAGCAAGACAATTTTTCACAACATCCCTAATAAACTGTCATCTATACTCTGCCTCTATGGATCAGTCAATTGCATTTTGGAAAAGTTCTAATTATTAGAAGGTCCTCACTCATGCATACTGAACAGATTTGCTTATTATTTCCATTCACTGGCCTAGTTCTTTCCTCTGTAGTCAAGCTCTCTATCCCACATAGCAACTCTTCAAATATTTAAAGACTGCAATCACCTCTTTTCTAAGCCTACTCTACAATTCTATACAAAGTCTTCTTCCTTAAGTGATTGGAGTTCTATCAACTTATTCATGTGAAATAGTTTTGAGTTACCTCTCCCACTGTTCTATAGACAAATACCAGTTTATCAGTGTCTCTACTAAAACATGGTAGCCAGAAATGAAAACAAACATCCACATGTGGGTCCATTATGGCAGGAGTCTACACCGCAGATATAAGAAGTTGCAAAAGAGAAATATTCACGTTCAAGAGGAAAAGCCATTAACCTGCATGTGTATTTAAAAACTTAGCCCTTTAGAAAGCAGATCAGTCTACTCATTCAGAAAGTGTTTTGGAAAATTTCTAATAGTCCCTTATTGCAATTGTTAAAAGTTGAGTTTTATTCATCAGGAAAGGACATGGAATGAATCAAGAATCAGTCAGTGAAACCCTTTCTGACCACTCAAATCTTCATTTCTCTGAATTCCTTCTGTACTGCCTATACCATACATTTTAGCACTTAATATTTATTCTCCTGGATCATTTTGTTTCATGTGTCAGTTTTATCTTCTCAACCATCAACCAATACACATTTACTAATCACTTACTATGTACCTGACACTGTGCTAGGTGCTATGGATAAAAACACAGAAAGATACTTAAAAATAATTGGAGGAATGCTTTATAATTTACAAGAAGCCTTCATATAGCTGTCTCATTTAATCAAAGCCATAGGTCACATCTTTTACTTGCCCACTCTATTCTCTCAGTGTAGAGCAGAGTCTTAAGCTTATCCAAGCTACTCAATAAATACTTGTTGATTGATTAAAAGAGCAAACATATATTGACATTTCCACTGTTCTTTTAAAAGCTCCCTATAGAGATTTTCTTTCCGAATGTATCCAATTTAGGGTCTAAAGCTGCAGAACAAAAGTACTTCTTTGGTGAAAAGAAAGTAGTACAAGTCTCATACAACTCATGAGCCCCCATGCAATCAATCTATCTAAAGATGGGGAAAGTATACATTGTCTACTAAACTGCAGGTTGGCCAAGAGCTAGGCAATTCTAGCTTAAGTGTCTGCAAGAGTTTAAAGCGGCTACCTGACCAGAAAGTCAAGTATCAAGAGCTAAAGGAATAGTATCTCTATCTAAAGAAAAGTATTAGAAGTTTTAAAAACTCAGATCTGAATGATGCTGAAATTACTCAAATAGGGATGGGCTAAAGGGAAACATGAGATGAAGGGAATATATACTATAGCTATCTCAAACTCAAACAAGGTTTGAGAAAAAGAGAAGCACAAAAAAATGAGAATAATGGGGAAGAAACAGATAACAACAACAGTTCACATTTCTATAATGCTTTTACACTTTATAAAGCACTTTATATGCATTATTTCATTTGGTCCTCACTACCATTCTGTGAAATAGACAGCAAGTACTATCATTCACATTTTACAGATCAGAAGACTAAGGCTCAGAGAAAATAAATTATACAGCTAGCAAATGATGGAATTTGAACTTAAATACATCTTTTGACTCCAAATCTAGTACTCTTTTCACATGCTGGGTTTGAAAACTGGTATATTTTGCTTTTAAAAATAATCACAAAAAAGTAATAGTCACTTCCCAATAAATGATTACTCTTCTCCCATAAAAGTATTCCGTTAAAAGTTTTTTAAAAATCCAATATTGTGACTACAATTGACAAAAGTATATACTATATTTGTTAGATTTTGGTAAGATGGAAGGAAAGAAAAAAAGGAGGATGATAGAGATAGGGAAAGAATGGTAAATTTCTAGAGAGGCTAGTGGAGGATAATGGGAAGAGGAAAAAAAGGTCATGTAAAAGTAAAAAAAAAAAAAAAAAGGAAGGTAGAGAAAAGAGAAAAGAAGGAATCAAAGATCAGAATTTGTTAGAGCAAAGAATGAATAGATGATGGGGAGTGAAAGAAGAGAATTTAATGGGGGAGGGATGATGCGAAAGAGATAGGTAAGATGGGGAAAGAGGTATGTTTCCCCAACTAAAAGTGAGAGGCAACACAGCACAGTGGGGAAAAAAACTGAATAAGAAGGTAGGAAAGACCTGAATTTTTTAATCTCTAAGATTTACTAGCTATTTAACCCTGGGCAAATCATTTTACTTCTCCCACCCCCCACTCAATTTCTTTAAAAAAAATGTCTAAAAGGGATATTGTGAGGAGCAAAGAGATCCTGTGTATAAAGTCCTTTACAAACCTTAAAGTGCCATATAAATGTCAGCTATTTGTCTTTTTTTTTTTTTCTGAGACAATTGGGGTTAAGTGACTTACCCAGGGTCAACAGCCAGAAAGTATTAAGTATCTGAGGCCAGATTTGAACTCAGGTCTTCCCGACTTGAGGGCTGGCACTCTATCCACTGCACCACTTACCTGCCTCCAGCTGTTTGTCTTTTTTCAAGCTCCAAGTTTTTCACAGCAATCTGAATTCTGGTTATATGTGCATGTGCATTCACACATGTATGTGTGCATATGTATGCATACACGTGGCTGTATAAAATGTGTGTGTTTATATTTATATGTGTATCTATGACTAAGTTCCCCATTAAGTGGTAAGCTCATGGAAGACAGGAACTGCCTTAACTAATTTCTGCATCCTTGACACCTAAGGCCATGTGCTTTTGCTTGTGGTGGGCACTTAGAAGTTTTTGTTAAAATGAAAAGTAGGAAGCGGAGAGTGAAGTGAGAGCAGAGAGAGGCACACGAGAGCAGGAGGGACAAAGCGCTGCGAGAGGTAAGGAGCGGTGGATGTTCCTGGGAGGAAGGGGACTGGGCGGCTGGGACAGAGGGAGGGCAGCAGTTGCCACCGTGCCCCAGCCGCAGCAAGCAGTGCCCCAGGCTTGTGGAGCCTTCAAGCCTCTGCTGACAAACTCTGGCAAGGGAGGCCACCAGAGCTGTCAAATCATTCACCAACATGCCCATCAAGTGTATTCAGCTCTCTCCAACCCACACTGGCATTTTAATTACTGTTGGGTAAACTAATTTGTACAAATGAAGGTAACTCTGCCTAATAGAATATGCAAGCTCTCTGACCTCTGACAGGCACTGACACAAGATACAAAGGCAGCCGAGGAAGGCTTTTTATCTGAGCCTTATTACTCTCTATTACTCCAATTAGTCAAGCTCCAATGCTCCTAATTGGGGGAAAAATTGCAATTAAATCAATTTTTGATGGGCTGCAAGTGGGCTCCCGAACCGCCTTGCCTGTGAAACACTGATATTATAGCAGCAAAGGTCAAAGTCCTCATAGGCACCTGTGGGCACCCCCCCCCTTTCCCTCTCTCCCCTCCTCAAATACCTCGATGAAACCCCTGCCCTCCTCAGCACGGCCAGTGAGGAAGGGGAGGAGGGAATCATTAGAACATGTCAGGTCTTATCGCTGCCGCTGGTGTCCGCTAACCCCAACAGTTGACATCATTATGGAAGGTAATTCCCAAAGCATGAATGTAGTGCGAAGGTCACATAAACTCAGTGCAAGCGGAGGGGGATGGTGGTGAAGCAGCTCCAACAGTAACAACATTGTGAGGGAGGTATCAGCAGAGTGGGAAAGAGATGATGACAGAAAATACCAGGGAGAAAAACAGTTCTTGGCTAGTTGCCACAGGCTAGCCACCTTCCTAAAGGGAAGGAAAACAAAAGTTTGGGAGGCAAAAAGGAAAAAACAAAAACAAGAGGAGTCTTAAGTGCCTGGGACTGGTAGTCAGGAGGCCTGGGCTTGTTTGTTTTTTATATTTTTTCTGTTCTTTATTATGTGTGTGACCTTGAGCAAGTCACTTCTCAATTATAAAATAAGAAAGTATTACATGACCTCTAAGATCCCTTCCAGGTCTAAATACTATGAATTTTAATCCAAAGTCCCCTTAACGCAAAGTTGAGAAGCCTAAACCTGGGATCTTCTTTGCCAAAGACCAAACAAAGGAGACTTCAAGAGCCATGGGATAACAGAATGCAATGATAAGGCTGCTTCAGTCACAAAAGGCAAAGACTGGGAAGGGAATGGATGGATAAATGTGAATTTGTTAAAGAGAATCAAATCTTCAAGTATTAAGACTAGAAGGCTCCTTTGAAGTTTGAAGAGAAGTTCTTTTTGAGCACAAAACAGAGGGAATGCCCATCAATTGTGGAATGACTGAATAAGTTATGATATGTGAATGGGAAGAAATACAACTGTATTCTAAAAAATGGCAACGGACAGTTTCAGAGAAATGTAGGAGTGTTTTTAGGAACTGACACAAAGTAAGATAAGCAGAGCCAGGAGAACAAGATAAACAATAACAATGTTGTAAAGACAAACTTTGAACAACTCATGAACTCTGATCAATTCCATGACTAACTACAATTCTAGAAGACTTATGTTGAAACATGCTACACAGCTCCAGACAGAAAGCACAAACTGAGGCTTTTTTAAAAAATCACTAATGTGGGGATTTACTCTGCTTGACTTTAGATGTGTGTAGAGTCTTTCTCAATTTTTCAAAGGGCAGAGGAAAGAGGGAAAAAGTTGGTAGGGAGAGAATTTAAACCAGAAAATAAAATAAAAATTGAATTTAAAAAAAAAAAGAATCTGAACAGAGCATGCTTAGGACAGGCAAGAAAATTCTGTTGTTTTTTTCCCCCCCAAAGCCTTGAGGAAATGGTACAGAATAATAACAGAGAGTCAGTTAATTTAGATAAATTTAAAAATAATAGAAACATGGATCTGGCAAAAAAAAAAAAAAAAAAAACTGTCAAGGGCTAATAGGAGATTCCTAACCTGTCAGAATTTCATTGTGAAGTGTGGTGCCAAGATGTCAGAGAAAAGGCAGGGACTTGCCTAAGCTCTCTCCAAATCTCCTGCAAATGACTTTAAAATAACTCCTCAAAACAAATCCTGGAGTGACAGAACTCACCAAAACGAAGGATGGAAACGTTTTCCAGGCCGAGACCATTTAGAAGAGCAGCAGGAAAGGTCTCACTGGGATGAGAGTGCAGCACAGGCTGCCTCCAGCAAGCCAGCACCGAGCTAGCAGCAACCAGGCAGAAGGAAGCGTAGGGCTGCTGGGGCTCCGCACCAGGCCCCAGGAGGGAGGCAGTAGCAGCACAAGTCGACAGCAGGCCTGGGGAGGCTAAACTGTCAGCAAGGGCTTCCAGAGCTCTCGGCCCACAATGGTGAGTGGGTCAGACCACCAGCTGAAGGTGACACTGAGTGCGGGATGCATCTGCACTATTTATACATGGCTACAGGAGAGCAGAAAAGAGTGCTCACAGTCAATCACAGGCCCAGTGAGAAATAAGCACACTTCTGCTTAGGTCATACCATCTTGGAAGAAATGAAAACTTAAAAACCTCCAGAACTAGTTCTGAAAACACCACAGGCTTAGGACAGGCCTAGAACAGTGTTTGAGGAGCACAGCCCAACTTTAACATAAAGTTAAAATAAAGTTTAAAATTAAGCTGGAAAAATAATCAAACAATAACAACAACAAACTCTGCCCAAAGAAAGTTACTTAGTGACAGGGAAGATGAAAACACAAACTCAAAAGAAGACAACACTGAGAAAAGAACTATCAAAAAAGTCTCCAAAAAAATGTTAATTAAATCCAAACCCAACAACAACTCCTGGGTGGTTAAAGAAAGAGATGAGTAGTAGGGGAAAAATTGGGGAAAGAAATGAGTGATGCAAGAACATCATAAAAAGAAAACTAACAGCTTTGTAAATGAAACAAACAAACAAACAAATAAAAAAACCTTAAAAATACAATTGATTTAATGATAAAAGAGGCACAAAAGTTTGCTGAAGAAAAGAACTCAATGAAAAAAATAATTATTTAAAAACTGGAATTGTACAAGTGGAATTTAATAACTCCATGAGACATCAAAAAATAAATAAAATAATCAAAAGAATGAAAAAATACAAGAATATGCTAATGTTCTCGTTTTGAAAAACAGCTAATCTGGAAAATAAATCGAGGGAAAAATTTTTAAGAATTATTAGACTACCTGAAAGCCATGACCCCAGAAAGAACCTAGAAATTATTTTTCAAGAAATTATCAAGGAAGAATGCTTTGATATCTAGAAGCAAAAAATAAAATAGAAACTGAAAGAATCCACCAATCACTTCCTAAAAGAAATCCACAAATGAAAATTTCTAGGAATATTTTGAATGATAAAAGAGTTAGGATTACAACTAAAAATCACCAGCAAAACTGAGTATAATTAATCAGAAAAAAATGGACATTTAATGAGATTGAGGACTTTCAAGAATTCCTGATGAAAAGATTAGAGATGAATAGAAAATTTAATTTTCAAATAGGAGATTCAAGAGAAGCATGAAAAGGTAAACAGAAAAGAGAAGTCATAAGGGATTCAATAAGGTTCAACTGTTTACATTTTTACATGGGAAGATGGCTACTTGTAGTAACTCCTAAGAACGTTATCATTAAGGCAGTTAAAAGGAGCTGTAAGAGGGCATGGGTGGGAATTGATTATGATAGAATGATATCTAAAAAAGTAAAATTTTTAAATAAAAGAAAAATGCACTGGAAGAAGAACAAAGGGAAAGGTAAAATGAGGTAATTTATCTCATATAAAAGGGGAATGAAAAAGAAAGGTAAAGAAGTAGGGAGAGGAAAAAATGGTGAAACCTTACTGTCATCAGAATTCACTCAAAGAAGAAATAACTTACACATTCAGTTGGATATAGAAATCTATCTTACCTTACAGAAAAGGGCATAAAAGAAAGGAAGGGTGGTTGAAAGAAGGAAAATAGGATTGAGAAAGGCAGTAATCAGAAGCAAAACACTTTTTTTGAGGATGGGAAAGGGAAGCAGAAAGTAAGATAAATGTGGGGGAAATAGGACAGATTTGAAAATACACAGTAATCATAACTGGAAAAAAATTTACAGCAAGTTTCTGATAAAGATCTCACTTCTCAAACATATAGAGAACTAAGACAAACTTATAAAAATGTAAATTATTCCCCAACTGATGAGATCACACAGGTCCCAATCATTTTCCAGCTCACAAAAGCTTGCCTCTCCAATCAGGTTTTTTTTTTTTCAGAATTATTAAACAAGGTAAGAAGTCCTCTCCCTCTCCAATCAAGATAAGCACACCCTAGGGCCTGCATTATATAGAGTGTCAATGGAGCTAAGTCTCCTATTATCCCACTTAGGTCCATCAATTTAGAGACAGAAAGAACCAAAAAGGCTATCTAGTCCAATCCCCAAATTTTATAGATAAGGAAATTGAAGTCTAGAGAGGTTAAGTAACTTGTCCAACATGGAACATATAGTGACAAAAGTGAGATCCTAATCTCTTGAAGGGGGTGGGGGGTGGGGGGAGATGGTTAAGGTATATGAACCTTTCTTTGCAAGACAATCTAGGCATGCACTCATTATCCTAGAGGAGGAGAAAGCTATTCTGGATTTGTCAGGGCTTTTGTTTTGAACAACTATGAAGGAAATTTAGCCAATGATATAGAAATGAGAGTGTTGTGGGTAATAAAAATTGGGAAAGATCTGTATTAAATGCTTTTATTCCCAAATACCAGTTTATTCTGTCTCTTTCCAAGTTCAAAGACTTGGCTCAATGTACTTAAGAAGCAGTAAGGAGAGAAACCAAGGATTGACAACAACAGTTATATTCATCTGAAAACTGACAAAGGAGATTTATTTCATAGTCAATATCAACATATCAAATTATTCGATCCAAATAATATACAAAATGACTAAATAACATGCATATTCTCCTCCCATATCACAAACTTATTTTGGGCCCTCCTGAAGTTCCCTAGCTATAGGGTAGTTTCTAGGAGATGCCTTAAGAACTAAGAATCAATTGTATACCTGTAAGACATCCACAATCTCACTCTGCTCTTCACCAAAACCACTCCTTCAGAAGTTTCTAGCTATGCATTTTGTTTCCAAAACTTAGACAGTAAGAATCCATTTCTATCCCCAGAAAACATAAAAAAGGTATATAACAAAAAGAGAAGCTATATAACAAATATGAAAATTATAATGATAATGACAAATCTGAAAGCTAAA
Source organism: Sarcophilus harrisii (assembly GCF_902635505.1). Lineage (NCBI taxonomy): Eukaryota > Metazoa > Chordata > Mammalia > Dasyuromorphia > Dasyuridae > Sarcophilus > Sarcophilus harrisii. The sequence goes on from NC_045427.1 coordinate 557,636,604, forward strand.
TTAGTTTCTCATTTTCAAAAATACAAACTAGTATTGTGTTAGGCAGGCCATCTAGCCTGTTATGGCAAGGATGGATCCCAGTAACAAAAACTAGGCATTGAATGTTTAATACTGAAGTCCACAAATACTGTCACTGGTTGTTTGGAAATGAAGGGGAAGGGTATCATGCCCCAAACTTTCACTGTAAATACTGCACATCATCAGTAACAAGCTACTGAAAGTATCATTCAAGGAACCACACACTAACTGGCTATTACTGGGGAAATAGGACTGGGCAAGTATTCATGTTATTACAGAGTTGCAGATAAATCCTAAACAGATGGCATCTAAACAGGGTGGGGGCGGTAGGATTGAAGAGAAAAACATTAGGATTGACTCAGGCTCCACAAACAAACAGTGGACAGCAGAGCTGAGTCTGAGAGCCACACAGATAAGCCCAACACAAACTCAACAACTAGTTTACTTTAAAACCTGACTCCTTTTAAACACACATTAACAAGACTTAGAAAGGATCCTGAGCTTGAGACAACAGCCTGGTCAAATGGAGAGCATTTTTTAAAAAGTATTTATAAAACTGACCTCTATCTCACACTACTGGGGAATTTTTAAGTTACCAGGAACAAGGAGAGAGTCATCATTGAGATCTTGTCTCCAAAGCATGGTCAAAACCAAGATGAAAGGGCATAAGACACTAGTAGTGCTGCCATAGCAACAAGGACTTTCTCCATCCCAGCTTTGTGGTTTCTGAGTGACTTTAAGCAAGTCACTCAACTTATCTTGGTCTCATGAGTAATTTTTCCAACTTTAAAATGGAGGTAGCTTAGATAATCTTTAAAGGACCTTGTAACTCTCTACCTTGTAACTTTCAATAAAACAGCATATATCTATTCTATGCTAGGCATTACACTAGCTGCTATAAATACAAAAGTAAAAGAAAAGAGACAATATCTAATTTCAAATGTATATTTGATTGGGGGAATACAACCTGTATATACACATATACAGATTTATGTATGTATGCACGTACACCAACTCAACTAAGTGCAAAATAGTTCAATGCCCTCTCCTTTGGGAGGGATTAGGAAAAGCTTCATGTACAAAGAAATTCTATGAAGCAGTGGTGAATGGACCCTAGGCATGGAGAACATGAGACTGTCCTGGAGCAGAGGATGATCAACAGAGGCAAAGTCAAAAGTCGAGAAGTATAGGAACTAAAAAAAGAACATCGGCTCTGGCCATCAAAAGACTGTTAATAACTCTGTAGACTGGTTTCAATTGACTGATGAGGTCCAAAGCCATATTACACAGGGTTGTGGAGTGAGAGGAGATGAAATGATGACACAACTGTATTTGGCTTTTTCCTAAAAAGGTGGCTAGGAAATAGAAGAGAATTTTAGGACAGTCCTTAAAAGGATACAAGGGTTTACTGAAGTGTTATTGTTTTGGTGGGGTGGACGTGATTTAAGGAAGGAGGAAAAGAAACAGTTGGCAAGAAAATAGAAAATGAGAAAGGATGATTCAGGTTGTAATTTGCTCTAGAAAATAAGTATATGTAGAGGGATTGGTTGTAGCAAGAAAAAAAGTCATCTCATTGTCAAAGACTGGGAGAAAGGAAGGGAAAGAGTGAGGGATAATGTGGGAGGATTGAAATAAAGAGAAGAGGGAGCTAACATAGAATAATTTTTATTTTGTTAGGAAAGGAAGAGTTTGAGGAGGGGAAGAAGCTTCATAGGAAGCTTGAAGGTACAAGAGAACTTTCAGAATGGTTTCTGTAAAAATGAGAAAGGGAATCAATCAAGGAGGAAAATTAGAGTTGCTTTCCTGCAGTGAAGGTCCAGGTAAAGACTGATGCCCTGAATTTATAATATATCCAGTAAGCATAGCTGTGTGAATTCTTCCAGGTAAGTTCTATGGCACATGTAGCATCAGAGGAGGTAGATGATAAATATAATCCAGGCCTGAGGTTTAACAAAGGATGAATATCAAAGCAATAATTGAGTAAAGGATTAGGAAAGGGGTTCTTTCATCTCTGTGTCACAGATATCTTTGGCCATCTGGTAAAATTTTTGGATCCTATCTCAGAAGGAGAAATATTTCTAAATCACTTAGCACAGTGCTTGGCACATAGTAGGTACTATATATAAATGCTTATTCCCTTCCTCCTTTAAATGTAGAAAATAATGCACACAGGATTACAAAGGAAATCTATATTAAAATGTGGTTATCAAAATAGTTTTTTTTTTAAAAAAAAAAAAGCTCACCAGGCCACTACCTAAATACTCCTATATTAGAGAGTAGAGAAAATGCATAGTTGAACTGTCTAACTATAAGGTCAATATTTCAAAGAGAAGAAAATTAAGTCTGAGCAGGGGAAATGGCCCAAGAAAATATTTAAGGATAAAGGGTTTAGAGGTCATGATGAGGGCAAAGAATAGATTTAAGAGGGTAAGGACAGAGAGAGATGGAATGAGAGAAATGTCAAGAGTTTGGGGGGGGGGGTGTTAAATTAAGAAAGAAGAATAATAGTAGGTACTGGGGAGACCCAGAGTGGGACATGTGTGGAATAAGTCATGAGGTTTAAAGAAAATGAAGAATTGGGGAGTTATAGAAATTGAAGAGACTCCATATGGGATGCCTCAGCATAAAGGGGATTGAAGAGAAGGAGGTGGTTAGCTGGGTGCTGAACTTGACAAAAGACAGAGAATGACCTGAAACCTGTACACAACTGCCACCATAATCTAGACTGCATGGAAAATTTGAATCCTCTGAACTTCATAGAAAGAGAGTTTGCTTAGTAATGAAAGTAAAGGAAGACTCTGGAAATGGAAATAGGAAACAAATAGTATCATGATTACCCCTCTAGGACCAATCTAGTATAGATGAGTTTTGAGTAAAGATATGTTAGAAAAGATAGCCAGGACTGCATCTGCGGGAAGCCAGATCTCGGTAAAGGTAGTAAATGGAAGGACATCTAGAGCAAAGGGAATTCTGTTCACCATGGAAAAGGAATTCCAGAAAGCACAGTGGAAGGAGTAATTAAGGTTGAATATGATTTAGAAGAAAAGGATCAGAAGGGATCAGAAATAATCTGTGCCTAAGTGGCAATGTCTGAATAATATAGAGATGGGGAAAGAAACAAGTAGTAGGAAATTGTTAGTCACAGGAGAAATAGTGGATGTCAGACAAATAATAATAATGCTCAGAGCCTGGAAGGAGTACCGTTGTCAGGGATAGTCACTTTGTCCTATTTCTCTGGGTCTGTGTTAGCCCGGCTTGCTTCTCCTACAATATGGCTGTAGGAGGGGTAGAGGTGAATAGTGTTACAGCTAGGTTCTTTTGATTGGCAGAGTCTGTAGGGTAGTCTATGAGCCAAGAGTCTCATGACTGGGAATTCTAAGAGTCAAAGAAGCTCTGGCAAAAGGCTGATGGAAAGCTTGTACCAGATGTCCCAGGGAGATAAAAATGGAAAAGAAGGAGGCAGGTGTGCTTTTTTGAAAGAAGATAGGTTAGGTCTAGGGACCAATCACTATCCCTTCACTGGTCACGACATATCCCAAGCAAGAGAACAGTTATTTAGGACCATCCCCTAGATGGATGTGAGAGGAAGGGAGTGAAAAGGGAAGAATCAAGACAGGGGATACAGCTCCTTTCAATCCAGCCTGTCTGCCACAGTATTTCCCGTCATCAGCTGGCATGGGATAGGAAAGCAGTGCCTGCTACGCATCGTAAATTGTACACAGAGGGGCTACAGAGGCTGCCTGCTATGTCCCTGCAGACAGCTGTCAGAGACCCTTGACAGAAGAGAGGAAAAAAGAAGAGGGAAACATGTCTGTCTGAATGTGTGTGCACGGAGGCCAGGTAAACATGAAACTTTGCTGGCCCCTCTACTTACCCCTCTACCAAAAAAATTTACAGCCACCTCCTCTCCAGAGGAAGAAATGTTTCATTCTCTAAAGAATGCCAGTAGCAAAGCTGTCATGAAAATCCAGCTAATAATTCTTATGCTGAGCCCTTCCCTGTACTGGGAAGCCATGAGGTCTCTGGGACCCTGGTATTGGCTATGCAAACTGAGGAAAACTTTGGGGGATGATGGAAAAAAGGCTGGAGGGGCTGGAAGTGTGGGAGTCTCCTGTGAAGAGTTTCTCTATTGGGTAGTACACAGGAAGGAGAAGTCCTTCAAGGTCCATTATTTCTAGACTGGTTTATTTTAGCTTGAATCAACTACCTTGAATTTAATTACTGTCAGGTGATAAACTCCCACATTCAGGGGCCCAATCTCCAACCATGAACCTGTTGGCGAGTTTCCCTGCAGAAAGCCCAGACAGACCCCTCACTACCTTTGAACTCCGATCTAGTTCTTTTACTCCCACTATCTGACAAGCAGGGCTCTGGCCCAAGTGTTTTCAGAAGCTGATTCCACTGCTCTCACTCCCTTGTTCCCCAATCTTTGGCTGGGCCCAAGGTGTAGAAGCATGCAAGGTGTATGAGAGGATGGGCACTTTTTCTTTTAAGGCACAACCAGTAACTGACAGATGAGGTCTTGTACAAAAGAGCATCAAGTGAATTGAAGAAGAGATGAGACATTCAAGTTGTACTTACAGAGGACACAGGCAAGAATAACTTTTTCCAAAGATGTCTTCTGTTAAGTATTACGGCTGGTGGAGGTCCCTATGCTCACTTACCAGAAACGTCTGAGTTGAATTTCTTTGGGATTTTGAGGCACTACCTTAATAGAGGGTTAGTAACTATTTGCGAGATGGCTTCTAGGCTGCTCCATTAGTCCTATTTCTTCTTTAATCAAGATGGGATCTCAGAGACAGACACAGCAAACTTAGCTATCTTCCTTACTATAGGGCTTCTTGAAAAGAGTCAAGAATAACTTTGTCATGAAACTCAAAGATCAAATGAATAAATAGTGGCAACTTCTCCAAGACTCCAGGACTTCGCCCACTGATAGGCTTAGAGCCATGTCCTGTAGAAGATGTGATACCCTCGGCCCTAGCCCTTGGTGTCACCTCCAGGCATAGCCTAGGAACATATATTCCAAAATATAGCCTCATTAAATCCTTCTCTCCATCCCCACTGAGAGGTGGGCAGAAACAAGAGCAGACACAGAGGAGCCAGTAGATGGGATGGGATCAGAGTTTCAGAGGTAAAGCAATGGAAGCTGGAGACTCAGACCTCCCACTAACTGGGTTTGTGGGGACTAATTGGAATAACAAGACTATCTGAAACCAGGTGACAGTTTTTCCTCCATAGGAAGAAAAAGTACAAATCTAAAAAGAGCTAGCTATTCTCAGTATTTTTAATCTTAACTTTCTAAAGTAACATATATTGGTTGTTTGAGAAAGTGATATTTAATTATTTTTCATTTTATTTTCAGTTTCACATTTTTCCCTTCACTCCTCTCCAACCATCAAGAAACATAGACAATACCCCCCCCACACACACACACACTCTGTCTCTCACACACACACATACATATACATACCATACAAACACATACAAACAAGCAAAACATATTTCTACATTAGCTATGTTCCAGGAAAAAAAGATATGTTTTTCAATCTGTGCTCTGAGTCAATCCGTTCTCTATTTGGAGGTAGATAGTATTTTATATCATGAGTCCTTTAAAGTTATAGAGAATAACTGAATTGATCACAGTTACTAAATTGAGAAAGGGATACTTTAAAGATAGATGCACTAGAGATATTTGGTAGACCTAAGTGGGAAGAAAAATAGAATAATCTTTCCTCTTAATCCTAGTTTATTTAATCCCTTCTCACCAACCATGTAATCAGAGCCAAAGGAAAAACAAACGTTAATATATGAAACACTCAAATATTCCACTTTTGGTTATTTTGAATGACACATAGAGAAAAAGGTGCAGTACACAGAACTTCACACAAATAGTGCACTGAAATTAAAACATAAATAAATAAATAACCTCTCTCCTCTCTAAATTGAGTTGGCCTTTAGTCTAGACAACTGCTGAAGTAACAGGTTGGAAATGAAATATAAAGAAATAAAAACTCTTAAATGGAAAAGCACATTCAAGATCAAAAAAAAAAATTAATGCAATCACAAAGTTTTCTATTTACATGTTATACATATCAAGTTATAGCTTCCTTTTTATTGTTTGAAAAATATTTTACTCATTGTTTTATTAATATTTTCTTTTTTATATCATTATAACTTCCCAATGAACCCTATTCCCAACAGAAACTTCTCTAAGAACAAACCTAACTCCTCTTCATGTGTGCCTTTTTAATTTGGGTCCCCTGAACCTAGGAAACCACCAAAATTCAGCTACACGAAAAGGCTACCAATAAGCTAGCAATCTGGGCCAGAATTACCTTCCATTTTTTCCCCCTGTTCCTCTTAACTCCCTTCCATGTCCAACACACCCAATCCCCTTCCTGTCTTTGCTCACTACCAAAACTCTCCTTTGGGCACCAAATCAGGGATTTTTCCCAATAGTCCCCATCACCCATTGCTAGCCTGTAGGCACCAAATTCCACTGTTTAAGGCACCATGTTAGGTAAATAACTAACCAGACAGATTTGTTTTTCGAGAAATATCCATCCCTCACTGTCTGATTTCATCTTTTTGGAACATTGGAATAAAGGCCAAATACATCAAGAGCTGCAGGAGAATGTTAGTGCCAGAACAGTGTCATGCCCATCATAAATTCTACCAAGCAAACACTGGACAAAGAGATAGGAACAGGAAATTCATATAGCCACTCATGCCACAAACACAAGCACAGTATCACAGTAGTCTTTTAATATTCAAAGATACCTTCTCAATTCTCCAAAATTGCTAACAAAACACCTCCCCTGAACTACTCTTGAATTCCAGTAGCAAATTGATACCCCAAGAGGAAACTTTTAATTGTGATAACATTGTCATCAGATACTAAGAATGTCCTTGACAGTCCAAATTGGGATTTTTTTGGTTCCTTGCACCTTCAGTTTACTTTCTTCCCTCCCCCAATAAATCCCCTTCAACAAACCTACAAGAGTAACAAGAGGAGAAAGACTAAGTGAAATTAGCACTTGCTGTCCACAAAACTAACACAAGTAGCTAGAGAAATTTTGTATTGCCAATTGGCTTGAATAAAGACAACAACAATGCTACAGATGAAGTTACAGATCTGCTTGTATTGGCTTCTATGCAAAAATGGCAGTTGGGTCAAGTCTGACCCACAGAGAAGACAGACTTCAGGCTCTACCTTCTACCTCACAGAGAAGATACTCTGTCCAACTGGTCCATTGGACTTCCTACCACCACCCTCCTTCCTGGGGGCCCAAGCTTTCTCCGGGATGGAATATATAGATATAGACTGGGGCTCTCCCTTGCCTGTGGGAATCAGTATAGAATATAGGACATTTTCTTGCCTGTGAGAGTTAATATAGAATCCACATTCAGTACGCCATATACTGACCCAAATGAATGGCACTCACTGTCCACTGCGTATAGACACAGAACGTGATCAGTTAAGAGAACGGTTTTCTAGTGAACATGTATGTCCACACAGCCTCATAGGCTTTTACACTGCTGATTTTTTTTTAGTTAGTCCAGGTGTTAAGCACAAGTGATTATTCTCTCTCTCTTGCCTGTCTCTTTCCCTCCCTCTGCCCTCCCACCATAAGCGCTTTCAGGCCACACAATGAGAAGGAGGAGGAGAAACACTTCTATAGACGAAGGCGTTTTGTTGTTTCATCCCTGGGTGGGGGGGCAGTGGGAGGAGAAGAAGGAGGGAGACCCACAAACAATTTCTAATAAGCAGTTTCTGTCCTCAAAGCTAAAATGATTTTCTTTAATTGCTCGGTGGGAACAGTTTATTGTGGGGGTCTCTTCCCCCCTAAAAGTCTAATTGACTTATTGAAGTTTAACAGGGGCTTTCACCTGGAGAAACTGGCAATTACTCCCCCCCATCCCACACTCATACCTGGGCTCTCCCTACAGGGGGCCTTTGTTCCCCTAAATACAGCACTGACACAAATGTCCCCAGCAGCAGGGGGAACACAGGGAAGTGGTAATTTTCAGCCCAACGCAATTAGCCAAAGGCCTTTCAGCCTTTTCCGTGAATGGTGGGGAGGCTTTGGCATGTGGGAACGGTGGGCTAGGGTCGGCTTGGTGCAGGGCAAACAAAAGGGGCCTCTGAATTGGGCCTCGTGGTGAGTCAGGCCAGGAGTGGTGGGGGTGGAGGCAGTTAGGATCTGTCCTAGCAAAGGAAGGTGCTGCTTACAAACTGTCTGGCACAAAAATCTCCACTCTTCCCAGGCCCGTCTTCCAGTATGACCCAAAGACCGGTGTCATGGGGGAAAGGGAAGCTCAAGGAGGTGATCTGAGCAAGGACTGAGGAGGAGTCCAAGCACAGAACTGCCTCTGACTCTTGCCCTCAAAGCCAAGCCTGGGGCTCACCTCCCATATGGTACTTTTGTATTTAGCTTAGAGCCTACAGCTTCAGGAAAGGAGATTCTCTTGGGAAGTGAAGCGTCAGGCTAGGGTCTCAGAAAAGACAACCCTCCCTCTGTTAACAGCCCCCTCTCCTGCTGATAGCCAGACTATCCCATAAGGAGATAATAAAAAGCCCTAAGGAAAGAACAGCTAGAAGTGGCACTTTGCGGCCAGCGGCGGGATGTAACAGAGACGGCACGGTCTTTGGTACAGGAGAGGGCACCCTGAGCTGGGGACGGCTCTTTTCTGATCATTTCACACAGACATAGTAGATTTATACTAGACTTCGTTCCACAGGAATACAGGAGGAGAGAAAAGGACTTGCTGAATGATGACTGGGACCAGTTAGGCATTAGGTCAAGAAAGACTGACAACGTAAGAATGTTCCAGATGAAAACTTGGACCACATTCCCAAGTTACGGGCATGGCAGGGGAAGCAAGAGACCGAATCAAAGGACAGGAACCCTTATCCTGCCTCTGCGACTATCTCAGTGCCAACTCTGGGTACATAACTGGATTTTTAGGAGCCCAGGTTTTGTCACATATAAAATGATGAAATGACTTCTAAGATGTCTTTGAGCTGAGGTAACCTAGAACTCCATACAATGATGGAGAGAGAAGCTGGCAGAGCAACAGAAAGAAGTACAATGAGCTCCCCTAAGTGCCAAACAAATCTAGAAAATGGGGTTCCAGAGTCCCTAACAGGAAATCTAAGAAGAAATAACACTCAGAGACTGACACGAACTGATGCTGAATGAAACGAGCAGGGCCAAGAGATCATTATATACTTCAACAACAATACTGTATAATGATCAATTCTGATGGACCTGGCCATCCTCAGCAATGAGATCAATCAAATCAGTTCCAATGGAGCAGTAATGAACTGAACCAGCTACGCCCAGAGAAAGAACTCTGGGAGATGACTAAAAACCATTACATTGAATTCCCAATCCCTATATTTATGCTCACCTGCATTTTTTATTTCCTTCACAAGCTAATTGTACAATATTTCAGAGCCTGATTCTTTTTGTACAGCAAAATAACGGTTTGGTCATGTCTACTTATTGTGTATCTAATTTATATTTTAATATATTTAACATCTACTGGTCATCCTGCCATCTAGGGGAGGGGGTAGTGGGGTAAGAGGTGAAAAATTGGAACAAGAGGTTTGGCAATTGTTAATGCTGTAAAGTTACCCATGCATATAACCTGTAAATAAAAGGCTATTAAAGAAAAAAAAAAACAATTCAGGTACAAGTTCCAATTGTTCAGTAATGAAGAGAGCCATCTTCACTCAGAGAGAGGACTGTGGGAACTGAGTTTGGACCACAACATAACATTTTCACTCTTTTTGTTGTTTTTTGCTTTCATTTTATTTTGCTTCTATTTTTTTCTTGTGTTGTATTGTATAAATAAGGATTTAACATATATTTCTATCATATTTAACATATATTGGACTACTTGCCATCTAGGGGAGGGTATGGGAGAAGGGGGGGATTGGAATACAGGATTTTCCAAGAACTAATATTGAAGAATTATCCACACATATGTTTTGAAAAATAAAAAGCTCTAATAAAAATTTTTTTAAAAAAGAATTCATGTCTGAGCAGGAAAAAAAGCAATCCCTGCCCTTAAGAAGTTTATATTCTATTGGGGGTAAACAACATCTAAAGGGGAACTAAAAAAAGGAGGAAGGTCCAAGCCTAGGAGCATAGTAGAGAAAGCTCAATGAATCAGCAGTGCTCTCCAGAGAAGAACAATGGTGTGGTTAATATGGGCCTCCCTCTGATGTAAGAAAGAGTCATGAGGTACAGGGAGCTTTCAGGGTGAACTCTATAGCATGGGAGAAAAAGTGTTATGGAGAGAAGTCAGCTTATATCCTGGAGACAAATGAAGACACAGTTGGCTGTGCTTCTTCCTTAAAATGGACATTGAGAACCCCAGGCTATGGAATAAAGATTAAGTTGAGAAGCCAGCAAAAGCTGTGTGGTTCAGACTCCAGGACTGGAGCAGGATCTCAGTTCCAACTTCTGATCCAGTCTGAAGGATGCAGAGGAATCATATCTGGTAGGAAATGATTCTGAGCCCAAAGGGTCAAAAAGTCTTTCCTGCTGAACCAGCAGAACTTTCCAGCTGGCTGATGGTAACTAAGTCTAACAGGAGTCTACTTAAACTCCAAATGAGATAAGCCCACAAGTCGTTTTTCAGATCCAAAAGTGGGTATGGAACTTGCAAAGCCTAGACCAAGAAGACAATGGCAACATTAGAATCAACCCAGATATTTCCTCTAGAAGTACATAAAACCTAGCTCTAATATAAAGTCCAAAAGCAGTAAATAGGCTGGAAGAATGAGCAAATGAAAAAAGAATCACACCATAAAAACTTGTCATGGTGACAGGTACACTCAAGACATAAACCCAAAAGAAGAAAATAAATAACTACAAGCAAAGCCTCAAAACAAAAACAAAAACAAACAAAAAAACCCAGCTTGGACATAAATCCAACTAGAATTCCTAGGAAGGATAAAGCAAGTGTTTTAAAAATAGTTTTAAATGTTTTTATAAAATAAATGAGAGTACTAGAAGAAAAAATTTGGAAAAGAAATGATAGCTGTGGAAGAACAAATTAGAAAGGGAATTAACAGCTTGGAGTTATAACAGTTATAAAACCTTGCCCAAGCAACAAACTCTTTGAAAATTACAATAGACCAAACAGAAATTAATAAGTTCATGAGACAAGAAATATTAAAACAAAATCAAAGACTGAAGAATCAAAAGAAAACTTATATAATTTAGTATCTCATAACTGACCTAGAAAACAAATCAAGAAAAATTAGGAATCACTGGAATACCTGGGAGGAAAAAGCCAAGACATTATATTTCAGGAAAAATGCCCAAATCCCTCAGAACCAAAAGGCAGTCAGAGCTGGCATAGGGGAAAAGAGATGACAAAGGATAATTCCTCCACATCATCCTTCTGCAAATGTAACAACCATCTCCCTATCTCTTTTCTCCCTCTCTCTTTTCTCCCTCTCTTCTTCCCCCTTCTTTCTCTCTCTTTCTCTTTCACTCTCTCTATCCCTTTCTCTCCTTCCCTTCTTCCCGCTCTCTCTTTCCTTTTCTTCCCCCCTTTCCCTTTCTTCTCTTTCCCCCTTCGCCTTCTCCTCTTCCACATCCCCCTCTCCCTCCCCTTTTCTTTCTTTCCTTTTCTCCCTTTTCTTCTTCCTTCCTCCTCCCCCCCTTTCTTTGTCCCCTCTCCTTCTCCTCTACACACTTTGCATCTGGCACCTACATAAGCCTATAAGAAGGAAGGCAGAATGTTTGCAATCATCTGCTTAGAACAACTGGCTGAGCTTTCCAACCCCACTTTGGCCTGTCTTGTGTTTTCTTATTCAGGGACTGCTTCTTTTTATAACACAATTTAAGTTGTTTTCCTCTCTTTACTAACCACCAGTCTTCACTAATCCCCCCAAATTTCATTCTAACCATTTCGCCAAATACACCAAGATGTTTCTAGTCTACAGATCTTATAGTCAAGATCTTAGGCCCATTATTTCACCACAACAAAGTCTTTTAAATTTCCCCCTTCCACTCCATAGCCAGAACAGAAAGTTAGCAAGGATACTAATTTTTTTTCATTCATTCAAGGCAGCAGTTTGGTAGAATGGGAAAATGGCTAGAGTCAAGAGATCTAAAGTCCCAGATAAAACACTAGCTGTGCAACTCTCAGCAAGTTACTTGCCCTTTGTGTCTTGGTTTTATCATCATCTATAAAACAAGGTTAATAATATTCATAATATTCAATACATCATACAGATGTTTCAAGGAAAGTGTTCTGTAACATCAAAGCTCTCTATTAATGTCATTCATCCATTCAATAGGCAAATGAACACTTAGAATACACCTAGTTTAGGGCTCAGCTATATTAAGGAAAATGGAAGGGGGGGGGGAAGAGAAACACTAAAAAGTTCTAAGAATTTAGTTTCTTTATTTACAAAATTACTAGATTAGAAGATCACTATATTTCCTTTCAAATACTAATTATATAAATATTAATAAGTTTATAGTTAAGTTTGCCAAAATAATCTTCCTAAGTCTTGAGTATTTGGAAGTATTCCCAAGTCTGATCATGATACTCCTGCTCAAAAAAAATTCAGAAGATTCCTATGGCCTAGCACAAAAATTGTTCACAATCTGGCTCCCAATTATCTTTCCAACCTTATTTCATACCACTCTCCTTCAAAAACCTAGCAAAGTGAGACTATCCACTAGTCTTCCCTGAACCAAATGCTGCTCCAGCTCCATCCTCCAAGTCATCCCCTATGAGCCTTCACTGTTGCCCCTAATCATCCTTATCTTCCTTGAAGGATTGGCTCCAGAGCCACATTCTCTGTAAAGCAAGCTTCCTTTGATGTCCCCTCTGTTCCCTGTTGGTGCTTTCTCCTTTCCCAACTTTTTGACACTATGCTCATTTGTACAAATTTTGTATTCTTTCATCACAGAGCAAGCCTGAGAACAGACAGTGTTTCTTTTTGGCTCTGTACCTATAAGCACTGGAAAACTAAAAACCAATTCAAGGAAATAAAAAAAAATTAGAATTTTAAGAACAGAGAAATCACTGGCTATGGTTCAGAGAAATGAGAGCACTTGAGTTGGGTGCTAATGCCAAACTGCATGAGCAAAATTTCCAAAACAGCAATAAGCATGGCCTTTACAGGGGATAGTGAGGAAATTAGCCTAAATGGAGTTTGAAGGCCCATTTTGGGAAAAAAGGAGAAATACAGTTGGAGAGGTCCTGTGAGGACAAAGCTGCTTTGTAGCTTTGTATGCTAGAGAAGTTTGAAATTCATTTGGCAATAGAATGATATTCTAGGTCCTTGAATAGAAATATGGCATTATCAAGAGTAATTTGAGGTTCTAACAAGAGCTCTCCTCCCTTAGTATCAAGAATCAAGAGCATGAAATGAAGAGAACTTATCCCATCCTTGGTAACACTCTAAAAACAGAGCTAATGGCCAATTATGGGCATGATGGGGAGTTGCATCACAGAACAAATTTCATTTGTCCAAAAGATTCCAAGTCAGCTGGCTGCTGCTAGGGGCTCATAGAGTATTGGGTTTAGCTTGAGCTGCATCAAGCCCCATGTAGCCCAGACTCCTCAATTCTCTCTCTCCACTCACCAGCCATTGCCTCCCAGCCATTTTGCTTATTGGAACTGCATAAAACACCTTTGCCAGAAGTCTGAAGGTGGGCTAGCAAGCGGGTGGGGGAAAGCAGGCGGCACAGGTGGTTCTCAGAGGAGATCCCTGGACTCCTGAAAGCATTTCCCCCTGCAAGCCCAACAAAGCCAGGGCTTGTTGCTGGTCAGGGCTCATTTATTTGCTCAGGCCCAGAGAGAGGGACAGTCAGGGGAATGATGGAAATCTTACACTTCTGACAGTGGCCAACTCTTTTGCTGAGTTTCTCACCATTTGGATCAGCAGTCTAAAGTCAGCTGGAGAAAGTACCTTTTCCAAAAAAAAAAAAAAAAAAAAAGAGCACCTAGCAAATAAAACCACAGGGAAAAGAAGGATGAAATCTAAAAGGATAAAAACAAATTTGATTTGGGGATGTTTGGATGGTTTTAAAATAATTATAAAAGGAAGTTATTTTTGCAATCCAACTAATTTCACTAAATGATCGGCACTTTAATCAGTGGACAATGATATCACTAAATCTACCACAGTGCATACCATTTGGGACCTAAAGTCTAAGGTAGTACAAGATTTTGTGTATGACAGAACAAGGTTTAGGAAAACCCCAGATATCTCAACCAAAAGATGGGGCAGAAAAGCATCTATGATTCATCCTATCTTGTCTCAGATTTACTAAAATGATAGAGTATGGGAAAGGATTTCAGCTATAAATCACCTTCATTTCTATCACAGTCATCCCCATTTCTACTGGTTTCCAAACTATCTTGTTTGTTCAAGTGCAGCAGAAAGAACATTGGATTTGGAACTTTGAAACTAGGCTCAAATTTCCATTTTACCCTTTGTTAGCAAAGTATCTCTGGGCAAATCACTTTTCACTTTTTAGAATATGTTACATTACCTATAAAATGAAAGGGTTAGACCCACAGATCCCTAAGGTCCCTGCCAGCTCTGACACTGCTCTCTCTAGAATGGAGATTATGAATGCAAGAGCCCACTTTTTCCCACAAATGGAAAGAAATATCATTTCTGGCCTCCAAAGCATGTTCTCCTACAACTGCCCCTGAACTACTAGTTGAGTCTCCAGATTTCTTGGACCATCTCTTTATTTCTTAGCACAAAGTTAAATAATTTCAAGTTCAGCCTGCTTCTCCATGAAGCTCTGGCTTGTTAACTGGTGCTAACTATGACCATGTCTGACCTCAATCACACCGTACTACACCGGATCTTCCCTTGGTTACCTCATTAGCTTCCACAGTCTCTACACAGATGACTAGTGGTCTCTATGTTAATGACTCAATTCTATAGGCCCAGCTTTAATCTCTCCTCTAAACTTCAGGCCTGCATTACGAGCAGAATATTTCTACCTAAATGCCCACAGGTATCTCAAAAGAACATACAAACATGGAGGAAGGAAGCAGTTTTTGTTCTGCTCTGTATATGGAATAATCTTATTTGATATTTAAGTTTAGAATGAAAATGTTTTTAAAAGACCAGGGAATTAAAAAAAAATGCTAGTACCTCTTACTTACATCCACTGAATGGAATGTTGGAGGTCTCTCTGTCAGACATCCCTTTACCTCTTTCCTTACAGACCTTTTCTGACAACAAGAACTGTACTCCTGGAAGGGAATGAGCCAATGCCCTGGATTTATGGTACATGGTATATTTGAGCATAATGTGAGATATGGTGTCATCACACTTTGCACCAAAATTTTGGCATTGAGAGTTCTCTGTCAACAGATAAAGGGGGCACAAGAACTAGTGGGGTCCTCTCTCTTCTTAGGATAGTTCAAGTAGGAAAAGATTAAGGAATATAATGTAGAGACCAGGAATCTGGACAGGTAAGGGGAGAGAGATTCATAATTTACAAGGACTGTCATCGCTAGGCTAGAATTCTTTCTCCTTTGTCCTCAAAGGCAATTTCTTTTTTTTCCCTAGAAGGCTACTTCTAATTCAAATTTATGTGATATACAAACTTTCTTTAATTTTTATTCTTAGCATTTTAAAAAAATTTTGATTCCCAAATTTTCTCCCTTTCTCTTCCAATTTATTGAAAAGGCAATAAATGTGATACCAATTATTAGATATAATGATTAATGGCATAATGGTTAATTTTCCATATTAACTATGCTGCCAAAAAAAAAGTGATAAGTGTATCCTTCAGTCTGTACTCAGATTCTATCAATTCTCCCTCATTATTAAGTCTTTTGGAACTGTCTTAGAGCATTGTGTTGATCAGAATAGTCAAGTCACTTACTGTTGGATCAATGTACAAAACTGCTGTTACTGTGTATGAGGTTCTCAGATATACATACTCCCCCCCCCCTCCCCAGGCAACGGGGGTCCTAGCTAACACAGCTAGGAAATGTTAAGTGACTGAGGGCAGATTTGAACTCAGCTCCTCCTGACTCCAGGGCCGGTGCTCTACCCACTGCGCCACGGAGCTGCCCCAGGCAGCATACTTTTAAAGCTGCAAACTTGACTAAGCCTTCTGGGACATCTCACCAGGCTGTGGTCCCCGTGCCCAGTGCTTCGGCCCCCAGGTGGGAGAAAGAGACTGCATGACAAACACTCTTTTCCTCGACAATAACCCTGAGCCAAGCCCAGATCCGTGCTGGGCACTCCATGGGCCATCAGGAGGGAATAAAGCTCCCCCACCGGGGGTGGCTTGGGTGATCCTGCTTTCCCCTCCTTGACTCAAGTACAGAGGTCCGGCCCAGAGAGCCCCCTCCCCCTTACCCAGGGCTTCCTGCCCCTCAGCACCACTTGCAGGGCACACTCGGAGTCCGGGGCTCTTGGAAAGGTCGGCTTCAGGCCGGCAGAGGCCGAGAGCCGCGCACTCCCTGCGTGTGGCTGTCCCATTTCAGAAAGTGGTTATTTCCATGGGCCAACCACTGTGAGGATGGGTGACCTCACAGAGGGGCCCGGAAAGCGCTCCCCAGGCCTGAGGAGAATGCCTTAGCTGCCTCTCCTCAACTCCCCCATCCCATACTGGTGTGTCACAAGGTCAAAGAGAAAGATTAAGTGACACACGAGGGCTTCTGCACTATCACAGCACAAGACCTGTCCCCATCACTCACTGTTCTGCAATGGGGAACTTTTCCTTGGAAACGCCACTGCGTTCCCTACCTCCCACAAAAGCCCCATCTTTCCCCTCCCGTTTGCCCCCCCCTTTCCCCTTCTGTTCCCCCCACCTTTCCCCTCCCTCCTCCCATTGGCACTACAAAAGATAGAAAGACAAGCCCGCCTGTGGGCTGGCTGAGGGCAGGTTCCAGAGCCAGCTTTAGAAAGGTTACAGGAAGCCCTGGCTCTCCCCCATGGGTGTCTCACTAGAACCCAGCATGAAGGGCACAGACAGATCATAACCTTTAAATGCAAACTTGATGGAGGAGAGAGATGAAAGCATTGAAACAAATTAGATACATCTATAGGGGGTGCTGAACTGGAGAAAATTAGCATTTCTTACTAATTGGAGTGCAGGGCATTTCATTACAAAGTTTCATTACAAGAAGAAGAGTGCAAAAAACCTCTGGGGAATTCATCAGCTGTTTTTTTTTCCTTCTAAAAGTAAAGTTGTTAAGAGAAAAGAAAAAAAGAAAAAGAAAAGAAATACCTGAAGTTGTGGGGAGGGGAAGAGGAAGGAGGAAAGAACTATTCCTATAAGATTCAGAGAGTCTACAATGTGAGAAAGGGTTGAAAGGAAATTGCAGTGAAAGATAGTAGAGACTGAAAGCATCAAGGAGTTCATTTTTATTTCAGGTGAAGACAATAGAAAGGATGGGGAGGCTATGCAACATATCTGTAACAAATCTGGAAAAGTTCCAATTGGCACATGGCAGAACCAAAGACAGAGGGATGAAGTTCTGGGCATTCTAGAATTATGGGAATTAAACTTATAAAACTATGTTCCTTCTCTCACTGGAAAATTGCTGTCCCTTGAATATGTGGAAACCATTTGAGAAAACTCTTACTGAAGTGGTTCTAAAAAGAAGCTCTTTAAGCAAAATTTCTCCAATAAATAGTTTTCCTGACAGTCATGGTTCATAGATGAACTGAGAGGAAATGACATTAGAAGGTTCAGATTCAGTTATAGAACCAATTTCGTTAGCAGTTTCTCCTACCACTGGGATCTCAGTGAATATGGGGGCTGAATCCTGAGTCACTAACATCAGCAAAGAGAGTGCTAAAGTATAAACTTTCATGGTTTCTCTACCAAATGCCCAGATCTTTAAGGAGCGTACTCTTCTCTCCCCATCCAACAAATCTATTCTCAGAAGAAAGTTTTCCTGTGATTGGTAGGGATTCAAAATGTCCTGGAGTTATTTTGTCAGTTAGTAGACCCAAACCACCAGTGGAAGGAGAAAGGCATTTTTTCTGGAGAGAAGAAAACATAGCAAGCTTATAAATGAGTCTAGAAATTTAATTGGAGTGCATGCCTTAAGAAACTCCAACAGCCTACTTCCATCTCCTTCTTCTACCCATTTTCCCTCCTCGCAAAATGAAGGAAGAAAAAAATCTATCTACTCTCTCAAATAAAAGAGAAGAAATATGGTGATCAAAGACAAGCAATGAAAAAAATCATAAAAATTAACAGAGTAATAACCAGTATTGCTACTTTTATTTGCAGAGACTGGCCCCTCATCTCTTTTCCACACCAGGCGAACTTATGAATGTATGTATTTTACATAAACATATATATCTATGGATGTCTGTCTGGATTGCAACCAAGATTCTCTGTCTTTATTTGTCTCTATGCTGGTCAGGCCTGGAGTTCTTTAAGTAACTTGCTCCAATATATCCCGTCTCATTTTTATGATATTCCTTTTCCTGCACAGTTACCCCAGTAAACACAACTGGCAAGTTTGTGTGTGTTATTATGAAAAAACCTATAAGCAGCCTTTCTTGTTCATAATATGGATCAGGAAAAAGATACAGAGACCCTAAAAATTGTGAAGGAAAGACTTTGTAAAAAATGAAAAGTGCTAATGATCAACTGTAAATGACTTAGCTATTCTCAGCAATATAATGATCTAACACAATTCCAAAGGATTCATGATGAAAAATGCTATCCACCTCCAGAGAAAGAACTGATGAAGTCTGAATGCAGATCAAAGCAGACTATTTTTCCACTTTATTATCAGCTCATTCAACTTAACAAATACTTATTAAAACCCCTTTGTGTTAGATGCTAGTAATAGGTAAAAAACAAAAAAAAATTCTGCCCTCAAGTATTTATCTTAATTACATTTGAAGAACACACACATAAATATAAGGCAGTCTGAGAAAGAAGAATATACTAGTAACTGGGCAAGAACCAAGGAAGGATAGAGGAGATAGCACCTGAACTAAAGCTTGAAAGAAGATAAAGATTATATTAGATTTAACATAGATTTTTTTACCATGTTTAACACATAACATGCCATCTAGGGGAAGGAGGGAAAAATGGAAACGCAAGGTTTTTCAAGGGTCAGTGTTGAAAAATTATCTTTGCATTATGTTTTGAAAATAAAGTTCAATAAAAATAAATAAAAAAGAAAGAAGGGCAGAAATTAGAAGGATTACATTCTAGGCAACTGGTACGGCTTGAGCAAATGTTGTGAGGCAAGAGATGGAACACCGAGTCAGAGTAACAAGTAGTAATTCAGTTTGGCAAGAACACAGAACACTGAAGGGAAATAATATGAAACAAGGCTGAAAAGTCAAGTGGGAATCAAACTATGGAAGACACTACATACCAGGGTTATTCCACAGATGATAGAAAGCAAATGAAAACTTTTGAACTGGACAGCAACATGGTCAGATCTCTCCTTAAGGGAAGACTACTCTGGTAACTATCCAGTGGCTGAAAAACATATGAGTCAGCAAGAGAGTGTAACCACCTGCCAGAGTTTCCACTCTTCTAGCTTGAAGCTGGGGCAGAACTACTTGACTGTAAAGGTAAAAGCCACAGCCTTAACCTGTTCAGAGATCCTCAATCTCACACCAGGGAAATCTACTGTCCTGGATACTACTGTTACTCTGTCCTAAGTCAACATAACAATATTGTAGCCTTTTATGCTTTCATTACTACTAAGTGCCCAGCTAGGTATGAGCCTCCACTGACAATAACTCCGTTAAGAACAAGGCTCTGATGTCAGTAACTACCCTCCCCTAGGTTCTATATTACGGGATGCAGGAGGGTGGGAATCCTGACATGGCTCACCTGAAGGACTAAGAATCAGGGGCTTCCTTGCCTTGGAATATCTTGCCCCCACTCACTTCATTGTTTGGAGGTCACCCTGCCTTATATCACTGTAATAGAAAGACAGCCCTCCATTTAACACTGAACACATAGGAATTAGGTTGAGCTGTAGCACCTACCCCTCTTCTCTCCCATACCCCCTCCAAGCCACAGATACACACACAGAAAGAGAGAGAGAGAGAGAGAGAGAGAGAGAGAGAGAGAGAGAGAGAGAGAGAGAGAGAGAAACAGAGAGAGACAGAGAGATGAGAGAGAAAGGCTCATCTGAAGAATAGGATTGAGAAGTTTCCTCACTGCAAGACTGTGTAAAAGCTGGATTTATCCTCCCTGGATCACCATGGTAATATTGCAATTCTTCTACTGAATACCCAGGAAACAGATGTCTGAATCTATTGCCATGTATGGAGGCACTATCTATTGCGGTCTGCCTCATCAAACCACGTGGAAAAAGAAATACTGCCTTAAACCTATAAAACCTTTGATGATTACACAGGCACAAACGACACCTTAGAATCAGAACCTTAGATACTAGGCATCTTACACCAAGTAGTTCTCTAGGAGTAGAATCTCAAACATCAAACCTGACCTGGAACTAAGGACACACTCCCTACATGGTACAGATCCTGACGGTGCATCAGTCCTACCATCTTAGGAGAAAACAAAAGAACTAAAAGTGAACTCTGTGAATGTGAGTGCAGATGGCTCCCTGAGCACTGGATCACCAAGTCCTGAATGAATCATATTAGCAATTATTTTCTTTCTCCAAAGTGGAGGGGAAGGGAAAACCAATGCTATCTTCATTATCATAGGCCACTTGTTAGTGACAGTCCCGTTCAAATGGCATTTCTTTATCCTATGGATGGCAAAATTTCACTTTCTGCACTCTTAATTTCTATGATGCAGAGTTGTCAGCTGCCTCACTCTGCAATGCTCCTTCCACTGCCTTCTAGAACCTCCACCCACACACTGTTCTCTAGAAAGACAAAATAGATTCTTAGGCACATGCACCTTTGTCATATTGCCCTCTCTTCCATTACTCTATAATTTTTTCACTCAGAAACCCTGAAGCTTAAAATCTGCATCTCAGAGCCAAGCGCTACAATCTACAAACATCAAATCAAGAGTTCTAAAAACTATCAGATCTAAAATACCATTTAACAGATAATATACCACACAACACATTGATAGTATTACAAAGTACTTTCATCACAACTCTATGAATTAAGTAAAGTATAATTATCCCTATTTGACAAATCAAGAAATCAAGAGCTTGAGACTCGAAGAGGTGAGATAAATGACCAAGGTCATGCTGATAATAAGTAACAGGGACAGATTTAAGACCCCAGTCTTCACCTTCTTTTGCTATATCACCCTCCATATTCTACAATCTTATATAAGCATTCCTTAAAACTCTGCAACTATGTCCTAGAAAATCTTTCCATATATATATATATATATCTTCTCCCTTGGTGATCTTCTCAACTTTCATAGATTCGATGAACATCTCTATGCACATTATTCTCAAATATATCTATCTTAGATAGTCTCTTTCCAGAACTCTAATTCTGCATTACCAGCTGCCTACTTCATGTCTCTACCTCAATGTCCCACCTGTCCTGTTCCCAACCTCTCTCTCCTAACTTCTCTCCTCCTTTTGAGGGTATACTACCATTTTTTCAATTTTCACACATCCTTTATTTTCCCCTCTCTCTCGGTCCCCATGAGGAGGTCTTGTATCTATAGGTGGGTTGGCAGAGAAAGCCTGAAGTACGGATAAAATTACTCTCTAAGGCAAGCAGGGAAAGGTACTGATGGGGATCAGTTTAACAGGACAATCCCACCCCCTGTGGAGATCATGGGTAGCCCCATCTTGCTGTTTCCAGCCAGAAATCCAAGTTATATCAAACCCCTGACGTTAAATTTCTCCTATAAATCTGTCCATGGCCAACACCATTTTTACTAAACCTCTTTTGGGTCAGTCCACCGCGGCATTCTGCCTTGTGGTGTCTTTCTCCTCACCCCTCCCTCACGCCATGTGGCGTCTTTCTTCACATCCCCATGCCTCATGGTGTCTTTCTTCTCATTCCCCACCATGTTTCATGGTGTTTCTCTTTCTTATAGCTTACTCCTTTAGAGTGCTAAACTCCTCCGTGGATTTTAGCCTGTCAGTTAAAGGCATACTGCCAAAGAGAATGGCCACTATGAATTTTTCACATGACTGAACTCCAATATTTGGTGCCTATCTCAACTTCATCATTTGGTACTAAATCCCAAAACATCATTTGGAACTAACAATCGCTCTCCCACATACATCATTTGGTGCCAAAATTGAGCTCCTAGATCATATCACCAGTGTCCAATTAACCGCCAAGTCTTGCCAGTTTCACAGCATCTCTTGCATCAGGTTCCTTCTTTTCACTCACCCAGCACTAATATATTTCATGACCTCTTTTCTGGAATATTGCGATAACCTCCTAATTGGTCTTCTTGCTTCTAATCTACTCCCTTTTTCGATTTATCTTTCAAATAGCTACAAAAAATGCTCTTCACTTAAAGTCCATGTCTAACCATATCACTAAATGCTCAAAAATCTTCAGTGCCTATCTTTTTCTCTAGGTTAAAAATGTACAGTTCTCAGCTTGCTTTTTTTCATTTGGTTTTAGCCTACCTTTCCAGACATATTTTACATTATTCCCCTTCTCATACACTGTTCACTTCAAATTGGAATATTTGGTATATGCCCCAAGTATAATTCATATTGTCTTTCCTCTCTATACCTTTTTACAGTCTGTTCCCAATACCTGAAATGTAATTGCCCTCATCTTAGCCTCTTGGGATCCTTAGCTTCCTTCAAGACTATTATTAGACTTTCATGATCTTTCTGTTATTGCAGTCTCTTCAAATTATTCTTCTAAGTTCTTATTATTATTCATTTTGGGTGAATATAAACTCCTTGAAGGCAGAAACAGATTTTTTTAGTTTTGTCTCTCCAGTGCTAGCTTAATGACTGGTCCAAACCAGGAATAAATACTTACCTAACTTAAGTTTCAACAGCCCCTCCCACAAAGACTTAGAATACTACTACAGGTCTCAAAGAGAGAAGAATGTTCTACATAACTATAAGAATTTGTTATAAAGGCTTTGTTTGCTTGGTTTTTTCCCTTTGTGGTGGGAAGAAGGAAGAGATGGAAGAAAAAGAAAATAAATGCCTGCCAATTTTTTTTTTTTTTAAGGAATGAAATTCTTGGAGAGTGACAGAGTCTGCATAAAGCATAGGACCAAAAGAATAGTCATTTCTGAGTAAATTCTGAATTAACTACCTTTGGAAAAAGATTCCATAGAAAAGATATTCTGTGGAGAAAATATTTGGAGATGAATACGAATTCCTTTTTTTTTTTTTTAATTTTTTTTCCAAAGAATTCTTTTTTTTTTTTTTAATAGCCTTTTATTTACAGGATATATACATGGGTAACTTTACAGCATTAACAATTGCCAAACCTCTTGTTCCAATTTTTCACCTCTTACCCCCCCCACCCCCTCCCCTAGATGGCAAGATGACCAGTAGATGTTAAATATATTAAAATATAACTTAGATACACAATAAGTATACATGACCAAAACATTATTTTGCTGTACAAAAAGAATCAGACTCTGAATTATTGTACAATTAGCTTGTGAAGGAAATCAAAAATGCATGTGTGCATAAATATAGGGATTGGGAATTTAATGTAATGGTTTTTAGTCATCTCCCAGAGTTCTTTTTCTGGGCATAGCTAGTTCAGTTCATTACTGCTCCATTAGAAATGATTTGGTTGATCTCGTTGCTGAGGATGGCCTGATCCATCAGAACTGGTCATCATCTAGTATTGTTGTTGAAGTATATAATGATCTCCTGGTCCTGCTCATTTCACTCAGCATCAGTTCGTGTAAGTCTCTCCAGGCCTTTCTGAAATCATCCTGTTGGTCATTTCTTACAGAACAGTAATATTCCATAATTTTCATATACCACAATTTATTCAGCCATTCTCCAACTGATGGACATCCATTCAGTTTCCAGTTTCTAGCCACTACAAAAAGGGCTGCCACAAACTGAATACGAATTCCTAAGAGGGAAATGAGTGAGCTTAACTTTCATGTCTGATAAGAACTAAATCAAGTTAAATCCTATTCTGTGGAGAAAAGCAGTTAATGTGGCATGTGAAAAGATCCAAATAAAATGTTATTCTGACAGAACCTGAGTTAACTATAGTTCTGAAGAGATCTGGTTTATGGTTCTAATATTCTGGAGGAAGCAACAATTGATAATAGGTAAAAGGAATTCTAAAGGACTTCTTACCCCAACTTTCCCAGGACACAGAGATGACTTTGGCTGCAATTTCCAGCTCAACTAATATATTATTTAAATATTCTTTAATTTTTCTGTATTACTGATTACTTTTAATAAATTACATGGCTAAGAAAGTGATGTTTGTTTAAGCTTTTAAGTTTGGGGTTTGAAAGTGAAAGAAGTAGCCTAATAGAGGAGTGATATCCCCAGTTCTCTGGAACAAGGTTACCAACCAATTTATTAATTCATTAATTAAAGAGGTTTTCAATTTTAAGTAATTTCAGATTATACTCCTTACTTGCTTTTGAATCTAGAGAAGGAAAGAATAATGGAACGAGTCAGAAGCAGACCAGGAGTGGGGGTCCTGGTGTGTTTGTCAGGCCAATAGATGTATCGCAATATATCCCTATCTCGGGCAAGTGTTGCCAAATGTGAGACCTTATCAATAGATTTCTACATTTGAGTTGGCAAAAGTTGACTACAAAAAGTAGGAGCTTAATGTGTGTCAAACTGAATAGGTTAAGTGACTTACTTGCCCAAAGTCACAGTGGTAGTCAGCTATTTGAGCAGGATCTGAATCCAGGTCCTCTGACTCTAAGCCTAATGCTTTTATGCTATACCGCGCTGCCTCTGGCTTCTTCTCCTTGATGGGCAGGAATTGTTTCACTTGCTCTAAGCAAGCTTCAGCACACAGCTGAGGAAAGTGCCCGGTCAGTGGGGATGCCGGGCGTGTGTCCATGTGTCCCAACACGCTTCATTTTGGGGGCTTCCCCCAGCAGCCTGAGCCCAACATAGGAACAGGCGGCACTTTGGCATCCAGAACCAAGATTTTATTCCATCTTCCCCTGGCTCCCTGAGCAAACTACCCTCAGTAAAGAGAAGCCATCACAAGACAAAGCATTCTTATTTCTAAAGGAAATCCAAGGGCCCCCCAGTCTGCTCTTCCCAACCAACACAAGCCTGCATTAAAATCAACACTCCGTGAGCACACAAAGCTGACAGGGGAGAGGGGGGAACACACACTGTATACAAAGATCGGGCTCTCTGGGGACGCGGCCTGTTTGTCTCCCATGTTAGCTCCAAGTGACTAAACGCAGGGTGGGAAATAACGCCATAGCAGCAAGAGGACTGGCCTGGGATCGGGGCTGGGTCTGCCTTTTCAAAGGGAAGATGCCTCAGCCCATTTGGAAAATATGAGCATTGTGTAGAGAAATGTTAATGTATGCGGCTCTGCACATTCCTGGGGTAAGGGCAGGGGCTCCCAGCACAGAGCCCCCCTTCTCCCTCCAGCTCGGGCAGTGACACACTCCCTCCATGCCACCTGACTCTTCCCCCAGGCCTGAGAGATGTGGACGCTGGGAAGGGGCCTGGTGAATGCTATGGCTTCATTGTGCCCCAGAAAGAGTGGACTAATTACTGGCCTAAACGCTAGAGCAACAAGGGAAAGAACAGAGGCCAGTGGGGGAGACAGAGTGGGAATTAGGGAGGTGAAGGAAGGGAGAGAGAAAGCCAGGAGATTCATTTCAAAGTTTCTCCAGCAATTTGGGGGTGGGGAAAGAAAGGCTAAGCTTGATGTGAAATCATACAGAGGTCAGGGCTGGGTCTCCCACCCTTGTGAGAAAGTGGTGAATCGGGACGGTTTATCAAACGATCATTTTTTCTTTTGAAACCAGGAGGCAGCGGCTTGGACAATTCTGCAGATGTGCTTGATGAGTTAGGGACAAAAATGGCCCTTCTCTATCCCCCTCCTCCCCTCCCCTCTTTAAGAGCTCCCATCGGGGGTTGCTTCTCCCTCCACTGCCTCCCGGGTCCTCCCCTCCCTTCTTCAGTGGTCAGCTGAGACCCCCACCCACTGCTTGCTTTTGTACTCTTGGCCTTTGGACATACTGACAGGGGCCTTTATGAGACCCCAATCAAGACCCCCATGTCACAGGTACCTAGTAGAGACACCAGACCTTTTCAAACAAGGGACAACAAGGAAAATAGGCTGGCCCATTGTCTCTCTGCAGTGCTAAGTGAGATGAAAGAGGCCCGCCACCCCTCCCCACCGCCCGCCTGCCAATCACCTCCAGTTATTAAGGTCACAATGTGTAAATTCTTTTGACCTGCACCTAATCAAAGATTCACCGGCCCTTTCAAATAGGAATAGGGAGGAGGGGAGAGATTCCCTCCCATAAACCCAGTAGACCCACCCTCAATAAAATTTTTCTGATTCCTTCCTTGATTCCCATCCCCACCCCCTCACTTCTCCACTGTCTGCCCCTTCTCACCACCAGCTTCAGATGGGAACAAGCTCCACAGAATTATCCTCCCAGTCCCACAAAAATACTAGCAAAACCACATCTAAGTAGGTCCTGCAGATTTTTATTCTTTCCCTTCAGAAAGAAAGGGAGTGGTATACAAATGGGCATAGCTACTCCCAATGGGCCTAGGATCTGACCAAAGGCACATTGACTAGTCATCACCTGCCCTTCAGACAATTAACAAATTTTTGGTGTCATTTCTCTTCCAAATGAAAAAAATGTTTGTTTTGTCTCTCCTAACTGTGCCTCTACATAGATGAAATGGGAAAAACTGGTGGAAGAATGAATGATTCTGCCACTTATGGTTTCAGTGAGTAACCTTCTAAATCTCCCATACAGGAAGAATTATGAAAGCAAAAGGAAGATAATTCACTAAATCAACTCCTGGTGGGGAGGAAGAAAGGATAAGAACAGCATTTAACAAGAAATTAAGACGGAGAAATTGAGAAAAATCAGAGAAAAGGAGAAAGGCACATTATGGTTCCCCTTTCCTTTGAAAACAGAAAAATAATATGTATAAAAAAAGTAAAAAAGGAAATCAATATTAAGGCTATGGATGTTTAAACTGACTTCAAAATAAAAAAGGGTGAAAGCAATATATGAATCAGTTAAAGAGTTTAGATTTCCAGAAAAGTGTTCATTTACTCTCCCTTAGATTCTAGATCACACTAGACTATCTTGATTCTCCTCCAGCTGTTTCTTCTATATCCTTTACCAGACCTTCCAGTGCACCTCAGCTCTCTCCCATATGGGGACATATATCAGGACTGACTGACCATGGGCCAGCTGCCTTTCTTCACTTATACTCTCTTATTTTCTTGACTTACTCCATTTCAAAAACTTCAATGATCATTTATATATTAATGGTTTCCAGCTCTGACTTCTCTCCACAGTTCTAAATCCACATTTCTAAATACCTCCACACAAATAGCTGTTGATGCTTCAAATTCAAAGTGTCTAAAGTCAAACTCTTCATCTTTCCCCCAAAACCAGCCATCTTCGCCAGTCTCAGTTTCTTCTTATTTTATGCCAGCATTCTTGCTGTATTCTAATCTAGGAATCATGGCTTCCACTTTTCCTCTTTCTCTATATTTGATCAGCATGTCCTATTGATCTTGCTTTATAACCTCTTTTATATTCATGCATTCTTTCCCACTCTTATTAATTTTACCTCATTAATATTAGCTCAGGCCACATTATATCAGGCCTAAAACACTCTCAGAGCCTCCTAAATGTTCTCCCTATCTCCAGTCTCCCTCCCTTCCATCAAATCCTATGACATGAAGCTTTTTAAAACACTGACTTGTTTATGTCTCTCCCCTACTCAAATACCTTTAGTGAATCTCCAACGCCTATAAAATGAATCCCAGATATCTCAGACAGTCATACAAAGGTTTTCATAATTTGCTCCCGATCTACGTTTCCAGTCTTATTCCCCCACTATGCTTCCTCTACAAATGCATTTATAATATATTACATGGAGAATCAATATGGTATAGTACAATGGTACTCAAACTTTTTGATTTCAAGAGCCCATTATGCTTAAAACTTCCTGAAGAACCAAAGAGTTTTTCTTTATATGAATTATAGCTATCACTATTTACCATTTAGATATTAAAATGAATAAAAAATTTAGGATATCTATTCATTCATTTAAAAATAACAATAATAAACCCATTTCATGATAATATAAATATTTTTATGAAAAAACTATATTTTCCAAAATAAAAACCATAGTGAGACCTAATACTGTTTTACATATTTGTGAAAATCTCTTTAATGTCTGGCTTAATAGAAGACAGATTGATTCTCATATCTGCTTCTACATTCTGCGTCCATATTGCAATATGTTATTTTGATTAAAGAAAATATATAAAATCCAGCTTTATATAGATGTGTAGGTAAAAATAGGAATATTTTAATAAGTAAATAACAAGCTAATATTACCCTGAAAAGTTTTAAACCCACAGACCCCCTGGAAAGGTTTTCAGGGATACCCTTCTGAAAAAAGTCTTCACCTGCAGCACACTTGCTAGATGGTTATGGGCAAGTCTCTCTACCTCTTTAAGAAAAAAAGGGAGTATCTACAGTGCTTGTCTAGAAGTGTTGTCAGGACAGCATACTAAATTTTAAAGAACTATTTGAACTACTATATCAAGGACCTCTGATTTCCTTAGTGTATGAAGCCCCTCCACACCACAGATCGCAACCATCAGGCTCAGAGAAGTTCAAATGCACACAACAAGTGTCAGAGATAAGACTTGAATCTCTCTGACTCCAAGTTCAACATGATATCCATTATGCTAGACTGCTTCTAAAGGTTCTTTGTATATCTGACTTGTTTCAACAATTAGATACAGGTAATCATATGTACTTTTTAAAAGTCCATTGTAGCATTTTTAAGTTCCTTTCTTTTTATTTATACAGCTACTAACATGGCAAGATTTAGAATCATATTTCATAGGCTTATACATAGTATTGGAAAGAAAGCCAGAAGCCTTTATTTTCATTTTATATATAAGGAAAATTAGACCCAACAAGGTCATGTGACTTACTAAAGGTTATATAAGTAACAGACTCCAGAGCCACCACTTTCTGAGCCAGCCTCATCTCTAATTCCACCAGAATTAATATTTAGCTTAATAATGAGTATCAATAACTAAGAGGAACCACAGATGTCCCTATAATTATCTGAAATGAACACAGACATTTTAATCCAACTTAATAGCACCAGTTTTTCATCTAGCATGTTCTGGCACCAACCCAGATACTCCTCAAAAAGTGACTTTCTAGTCATATGAGAAGGTGCTCTAAATCACTATTGATCAGAGAAATGCAAATCCAGACAATTCTGAAGTACTACTACACACCTGTCAGATTGGCTAAGATGACAGGAAAAGATAATGACAAATGTAGGAGAGGATGTGGGAAAATGGGGACACTGATGCATTGTTGGTGGAGGAGTTAACTGATCCAGCCATTCTGGAGAGCAATTTGGAACTATGATCCAAGAGCTATTAAACTGTGCATACCCTTTGATCCAGCAGTGTTACTACTGGGCTTATATCCCAAAGAGATCTTAAAGAAGGGAAAGGAACCTGTATGTGCACGAATGTTTGTGGCAGCTCTCTTTGTAGTGGCTAGAAACTGGAAACTGAGTGGATGCCCATTAGTTGGAGAATGGCTGAATAAATTGTGGTATATGAATATTATGGAATATTATTGTTCTGTAAGAAATGACCAGCAGGATGATTTCAGAAAGGCCTGGAGAGATTTACATGAACTGATGCTGAGTGAAATGAGCAGGACCAGGGGATCATTATACATGGCAACAAGAAGATTATGTGATGATCAATTCTGAAAGAATTATGGTTCTTTTCAGCAAGATGATTCAGACCAGTTCCCATGGCCTAGTAATGAACAGAGTCATCTGCACCCAGAGAGAGGATTGTGGAGATTGAGTGTGATTCACAACATAGTATTTTCACTACTTTTGTTGTTTTCTTGTTTTCTGTTTTGTTTCTCATTTTTTCCTTTTTGATCTGATTTTTCTTGTGTAGCATAATTGTGGAAATATGTACAAAAGAACTGCACGTTTTTAACATATATTGGATTACTTGCCATCTAGGGGAAAAGAGGGAGAAAAAAACTTGGAACACATGGTTTTGCAAGGGTGAATGTTGAAAATTATCTATGTGTATGTTTTGAAAATAAAAAGCTTTAATAATTAAAAAAATAGAGAGATTTCCTAGACCATAGCATACTGCTACACAGAGATTACATCTACAGAATTTTGACAAATTATTTTAAGGTTAATTTTCCACTCTCAACTGTGGTTCATTTTCTACTTCTCTTTGAGTACTAAGTACTTGTAAGATTTAAAAGAACAGTCAATATCCAAGAGGAGAACCATCCACAGTACAAAGGTGGCTTCTAAACACATTGACATGTGCATGGGTGCTACTAATTTTACTTCAGATCTGAAAAAATGTACAGCCTAGTACTGATAAGGAAATAAGAAAAAAAATCGTATTTGCAGCCTAGATCCACATAAGGGAGACAAAAAGAGAGAAGGTTTACAAGGAGACCCCTACAGTGCCCAAGAACTGATAGAAGACAGAGACTATGTACCATATAGAAAGAAGTCCCAGGAACTCCATAAATTAGTACAGAATATAAGAAGAGGTGCTATCTGGCAGCTCTGGCAATCCCTACCCTGTCACAGATTTCAAGACAGAGTGAAGAGGGGACCTGAAACTAGAGGTGACAGTTAGGGCTGCAGCTAAACTGTTTACTGAGAAAGGCAGAAGTTTTGAAGCAAATAGCAACTGTCTGGCTCTAAACCTGGAAGCAGACTAAGAATTCAGTTCTAGCCACCAGCCAACCCTGAAGCTTACAACAGAAAAATTAGGGAAGAAATCCCAGACCAAAGAGGAACCTGCAATTTTGGCATTTTGAATCTGTAGCGTTTTCCAGCTGGTGGAGTCTACTGGAATTTGTAATCAGGAACAAGCCTATGGGCATATTGCTCAGACCCAAACTCAGGCCAGAAATATACAAAGAGCAGTAAGCAGACTTTATCCTGGATTGCACCACTTTGGAAGTATGGTAAGCTTGCATGTCCTTAACCAGAGCTGGCCCTGAGTTCCTGGAATAACATAAAAAATTCAATATGCCAAGAAAGCAGCCCAAGAGAATAGAAATGCAACTCAGATATTCCACTAAGTACACATAGCCTTTGTACTTAACACCAAGTCCAAAGTTAGGAAATAGGTTGAAAGACTAAGCAACAAAAAACAAAAATAATCCCATCAAAAAGAGTTATTATGGTGACAGAGAAGCTCAAGACCCAGCTTAGAAGAAGAGTATGATTCCAAAATATCCCCAAGCAAAGCTTCAAAGAAAAATGCAAATTAGGCACAAATCCTAGAATTCTTGGAAGCTATAAATAAGAGGTTTTTGTTTTGTTGTTGTTGTTGTTTAAGAGCTAAAATAAAGGATTTTTTAAAATCAAATGAGAATACTAATAAAAAAAAAAAAAAAGAAAAATCAGTTTAGAACAAGAGATATAAAACTTAATCTAAGAAAAAACTTCCTGAAAATTAGAATTGACCAAATAGTAGGTAATGATGCCAGAGGCAGCAAGAAGTAGTCAAACAAACTCTAAAGAATGGAGGAGGGGGTTAGTAGTAAGGTTATCTCATAGCTTAAAAAGTTATATATATATCTGGAAAATAGAACAAAGATAATTCAAGAATGATCAGATTGCTTGAAAATCATAACTAAAAAAATTAATCTAGACATTATGTTTCAAGAAGAAAACTGTCTAGATCTTTTAGAACCAGAGGCAAAGTAGAAATTGAATCTGCTGGCCAATTCCCAAAATGGCCCTGAAGGGGAATAGGTTCTATATAGCAGATGGTTTAACAACAACCATACTGCCATATTGCCACTAAGATGAAGCTAAAGCTAGTGAGATTTTTTTTTTTTTTTTTTTTTTTTTTTTTTAGAAAACAGACTAATGAAACTGTAAATGTTGAATTCAAGAACTGCAGCCAGGTGCATAGAACAATTATAAGAGTGATGTCAGTCTGATCACACATCTTAAAATTGTTAAAGGTACAGTGAAAAATAGAGAGCCAATATAGTTGTTAATACTGAGTATTCAAAGGAATAACTTTTCATTCTTGTTTTTTTCCCAGATTGTTTACTTCTATATATACTACTTTTTGAAAATGAATCTAAAGTTAAATCTAAGAAGAGGGAAACAGTTGTAGGAGAAGATCAAGGAACAAGACAAGGAAGAGGTAGACCAGATAAAGGACATGGCAGGGGAAGAACAAGTCCATGTTAATTTTTCCCTAAAAAATAAATGATGAATATTGAGATATTTTACTTATGAAACTAAGTAGGGAAATGTCTCCATCATATGTACATTTTTAATGATTTGGGCATTTTCATTTGTGTAACAGTAATATAACAGATAAAATATGATTATTGTTACTTTATAAGCTGCTTACTCATCACACACACTTCCTTTGGCCACCTTCTATAGGGATTTAATTTCATTATTTGAATTTCAGTGTTTTATTTATTTTACCCCTACCCTTGTGTTCTGCCAAAGACTCTTTTTCGGCTTCTTGCTTCTCTTAATAGATTTTTTACCCTGAAAAACAGAAATGTTCAACTAGTGCAAACTACTTAGTCTAGTTCTAAAATGTATCAATAATGTATGATAGAATTTTAGATTTGCTTTGACTTCCCATTCTTTGTCACATAGTGTAAACCCTTAGTCTTAGAAAATAGGTTTGGTAACCATTTAAAATGTCCTTTTTCTGATATTAAAATGAATGCCTTCTATAGAATATCAAAATTGCTTTGGAAATTTTTTTTTTGCATCATTGATGTTAGGTTAAATTCTCAGAAGGGTACCTGTAAATGTTTTTTGAATGCTTATTTTATTTTTTTATAAATCCATAAAGTTTGAATTATCCTGGCAGTTCTTTTCAATTTCATTCCTTCAGAATTGTATTTTTCATTTAAGGTACACTGAGGGAGGAAAGATTTGCTGGTAACTACTTAAAAAAAAAAAAGCCCCAAATGGGACCTCCCTAAAACATTATACCAAAATTTAGAGCTCCTAAGTAAAAAAAAAAAAAAAAAAAATACCACCAGAAATAAGGAGAAAATTCAAGTAACAAGGAGCCACAGTCAAGATAACACAAAGTTTAGCAATTGCCACTATAAATAAGCAGAGATTATACTATTCCAGAAGGCAAGAGATCTAGGTTTACTTGCAAAAATAATTTACCTATGAAAACTAGTATGATACTACAGGGGGAAAAATGGATCTGGAAAGAAAGAGGATTTTCAAGTATGATGAAAAGATCAGAGCAGAATAAAAGCTTTGAAATGCAAACACAGAAGTCAAGAGAAAAGGAGAGAGATGAACACATGCTAGAAAAATGGCTTGGGTAGCTCCCCAGTGATCCTATCCGTAGTCTCTAAACACCAAGATTCAATGAATAAGACTATGCAGAATATGTGCTGAGATATTTTACTTAATTAGTTAAGGTAGCCTTTCAGTCAGTCAGTCAATCAATAAGCATCTATTGTGTAACATTAGGAGACTGGAAAGATATAAAGAAGCTCTGTTATAAAGAGCTTTAAATATCAAACAGAGCTCTGTATTCAAACCTGTGCTTTAAAAAAAAAAATGGAGTTCATGGAATCAGAGGCTGTGTGATATAATATAGTTAAACATATATTTTAGAAAAATCATTTAGATAGCTGAGTGCAGACTAGATTGCACTAAAAGGGGCTTGAGATAATGAAACCAATTAGGCTACTGCAATAGTCCGAGTAAGAAGTGATGAGCGCCCAAACTTTATTGGTAGCTGTGGGAGAAGAGAGAAAGGGGCATGAAGAGAGATTTCGTAAAGTCTCATTAGCTATGTGTGATAAATAAAGAAGGATAAATCAAAGACAACACTGGAATTGTAAGTCTGGGTAAACAGTAGTGCTCTAGATAGCAAGAGGGAAGTTAAAAAGATGGCAGGCACAACCCAACTGATAAATGATCTAAAAATATGACTTGTGCCCAAAGGGCTATAATTTTATGCATATCCTTCGACCTGAAATCACCACTATTAGGCATGAATACCAAAAGATATTTTAAAGGGGGGGAAGGACCTACAGGCACAAAAATATATGCAGCACCTTTCTTCTCAGGGCAAAGAACTGGAAATTGAGGGGATGCCTATCATTTAGGGAATTGCTGAATAAATTGCAGTATATGACTATCAGGGAATATTGTTGTTCTATGGGAAGTGATGAGCAAATACTCTTGGCAAAAAAAACCCTGGAAAGTCCTCCATGAACTCAAGCAAAGTAAAATGTACTGCATTCAACATTAATAGTAATGTTCTGAGATGACGAGCTATAAATGACTGCTATTCTCAGCAGTATAATGATACACAACTGGTCTTTGAAAGGCTTATGATGAAAAATCCTATCTATATCCCCAAAAGAAATTGATTATGTCTGAATACAGATTGAATTATTCTCTCATTCTTTTTTTTAAAACTTTATTTTTCTTGACTTTTTAAAATTAGAAAATAATCAATAAATCAATCAATTCCACGGCTCTCATGGAAATGTGTTTGCATGACTTCATACATGGTTTCTTGAGAGGGCTGAGGATAGAGATGGGAGAGGGCGTCTGGAACTCAAAAGTTTAAAAAAAACATGAAAGAATTGTTTTAAATATAACTAGGAAAATACTAAATAAAGAAGATTTTTTAAAAAGATGATGGCAGAATAGGGAGAGAAAGGAAAACATAATGACTTCTGTTTTGGACATGATGGGTATGAGATATTTGTAAACATACAGTTCAAAATGAATGACTGTAGCTCATGAGATAGAATTGAGTTAGATATATAGATATAGGAATCATCTACATATACATAACTGAACTATGAAAGCTGATATGATTACCTAATGGGATGGAATGGAGTGGGAAAAAAAAAAAAACCCAAAGAGGACTAAACCTTGAGGAAGGATACCCACCATTAGCTCTTTGTTGGAAAACTATACTTTTAAATTAGAGATAGTCCTAATTTGACAAAAGACCAATAGGGGCAGGAGTTGGGAAGTAGAGAGGGCTAGAGCTGAAAATTCTTTTATAAACTTTGCACTAAAGTCAAGACACTCACAGTGTTTAAAAGTAGAAAGGAATGCTTTTTTTTTCTTGCTTTGCCAGTTCTTCCTGCCATACACATTTAAACAATGTGTGCAAAGTGTTTGGGGATTCTCAGACAAAGGGAGCCAAAAAAGAACAGAGCAGTAAATCCAACAACAGTTTTTGTTACAACATGGGTATAGACATGCAGAGAAAATGTCACCACTGGGGCACATTCATATTTGTGCAGTTTTATATCTA
The DNA here is from genome assembly GCF_902635505.1 of Sarcophilus harrisii. NCBI lineage: Eukaryota > Metazoa > Chordata > Mammalia > Dasyuromorphia > Dasyuridae > Sarcophilus > Sarcophilus harrisii. Next base: position 557,672,077 of record NC_045427.1, read on the forward strand.
TACTGCCCTTAGTATCTTTCCTGCTGTCTTCTTGCCTTTCCTCATGATTTTCCACCCAAATCTATTCTCACAAAGAAGACAAAGTCCCATGCTTATAATACTCACTTGCTGTCCAATAGGCAAAGGAAAAGTCTCCACAACATTTGAAGACTGGTTGAAGAAATAAAACACAAGCAAAGAAATATGTATTTAGATGAGTTTCAAAATTACACTTAATTCTACTTTGGATGAAGCAAATGAGGCAAGGAAAATCACAGGAAATAAAAACCCCAAAGGGCCAAGCAATTCTACTCTATGAAACCTAGGCTGTGATACTAGGATTTTAAGACTAAGATAAGGTTAAGCAGTTCTGCCTGGATTGCATGTTTTAGAGCTTCTTTAAAGCAAGGAAGTTACTGCCTTTAAGGTGAGCTCTCTCAGATGCACGTGGAAGATTTTGTTCTCCTCCTTCAACAAAATGCACATTGAGATTTACTGAAATTATTTGAGTTTAGACAGGACTGCTGTTTTCCAGCCCATCTCTTCCTCTACCTCCTCCTGATCCCGCAGTGAAAATCAAGATGTTGCACTTAAGATACCATAGTAATTGTTCCCAGGATAGAGATCTGATGTCATCAGCAGTAGATTATGACTTTGCTGCAGGAAAGGCGCAGAGAAGACAGCAGGGTGGGCTGGGCAGGGGAAGGATCTGAATTTCAGAACAAACGTACTGAAGAGAGGTCACAGAAAAATACCAGCTGGAACTTTTTAATTTCCCACAGTGTTTTCTTCATTTCTGAAAAATTTCCTCTTTGTGAAAAGTCCCCTCTGAGAATCTCTGACAGTCTCACCTTCCCACTAGTAACCCACCTGCCCTATTACACCTTTTCTTGTGCCCCATATATGTTTTCAATTTGCACAGTAAACTTTGAAAAGAGAAAAGTGTCTACAAAAAAGCAATTTCCTGGGCCAGTCACTCTCTATACAGTATTCCCTTTGTGATTATTGCAACTATCTGCATACATATACTCCCCTCTCACTCTTCCCTTCATTTCTCTTTCCGAACACCTTCTGCAATGGAATCTCTAAGTAATTGTCCTCTTTTTACTCCTTTATAACCTACAGGGAGGGACACCACAGATCACCTATAATAACATCACTACAAAAGATGGGGACAAAGACAGACTAGGCAAAAGCAGTAAGACTTATGACTCTCAATCTAATATAGTACCCCTGATACACAGAGAACTTCACTGCAGCATGCACTCAAACACATACACAACCCCCCAAGACAGGAAATGAAATCCTAGCCCCAAAGAACTCACAATCACAAATTCCCAAATGAACATAGCACAGAGAAGTAGCTGGGGGGGGGGGGTTGGGGAGGAGGAAGAGGAGGTGCAGTGCCATTGAGATTAGCAGATGTCCAATTCACAAGCGCAGGTGATCTCTGAGAAGTGGCCTGAAGAACAAGCAAAAAGCACTAGATAGCTTGTTGGAGTATAAATGTGTCCTACACAATCATCAAGTGTAAAAACAAAAACCAGTATTAAAAAAATGGAATAAACCCAAATTAATCTGCATAAGCCTATTTACACACATTCCTCTACCAATATATTCCGTTCCTGTCCTTGTCAACTACAAGTTACTTGCTACCTGTGGGACTTTGATTTAACTTCTCTGGGCTTCAGTTTCTTTACCTGAAAAATAAGAGGATAAGAATAGATATCTCTAATGTCTTTCTATCATTCCATGGAGTAAGGCTGGAAAGATAAGCTGCGTATCAGATCATATGAAAATATTTAAAAGCTAAATTAAGCAGTCCAACAATTCTGGAAAACAAATTGAAATTATGATAGGAAAATGACTAAAATGTCCACAGCCTTTGACCCAGAGATAACACTGCTAGTAGAGTCAAAGATAAAAAGAAAAGGTTTCTCATACAGAAAAATATACATATAGCAGCACATTTTATAGTAGCAACTACAACTCTGGGAGCAAAAAGAAGCCTATCAAGAGGAGAATGGCTAAACAAAATGTTACACATGAGTGTAAAGGAACACTACTATATTAGAAAAAAAATACATAAAATTTCTTTGATTCTTCAAGTCAATAGAAATATAGAAAGAATAGTGGCACAATAATATAGAATTGGACCTTTAATTAGGAAGATTACTCTTCCTGTGTTCAAATCTGGCCTCAGACACATACTAGCTGTGTGATCTTGGACAAGTCACTTAACCCTGTTTGCTTCAGTTTCCCCACCTATAAAAAGATCTGGAGAAGAAAATGACTCCAGTATCTTTACTAAGAAAACCCAAATGAGGTTGGAAAGAGTCAGCACAAATATAAAGACTGAACAACAACATAGAAAGAGTGGAAAATTGCATACAGTAAGCCAAATAGTATAAACATAAAGAACAATAACAAAAACTGAAACTGAATACCATGCTTATAATGGCCAAGGTTGGCTCCAAAGCAGAACTAAGAGAATGTACCTTCCCCTTTATTTGCTTTGGAGATAGAATGTAGCATATAGAAAGTTGAGTTAGTTTTACTGAGCTGCTTATCCTCTTTTTTTCCCTTTATTATTAGGGAATAGATTTCTGGAAAGAGAAGGGGGAGGGGTTATGTTGGGAAATAAAGATGACATAAAACAAAAGATGTCAATAAAAATGTAGATATACATATACATATTTTATTCAGTAAGTGATCAAAAACAATGTCATCACCTGCACACTAGAAAGATTACTTTGACAACAATCTAAAGGTTAGATAGAAGACACAGAGTAGAAGAAAGTAGAGTCCAGAGGAAGGACAATCAGTTAAAAGACTATTATAATAGTCCTAGTAAGAGACAATAAAGGACTAAGTTTAGATAGTGAGTAGTGGAACTGAATAGGTGTAGACAGATTCAAGAAATCGAGTTGAACTTTTCCAATTGGCTAAAATGACAGGAAAAGATAATGACAAATATTGAAGGGGATGTGTGAAAACAGGGACACTGATGAATTGTTGGTGGAACTGTGAACGGATCCAGCCATTCTGGAGAGCAATATGTAACTATGCCCCAAAAATTATCAAACTGTGCACACCCTTTGATCCTGTAGTGTTTCTTCTGGGCTTACATCCCAGAGATCTTAAAGAAGAGAAAGGGACCTGTATGTGCCAGAATGTTTGTGGCAGCCCTGTTTGTAGTGGCCAGAAAGTGGAAACTGAGTGGAGAATGGCTAAACAAGTTATGATACATGAATGTTATGGAACACTATTGTTCCATAAGAAATGACAAGCTACATGATTTCAGAAAGGCCCGGAGAGACCTACATGAACTAATGCTGAGTGAAATGAGATCATTATACACGGCAACAAGAAGATTATACAATGATCAGTTCTGATGGGCGTGGCTCTCTTCAACAATGAGATGATTCAGACCAGTTCCAAAGACCTTGTGATGAGGAGAGCCATCTACACCCAGAGAGAGAACTGAATGGACCACAACATAGATTTTTCTTGTGCAGCATGATATTTGTGGAAATATGTGTAGAGGAACTGCACGTATTTAACTTATTGGATGACTTGCTGACTGGGGAAGAGGATGAGAGTGGGGGAGGGGATGAGAGAAAGGCAGGGGGAAAAGTTAGAATATAGGGTTTTGTAGGGGTGAATGTCGAAAATTATCCATATGTATATTTTGAAAATAAAAAGCTGTAATTAAAAAAAAAAAACATGTTGAGAGGTAGACTAGTAACTTAATTTCAGCCTTTCAATTCATCTTGCTACTATGTCAATACCTTTTTGCCTCTCTACAGTCCCTCCATCCTCTATTTCTAGAACTAGAAACAAGATTAAATCAACTCTACCAGTTCCCAGACAGGGCATGTCAACTTATTCCCTGATATCCCCTTTACCATCCTAGTAATTTGAATGACCAGAGTCCTTTGTAGCCACTACTTGTGACTTTGCTTGTGTTTCCCCATTAGAAAATGTAAACTCTTTGAAGGCAGGAGGATCTTTGTTACTATATTTGTATTCCCAATATACAGAATAATGCTCTGTGCAAAGTTAAGCGCTCAATAATGCATTTTCATTTGTTTATTTTAGGGACTTGGTAACTGATTAGCTAAGTAGAATGAAAGAACATTCAAAGATACTTTGAGTCTCTTGTAAAAATCCCTTGTAAAAATCAGACTATCATATCACCAGAGTATAATGTTTAAAGAAAGGAGCTTCCATTTCTCCCTGCCCTCAACTAATATAAATCAGGGAAGACCAAAGCAATATGAATCAATCAATCAAAAGTATAAACTAGGTTTAAATAAGTCCTTAATCAAGTTGAGAGGAATAGCTCAGGATAAAAGCAGATGACAAAGAAATACCTTGTAGGAAATATCTTGAGATTGATTGAAAAAAATTTGTCAAGTCTTATAGGGTTATTATAAAACAGCTAGCCAGTCTAGGAGGATTTCAACAATAGAAGCGGTCTAATTATGGTTGCCTTTAAGTTCAGGAACTAAGAATTCCAATTCCAAAAAAATAATTTCCTCTTTTTTTCTCTTCTCTCTTTTTCTCCTTTTTTCTCTTCCTCCTTCTTTTCATCCTTCTCTCCATGCCCCCAACCCTTCTCTTCAAAGAGAGAGTGATGGCTATGGACCAGAGAAAGGCACTTCCAGTCAACAGGAGGCTGAGAAGTACCTTTGCCACACTGATGGCTTATTACGATTTTACTATAAGTTAGAATCCACTAACCGGGGACTCTGTATGTGCAAGAAGTGAGTGTACACTCCCTTTCCTCTCATTATTAGGGAAAATGTTTTATCAGCTTCTGTTTCTATACCTTCTCAGGAAATCACTTGGCCAAAAAGTTAACTGAAGCTACTGATTGATAATCAATGGGAAATATAAGGGTATAGTGGGGCATCTAGGGAACAAAAGTATTAGAAAATCCATATCCTTGGGATTACCCCTACAATCCCAAAATGAGAAGTAGTCAGCTACCCAAGTGCCCAATTAGAGAGATAGGTGGTTCCAGAGAGGATATCACACATGAAATGACAAGAGCAGTATAATTTTTATTACTTGGCCCCTAAGTCCTTCACCATACAAAATCAGATGCTCCTGCTCTACAGGATAGCCACTGGAAGAAATTCAGTCATCATTATACACTGCCAACCTAAGATAAAGAATACCAGGATTCCAGTGAGCACAGAATGTGGGCACAACAGTCACAGAACACTATTTTAACCAGAAAAAAAAGTTAACAGTGGAAACTTAACCACAAATAGAAATTCACCTAACATGGCCACTCAACTACAAAAGAGCAAAATTATCTTTTTTTAATTATTATAGCTTTTTATTTACAAGTTATATGCATGGGTAATTTTTCAGCATTGACAATTGCAAAACCCTTTATTCCAATTTCTCTCTTCCTTCCCCCCACCCCTTTCCCCGGATGGCAGGTTGATCAATACATGTTAAACATATTAAAACATAAGTTAAATACAATATATGTATATATGTCCATACAGTTATTTTGCTGTCCAAAAAAAGTCAGACTTTGAAATAAGTGTACAATTAACCTGTGAAGGAAATCAAAAGTGCAGGCGGACAAAAATAGAGGGATTGGGAATTCTATGTAGTGATTCTTAGTCCTCTCACAGAGTTCTTTCCCTAAGTGTAAGCTGGTTCAATTCATTACTGCTCTATTGGAACTGATTTGGTTCATCTCATTACATGGCCATGTCCGTCAGAATTGATCATCATATAGTATTGTTGTCGAAGTATACAATGATCTCCTGGTCCTGCTTATTTCACTCAGCATCAATTCATGTAAGTCTCTCCAAGCCTCTCTGAGATCATCCTCCTGGTCATTTCTTATCAAACAATAATATTCCATAACATTCATATACCACAATTTATTCAGCCATTCTCCAATTGATGGAGACCAAGTTTCCAGTTGCTGGACACTACAAAGAGGGGTGCCACAAACATTCTGAGCAAAGTTATCTTTCTGCAACTATACATCAGCTTTCTTAGTTTGTCACACCCTATCCTTGGCTGTAGGACCCTTTAGTCCCTCACATACATACACACACACACACATGCACACACACACACACACACACACACACAGCCAAGCTAGTCTAAAATGCACTATTTCATTAGCATTCCTCTTTTGACTCATCTGAGTGTCATGAACAGCAGGTGGGAAAACCTTTTAAAATATACGACTATTCTTTTGACACGGCCACTGGAATGGATCTGTGCTATAAGTCAGATCAAACTGGAAGTTTCCGCCCTGCCATCAGGTCTCTCTTTAGCCTTGACAGATCAAACCCCAAGCCGAATCAGGCTGCAGAGATCAGTTTAGTTTCTAAGCCAAAGGTCTTCACAGTGAAGAACCAAAGCCTCCCTGCCTGTGCCTCTGCAGTGCCTTTGCTCCATATTAATCACCTACCAGTACAGTCTGAATGTCAGACCTGCAACCTGAGCCTCACAAGCACCTGCAAAGGGGTCATACAGCCACCTCTTCACCCTCCCCATGGTCAGGTCCCCGTAACAAGAGGATGTCCACCTGCTGATTAAGTTACCTGGAACAGACTAAAATTTACATGAAGAGTAAGGGGTTTAGCTTCATAAACAAAGCCAAAAGCATCTATGCTATGGGTGGCCCTATATAGCCAGAAGGAATTAGAAAATGTTTGGAATGGTGGCTACTGAGCACCTTCCCTGTACAATCTGATCTGAAGAGCCAAGGATTACAAGATGGAAGGAACCTTAGAATTCATATGGCCAAGACTCTGAAAGCTGAAATTTTGTCAACTCTGGAATTCTCTATACTCTACCTGCCTCCTCCTTTCCCCACTATCTAGGGTGAAATTCCAAGTAATGAGGCTATAAGTCGCCAAGGGATGAGGCAACTAAGCACTAATAAAATAGCCTCATATATATTCAGTGGTAGCTCATGGATCACACTTAAACCTGAATGAAAGTGTACCTGATCATAAAACTTCTTAGTACTGTCTAAAGTTCTATGTGAAAGGAAGTGCAGAGGTAACCTTATTCCCCAAAAGTCCATAGGGGACCTAAATATCTCAGATTCCAAATATCTGGGGAAACAAGGTACTTTATTGACATTTAAAATAAGTCATGATATCCTGATAATACAACTCTTGTACTCTTTTCTAGTAAAGGAATGAGGAAATAGCTTGTGAGCATGCAAAGACACGTGAACATACATGTATGGTATATATATGTTTACATGGTTAACTTTTAACTCACACAACAACAGCTCAAACTTTATAGCTCTTTCTTCTTTATAATCCATATAGTAGGTAATATGAATATCATGAATCTATACACTGATATATGACAAAGCAATCAAAGGAAAGTGAACAAAAAAATGATGAGCCTCAACATATGCCATAAGGATTGGCTGAATGGATTTAATCTGGAGAAGAAAAGACTTTCAGAGAACATGACCCTGTCTTCCAGCATCTGAAAGATTATCATCTGTTCTGTTTGGCATTAAAAGGCAGAACTCAAGAGCAATAAATAGAAATTTCATATATAAATGGTCCCAAATCAGAAGACCTTGCCTTAGGGGAGTGGCTTTGCCCTCAGCAGAAACCTCCAAACAAAACCTTGATGGCCACTTATTCAGTGCCTTGCAGGGTGACTTCTTATTCGGGCCCCATGTGGACCAGATGGGCTTTGAGGTCCCTTCTAACTCTGATTCTGTAATCATATTTTATAGGTGGGGAGAGACACAGAAATGTGCACAAAGTCCAATAGTAAGTTGCAAATCTAGGACTCAAAGCCAAGTTTTTAAATTCTGTCTTTAAACACTGTCATACACATGTTTTTTTTTGTTTGTTTGTTTTTTATACATTGTATATATATATATATTTATTTAATAGCCTTTTATTTACAGGATATATACATGGGTAACTTTACAGCATTAACAATTGCCAAACCTCTTGTTCCAATTTTTCACCTCTTACCCCCCCACCCCCTCCCCTAGATGGCAGGATGACCAGTAGATGTTAAATATATTAAAATATAAATTAGATACACAATAAGTATACATGTCATACACATGTTAACGTAGTTCTAGGGGATCCTATCAGAGATGAAGCTAACAAGGCTCTGGCAGAGACCATTTTCAAGTAAAGTTTAGACAAATCTAATTGGAAGAGGAAGGTGGTCAACCATCCAAGTCTGCACCCTTGAAGCAATTCAATCCAAGTCCTAAACTATCATTATAAAAAACTGTGCTGTGGTCACCATTAACAATTCCGTCCATACTGAGATAGCCAGCATCTAAACACTGGCTATCATGCCCCAAGGAAAAGGCAAAAAAGACTTGGAGGTGGAGATAGAGGCTGTGTACTGTCCATAAGAACAGAAAACTGCAAACAAATGGAAGACTAGAGAAATAGCCCCAGCTCAGCTCCATCATTTCACAATGAGAGCTCCCTGCTTTTCCTTCTGTACCTTCAGGAATTCTCTTTGAACCCCAGGCTGCAGGCCTGAGTTAGGGACAGGGCAGGGATTACAATTACACACTAACTTGGAAGGGGGGAATAGCGTGTGACAGGCCATGAAAGGACCCTGCCTATAAAGCTCACTGGAAAACAAACCCTTAATTTAAATGTTAATGAAAGTGCTGAGGAGACATCAGAGGCTTCTACTACCTAGTGAAGAACAGATACACCAGCCTCAGAATTTATGGTTCCCCTTCACCCTCCCACCTCCCTCTCTGCTTCATCACCCACTGAAGTTTAAAGGGAAAAAAAAACTAATTTTAACATTAACTCCACACTTCCACCCTGGGATGCAATTGCTAAATTATCTGTCGGCAGGACAGTGATCAAAGGTGGAAAAACACAGGCGCGTTGCAAAACCCCAGCAAAAGTCAACAGCAGCTAAGGCCGGGAAAATTACCTTCCTCCCCCTGATGTGAGGAAAATGGGAAGGAAAAAAGGAGAAAACTAGAGAGACATTGCAAAAAAGAGAGAAAACAATCTGGGAGAGAAATAGCCCTTTACAGGGGGAAAGTGTTTGATTTAGAGCCACAGAAAATGGTCTCAAATTCTGACTCTGACTCTGTGTGATTTTGGGCCATGCATGCAAACCTCTCTGGGGCTCAGTTTCCTAATTTGTAAAATAAAGAGATTAGACTTGATTATCTCTGAGGTTTCTTAAGATCTAAATCTATAATGATAAAAATTTAGAAACCAATAGAAATGGGGGGGGGCAGAAGAAAGGGATGAGGGAAGAAGGAAGCGACGGAGGGAAGAAAAAAGGAAGGGAAAGAAAAAGAGAGAGAGTATGTGAGACAAAAAAAGAGAGAGAGGGAAGTAGAGAGGGAGGAAGATGGACACAGAGAATAGAGAGAAACAGAGGGAGAGACAGAGACACAGACACAGAGAAAGAGCAACAGAAACAGACAGACAGACAGAGAGAAGGAGAACATGAATTTCAAAGGTCAGAATAGGAGCTGGGGAGTGTGCACCTGCCTATGGGGAGAGGGAAAGCACGCATGTGTTGAATTTGTACACAGAGCAACACTGTGCAGCTGCCACTGTTTTCATTTTGTGGTTTGTTTGTGTTTTAATCACCTCTTTGCTACTCTGCCAGCTGTACCAGAGAAGGAATCGGCCCCCAAAATCAGTCACAGGCCAGGAAGAGCTGCTGTGGTTGTTGGTCTTGGGCACACACCTCCTCAGAACCAAGCACTTCTCAGTGATGGGCCAACAAGAAGGGTGGGCCAAGAACCAAGAGGTTTGGTTCCCGGGACTAAAGTCCACCCCATCTCCCTTCTTTGCCCTGGGACTTGAAAAACTTCAGTCTCAAATATGAAAATGGGCGTTATCTGTGCTACAGTAGAGCATATAACCTGGTGTGGCGGGTAGAACCCCAGAGGAATGTGACCTACCCGGTCTTTTCCTGGGGTGTAATGGATTCCAATTTAATTGATTCTTATTCTCCTTTAGCTATAATCCTAATTTGATGCTAGCTCAGCAAGATACAAGGCTTCCTTCTCCAAGCTCTCATACATTTTTGTCCATCTAAACTCTCATAATACCTTTGGATGTTTCTCCTATCCCAGCAATGGTAATCTGCAGGCAAGATTCCTCGGTTAATCTTTATTTAGCTCAGAGTCAGAGAGAAACATAACTATCACTCATCCTCAGGGTCTAAGTCATCTCTTCTCCATAAACCACAGGATGGATCCCTCTATCACAGTTGATGGGAAGGAAGAGCAGAGAAATTCTATGGAGAGTTAGTCACAGAAATATCCAACAATCTAAATACACCACACTATAAGTAACAGAAAGGCCACACCAGCAGCACACCAGGATCTACTGCTCTTTTTCTCAGCTGTCATAGCTCTCCACTGAGAAGCCGTCAGACTATTCCTTCACCCCTATAATATTGCACTTAGATACTGATCTAAAACCTGTGTCTCCCTCAGCAAACAGAAGCAAAAATCAATGACTCAAACCTTCTTAAAGGAAAAAAGAAAAAAGTTAAACAAAACAAAAGCAAATGACTCCACTGGGAGCCCCCCAAATCCAACCTGAAAATTTGCTAATTCTTTCCCATCCTTTAAAACATTATCATCATCCAAAAAAAGCAAAAACTATAACAATAGTTAGCTCCCAGTTTTTAAAAAAGCCTTATTTCAACAAGACGGTGTATGGCCACAAGCATACATGCACATACTCTATAAACTTTGTGTTTCTGAAGCCACAGCTACTGGACATAGATACCCTGCTTTCCCCAGAAACCCCCACCCAAGCCAAAGAGTACACAGTGACTGCTTTTCTTTCCAGGCTCCCCCCTTTCTTCTGGAAGGAATGAAGTAAGACTGAACGGCAACTCTAGAGAAACCCCCAGAGGCCTCAACTCACTTTGCAAATCTGAATTGGTGCATTTTATGAAGGCTTGAACTCACCCCTCAAAGAAACTAAACAAACAAGCCACTGCAATAAGCAAAGCCACCCAAAATTATATTATATATTTTATAACATGACTAAATCTCTACACCTACACCACACATATATTTCCCTCATGACACAAGCGGGATATGGTCCCAAGGAACTGAGAAAAGGGATTAAAAGCACAAGTGTCTTGGAAAACTTTCCTGACCACACTTGCTCATGTGACAAAAAGCACTATCCAGAAACAGGAAAAGTGACTGAGCTAAGTGGATCTATATTTGCTCTTAGAGGAAAACAAAGAATTTGATAGCAAAGGAAAGAGAAGCTGTGGGTTTCTCTGCCCTACCAGGAAAAAAAAACAAGTAAGAAATATAGACCAGCCCTCTCCTGGCCCTTTGGGTCAGGGTAAAAAGTTGTTTGGGTCGTTATCTCTGCAAGCTGAAAAGTAGCACTGATTTACACAAGTATACCAGAAGGGCTTGCAGAGGACATTATATCTGCCCCTGTGCTTTCGAAGCCCCCTCCCTCCACTCTTCTCCCAACCATGCTCTCCATTTTGGCTGCCCAAAAAGAGGACAATCCCCAATTATTAAATCTCTTAGTCTGGGCTGCTACTAGACAGAGACCTGCACTAAGCATCTGTGTCCTAGACACCGTCCTTCCTTCAGCGTGACCAGGACTCAGCCCGACAGAAAGCGCACCCAGGCAGGGCAGAAGAGAGAATTGGGCAGCTTGCAGAGCCGACCGAATGAAGCACGGAGCTAGTCTTCCTTCTCTGTGCCTTAGCTTCTCCTTAGGCCTCGAAGGGAGGGATGATGCTCATTCCCACAGAGATTATTCAGTCCAAGGTGATGAATCTTTAAAATTTTCAGGCCTTTGTGTGACACTGACAAGTCACATTAAGCGAGGAAGACAAGAGTAGAACAGATTTCAGCTGCCTTGGGAATCCAATATGAACATAAGTCCGAACTCAGCTGAGTGCAGAAGGTGCAGATGACAGAGGGCACCTTCTTATTTATGTCTGTTTGAGTAAGGGTGGCGAGGTCAACTGAGTAGATCAGTCTTATCATCTCATCCCTCTGCAAAGTGTCAAGCAAGATACTAAGTCATGATACCCTAGCCAAGTGTTAACACTCTTCTATGGAATTAGAAATCACAACTTCAGACTAACTAAGGATGAAAAAGTTCAGATGAACTGAACTAATGTTGACAGAAAGTCTACTCCAATTGGGTGGAGGACTTGGACAAGCCCTAGGGGACTTGTACAGAATTAGGAATAGTTGAGAACTATTTTGATAGCTTTTGAGCTAGTGGTATTTTAAAGATTTTGAGCAAGTGCAGAGGCATGGAAAGGCAGGAAAAAGCAGTCCCAGTTGAGCTCCTGAGAAGCTTTTCAGGAGAAAAGGCACCCCTCCACTTCAGCCTCCTTTCCCCTCCCCCTTAGCAAGAGGAGTACCTTGTAAATTTCTGAGAACTAGAGGATAGGGACCTTTTTAATCTACATCTTCACAGTGTCTATAGGACTAAAAGGGCTTACGGCAGTCCATAAAAAACTAAGAACAAACTGAATGCAATAACTAAAGAGAGATTCCGCAGAATTAGGTTGGAATTCCATCTAGAGACAGAACCATGAAGACTGAATCCAGATCAAATCATATCATTTTCAACTTTTTTGTTCATTTGCTTTCTCTAATGATTTTTTCCTTTTGTTCTGATTTTTCTTTTGCAACATGACAAAAGTGGAAAAACATTTAAAATTATTGTACGTATCAGATTACTTGCTGTCTTAGTGAGGGGAGAAAAAATTTGAAACTCAAAATCTTTTTTTTAAAAGCTTTTTATTTATAAAACATATGCATAGGTAATTTTTCAACATTGATCCCTTGAAAAATCTTGTGTTCCAAATTTTTCCCTCCTTCCCCCTATACCCTCTCCTAGGTAGCAGGTAATCCAATACATTTAGATATGTTAAAATATATGTTAAACACAATATATGTATACATATTTATATAGTTATTTTGCTGCACCAGAAAAAACAAATCAAGAAGGGAAAAAACTGAGAAAGAAAACAAAATGCAAGCAAATAACAACAGAAAGAGTGAACATACTATGTTATGGTCCATACTCAGTTCCCACAGTCTTCTCTCTGGGTGTAGATGACTCCCTTCATCACAAAATTATTGGAACTGATCTAAATCATCTCTTTGTTGGAAAGTGCCACATCCATCAGAATTGACCATCGTATAATCTTGTTGTTGCCATGTACAATGATCAACTGGTTCTGCTCATTTCACTTAGCATCTCTCTAGGCCTCTCTAAAATCATTCTGCTGATCATTTCTTATAAAACAATAATATTCCATAACATTCAGATACCATAATTTATTCAGCCATTTCTCAATTGATGGGCATCCACTCAGTTTCCAGTTCCTTACCACTACAAAGAGGGCTGCCACAAACATTTTTACACATAAGGGTCCCTTTCCCTTCTTTAAGATCTATTTGGGATATAAGCCCAGTAGAAACACTGCTGGATCAAAGGGTATGCATAGTTTGATAACTTTTTGAGCATAGGAACTCAAAATCTTACAAAAATGAATATTGAAAACTATTTTTACATGTAATTGGAAAAATAAAATTTAAAGAGAGAGACTGCAAGAGAATGCAAGGGGAAAGGAGAGAGGGAAAGAGGAAGGGAGGAAGAGGAAGACAGAGATGGGGGGAGAGAGAGGAGGAAGAAGGAGAGAAGGGGAAAACAGGAAGGAGAGGGGAGATGGGAAAAGGGGGGAGAGGGGGAGAGCAGAAGAGGGGGGAGGGAGATTTAGAGAGATTTGGGGCTCTATGGTAAGGAGCCTAGCAAAATATCATATTTAAAATGAATACCTTGAGGACTGCAGCAAAAGCACTTACAGGAGGATTCTCTAAACTTAAGTCTACTTTCTTCTGATCTTTTTAGGTACTGATGAGAGACTATGTCACAGATTTTTGATGGGGGACATTTTGTTACCAAGCATACCATCCTTGCAAATAACATTTTCTAAAAGTAAATTATGTCCAGCTGACTGATATCCCTACTCTATCGCTTATATTCAATTTCTTCTTGTCTAACTCCTCTGCTGCCTACAAACATGCCCATGTCTCCTCCATTTTCAAAAAAAAAAAAAAAATCCTCACTTGATCTTTCCATCTCCACTAACTTATAGTCCTTATCTCTCCTGTCCTTTGTGGCTAAATTCTATGAAAAGGCTGATTATAAGACGTGCCTTCACTTTCTCTCTTCTTGACTCCTCACACTTTGCTTCTGACTTCATCATTTCACCAAAACTGATCTCTCCAAAGTTACTGGTGATCTCTTAATTGCCAAATCTGGTAACCTTTTATCAATTCTCACAGTCTTTAACATCTCTGTGGCCTTTGACACAATTTTGATCTCTTCTCTCTAGTCTTGGGACACTCTCTCCTGGTTCTTCTACTGATCTTTTTGGTGTCCTTCGCTGGATCCTCTTCCAGTTCATGGGCCATCTTCTTTTCTCCCTCTCTCCCTCCACTCTCTCCCCTTCCCCGTTCCTCTCCCTCTCTCCTTCACTCCTCTCCCACCTCTCTCTCTCTCTCAACTTATCTGCTACCATCGATTTAATTGCCATCTCTATGCTATTAATTATTCTCTAACTTTTCTGTTGACCTCCAAATTCATATCTCCAACTGAGATTTAAAAACATCCTCAAACTGGATGTCCAGTTGACATTTTAAATGGAAACTGCCCCCAACTGAACTCAGTAGCTTTTCCCCTTAATCTTCCCTTATTTACTAACTTCTCAAATTCTCTTGAGATCAACACCATCCTCCGAGTCTGTCAGGCTCATAATCTAGGAATCATCCTTGACTCCTCACTATCTTTCACACTGCCCCCATATGCAATCTGCTGCCAAGGCCTACTTAATTTCACCTTTGCAACCTTTCTGAATAAGCCGACTTCACTTCTCAAACTCCATCACTATTCTGGTACAGATCCTCATCCCCTCACATCTGGATTATTACAATAAGCTACTGGGGAATGTGCCTGCCTCAGGTCTTCTCCCTACTACAATCTAGCTACTATTCAGTTACTAAAGTGATTTCCTAAAATGTAGGTATGACATATATTGTATTTAAGATATACTTTAACATGGTTTAAATATATGAGATGAGACTGCCTGCCAATTAGGGGAGGGGGTGGAGGGAAGGAAAGGAAAAGCTGGAACAGAAGTGTTTGCAAGGATCAATTTTGAAAAATTATTCATGCATATGTTCTGTCAATAAAAAGCTATAATAAAAAAGTAAAAATAAAATAAAATGTAGGTATGACCGTGTTATACAAATGTCTCCACTCAAACTCCAGGGGCTCCCTATTAGCTCCAGGATCAAATACAAAGATCTTCTAGTTTGGTGTCCAAAACCCTTCATGTCTTAGCATATTCTTACCTTTCTCAGTCTAATACCTTATGTGAGGCAGCTAAGTAGTACAGCAGATAGAATTTCAGGACTAGAGTCAAGGAGACGCATCTTCCTGAGAAATAGGGTCTTACACACTAACTGTGTGACCCTATCTGCCTCTGTTTCCTCATTTGTAAAATGATCTGGAGAAGGAAATGGCAAACTACTTCAGTATTTTTACCAAGAAAACCCTCAATAAGGTCATGACTGAAATGACTGAACAACTACTATATGTTCTTCCTTCCAATGACAAGGTACTTCATCTCAGCTAGAAGAATTTTCTCAGGCTATCATTGATTCCTGGAATGCTCTCCGTCTTTTTCTCTGGTTACTGGCTTCCTTTAAGTTCCAAATAAAATCCTCAATCTTCTACAGGAAACCATTCCTTATTCCCCTAGCACCTTTCCTTTTTTAATGTATTTACTATTTATTCTGCATTTAGTTTGTCTGTACATATTTATTTCTTTGTTGTCTCCCCTATTAGACTGTGAGTTTTTTTAAAAGCAAGGAACTGTCTTTTATCTCCTTTTCTATCCTCAGTGTTTGGCATGGTGCCTGGAACAAAGTAGGTACTTAATAAATATTTATTGGCTGTTGACTCTATGAAAAGTTAACTACAATAACAATATTATCCAATTGAAACACAACAGAACCAGGAAGGAATTTTAAAATGTCACTGAGCAGCTGAGATGGATGTCACGAACTCTATTATCAAAACTTAATGTATTTTACTTATATCAGAGTGCCTTGGGCCCTTCCCTAGAGCTTATTCACTCTTACTTAATTTAGTATCTTACACATCAATCAATAAACATTACACATGCTAATATTAATAATAAATGAATTTCTAAAGCACTTCAAAATGCTTCACATATATGAGCACATTAGAGAGTCTACTCAATAAATATTTATCAATGAATCTAACATACAACTATAATGAGTAAAATTATCTGGTTTCTTCATTCACAGCATGTTAGAAAAAGCAAATCAGAAAAAGCTGGGTCAATCAGAAGTTGGTCCAAGGTGGTTTATCTTTCCTAGGTCTTAAGCTCTTATGGGGCCTCAAATTTAGTAGATTAAAAAAGTACAAGTTTTCAACTATTTAATTCAAATTTAGTAGATTAAAAAAGTACAAGTTTTCAACTATTTAATTCAACTCAATAAGCCCTTGTTAAATATCAAGTATTGGTA